>NC_143577.1:7532654-8167962 GCF_048544385.1 Mastigoproctus giganteus
GTGGTTTACAGGATTTGCATATAAAACCTCTCACATATATCTTCTAAAGCCAAATATATAGCAAAATGTTTCAAGTGATAACACATTAAAACAAAGCTTGCTCTTCATTTATCTTATCACTTAATTTAGCATTGAGAGAGTGTTACCAATATCTTTTAATTTTTCTTTTAAACAGGTGCAGTTAATGCCATTTTATCATGGAAATTTTGGGTTCCACTGAGTAGACTTACATACAGTGCCTATCTTGTTCATCCTATAATAATTTATTGTTATGCACAGTCTATGAAGACTTTTGTGATATATTCTCATATTACAATAGTAAGTAAATGTACTTTCAGTTAAGTGATATCATTCTATGTAAATAAGTATATCATTATCATCACCATCATTATCTTCAGCCAGTCAATCCACTGCAGAATGAAGTTTCACAATTTTATCCATCCACGCCCAAGAAAAAGACCTCATCCTCGGTCTTTTTCTTGGGTGTTTAGAGTCAAGTGGTATCCATTCCAAAATTCATTTAGTCTATTTATCGTCAGTTCTTCTTGACCTGCCCATTTCCATTTTAAGTGCTTTTTCAAAATTCAGTGCTCCATACTTCTATGTGTTAACCTCAGTCTTTGTAAAGCTTTGGCATTCGATGTCCATGTTTCACAACCATATTATTATTATTTTTTTTTTACAAGGAGGATACACTGATCAGTTTTCATTCATTCATTCATTCATTCAAGAGAGAGAGAGAGAGAGAGAGAGAGAGAGAGATGCAAGTTTGCCTTGAAGACTGTATTAAGCTTTCCAAATGCTTGCCATTCCAATTTTATGCACTATTCAATTTCCATCATGATGTTGCCATCTGTTGAAATTTTTTGTCCAGGGTAAACATACCTTCCCACCTCTTCTAGGTCTTGTCCATCAGCTATGATTTTCTTTGGTGTGGTATATTGGTCGAACATAACCTTCATTTTCTTGATATTCATCTTTAAACTGAACTTCTTACTTTCATGCTGCAATTCTTTGGGATCATTGGCAAAAATAATGATATCATCTGCAAATCATAAGTGATTTGGGTAATCTCCATTTATCTTGAGTTCTTTATTATCCCAATTTAGCTTGCAAAAAATTTCTTATAAACAGGCAGAAAATAGTTTTGGGGCAATTATGTCTTCTTGTTGGATGCCTTTTTCTATGTTGATATGAACTTTAATATTGTTGACCTGTATTGATGCAGTCACCTTTTCAAGTATTGATTAGAAAATATTGACGTAAGCTCTGTCTACATCTTGTTTGATTAGGGTGTGGATTGTTGCTTGTTTTGTGACTGAGTTGAATGCTTTTTCATAATCAATGAAGGCTATACATAATGGAAAGTTGTATTCATTGTTCCGCTCTATAACTTGCTGTACTGTTTGGATCTGAACTATTGTACTAAAACTGTTTCTGAAACCTGATTGTTCTTTGGGTTGTTTTTTAATTTAATTGTTCAAGTATTATGCCTATTCTTCCTGAAAGTGTAATTATATAAAATAAATATATTTATTTTTGTATATATTTGTATAAATATATATATATACTTATGTACATGCTATATATATATATTGCATATACATACAAAGTATATATATTATTTTTTGTATGTACATGCAATATTTATATATGTATATAGCATATAAATACAACAAATATTCTCAAGCAAAGAACAATATGTGTCTATTTAAAATAGTAGTACTGCATAAAATGTTACTTTCAGCTCTTCATTATATATCTGTACTTGTAATCTTTCATTAACGTTATATTTATTTACAGGTAATGTACTTTTTAGGTTTCCTAATGATGTCATATGGAGCAGCATTTTTGACATCACTCATTGCAGAAGCACCCATGATGGCAATTGAAAAATTGGTGCTAAAGATTTTAAAAATTAAATAAAGTATTGCTTTTCTCAGTCTGCTGGCAGTCATTTTCGTCCTGATTTTTTTTTCTTTTCTGACTTCACTGAAAATCATTGTGTTCACTCTAGAGTAACTCACAGTTCTTTCCAAGGTAATTTTTTTTTTGGTACAGTTTCTCTGTTAAAAATTTGTGAAGTCTATCGTATATGATGAAAATGTGCTATAGAGTTAGCAGTATCTTGTATGTGCCGACAGGGCTAGCCAGGTGGGTAAAGTGCCTGCCTGCAACCCAAAGGTCATGAGTTCGAATCCCTTGGATCAGGATAAAATGCAAAACCTTTGGAAGGTGCATTATGTCCACAGAAGCCTGTGCGCCAACAACTAACTAATTTATTATTTTTAAAAAAATAATAAATAAATCTTGTATATGATCTTATACAACTGCCAGTGGGTTGTAGTATATTGTATAGGATGAAAATGTGCTATAGAGTTGGCAGTATCTTGTATATGATTCCACATAACTGCCAGTAGGTTAAAACTCAAAATACTTCTAGTCATTTATGTGAAGAGCCAAGTCATATAAGTGATGAGATATTTAGCTTCGTGATAATGAAATGATAGATAATTATTTTCTATATTGTTGAGAGTTTTTTTGTTATCTCTTTTCAAGATGATTGCATGTAATGTGTCACAGGAATGTGCAGTAATCTGCTATTAATATTAGCATTAACAAAATGACTTAAGGAAGCATGTAAACTATTTAAATCTTTTTATTGCATATAAAAATGGTTTTAACTTACTTCCACTAACTATAAAAGATTGTTATAATTTCTTATCCTAACGGTTTCTTAATGTGTTGGTTGCAGACCATTCACCTCCAGATCGATACTATTTATGTTCACTGATATTGTTTAAAGTTTAAAATTTGACTAAAAAAAAATTAATTGTTCAAACTTAAAGCAATTTTTTTTCACATCTAAGTTTATGTTTTAAAGTTTGTGCACTATAAAATATGTTTCCTGTGAAAATTGTAATAATTTGAATAGTGGGTGTTAATCTTGATTTTTAGAAACCAGTTCACTTCAATATTTGCCGACCGGGTAGCCAGGTGGGTAAAGTGCCTGCCTGGCAACCCAAAGGTCACTGGTTTGAATCCCGCCTTGGGCTTGGATCATAGTAAAATGCAAAAACTTTGGGAGGTACATTATGGCCATGGAAGCTGATGCACCAATAACTAACAAAAAAAAAAAAAAAACCTTCAATATTTCTTAAAAGAAATATTGAAGGTTTTTTTTTTTTTTAAAGTGATAGTAAAGTATAATAGCAATAGCATTTTTGTAAATTTTGCACTAGTTCTGCTACACTGCAACAAACTGCCTGGGTGAAACCACTGAATTGTAGATCTCAGTTCTTGCATTAATCAGATTTAGTAATCAAACTTCTTTGATTAATCAAACTTATATTAATCAAAGAAGGGCTATATAATTAAGTAAACAATGTTGTAACTCAGATTTATAGTTAACTTATTGTACTTAGTTATGTGTTTTAGAATTTAAATATTTTCTTACATACATATTTATGTAAATAATAAATTGTGTGTTTATATAATAGATGAAAATTGTAGCAAATCTGTAGTAATCTTCATTAAAAAATAAATAAAATAAAAAATATTTTTTTTTACCTATTGTCCTGTAGTGAGACGATGATTATAAATCTAGCTGGGAACCTGGGAGGGGGGAATGGAAACCCTAGCATCTCCCTCTAAAGGACTTACCACTAAACCACTGCTTCAATTAAAAATAAATCATTATGTGAACATAATCATTTATTTTTAATTAAATGAGAATGACAATAAGAATAAATCGTTATGCTCAGATCAGATAATCAGAATAAATCATTGTGCTTAGATCAAATAATCATAATGCTCAGATTGAAAATAAATTGGGAACATCTACATAATACATAAATACAGTGCAGTATAAACCTCAATATAATGAGGGTGTTAAGGACAACATTAACTCTCATTATTATTATTATTATTATTATTAATAGCCATATGGTGCAAGGAAGCCTGAGGCTTATGCTGCACCAGGAAAAAAAAAAGTTCCCGAGCTACCCTGAGAGAGAGAGAGAGTCAAAAGTTGTTGTTGTTGTTATTTGGTTTTTAGGAGCATTAGCAACTAAGGCCATATTGCTCCGGTGCGGTGGTCATTCCCTGACCTTTCCGCATCTTCCGTATTTGGTGGTAACGGGCTCGAACCCCGGTCTAATCAAGAAGCGTGTGCTACGCACTGCTGCTCCTTCCCACCTGGCTACGGAGGCGCCTTCGAGTCAAAAGTAGAAGGGAATCACCAAGAAAGAGAAGAATGATGATATCCAGCTCAGGACCCTGGGTGTGCCAAGCCCATACTCACCAGATGTGAGCCCCTGGGGTTTATTATATGTGAAGCATGCTATAGCTGAAAATAAAATTAAACCAATTTTTTTTTTTTAGCATGAATACACAGTGACCAAAAAAAAAGTCTATTAAGCAAGCATTTTTATATAAGCAAATTTCATTTCACACTTTTTTTCTGTTAGTTTACTATTTTGCTATAAGGGAATGAAATAGGTCAAGCTTTTCAACATGATCACTGTTGCTTATATTTGTGGGGGTCCTTTATTTGTGCCTTAGGGCACTTCTCTTGGGCAGTGGAAATAGTAGGTAGTGATTTATAGTAAATAGCTTTCATCTGTAAAGAATCATCACTCCAAGTAATGTCTGCATCTGAACGTTTGTAGCATTCTAACATCAACAGACACATTTCAACAAGATTCAGAATCCACATCACTTGAACAGAATTCTATTTCAGTATAAGATGACGTATAAAGAGCTGATTCAATTCCATCAGCTTCAACGTACTGTCCATCTCTATTCCTTTTAAGTCCTGATGTCCCAGGCTGTAGATCCATTATAACAATCCTATAGGGGAAAATTTTATAGGAAAAACAATTTTTACAGAAAATTTTATCAGTAGACACAAACTAAGGATGATGTTTTGTTTTTTTCAAACTAAATAATTAAAATTCAGCAGGAATAATCTTCAAAATATTTTACCTTTTTTCTTGTGAAAAATACTAAACTAGATAAAATATCAACATAAGCAAAGAACATATGAAACTGCAAACAAGTATGTAGTTTTTATCGTGCTTTTTAGACAGTGCGGTTGATGCTAAGCATTTTGGCTGGCATTACGGCTGGGATTTTCCAGCCATAATGCAGTAGCCCATGTTTCAAACAGTAGGCCAATATTGCTAAGTTGTTCATTTCATGTGCCTTTCCTTTTGCAGTGCTCATTTATTGACTGCACTTGAATGGGCACATATTTTTATTAAGGCAAAAAATTGCAGTTTGTGTTGATGCAAGTTTGTGTTTCAGCAGCAAACATTGAAAATGCACTATTGTAATTTATTTTTTTTACTAATGCTGTACACTTTAACAAATAAAATATTTTAAATTTAAACAAATAAAAAGATTATACTTTATACATGTTCTTTAAAATGAAATTTCAGAATTCTTAATTGCTTAGTGCTCCAACTCTTCCAAATGAGACATTTACAGGAAATCAGTTTACAGAATAGTAGATAAATAGGAAATAAGGAATAACTCAGTTACAACCATGGGCTTCATAATCTGATGGCTGCCATAGCCAAGTGGTAATGCATGAGGGTACAAAAAAAAACCCCTTAAAAATCTTTATTGGAAAACAAGCCTTGAGCATTAGAATTAGTTGAGGCATATGATGCAAGAAAACAAGCTTATACAGCATCAGCCAAAAAAAAAAAAAAAAAATCCCTTCCCGTTTCACCTGTCCGGTCACTCCAAATGTTTGTCTAGTTCAGCCTTAAATTTACTTAAACCATCAATTTCAACAATAGATGGAAGTCTGTTCCAGCAGTCAACTACATGCTGGCTAAAGGCAAACTTCTGTTCATCTATTCTACAACTGACTTATCTCAATTTGAATCTATTCCCCCTCATGTTTAATAAATAATAAATAAAAAAATTTAATAAATAAATAAATATTTAATTTAATAAATAAATAAATATTTAATTTAATAAATAAAAAATAAATTTATTAAAATACATAAATACTAAAACAGAGATAAAATATAAAATGAAAGTATTAAAATACAATAAAATATAAAATAAAAGCATTAAAATACAATAAAATATGGATAAAACTAATAAAATGTACAGTAGCTTTAGAGACAAAGTGCCCCTTCATCAGCTCCTTTTTATCAGTATTTTAAATGCTTTTATTTTTAGTATTTAGTAGATTTTATTTATTTCTTTTAATAATTTATTTTAAGTCAGTAAGTCAGTGTCGCCAGAAAGTTTTGTGATATGCAACCCAAAGCTCAAGGCCTGTTTGCAATGTCCGTTTAATGGATGGCCCATGTGTTTATGGTGTTACAGTCAGTTTGCAAAAATTGTTTGTCTGAAGAGCTGATGAAGAGACACTTCGTCTCGAAAGCTACTGTATATTTTAATAGTATTATCCATATTTTATTGTATTTTAACACTTTTATCTTATTCCATTTTAATGCTTTTATTTTATTTTGTATTTTACCTAGTATTTATGTAGATATTATTTATTTATTTTAAGTCCGTTTGTCGGTCATCACTAGAAAGTTTTGTGATATAATTTTTATCATTTTGTGATAGGGACTCCTTTGAGTTATGCAATTAACATATTCCTGGAAATTATTATTATTATTATAATTAGCTTTATGGTGCAAGGAAGCCTGAGGCTTTTGCTGCACCACCCAAAAAAAAAAAAAATTTAGTTACCCCTGACACAGAGAGAGAGAGAGAGAGAGAGTTTGTCAGAAATACAAGGGAATCATGAAAGAGAAGAATGATGATATCCAGGTCAGGACCCGGGATGTGCAAAGCCCATACCAGATGTGAGCCCCTGGGGCTAATCATTGCATAAATGAAAGCCAACATCTCCGAAATTAGAAAATAGAGTAATATGTCTTCTCCCCATTCATCAAAGATGCACTATTTTAGATAAACAATACAATAAACGCTATAAATTTTGCAGTACTACAAAAAAAGGAAAAAACACTCAGTAGCACCAATTTATAAAAATATAGCATTAGCATGAGTAGAGGCATATGATGCAAGAAAGCAAACTTATGCAGCATCAGCCAAAAAAAAAAAAAAAAAAACGCTCCCATTTCACCCCTCCGTTCATTCCAAGTGCCTGTCCAGCTCAGCCTTAAATTTATTTAGGCTATCAATTTCCACAACAAAGGATGGAAGTCTGTTCCACAAACCAACCACCCGCTGGCTAAAGGCAAACTTCCACACATCTATCCTACATCTGTCTTTTCTCGATTTGAATTTATACCCTCTCAGTTAATTATTCTGAGCAAGAGGAAGAATTCCATCAGCATTGAGCATGCTCAAACCATTCAAGGCTTTATACACCTCAATCAGGTCACCTCACAAGTGCCTAGTCTCCAAACACTGTAATTTGCAAAATTTAAGCTTTTCTTCGTAAGAGCAACCCTTTGTTCCATTCACTAATCTTGTTGCCCTTCTCTGTACTCGTTTCAACAGCTCTACATCCTTCTTAAAATGAGGCCTCCCGACCTGCCTCTATACAGAACTCAAGGTGTGGCCTGACCATTGCATTATATGCAATGCAATGCCACGTTGAGCAGTGTCCATTTTCAATGGACACTGCTCAACGTGGACTAATGTTATTAGTGCAGTTCCTCAGGGTTCAGTGTTGGGTCCGTTGTTGTTTTCGGTGTTTATGAATGATATTGATGATGGGATATCAAGTTTAATGTCCAAGTTTGCAGATGATACAAAGGTTGGCAGGGTTGTTAAGGACACTACTGACGCTATGCTGCTGCAACAGGATCTGGAAAGGTTGAACAGATGGGCTGAGAGGTGGCAAATGAAGTTTAACATTGACAAATGTAAAGTACTACATATGGGAAACAGTAACCCCAGAGCAACGTATCAACTCTGCGGTACTACACTGACAGTGGTGGAGAATGAAAAGGACCTGGGGATAATTGTGCAGGCAGATATGAAGTTCTCTGAGCAGTGCAGACGAGCTGCAAGAGTAGCTCATGGTGTCTTGTCAATGATAAAGAGGAATTTTTCTAGCAGGGATAAGGAGGTGATTATTCCCTTGTATAAGGCAATGGTTAGGCCACATCTTGAGTACTGTATACAGGTCTGGAGGCCTCATTTCAGGAAGGATGTGGAGCTGCTGGAACGGGTACAGAGAAGGGCAACAAGATTAGTGAATGGAACAAAGGGTTGCTCTTACGAAGAAAGGCTTAAGTTTTGCAAATTATAGAGTCTGGAGACTAGGCACCGGAGAGGTGATCTGATAGAGGTGTATAAGGCTTTGAATGGTTTGAGCATGCTCAATGCCAATGGGATTCTTCATCTTGCTCAGAATAATCAGCTCAGAGGGCATAAATTCAAATTGAGGAAGGACGGATGTCGGATAGATGTGCGGAAATTTGCCTTTGGCCAGCGGGTGGTTGGTTGGTGGAACTGACTTCCATCACTTGTTGTTGAAGTTGATAGCCTAAACAAATTTAAAGCTCAACTGGAAACTGGACAGGTATTTCGAACGAACGGAGGGGTGAAATGGGAGTGGTTTGTGTGTTTTTTTTTTTTTTTTTTTTTTTTTGGCTGATGCTGAATAAGCTTGCTTTCTTGCATCATATGCCTCTACTAATGCTAATGCTAATGCTATACAAGGGGATAATCACCTCCTTATCCCTGCTAGAAAAATTCCTGTATATCATTGACAAGACACTATGAGCTACTCTTGCAGACCATCTGCACTACTCAGAAAACTTCATATCTGCCTGCACAATTACCCCCAGGTCCTTTTCGTTCTCTACCACTGTCAGTGTAGTACCACAGAGTTGATATTTCACTCTGGGTTTGCTGCTTCCCATATGTAGGACTTTACATTTGTCAACGTTAAACTTCATTTGCCACCTCTCAGCCCATCTGCTGAACTTTTCTAGATCCTGTTGCAGCAGCGTACTGTCATTAGTGTCCTTAACACCCCTGGCCAACCTTCGTATCATCCGCAAACTGGCCATTAAGCTTGATATACCATCATCAATATCATTTATAAATACAGAAAACAATAATGGACCCAACACTGAGCCCTGAGGGACTCCACTAATAACATTAGTCCACGATGAGCAGTGTCCATTGGTTACCACTCTGTGTCTTCTCCCACTCAACCATCCCTTTATCCATAGCAGCAATTTGCCTCCAATGCCACACTGCTCCAATTTGTGCAGCAGTCTTCCATGTGCAACAGTATCAAAAGCCTTTCTAAGATCCAAATATATGATATCAAAGTTATTCCCTGCATCCAATTCCGTTGTGACCACATCATAGTATATAGTCAAATTGGTCAGGCAAGACTTTCCCTTAACAAAACCATGCTGTATCCGAGCTATTACTGAAGCCATGTTTAGATGATCCTGCAGTGCCGGCGCCTCCGTAGCCAGGTGGGCAGGAGCAGTAGTGCATAGCATACTCTTCTTGGTTAGTCTGGGGGTCTAGCCCGTGACCACCAAATACGGAGGACGCAGAAAGATCAGGGAATGACCACCGCATATCCCTGGAGCAATATGGCCTTAGTTGCTAATGTTCCTAAAAACCAAACAACATAACAACATCTTGCAGTGCTTCTTTAACCAGTGCCTCCATTAATTTTCCTGGAACAGAAGTTAAACTAACAGGCCTATAATTGTGTTGCCCTTTGATCCTCCTTTGTGAATTGGGGTCACATTTGCACTTCTCCAGTCCATGGGTACCTCCCCTGAGTCCAAAGAAGCCCTATAATTATGGATAAGGGTTTCTTACTTCCTTTGCTGCCTCCTTTAATATAACTGGATAGATCCCCTTTTTTATGTTTATCTTCAACAATTTCTTCTTCACTTTCCTCTCAGTTATTTCAAAATCATCTAGCTCACTGCCAGAGTTTAACTCATCTCTGGCATTCCCTTCCTGAATAACTCCTCATGGGTGAATGTAGATGCAAAATACTCATTTAGTTTGTTAGCCACCTGAGCAGGATCATCAACAGTTGAACCATCAATATCCAGTGGACCAATCTGATTCATCCCTTTCCTTCTAGAGTTTACATAGGTAAAGAACTCTTTGTTGTTTTGCTTTGCCTTTTTCCAAAGATTTCTCATAATCTGACTTTGCCTGCCTAATCCCCTTTGTGACTTGGTTACAGACCAGCTTATATCTATCATAGGCTTCCATGTCACCCATTAATTTATATTAACTGACTCGACACTGCACTGTCCCGCGATGTTGACTGGCTTCACTTCCTTGGACTTTATGTGTTTCTTAACTAATAGCATAACCCCTCCTCCCTTCCTATCTTGTCTATCCTTCCTGTACACATTGTACTCACCAAATTCCAGTTCTGCATTCCTGATATCTGTGTGACACCACGTCTCTGATATCCCCACAATATCTGCCTTTGATGTTCTGAGCAATACCTCAAATTCATGAAATTTATTTACCAAACTCCTAGCATTGATGTACTTGCAAGTTTACATGTACCTGTTCCTATTCTTAGCTACCCTAACACAACCCATGTTTATTTGTATCGCAATGACACCCAGTAGTCTCTGAAATACCCTGCATCTTGTTTTCCAGGCTGCTGCTCATTACAATGGAAGCAGTGCAAGAATCACTTTCACCTCTGCCAGTGGCTACTGTTAATCTATTAGTCCTTGTATCCCCCCAGGCTACCAGTTTTCCGACTCACCTAACACTGCCTCGATAGCATCAGCAAATATTCTTGCACCTTTTCTATTTAAGCATATCCCATCCCTGTAGAAACAATCTCTCCTGTTAATAAGTACAGACCAGGCTGAAAAAAATTCTACCCCTTGAGCCTTGCACAATCTTTCCAGGGCCGAATTGATCGAGAAGGCTCTCATCATATACTCCCTCCTATCGCGTCTGGGCAGAATTGCAGACACTTTCAAATTCAACTCTAATTCATGGCTTTTTTTCAACAGTGACCTGTACTTGTTAATTAATTCTGCCAGTCTCCTACTCTTAATATCATTAGTGCCAACGTGTACAACAATATCACCTTTTGTGCGCTTAAAAGATGATATCTGCTCTACAATAATATACTTTGACTATATACTATATAATATACTTTGAAAACTAAATGCACAAGGCATAATCCTTATGGGTTTTGGTAATTAACTATATAATATCGGTGTAGATACACCATAGTTAACCCATAAATTTGAACTACGTATGTAGTGTAAAAGGCATCGTTTTATTGTTTCTCATATTGTGGGTGCCTTCACAATGAGATAGCTGGTATTGCTCTACTTCAAATAAATAATGCTTCTCTAGTAGTGAAGACTACTGTTATTTATTTTCAGAGGATACCACCACCCAAACGATTGTTTCGAAGCTAGTGGGCTTCATCATCAGTGGGTGGGCAGGTACCCTGGTAGTGCAACATATATGAAAACAGCAAAAAATAAATGCAAATTGTATCTCATAATGTGGGTGAAGGCACACACAATATGAGATACAATTAAAACGATGCCTTTTACACTACATTCGTAGTTCAAATTTATGGGTTAACTATAGTGTATCTACACTAATATTATATAATAAAAATATACAGACTGTTTATCACTTGATGCACACTTTTCATTATACCTTTGCGGTTTTTTGCCATTGTGAATGTTATTTCATCCTTGCAAAGAATGTTGCATGCTGTTATTTACAAAAAATTTTAACTGAATATAGTAAACCCTCAATTTTACAGGCTAAAGGGTATACATTATTGCCAAATTTCTGCTAAATTGAAGTTATTTTTCAAGGTCATTTTACCACCATATAATTAAAAATTTAAACAGTTACTTTGTCTCTGTCTCACATTAGAAATACTGAAATAAAGTTAAACAATAAAAAACATGCTTTTATTTACCTTGGTAATACATGATACATAATTAGTAGAAGGTAATTCACATGACTTTTACAATAGGATGATATTCCACTGGGACCAATGACCAATAAATCACATAATTGGACTTAATATATGAAAAAGGGAAAAATTTTGTCTCTATTTGCTTTTGTGAACAATAACAAGAAATATTGAAACATTTGCTCCATTAAACCCCAGGGGCTCAGATCTGGTGAGTATGGGCTTGGCATACCCAGAGTCCTGAGCTGGATATCATCATTCTTCTCTGTTGTATAAAGGTTTTAAATGCTCATTTTGTAATATTTTGAGAGCACCTGTCAAATATTACTTAGCTTTGCCTTAATTATTAATAAATATCTTTTGTTTATATTTCTATTTGTGATGCTAGTCATTAATGTAACATACCACCGCGAAAAAGGATTAGAAATGTGTAATTCCTAGGTGATGCACTTTCTTTTAACACCAGTGTATATATAAAAAATTAATACATGTATATAGACATAAGCCAATATTATAATACAAAATGATATTGTTGTATATCGCACAATCCTGTTATCAGGTGTCAACCACCAGAATTGCAGACAAGATGACAATATTAGCATTAGCATTAGTAGAGGCATTTGATGCAAGAAAGCAAGCTTATGCAGCATCAGCCAAAAAAAAAAAAAAAAAAAGTAACATAAATAAATAAAAATAACCACTTCCACTTCACCCCTCAGTTCGTTCGAAATACCTGTCCAGCTGAGCCTTAAACTTATTTAGGCTATCAACTTCCACGACAAGAGATGGAAGTCTGTTCCACCTACCAACCACCCGCTGGCTAAAGGCAAATTTCCGCACATCTATCCTACATCTGTCTTTCCTCAATTTGAATTTATGCCCTCTCAGGTGATTATTCTGAGCAAGAGGAAGAATCCCATCAGCATTGAGCATGCTCAAACCATTCAAGGCTTTGTACACCTCTATCAGATCACCTCGCTGGTGCCTAGTTTCCAGACACTGTAATTCGCAAAACTTAAGCCTTTCTTCATAAGAGCACCCCTTTGTCCCATTCACCAATCTAGTTGCCCTTCTCTGTACTTGTTCCAGCAGCTCTACATCCTTCTTGAAATGAGGCCTCCAGGCCTGTATACAGTACTCTAAGTGTGGCCTGACCATTGCCTTATACAAGGGAATAATCACCTCCTTATCCCTGCTAGAAAAATTCCTATATATCATTGACAATACACCATGAGCTACTCTTGCAGCCCGTCTGCACTGCTCAGAGAACTTCATATCTGCCTGCACAACCACCCCCAGGTCCCTTTCACTCTCTACCACTGTCAGTGTAGTACCACACAGTTGATACGTTGCTCTGGGGTTGCTGTTTCCCATATGTAGTACTTTACATTTGTCAATGTTAAACTTCATTTGCCACCTCGAAGCCCATCTGCTCAACCTTTCCAAATCCTGTTGCAGCAGCATAGTGTCAGTAGTGTCCTTGACAACCCTGCCAACCTTCGTATCGTCTGCAAACTTGGACATTAAGCCTGATATACCATCATCAATATCATTTATAAATACAGAAAACAATAAAGGACCCAACACTGAACCCTGAGGGACTCCACTAATAACATTAGTCCACGATGAGCAGTGTCCATTGATATAGTGTACTTTGTTTCTAACTAAAAGATAATGTCATGGCAAGGGAGAATAATATGATTACAAAGTATTGAAAAAAAAGCAAGGAAATTGATTATGGACGAACACAAGTGATCAGTTTCCTTTTTCATACTTTATTAATCTTAACTGTGTGTGTGTAGTCTGTATTTTTAAGTTCTAATTTTTGTTGTCCACATGGGTAGAGCATAGTTTTCGGAATTCTCCACATTTTTAGAATTTGGCTGAGTTGGTTAGCATAATCTCCCTGAAACTCGGGTTTTTCATCCAGAAAATCAACCCCAGAACATGCAATTTAGAGCAGCATACACAGAGCAATATGGCCTTAGTTGCTGACGCTCCTAAAACCTTACTATTAACTGGATTTTTGTTTCTTCTGTTATCCTTAATTTCAAAGAAAGTTTTGCAATGGAAACACCCTCATCATAACACGACTTGGGTGCGGGATGATCTGCTCACTTTATTATTATTATTATTATTATTATTAGCTACATAGTGCAAGGAGGCCTGAGGCTTATGCTGCACCAGCCAAAAAAAAATTCCCAAGTTACCCTAAGAGAGAGAGAGAGAGAGAGAGAGAGAGAGAGAAGGGAATCACCAAGAAAGAGAAGAATGATGATATCCAGCTCCCAAGTTACCCTAAGAGAGAGAGAGAGAAGGGAATCACCAAGAAAGAGAAGAATGATGATATCCAGCTCAGGACCCTGGGTGTGCCAAGCCCATACTCACCAGATGTGAGCCCCTGGGGTACATAGTGCATCATTCAAATTATAAAATAAATATGTATATATTTATTTTATAATAAATAATTAATAATAGAAAAACTATATAAAATAATTGTTCCCTTCATATTCTATCGTAGTGTAAAACGCACTACGATTTGGCAAGTTGTAATATTTTCAGTTAATTTAATAAACTGCACATTGAAAATTCACAGAGGAGCTGCGTATTTCCATTTGCTCAGAAAGAGGCTTGGCGACTCTAACAAATAGCTCCGTTTACATCTAATTACTCAGCTAACCACCCTTGTCTGATGTTATTACTGGGCTCGATAAGAGAGGAAAAATTTCCGCTACAAGCTTAGCTAGATGGCGTAACTTGCGGCGAAAATTCTCACGCAACAAAATTGCATTGCCATGGAAACAGGCCCTCGCAGGTATCACAGTGGTTATAATCACCATTCTCTCACACGGGGTGTAAAAGGCCGAAATTCGATTCCCGCCAATGGCGCGAGGAAATTTGTATGCGCTAATTCACAACATGGCTGAGTAGTTAGTCGGTCTCATTGTTTTTCTCCCAGAAACTCGGGTTTTTCGTCCAACAACAGCAAACCGACCGAAAGGTACATGCAATTACAGACATATTATACTGATGCTTCATTATCTTTGTTGCTTTGGCGCTTAATCCACACCTAACCTTGGAAACAGAATAAACAGTAACGCACTGCTGAAGATTGTGAATGGAAGGACAGCAAAGCAGAGAAAAACAGTGGAGAGTGAGAAGAAAGAAAGTGAGTGAACATTTGGTCTGCATGATAATATTGCTCCAGAGGACAAATTAATCGAAGCAATACGCAAAAAAAAAAAAACTTCTTTCATCGGTCACCAAATATATGAAGTTAATGGAAGAAGGGCCATTATTACAAATTTTAAAACCTCTGTCACAAAAATGGCTAAAGATTGCTTTCTTTATATTCATTCGGCATCAGCTTTTGAATCCGTTTACAAAAAATAAACGTGTTTTCTTTAGTACTCTAACCCCTTCCCCTCTTCTCCATTTGCAAAAAGTCAAAAAAAAAAAAAAAAAAAAAACTTGGATGGCATCTTGAAGTTAGCCAAAACGGAACAAAATCTGCATACTGATGTTTACCGGTCCACCTTGGGTATATGGATCTTTTCTTGCTTGAAAAAGTTGAAGCTCGACACGTACTGAAAACAAAAGAGAAAAGTCTCCTCGTAGAAAAATAATATATATGACTGGCTTTGATTTTAGACATGCAACCTCCTCCTGATTTGACTTCTCAGAAACCAGGCTTCTGATCTATGTTTCTTATTTTATTTATGAATTATTATTAATAATTATATTATTTATTATTTTTATTTATAGACACGAGAAATGCTTTTTGTATATTCTACATCTGCTGGATCCAGCCTAGGTAATGAAGTTCTACTCAATGTACTGAAGGAAACTCACAGTAGGAGACTGGCGGTTACTATTCTCCAGCAGCCTCTTACTGTGAAAAAGAAATAACTGCCAAACATGACTGGTATGTACAAGTTTTAATTAATATTGGAATGGCATTTTGCTGTTAATTAAATACTAGAATGGAATTCCGGCATTGCACGAGCGCACAGTTTTGATCCAAACTGATTCATCCGTTTCTTCTGATTAAGTAGTGGATCTATATCAAGCATTCCTGCTTCGATTACCCTACTACGAAGTTGGCATTACTTGAATGATATATCTGAGAAATTCATGTTTGTTATAAACGTTTTCAATGATAAACACCTAAATGCTGATTTTACGTGGCAATTTCCGATTGGTCCATATTTCTTTGAGGAAACTGCTAACGACTTCTCGACATTGTTATAATTGGAGAATGATAAATACTGTCATATTTGAGCCATCCTAGAATTACCAGTAGCACATAGGGTTCGTGGATCTGTTCTCGGTATCTCTGCGCAGTTACGGTAACCGTATCAAAAACATGAGAGTACTCTGATGTTGGAGGGATGGTACAGCATTCCTTGCTGTCTCCAGATGAAATAACGTATATAATCTGTTTGTAGGCTAAAACGGGACTGAGCAGAGAACAGAACTGTCCCCATCCCATTTGTCAGGACTCCAAGTTACCTGTTCATGGCACCAGTTTCGACGAGCTCTGCGGTGGTCTGGGGTTAATGGGATTTCATTTAATTTTTCCTTTAGTTACACACAAAATACAGCCTCCAGACCAATTTACATCAAATTATACACAAGATTTATATAAAAGATATATTTACATATATTTAAATTCACTGTATACATAACTTTTAACACGTGTAAATCCCAAGCCTAAGCCCAACTCCATCTTGGATGTCCGTGATAGTACTGATAGTATGTGTGCGACCTGGGTCTACTCCCCCACTGTAGCCCAATTTGCGCATGAAATTCCGCAAGAACCAGAAGTAGTGCAATACTAGTGGGTGTCAGCAATCCCGCTCCCCAGTTGCCCATACAAGGGCGCCAGCTTAAAAAAAAAAAAAAAATCCAAACTCCAAAAGTCACAATTCAATTGAATATCTCTTCATTCGCTGTCCCACAATCAGTGGAACATCAAAGGCCAATAAAGATACCATCCAGCAGTCCATCATGGAAAACAGAACCACTATAGCACCAGACCAGACACAATGAATCAGGTTCAGCACCCTAAAATCCAGAAGTATTCCTGATCGCAGCATAAAAAAAAAAAACAGCCCAGTCAGAAATGTTTTCACTTGTGGCCACCAACAAGCAACCTCAAGAGACAGTTGATTACAGGACATCATAGGGTTCCATCTTGCTGTTAGAGGTCTGTTCTTCTGGTTGACGCATTCCTTGGGCGACCTTGCCCAGCTTTTCTTGTAATGATTTCTGTTCCTGAAACTGCTTCCATAATGCTTAGACTACACTGCGTGATACATTTAAGCTGTGGGACTGGGCCGTTTATATCCCGTAATTAATTTATTCTTTGAATAAATGAATTACGGGCCTCTTCAATATACCCAGACTGCTTTGGAACCATACTCGTAGTTGTTATAAACATATATGTTTTTTATTTGTTTGTTTGTAAAAGCTCTGGTACTTCAACCTCCAAAGCCCACAAGCAACCTAACTGCATACCTAGATCAGAAGGTCCCAGTTTCTGTGGTTTTTCCTTTCTTATTTTCCCAGCCAAGATAGTATCAGTGTAGTATTTTCGGGCTGTATGTGTTTCTCTTGAGTAATGGGACTCTTTAGATATGATAATCTTAAAAACAGATTTAATTTTAACTTCTAAATTTATCATATATTACAACATTTATGTATATGTATATATAGCTGTTCTGGAATAAAAGTTATGGCTCCGATAGTTCATACTTCATTAGTCTTTCTACACATATAATTGATACTTAATTTACCTACTTATTCATATAAATATATAGCCTTAGTGATTTACCATACAAACTTATGGTTCTTGGAACAATTTCTCTTCACCTTTGAATGCTATCTAAATTACAAGTATTTATATATGGCCCAATAGCCTTACAATGCAAGATTATGGTTTTGGTAACAATCCTTTTCAGTGTCTTTATACTTATGAATGATACCTAAAATACCTGCACATATCTATATATTTTTAAACACTTCAATACTACTGGTGACATAACAAACTCACTGTCTCTAATATTCTCTTGATGAGATTCAGAGTTACAAACCTTCGTCTTATCAATGCCTTTAATTCATAGAGGGCTTACTTACACATTCTTTATTATCTCTTTGCTATTGATTAACAAGGTCACCTCCTTTTATTCTATTACTGTATTTATATTTAACATATTACTTCGCCCGGTACAAATTCCAGGTGTGGATAGGTCCATCAGTTTCTCATAATTTAATTTTTCTATAATCAAAAAAAAGGACTTACATTTGCAGTCTTTACTATATCTTCCTTCCGTTACCTCGATAAGGTTCTCTCCTTCAGGACTCCTATGATCTGCTGACTTCCTTGTGGTTGCTGCATAATACTGGTTTGGCCTTCTCCTTCCTCGAATTACCTTCCCTTGCATAAGTAAAATCGCTCTAGCTTTTCATTGCCTCACTCTATTTCTTGTTTCGTTCCTTTCTCTCTGTTTGCCTTCTTTACTCAGCTTCTCACTACTGCATTTTCTGTTCACATCCCTTTCTCAAAATTAACCCCACTTTACATAGCTTCATTCTAACTTCCTCTCTGACCTCTGAACTCCGCCAGAGCCACTCTCTTTCGCCGTAATAATAAAACATACCCCCTTAATTCTCTTTTTTTTTTTTCGTGCCCTTTTTCTTTTTTCCCTAGCCCTTATATACTCTATACACTTATTTCCATGTAAGATTGACATTTTACAAAGCCAATGTGGCACCTCTGCCTGCACGGTCTCAAGGAACCATCTAAACGACAATGACTTGCCATCCTGAATACTGGAGATGTGGCTGTCCCGCTGTGCAGTCTGCGCGGGTAGCACAGCAGTATCTTCACCGTCCTCCCCACAAGGGGTAAAAAAAAACGACAATGACTTGCCATCCTGAATACTGGAGATGTGGCTGTCCCGCTGTGCAGTCTGCGCGGGTAGCACAGCAGTATCTTCACCGTCCTCCCCACAAGGGGTAAAAAAGGCCGGGGTTCGAATCCCGTCGATGACGCGAGAAACTTTAGTGGGCTTTTTTCACTCCATGGCTGAGTTAGCATTAGTAGAGGCATATGATACAAGAGCCAAGCCATCAGCCAAAACTTCACCCCTCCGTTCTTTCGAAATATCTGTCCATCTCAGCCTTAAATTTATTTAGGCTATCGACTTCCACAACAAGGGATGGAAGTCTGTTCCACCAACCAACTACCCGCTGGCTAAAAGCAAATTTCTGCACATCTATCCTCCATCTGTCTTTCCTCAATTTGAATTTATGCCCTCTCAGGTGATTATTCGGAGCAAGAGGCACAATCCCATCAGCTTTGAGCATGCTCAAACCATTCAAGGCTTTGTACACCTCTATCAGATCACCTCGCTGGTGCCTAGTCTCCAGACACTGTAATTTGCAGAACTGAAGCCTTTCTTCGTAAGAGCAACCCTTTGTTCCATTCACTAATCTTGTTGCCCTTCTCTGTACTCGTTCCAGCAGCTCTACATCCTTCTTGAAATGAGGCCTCCAGACCTGTATACAGTACTTAAGGTGTGGCCTGACCATTGCCTTATACAAGGGAATAATCACCTCCTTATCCCTGCTAGAAAAATTCCTGTATATCATTGACAAGACACTATGAGCTACTCTTGCAGCTCGTCTGCACTGCTCAGAGAACTTCATATCTGCCTGCACAACCACCCCCAGTTCCCTTTCATTCTCTACCACTGTCAGTGTAGTACCACACAGTCGATACGTTGCTCTGGGGTTGCTGTTTCCCATGTGTAGTACTTTACATTTGTCAATGTTAAACTTCATTAGCCACCTCTCAGCCCATCCCTTCAACCTTTCCAGATCCTGTTGCGGCAGCATAGTGTCAGTAGTGTCCTTGACAACCCTGCCAACCTTTTTATCGTCTGCAGACTTGGACATTAATCCCGATATACCATCATCAATATTATTTATAAATACAGAAAACAATAATGAACCCAACACTGAACCCTGAGGAACTCCACTAATAACATTAGTCCACGATGAGCAGTGTCCATTGATTACCACTCTGTCTTCTCCCCCTCAACCACCCCTTTATCCATAGCAGCAATTTGCCTCCAATGCCACACTGATCCAATTTGTGCAGCAGTCTTCCATGTGCAACAGTATCAAAAGCCTTTCTAAGATCTAAATATAGGGTTATTCAAAATTAAGTCCGGGGTTTCAGAATTTTTTTTTGGGAAAGCGCATGTGTTATAATCATTTGTGGCCATCTCGAGAGAACGCCTAATATCTCAAGTTTCGTTCCACGCTCGCGATGTTCGGTATGCTGTACGGCTAACCACCAGATGGCGTTGGAGGCATACTGCTGTGCAGTGGTTCTTTTTCCTGTGACGCCAATTCTGTTTTGTTGCGACATGGCTTCGGAATGTAATGAGAAAGCTTTTACTGGGTTAGAGTTTTATGTAAGTAAATCTGTTACCGTTGTGCAACGCGACTTTGCTGACAGAGTGATTTTTCCTGACGACTCGACCTTCCATTTGTCGGGGAAAGTGAATAAGCAGAATGTGCGATTTTGGGCGATTTCACTAAAGGCTCTCATATTGAACATTTATGAGGTATGTAAAAAAAAACTTCATTACTATACTTGCATTCTGCAAATATTTCTTTCTTCCTATGTCTGCTCATGTGTGTACACGAATTGTTTGAAACCCTGGACTTCATTTTGACTAACCTTGTATATAATATCAAAGTTATTCCCTGCATCCAGTTCCTTTGTGACTGCATCATAGTATCCAATCAAATTGGTCAGGCAAGACTTCCCCTTAACAAAACCATTCTGTGTCCGAGCTATAACTGAAGTCTTGTCTAGATGATACTGCAGTGCTTCTTTAACCAGTGCCTCGACTAATTTTCCTGGAACAGAAGTTAAATTAACAGGTCTATAATTACTTGTGTCAGCCTTTGATCCTCCTTTGTGAATTGGGGTCACATTTGCACATCTCCAGTCTGTGGGTACCTCCCTCCGCTGAGTCCAAGGAAGCTCTCATAATTATGGCTAAGGGTTTGCTTACTTCCTTTGCTGCCTCCTTTAATATAACTGGATAGATCCCATCCACCCCAGGTACCTTTCTTGTATTTATCTTCAACAATTTCTCCTCCACTTTACTCTCAGTTATTACAAGATTCTCTAGCTTACTACCAGAGTTAAATACACTTCTGGCATTCACCTTATTGAATAACTCCTCATGTGTGAATGTCGATGCAAAATATTCATTTAGTTTGTTAGCTACCTGAGCAGGATCATCAACAGTTGAACCCCGGATATCAAGTGGACCAATATGATTCATCCTCTTCCTTCTAAAGTTTACATAAGTAAAGAACTCTTTGCTGTTTATCTTTGCATTCTTTGCCAAAGATTTCTCGTAATCTGCCTTCGCCTGCCTAACCTTCTTTGTAACTTGGTTACAGATCAACTTATATCTGTTATAGACTTGTGTGTTACATGTTAATTTGTGTGTATCCCATGCATTTTTCTTCTCTGCCATATGTCTCATTAATTAATCTGACATCCATTTGGCCTAAGCCTTGAACAATATTTCTTAGTTGGTATGCAAAGCCTAGTAGCTTCCAAGATAACTTCTTTGAATGCTTCCCATTTTGAATTTGCTGTTGGTAACATCATCAGTTGGTTCCACTGTATATAATTTAAATTAATACTGTCTCAGCCCACAGTAGTCGCCTTTATGAAAGCAAAAACCCTTCCCTTTACCCCTAATGGTAGTTACCTCTTTGAGTAACTCCCACTTCAGCACACTGTGATCACTGCCACCTAGTGGTTCATTTATCTGCAGATTCTTAATGCATGAAGAATCACTACTGATAATCAAATCAAGAGTATTCCTCCCTCTAGTTGCCTCCCGAACATGCTGATGTAGAAAACAATCATCCAACAAATCCACAAAAGCCTTGCTAGTTTGTGAGTGAACAACCCACAAATTCCAGTCAATATCTTGGAAGTTAAAATCCCCCATTATAATACTCTCTGATTTACTGGCTCACTCTATTTCCCTGTACAGTTCCTTATTATACTCATCAGAGTCATTAGGCCTATAGCACACTCCTACTCTCAATTTTGATCTCCCAATACTTATGCTTATGACTCGACATTGCCCTGTCCTGGCGCCTCAGTAGCCAGGTGGGCAGGAGCAGCAGTGAGTAGCACACGCTTCTTGATTATACGGGGGTTCGAGCCCGGGACCACCAAATACGGAAGATACGGAAAGGTCAGGGAATGACCACTGCATATCCCCGGAGCAATATGGCCTTAGCTGCTAATGCTCCTAATAACCAAATAACAACAACAACAACAACAACAATTGCACTGTCCAGCGATGACGACTGGCTTCACTTCCTTGGATTTTATGTGTTTCTTAACTAGTAGCATAATCTCTCCTCCCTTACTATCCTTTCTGTAGACGTTGTGCTCCCCAAATTCCAGTTCTACATTCCTTATATCTGTGTGACACCATGTCTCTGATATCCCAACAATATCCGCCTTTGATGCTTTGAGCAATACCTCAAATTCATCCAATTTATTTACCAGACTCCGAGCATTGGTGTACCCGCAAGTATACATGCACCTGTTACTTTCTTAGCTACCCTAACACAACCCATGTGTTTACTTGTACCGGAATGACTCCCAGCAGTCTCTGAAATATCCTGCATCTTGTTTTCCAGGCTTCTGCTCATTCCAATAGAAGCAGTGCAAGAATCACTTTCACCTCTGCCAGTGGCTACTGTTAATCTATTAGTCCTTGTACCCCCCCAAGCTAGCAGTTTTCCGACCCACCTAACACTGCCTCAATAGCATCAGAAAATATTCTTGTAGCCTTTCTATTTAAGTGTATCACATCCCTGTAGAAGCAGTCTCTCTTGGTAACAAGTACAGTCCAGGCTCAAAAAAAGTCTACCCCTCGAGCCTTGCACAATCTTTTCAGGGACGAATTGAATTCAACCGTAATTTTCGGATTTTTTTCAACAGTGACCTGTACTTGTTAAGTAATTCTGCCGGTCTCCTACTCTTAATATCATTATTACCAACGTGTACAACAATATCACCTTTTGTGCCCTTATAAGATGATATCCTACAACGTCATCAACCTTTGCCCCTGGCAGACATACCCTGGTCATGTTCCATGACCAACAACTACTAGTTCCTGTGGGACCAGCGCATTCTCCTTTGGGGGTTGCCGCTGTGTTGCGTGATGACCAAGTGCAAGCTGTGGCGTTTGTGTGGGCAGCTGAGGGCTTGATGGGGCCCTTCAATTTAGATCCTTCGAGGGCATTCACCACCCTGTTCTTCAAGCTCTCATATAGGCCCATAACAACGCTGAGTTGTCGCCTGATTTCCTTATCACCTTACATCGAGCACACACTAAGACATCCCTCACGGCAATATCATGTCCTGTACCCAATTGTCCACAAACATCAAGCAAGCAGTGCATTTTAATAGGCTGTGATTCAAGGGGCAACTGCCCTCCCTCAATTTTCCCCATGAGCCACAGCACTCCCATTAACATGAGCCTTTTGCTTTGCTGCTCTGGTCTGAGTCATGATTTCGATTTAATTTCAATAAAATTTTACTTGTTAAGGTCATTGGTGCTAACGTGTACAACAATATCACCTTCTGTGCCCTTAAAAGATTATATCTGCTGTACAACATCATCAACTTTTGCCCATAGCAGAATTACTGTCGGTCCTCTTCCACCTATCCTTTTTGCATATTATATTCCCCTTCTCCGCTGCGTTGCCTGATGCAGAGGATTGAGCTGTGGCGTTGAGTTGGGCAGCTGAGAGCTTGACGGGTCCCTCATATTAATTTCCTTGAGGGCATTTACCCAACACCTCAAACTCTCATAGATGCCCATCAGAACGCTGAGTTGGATCACTTTGCCTGAATTACGTAATTAAACGTCCTTGACGGAATCATAATTCAACAAGATACATAAAACCCAGCTTTTATTAGAATTAAAACAGACACTTGAAAGATGTTTCAATATTGGTCAAAAGCATCTTAACAAGTGCGTAATTTTGTTTCTGGATTAATCTTAATATTTTTTCATTTTTATTCCTTGAGGTAATGAATGAATATGTGTTAATAAATTTTAAATTCGCTCTTGGAAGTAATTTTATCAGGTTGTGATACTAAGAAATTTCGTACGACTTAAAATTTCAGCAGACATCTGAGAACGAGAATATATTGCTTTTGGCACCAAAGTTAACTAAGTTAGTATAGTTGTTATCGAAGAAGATGCTTTGCTACTTTAAAAGTAGATTTTGTGATCTAATTTTATATTTATTATCTTGACTGCTGATTAACAAAACCGGAACAAGATCTAACTTGCATAGTTCAGTACAAGGTTCTTGCTAAATACGGTCGATCTGCCAACCCGCACTGGACCAGCGTGGCAGATTATGGTCCATTTCCCTCAATATGAATTGTTGAGGAGGCTTCCATCTTGCAGTGGGTTGATAATGGCTGCAGTTTACTTTTTTTTTTTTTTACAAGGTTCTTACCCATGGATCTTTGCGACAATGAGTGACAGGCAGGTCTAGCTCCTCCCAGTTCTTCACAGTGATTGGCTGTTAATCACCATGATTTTGGATTAGAGTGAATATCGTTTTGCTATCTACTCCTTTGCGAAGTTTTGTTTTCCGATTTAATACCAGCGGCAAAGGGAAAAATTTTTCTCGATTATCCCTTTTTGGCTCTGGTTTAAAATCGGCAAGCGATTTTCCTTCCAGGACTAGATATTTCAATCAATGTGAAGCAGCAGGAGGAGCTAGACCTGTCTATCACTCATTGTCGCAAAGATTCATGGGTGTGAACCTTTTACTGAATGCTAACCAAATAACTGTTTATTTTGCCAACGTTATCTTATTTTACATGTATAATTGTTATATATTTTTTAAAATTATAGTAATATAAAATAGTGATGAGTATACTGATTGGACTGCTGGTTAAACAGATGAAATAAAATTTTAACCTTAGTAACTAATTATAAGAAAATATGAGAAAAATCAAAATTTAGGCTATTAAAATTTCATTAATATGAGATGAGCTAGTACTAATGTGAAATGTTTGATAAATATAATGTTTTTATGAAAATGGTTTTTATTCCTCCTCTATTAATTTTCAAACAAGTTTTTGAAGAACAACTAAAATGGGGCACACCATTGGGACTGTTTTTGCTTTTAATCCAGAAAGTGGCTAAATAAACAGTGATCTTCATGTGGTTACAGCTGTAACCACACGAAGTTGTATTGTCTGGTGTTGCTGTTGGTCGAGGAACTCTCTAACAATCCTACAGGTGTTCAGGATTGCGACTTTCTGGAGTTCCTTGTAGGTGTTCTCTGGGAGACCTAATGCTGTTAGGCTGCTATGTAGAGTCTTTGGTACCATACCGGTTGTTGACACGATTATTATTATTAGCCATATGGTAGAAGGGAATCACCAAGAAAGAGAATAATGATAATATCCAGCTCAGGACCCTGGGTGCGCCAGGCCCACATTCACTAGATGTGAACCCCTGGAATTAAATACTACTCTGAAATGATATTCTAGAACACCTTTTTTTACGTTTTTTTATTGCTACTGTGCATATAACTAAATACAGGTCTGTAATTTCCTGAGTTCAAATTCCAAAGAACGCATCCCAATATTCTTCATGGAACAAAGAAACTGGATTGAGGGGGGGTGGGAGAATCCCATAATTGTGCCCGAGACTAGCTGAACATTGCAATTCAATCACGCTCGAAAGAAAAATGAATAAAACTCTGTTCGATTACCTTTACCATTATAGAGGGAATTGGGCAGAGTTTTAGTTTGTGAAGCACACGGAAGTGAAGTGAAGTGAACAGCCAATGTACCGATCTTTAGATCTGCCATTCCCGTCAAAGTTTTCGCAGTAACTTTAATGAGCTTTTTGCGGCGATGGTTGCTTTGGTGGAATAATTTCTTGTCGAGTTTGGAGATTCGTTTATCTCAGAAACTAATGAAAGCACGTGCACAAATGGATTATGCTAATGAGCCAATACTGGGATTTCGAAGACGAAGTGGCACAAAAAGAATGTTGTTAAAATGTGTCGGGATTTGTGGGAGGTGACGAGCCAAAAGGGAGTTAATTGTACGGCTGTTGCAGAAGTGCTTTCGAAGTGTGAACTAGGAATGTAAACAGGAAATTCGATTCAGATTTGATTGGAGTTGTGCCATCGAGAGCGAAAGAAAAAGAAAGAACGAACAATCAATACTTAGATTAGACAGAGACGTTCGTGGAAATACAGTGTAATTTAATCTTGATCGTCTCGCCGAGGTAGCTCTTACGAAAAGCAATTCAGAAATCGTTATGGAACTTCAGTCTTGGGTGCATGGCCAATGCTAATTAGCACTGGCTATGCTATCAGTCACCAATTATGGGGGTAGAAAAATAAAAAAGTTTTCTCAGCCCTGCCAAATCAAGAATCGAGGTTTTATAGTCCCCGTAGTCCTATTAGTTAGTTCTTCTCATCATATATGTAAACCTGTATAAAAGTTCTAGGCGCTGTCTTCGAGAGTCACATAACAACGTATTATGCTAAATTCAGCACCAGGTTTTTAAAATCCATTCACAAATTATTTCCTTCTTGATGGATCTTAAATTTATGTTTCATTATAAAAAATTCTGTTTTATAGTTTCTTATAGTTTCTGTTTTTCTAACAACCAGACGAGAGTTCACAAGATAGAGAGAATACAGGAAACAGCACTGTATTTAATAGTCGTGGTATTAAACCCCGCTCACTCAAAGCACGTGTACTTATGCACCCTCGCGTCTGACCACACGGTTACAGCCGCCTACTTTTTCAGATTTCACTACCTCTTAACTGGATTGATAAACTTAATTATTTTTTAATTTAAATATACGTTAAACTCAACATAATCAGCGGATCCCAATCCAACTGAACATCTCTGAGTTGAGTTTACACGAGCTCTTCGAAGTGAAGCTCCGACAAAACTCATTCCACCTCATCTCCAATGAATAGAGATCCGCAACCATTCAATTTGCAAAAGTGTGGGAAGTCATAATGGACCAGCATTCCCACTTGCACACTTCGGACACTGTTGATTCCATGTGACAAATTCAGGGTCTCTGAAGGTTTTGGGGCGCTTTCCTACTGGTTATTAGGTGGGATGCACATAACAAATTGCATATGAGAAAATCTGTTTATACCTCTATATCTTGTGAACTCACAACATATAGAGAACACAGATCAGTTCACAAGATATAGAGAACACATGAAACAGCACTATATTTAGCAGTCTTGGTCTTGAACCCCAATCACTTAAGCACATTTGCGCTGACCACACATCTACAACCGCCTGTTTGTTCAGATTCCACTAACTCTTAACTAGATTGTTAAACTTAATTATTTTATTTTAAATATATGTTAAACTCAACGTAATTAGCAGATCTCAATCCAACTGAACACCTCTGAGGTGAGGTGAAACGAGCTCTTCGAAATGAAGCTCCGAAGAACTCATTCCACCTCATTATGTCCCGTAATCCTGGCTATAACCTCCATGCACAAGTACATGGTGGGTAACCACTCTGGTGTGAACCAACGTAAGCAAGGGTCGAGGTGTGGCACCCACACCACACGGAGGAATGCTGCCCCTCCATGTTACCAGGCAGTACTAGGTGATAGATGACTCTCATCAACCGGTGCAATACCACCATTTTTCTTATTGGAGGCTTGAAGTGGTGAACCCATGTTTAGTCCCTAGAGCTAAGTTCCAGTCAACCCTTCCCTATTTCTTCCATAGGGTCTGATGAACATCGTGGCGAGATCCGATCTTCCTCACATTCGAGGGTACAGCTCTAAAACGGTATTCGCAAGCCGGCCGCTAGTTAGTACACCGGACCGAACCTGTTGACCGGCCATGGCGCCATAAGAGAAAAACTCCATGGATTCGGATTTTTATTTTTTTTTATTTTATTTATTAACACACAACTGTATATACATTCTCAAGTTATCTTAATCAATTTACATACAATATTAATCAATTTATATACAATATTTATATACAGATTTATATACATGCTCTTATATATACTGTAGTCTTTCTGTACATTGATTGTGTGTGTCCTGATATGAAGGGTGGCTCCTAGACACAAGCCCATCTCCACCTTTTACTCCTGAGAAAGCTCAGAACGTCTGCAAGACAGGCCTGAAAAAAAGAGTGTTATTTCAGGCCATTTCGCCACCAGGGATTAACTAACACCTGGATCCACCATTCTCTATGTGTGCTGTAATGCACAAATCCTGCACCTACCGGAAGTAGTGCTATACTGGTAGGTGCCAGCAATCCCGCCCCCAAGGCTGCCCAAACTTGGAGGCCAGCGAAAAAAAAAAAATAAATAAATAAAAATAAAATAAAAAATAAAAATAAAAATTTTCCAACTAAGAACAATGTACACTTGTTGAAAAAAAAAGCAACATTATACGATTATTTACATGCAAATAGCAAATACATACACTTACATTAACTTAACACTTAGAAACATTAACATTAACATTATCTCCACTTTAGAGTCCATCCACAAATGCAAGCCTGAATTGGGTGTCCAGGAGCAGAAGATCATCTCGCTGTAGACAAGAAACATCCTATAAAGATGACATTACACGAAGTGTTCTGTCGTCAAATGTGCAGCACTTCCCTTAATTGGTATCCTGCAATAGATTTCTTAGCTCCTGTCTTCTTTTAAAAACTTTGGCCGAGAATTCCTGAAGCAAAGCAAAGATGTCCCACCTCTGAACCAAGAGAGGTAAATTATTCTCCGTGAGGTTTGGCAACCTATTTAGTAATTCCTGCCTGTCTGAAGTATACAGTCCGCATTCAAGGATGACATGTCTCCAAGATTCCACCTCACCGCACGAACAGTAGGGGTCAGGTTCTAATCCTCTTTCAAATAGTTTGGCCCTTAAGCCATGTCCAGTGATTAAGTAACTCGTTGTCATGGTGGGAGCAAACCAAGACGACACCCTCCTGTCCATTGGAAAGCTTACGGCTGGAATGAAGCCTCTTGTAATGGTTCCATACTCACTCAAATCCCAACGTTGCTGCCAGCAATTCACAAGCTCGCCCCAAATTCTACGTTTTTCCTCCTTTATGTTGTTATTTGGATTAGAGGTGATATTCAATATTTGTAACGCCCTTCCCTTCTTTAAGTTATATACAATACCTCGGAAAATAATGTGTAAATCCAAGGGGATGGTACCTGCAATAACCTGTAAGGCATTTGTCGACACTGTCCTTGGAGCGCGTATAACTGTAAGCAACATTGTACGTTGCAGGGACAGAAGCTTGGCTTTAGTTGTAACCTTGGTAGCAGCCGCAAACCAAATACCAGCACCATAATCTACAATGGGAAGAAATATCGTCTTGTAGTACAATACCAGAGTTTTTTTGGATAAACCCCATTCCTTGCGGGAAATTCTAACAACTGCAGCTACGAACTTTTTGATTTTTTCATTGATTTTAGTGACATGTACATGAAACCTGAGACGATCATCTAAAGTTAAACCCAGATATTTGGTGTTCTGTACATATGGAATTTGAGTACCATATAGGGTTACCTTTGGCGGCCTTCCATAATCGAAGTGGTGTTTAAACACTATGAAATTGGTCTTGGTGACAGAAATCTTTAGTTTATTCAAACCCGCCCATGCCACTAAATTATTCAAAACTGACTGAATTTTTTGTTCGAGAATTTGTCTTGATCCTCCCTGCACCGCCACCACCAAGTCATCTGCATATGCAACTTTGATGAACTCATCGCTATCCTTCGTGAGCCACTGGTCTAGCACTGCATTCCAAAAGAGAGGTCCCAAGACTGAACCCTGAGGGCATCCTCTTGAAACGGTAGTCGTGTATGATAAATGCTTTGCACATACTCTAACTTGTCGATCCTTAAAGTAAGATCTGAGGACTCTGAACAGGTAGTCATCACACTTTGCCAGTTGCAGTGACCTGAGAGCACTCTCCCACCAAAGGGAATCGAAAGCGCCCTCAAAGTCAATAAAAACAGCAAGAACATATTTGCTGTTTGCCTCCTGAATGTAAGTCAGCAGGGTTGAGATTGCGTCCTCAGTGGAACGTCCTTTTTTGAATCCAAACTGGCAATCAGAGGAGAGATTATGTTCTGTAAATAATTTAAAAATCCTTGGGGCAATCATCCTTTCAAATAATTTGCCAAGATTTGCCAATAAAGAGATTGGCCTGTATGCTCTGGGGTTTGTTTTTGGCTTTCCCGGTTTATGCAAGATTTTTAAGAGCGCAAGCTTCCATTCGAGAGGGAAAAGCCCTTCTAGCAGGCATTTATTAAATAAGTTTAATAAAATCTCAGGGAAGAATTCATAAAATTTTCCAATTACTTGATTCTCAATGAGGTCAATGCCAGGACATTTTTTATGGTTCAATTTAGCTACTGCAGCACCTAGCTCAAGCATATTAAAAATGGCAGTTTCGGTTGTCCCCTTATATTCACGATTAATGCGTCTAATTTCCGCTTGATCAGGGCTGTCCATAAACGGCAAATCTTCCGGAAATAGGCTACTCACTATCCCTTCGACTGTAGATTCCCAGTCCGAAGTTTCTTGATTCTCTCTAATTATCGTGTTGTAAATTTCACCACACAAAAGTTTATTTCTTGAAAGCTTATAGATTATACCCCAAGGGTCAGCATTTCCTGTTTCCTTCACCAGACGTTGCCAACAATTTTGCCTGCTATCAGCAATTGCTTTATGGTACCTCTTCCTCAAGTCTCTGTAATCATTTTTCAAAGCCTGAGTGTCTGCGTCCGATAGATGCCTATTCCTTTGGTATGCTTTTCGTGCTTGTTGAGTTTGTTGTCTCAATTCAGCTAGTGTCGAAGACCACCATGGGACAGAAGTTCTTCCTGTCTGTTTTCTTTTCGTCGAGTAGGCCATCGCTTGATATAAATGATATTGAACCAGAAAAACATATTCTTTTGCTGTTAAGGTGTTAATGATTACTTTGTTATCTCCATTAAAAATTGTATTCAGATATTCACGAAACTTGGTCCAGTTCACTCTGTCCATCCGAAAACGCCTTAAATCCCTTATTGTTATATTCACTTGCCTATCCTCCGGTAAAATCGAGAAGGTGATTGCTCGATGGTCACTATTAATTAGATACGGATTGACGTCCCAATTTTGCACCCTATCCACCAGATTAATGGAGGTTAAAGTAGCATCTATATTAGATTCACCATTTGTCGTCGAGAATGTATATGGTTTATTTGGCAAGTTCTTTACACAGAGATTATGATCCAAGATCAGATCCACCAACTGCTCGCCTCGAGCATCAGAAAAGCCGCTGTTCCAAAGTGTAGACTTAGCGTTGAAATCTGCTGTAATTAGTAGGTTTTTAGCTGAAAATCTGCTACATACCCTGTCAAGTCTGTGTAAGGCTGGCTGAATATCTTCTGAGGGAGGAAAATACTGGGAAACCAGATAAAACGACTGGTCCCTGGAGGAAACCAGGATACAAACTGTGGTAGCAGAACATTCACTTGATATAGTTGTTATTACTAGTTCACTGTTAAAGATAATTATGGCGGCCTTGGGTCGATCGTCACTTGAGGCAATAATCCTTGCCGAAATTGGATATCCTATAACTTTATACGCTGAACCCCCTACCTGAGAAGAGTAATACGGTTCCTGCAAGCATACAATATCAAACCCCAGATCATCAGCAGCTTTCCTAATCTCGTCCGCCGCTGCACGAGATCTTTGCCCATTAATCTGAAGAATTTTTATTTCGCCGTATTGCAGGTTAACACTTGTTGAATCAATTACCGTTGTATTATTCATGTCTGGTTCTTCGGTCTGTCAATTCAACAGCTTTAAGATACTCAGGGCATTTATTATCCCTGACCGAGTGATTACAATCCCTACCTCTACGTTTACAATTAACACACTGTGGTGGTTCCTCCTTGTGAATACAGTCAGAAAAAACATGGCCTCCACCCCCGCAGTGGCCACAAGATACAGCTTTATGGGAACAGAACTGCGCACTGTGACCATATCCTAGACATCTGAAGCATTTGCTTACAAGTGTAAACTTACGAAATCTATGTGACGTGAAACCTAGATAAATTTTGTCACTCTGAATCACGTGTCCCATAAGGCGTGGGCTGAAACCAATAACCCAATTGGTCACTCTGGTTCCGGTGCCAGAGTTAAATCTGAATGTAATCTCATTCTTAACTTCCTCCTGGCTAAAACCAAAGTCTTTTAAATTTTTATTAATTAAATCCTCCAAAATATCCTCCTTAGAATATTCCTTCGGGACACCGTAGATCAAAATTGTAGGATCGGACAATCTGGGTTTTTCTATTGATAATCCTGCTTTTTTTAATGCAGAAGCACTTGAGATCTTCTTGGCATCATCAGGATTTGTTGTCTCTAACAACACACCTTTATTTCTCAAAAGACGTACACCCTTGATTTTCATGTCCTTGTGATCTTTTTTAATCACTTCAGTAACTGCCTTCCTGATATCCTGGCTAGACGCCAGGGAAGATTCTGCTGAGGGCCTAAGTATTAGTATGTTTTCGGAATCAGAGATCCCACTTCCGGAATCCATCCTATCTTCACCAGCAATTGGTCTGCCCGAAGAAGCTGCCACCTCCACTGAAGACGTTAGCAGAGGAATCTCTGTTATTTCAGGAGTCTGTCTATTTCGCTTTGTCCCACCACGAACAACTTCCGTAAAAGTCTTATGAGGATGTAGATCACGTTGGATCTGTATCATCTTGTCCAAAAGACCTGCTCTGATTTCCAATTCAGATGCTTTGGTCTTAAGTCGTTCATTGTCAATTAAGATTGCGGTGGTAACTGCCTCTAGATCCGCCCATAGACTATGAATGCGGTTAGAGGCAGACTTAGTTATCTTGCTAGAATCCTTTGATAGAAACTCTCCCAGAGCTTTCCTGATTTTGGCAACCGTCGCATATACAATTGAAGCATTCAAAGACCCACCCAGGTCCAATCCCTCTGTTAGAGAAAGATCTTCAGAAGATTCTGTTGGAATCGAGTTACTATCGACAATGACCATCGGCGGCTCAGAAGCCAACGAAACAGAGGGACTCTCCACCACAATGTTTTTATCTCCTCGAGCTTGAGTAATTCTAGGAGTTTTGGGAGTTTTCTTCCCCCTGCATCCCTTTTTTTTCTTAGATGAATCCGTAGACTCTGATCCAGAAGAATTCTCAATGTCAATATCTTGTGTCAGTATCCTAACTTGGTCATGGTCCAAGTCAGTATCCATGTCAGATAAGTGTAGGCAAAAAAAAAAAAAAAAAAAAAAAACCACACGACTATTGTCTATCCTCTTGTTCTAAACTTGTCTTCTCAATCCTAATAGGATACTCATTAGTACCCTAAAGACAGAGTTATATCAATAGGTCTATGTTTAATATGTATTTCACTTATCCAGCTGGATGGAAAGTGGAAGGGAAGTTCTGAAATCTTCGAAAAGCAGTGTCTAGATCTCAGTCCCTAATAGCCTGAGGGCGCCAGAAAAATTCTTGAAATTAAGTATTTTTATAAGATCCTCACCTACCAATAACGGGGTCCCAAGGACCAATAGATGAGGAGAAATATCAACTTTAAGATTGAGAAATGATAGCCCAAACAAGCCCACTATGTTATCCAGCAGAAGGCTTAAGTAAACTAATGAACAAACGATATTAAGTCAAAATACTGCGATGGCGCTAGTAAATGTTTTCCGTCTCCATGACTAATTTCAAAAAATGGAATATTTCAAGTCGCCATTATCATCCATACAAAGTCTATGGGATAATGGTATCTCTATGGGAGATTTCAGTGATATATGTATAAGCACTATGCAATGCAATGTACGACTATGAAATCAATTACTCAGTTTGTAATATAATCTCATGCAAATAATTCCACAACCCCACGGTCCCAACAACCAAAAAATCACCTATGAACTCACCACAACTTTAACTTCTAGGAAAACATATTTACACATAAGGGGGTTGTCAATGAACGCATTAAATATCTCAAAAAGCAGGAGCACATTCAGAACACATGAGCCACACTGGACGATACAGCGCCCTCTCCCATGGATTCGGATTGAGTGACACCCCTCTATGCCACTGCGGACTACGCGAGACATGGGGGCACTTGATGTACGACTGCCCACTGTACGAGGATCTCCGCTGCCGATTTATAACCACCACCCAAATAACGCTAAGAGACCAGGAATATCTGATACTAACTGAAAAAGATACTTATAGTGCCTTCACTCAATATGCGCAAGACCTCTTCACAAGAAGGCGGACTCTCCCGCATCCACCACCACAACAACAACCATGAAATGATATGTGGACCTCCTTCGGACAGGACACAGCCTCACGAGTGACTTTCTATTCAGCTGAATTCCAACCAGCCCAATGAGACCGCTCTGCATATGCCAGCCATAATGGCAATCGGTGCCGGCGCTCTTGCTGGACCCATCTTTCTTTCCCCCTCCCTCGGCGGTAGGGGAGGAAACAGGATTTTTTTTTTTTTTTTTTTTTCCCCTCCTGCCTTCTCCCCTACTCGCCAACCCAGATTTCCTCCTGGTGGGGCATGGGCATGCCCCACTGACTTATAATGGGGTCGCCTCCTCTATCTACCCCATTTCTTCTGTCTTTCTCCCCCCAGTCTTCAGTCTCCTCTCCCTCTCTACCTGCTCGCCAGCGTATATCCCACAGGTCAAAATTTAATAGCTCCAAATTAAGTTCGCTCACATTTCGGTCTTTCAATCTAGCGATCAACCCACGCAAACCGCAAACGTTTTTTTTTTTTTTTTTAAGGTCCTTGCCACTGAAATCTCAGGAAACTAGGTGGCAGGGCCTGCCAGAGTAAATAACTGTAATACTAGTGTACCTGGTCTGCCTCCACGGGGCGAAGTGTGGGCAACGTCGGGCCTCAGCTGGGGTCCGGCGGCTAAATGGCCAGAAGAACAACGGTACACAACATCACACACCTCAAGATCCATATACTTTTAAATCTCTGGCCTTTACAGTGAACTGTATTACACCACAATGTAAACTACGCGGAGATGGGGGAAACCCCTGGTGCCGTTTGACCCTAAACACACTTTACACTTTACACTTTACACTTTATTGGTAACTATCTAGGAGGCTTCCGGATCAGCTAGTGTATAATCTTGCTGCCTCTACTTTGCCAGATACTCACTGGAGGGAGGGGTATGCGGGGGGACATTGTTGAGGCCATGGTACGTCAAGGATCTAAGTATATTCTTACCATATGTATGCCATATCCAAAAATTTCATTACTTCATACATACAGCATGTCCCACCCGTTTCTTCCTACTATTTGAATACACCATGACTTGTCAAACTAATAGAGCCAGATTATCTGCGAAAAGATCTAAACCTACCAAACACTTCCTAATTCATTTCTAACCTCAACGATGTCCATTTCCACTTGCAGTCTGACAAACCCCATGTACTTTTTCTGAGATGGGGCGCTACTGTTCATTCCCTGTGTTGCAACGATGTTTAGAGTGTTCCCATAAAATACGGATTCTACTTTGGATTATCAATTCCCTGGACTGTGACGACCATTTCAGTGGATGCAGCATCGCTTTCTCTACCTGCAGGTAAAATTTTATCTTTTATTTGATGTGGGAAGGCCATTTTACAAGCAAGTGAAATATATCGTCGTATCTTCCCTATGGAAACCCACGTGGTCGCCGTAGCGATAGTGTCACTGAGGCAGTGAAACCTGTAAACTGTGAAACTGACTGGGAACGGAGTTCTCCCAGGAAACTTTTAAACTGGTCACCTCACATACAACGTCTTTATTTTAGATCCTAGCAGTTTATTTTACCTTTTACCATGTTTATCGCCAGTCTCCTTTGTTCGCCACCATATTGTTTCACTTAGCGAACCTACGTTTTTCGAGTTGGCATTAAGAAGCTTCCTGCTAATTGGCTATAAATTCTAGCTGTTTTGAACAACTTCAAAAAAAAATAATAATAATAATAAATAAATGAGTAATAATTATAATATATGGATAAATAATAATAGGTGAATAATAATAAATAATTGATAATAAATAAAATAGTAATAATAAACAAAAATAAAATTAAAGAAAATATGTCAAAAATCGAATCTCAAACGGGAAACAGTACTCCCGTAGTTGTGCTATTGCGCCCTTCATGCAGAGCACGGCACACCTCAAGCAACCAGGAACTACTTGAAAACACCTTCCCAAACTCAGCTCTGATTAAACAGCTCAACAAACAACCAGCTAAGTTAGGCACTGATGTTTCCTTGCAACGGGATCCAAATAATAGCAATATTATTATTGATGAGGAGGTCGCGGGTGTGGACACCAATATGAATAACCCCACCCCTCCAGCTGAGCGAAAACGGCTAAAACCCAAAAAAAGGTCAAGAAATCCACTAAAACCTGTTCTCCTTCAGCTACTCTCTGGGAGAACCTAGAAGAAGAACTGAACTCCATGCAGTCCTCACTAGATAAGGATTGCTCTCACTTGGAGAAAATTATGATCCTCAGGTCCATGATGGAATGCTGCCTTCGCTTTGAAGGAAGTAGAGTAACCAAGCCAGCTGCCCAAAAAGTTACAGGCTGCTGGGGTACCCTCGAGAAAATGTTACATGACCTAATACTACAGAATGAACAACTAATTGCAATCAATGAACAACTGAGGGAAACAAATTATACTTTGACAAAGGCCCTCAGCAGTCCAGCTTGGACCAGCCATAGCACTCAGAACTCTTTCCTCCCAGATCTGACAGCACAATCAAACCGCCAGACACGACCAGCACTTCTCCCTACACCTATCCCAGAATCAACCTATGCTGCTATGGTACAGCGGCCAAAAATTAATGCCCATCCTCCCAATCACACTGACTGCCACCTTATGGACAGTGAACCGAATATCACAGTTAATGATTATCACCAGACCAAGAACCGGGAACCAAGTGAAATGCCACAGCGCCCCCGGTCCTATTCAGATGCGCAAAGGATCCAACCAATGGCAGATAAGCTATTTGCCCCTCCCAACACCAGACAGAATAGAGAACAAAACCTAGTCATCCTTCGTGCGACCCAAGAGGGTTGCTTTACTTCAAGCGAGGCTGTCAAGGAGGTTGTTACTACCAACTTGAAACCTCAAATGAAAACCATAAAAATTAAAAGCCTCAGAAAAATCCGTAATTCTGGAATCATCATTGAGACTGCTTCCAAAAAAGATGCAGAAAACATTATTCAAATCCCACAGATAAATGAACTGGGTCTTAGCGCTGAGATACCCAAACCAAAAGGCCCATCAATTGTAATCTTCGATGTCGAAAAAGGAATTTCCAAAGATGACCTCCTTGAGGAAATATATGACAGGAACCTTGCTGATCATATCACTAGACATGAAATTCAAAGTGAACTTAAAGTCAAGTACTCCACCAAATCCAGATCGGGTACTTGTTGCAACTGGGTAGTCGAACTCTCCCCGAAGATATGGCAAATATTATTCCAACAACAACGAATATTTATTGGCTGGAGCTCTTGCCGGTTCAAGGAGCACATACCTACCATCAAGTGCTTTAAATGTCTCCGATTTGGACACACATCCCATGTCTGTGCCCGACAAGACTTCACCTGTGGCCACTGTGCTGAACGCGGACACACCTACAACAATTGTCCAAACAAACATCAAGCCCCTAACTGCGCCAACTGCAAAGCAGCAAAAATGGATCCCAATCACTCCGTCCGGGATGTCAAATGTCCAATCTATTTAAGGGTATTGAGAACCATCCATAACAAAACCGACTATGGCTGTACACCATAATCGCCATTCCACCAACGTCCTCAAAATTCTCCAACTGAATGCCCAAAGAGCTAGAAATGTGGTCGAACAAATTAGAATGAAAATGGATGAAGAAGAAATTGATATCCTTTGCGTTCAAGAGCCCTACACCCACAAGGGACGGGTACAGGGCTACCCTCGCGCTTATAGGATCATGGAGACAACCACAGATACTCCATGGGCAGCCATCATTATTAGGAATACAACAATTACAGTCACAAAGATCGACTCCTTATGCACCCCCTTTGGTGTTTGTGCACACATTATCTGCCAACAAGGCTCTCTGCACGTAGTCTCGTTGTACTGCCGACCACGAACTGATATCGCAACATATATTGAATATCTCCAGTCAGTCATAACCCTCTTACCTTCCAGCAAAATCCTAGTAACGATGGATGCCAATTGTAGATCTCGCTTGTGGCATAGCCGTGTGGATGGCCACATAGTTTCCCAGAATGGACAGCAATTAGAAGATTTCCTTTCATCTTCCCCATTTGAAGTCCTTAACAAACCACATCACCTTTCTACCTTCAGCAATACCCTGTGGGAAAGCAACATTGACGTTACGCTCGCCACACGGTCCATAGCACAAAAGTTCTCATCATGGATGGTTCATGAGGCCTGGACCACCTCAGACCACAGGGCCATCTCCTTCCATCTATCTAGACAACTTGATAGTACTCCTCCCACCTACCACGATATCATCAGATACTCCACCAAAACAGCTGACTGGAATGCCTTCAAGGACAATATAAAATCAAAGCTACAAATGGATACATCCCAACTAAACCATCTTGATCCACAGGAGCACCTCTCTCTCCTAACAAGCACACTCCAACAAGCATGTGAGAGAACTATGAAAAAACGTCAGAAGCACCTAAAGGCTGTCCCTTGGTGGTGCAGGGAACTAGAAAACCTAAGGCGGCAAGTCCACACTGCCCGAAAAGCCTTCCAGAGAGCGAGGCACTCCTGGCCTCCTGCTGAGGTCCAGGCTCTACGGGAAGCATATAGAAGATATCGTAACGACTACACAAGCCTCATTCGGCAGAAAAAGAAAGTGTCTTGGCAGAACCTTGTGACAACCACTGGTAACGCAGATCCTTGGGGGGTCGTTTATCGCATTGTTATGAACAAGCTGCCCAGGGGAGAGATGTTAAATGCAACCCTGACTCCTGATGGCAATCCAACACACACATGGGCTGAATCCATGAATAATATTCTGAATGCCCTACTTCAGACAGATGAGAGTCCCCTCAATGATGAACAAAAGCAAATTAAACAAGACAACCAGGCCTTCTCCAACAATAAAATAGAACCTCCTTTCACCTCTGAGGAAATGAACAAAGCACTTGACAGAACAAAAATGAATAAATGCCCTGGTCATGATAATATTGAGGTTGAGGTCATCAAGAAAGCAGCAACACATCTCCCAAACCACCTATTAGCACTATTCAACAAATGCCTTGCGAAAGGAATTTTCCCTGATTCTTGGAAACAGGCAGTGCTTCGACTCATCCTAAAAGGTCCAGATAAAGATCCTACTCTACCCAAATCTTACCGCCCCATTGCTCTTCTCCCGGTCTTGGGAAAGGTAATGGAGCGGCTGCTTCAATCCAGATTATCCACCTACTACCAGACAGCCAACTTAGACTCTCCAAAGCAGTATGGCTTTAAGCCAGGATGCTCCACTGAAGATGCTATGAACAATCTGCTCAACACAGCAAACTCAACCACAGAAAAATATCTACTGGCTATTTCCATTGACTTTGCTGGTGCCTTCGATTCCATCTGGTGGCCCAGCATTGTCAGGAGATTACGTCAAATCAATATTCCACTCAACCTCTACCGCTGTCTCCAGAACTACCTCTTCAACCGCTCAGTCACTGTTCAAACAAATTTTCAGAAAACCTCCCGACCAGTTGTTAGAGGGTGTCCACAGGGCTCGGTTCTTGGGCCCTACTTCTGGAACTTGATACTAGATGAATTTCTTCTTATGGATTTGGGTCCTGTGGACTGCATGGCCTATGCAGATGACCTCATCCTCCTTATCAAAGCTGATTCTAGAACTCAGCTTGAGCAAATTGCCTCCCCTGCCTTAACGATCCTCCAAAATTGGGCAAACAACCACAAGTTAGTCATCTCTGGGGAAAAAACGAAGACAATCCTCCTCAAAGGATCCTTGGACATAAGAAGACCACCCCAAATTAAAATCTCTGGGCAGACATTGCAACTCAAAACAGAACTAAAATATCTAGGAGTAACCTTTGACTCCCGATTAACATTCTTACCTCATCTTAATTACCTCTCCAATAAAATACGTCGTTATACTGCCATGATCGTAAGAATTAGCAGAGCAGACTGGGGTTTGAAGAGGAGGACTCTCATGCTACTTTATAAAACCATCTTCTTACCAGCTGTGTGCTATGGTGCAGCCATATGGTTCCCTCGTGCCATCATTGCACGTAATAAAGCAAAGCTACATACAATTCAACGCAATATCCTACTCACTGTGACTAGAGCATGCCGCACGGTCAGTAATCCTGCCCTGCAGGTCTTAGCAGGCACTCTTCCTCTGGACCTGGAGGTTATTCGTCGCGGCCTTGCATACCGCATAAAGAGAGGAATTGCCACCACCATTCTGGATATAACACTTGATCTAGCTAATGATCCAAAAAACGAAATGAAACAGATTTACTCTAAGCTCTTCCAGCATTGGCAAAGATCTTGGGAGCAAACAACCAAAGGTGAACCAACTAAAAGATTTCTTCCACAAGTTATGATAACTGCACCAAAACCTCCTCCGTGGTACTCACCAGGCCTTCACGTCTCGTTCTTCCTCACTGGTCATGGATCGTTTCGGGCCAAGCTGCATGCCCTGGGTCTCACTGATTCTCCTCTCTGCACATGCGGTGACAATGAAGACTGGATTCACCTCATGTATAATTGCCCTCTTTATGATTTACCCAGAAGTCTCCTAATTACCAAAACTGGAAATATACCCAGTGGGCAGGAACACCTCTACATAATTGACGAAACCAACTACAAAGCCTTCACTACTTTTGCCCAGACTGTATTTGAAATGCGTCAAATTCACCTACAGCAGACTGTTCAACGCACCCCCATCTTATAATGAACCCAAAACTCAATTCACAGAACATATCCTGAATGGAATCAAAGAAAACACAAACAGAATATTGATCTTTGTCATGACCTAACAGGAATCTCTCGACGTTCACAAAGGAAGCTATCTGACAAACCCACGAACCCAAAAAGGACTTTTCTACAATAGCCACAAGAACTCCAAGCAATCCTTGAGTTTCATGAATCCATGTGCCTCCTCTCATCCCCTAAGAGAAGATTATCCAAGTCCCAGTGTGGGACACTGCTCATTGCCTACAAGTCACCCTTGGATGAAGAAGATTAAATTGTTGACCCTGGGCCCCTGGCCCATTGTGGGACCCACTCACTTGCTGGCACCTCTTCTCTTCAAGGTGTATGACAATATCTGATTTTCCTACTTGTGCAGGAACTCATATAAATACTCCTCTGGGAGTGGGGCTGGCATTTGACTTTCAAATGCAGGATCATGCTATTAGGCAATCTGACTTTGTGGGTCACTTGACCTCACAACCTTTTCTCTTCTTCCTGAGGTAGGGTGGGCTCCCCCAGGGGGGAGCCCACCCTACCTCACCCTCTCTCTTCTGCTTACCTTCTTTCTTCTCCTCAATCTCTCACCCCTTCTCCCATTTCAAAAAAAAAAAAAAAAAAAAAAAAAAAATTTTTTTTTTTTTATTTATTTTTTTATTTTTATTTATTTTATTTTATTTATTTATTTTTTTTATTTATTTTTTATTATTATTATTTTTTTATTATTTTTTTTTATTAATTTTTTTTTTATTATTATTTTTTTTTATTTATTTATTATTTTTTTTTATATTATTTATTATTTTTATTTTTATTTTATTTTATTATTATTCTTTTTTATTTTATTTTATTATTATTTTTTTTTTTTTCTCGGCCCTCCCTGGGAAGCTCAGGCTAACCCCAGGGTCGGCCAGCCAGAGTTCTCTTTCCACATACCTGGTCCGGCTCCCAGTGCCAGTGACGGTAACTAGCAGTCTGTGGTGTTCCACAGACCCTAGGCTAAGCGGCCAGATGAACAACATAACCCGCACTAAGCAAACATGAACATACACTAACATATGCTATCTGGCCTTGACAGTACTGTACTGTTTACTTCACAAGAGATTCAAATGCGGAGTTGTGCGAAAGCACCGGTGCCGCTTGTCAAAAAAACACTATGTCACTATGTCACTATGTCACTATGTACTTTTTCTGACAGAATCTCAGTTATCGGTTCATTCAACTACTGCTCATCTCAGATGCCCAAATTATTCTCTGTATGATTCCTTTCGCCTCAAAGGTGGTACTTGTGCATATGTCAGTTCTGATATTCCCTGTCAGAGACTTGGCAATTTGGAATCTCCTCTCTGATCTTCTCTGGCTTAAAATCTCTCTACCTCATTGTGTCAAATTCATCTGTTGTCTCTACCGTTTTCCCAACTCCACTAATCACTTGGAGTTCTTTGACTTCCTCTCCTTGCAACTTGACTTTCTCCAGTCCAGTCCAACAGTGCGGTAATTTTCCTTGGTGATTTTAATGTTCACAACTCCAGCTGGCTTCCGTTTTATAGTCACTCCGACCCAGCTGGTCCAGATGCTGAAGCTTTTGCAATTACTAATGACTTTGCACAGAGTGTTCATTCACCTACAAGAATACCGGACTATCCTAATCACACAGCCAACACGCTTGATCTTTTTCTTACAAACAACCCTTCTAAGTACACGGTCGAAGTGAGAGGTCCTTTAGGGACTTCAGATCACAACTTGGTGATTGTCTCTTCTCTAATGGAGCCTTTATCTCATGGTTATTTCCAACCTCGTGTCGTTTGGAATTAGAAGAATGCAAAATGGGATGACCTGCAAGATTTCTTTTCTTCTTTTCCTTGGTCGGATTACTGCTTCAAAACTTCTGTTGTCAACATTTGCTCAGATCGTGTCAGTGAAATTATTCTTGCAGGAATGGAATCCTGTATCCCACACTCCACTTTACAGTCTCGTCCTTTATCTAAACCTTGGTTTTCCAATAAATGTGCTAAGGCTGTTGAAGAGAAGAACGTTGCATATCGTAATTGGCTTGTTTCTAATTATTCAGTTTCATTTTCTGCCTATACCAAAGTTCGCAACAATTGTAAAGCAGTTATTAATCAGTCCAACCTAGAGTTTCAACAGGCTAAGAGTAGAAAACTTGCTTCTTCCCTAATGGCAGCCGAGCATTCTGGTTTCTCGCCAAAGCTATTGGCCGCAACTTTTGCCCATCTCTGCTCCCACCTCTGTCCAAACCAGATGGTTCTGTTGTCACTTCAGCCAAGGTAAAGCTGACCTGCTAGCATCCCATTTTTTTTCCAACTCTTGTATTAACGATCTTGGTAAAACATCTCCTACCATTCCCAACACGCTCCATTCAATGGCTCCTGTGGTCTTCCGCCAAACGGTTGTCAGAAGGATTTTGACGAATCTTGATGCTAAGAAAGCTCCAGGTCCCGATGGTATTTCTCCACTTGTTATCAAGACCTGTGCTTACTCCTATTCTTTGCCGCCTTTTTTCACTTTCTTATTCCAAAGGTGTTTTTCCTTCTGTTTGGATATTTTCTCATATCCAGCCAGTTCCTAAAAAGGGTGACAAATCCCTCCGATCCAATTATCATCCCATTGCAATTACTTCTACTCTTTCTAAAGTAATGGAGAAATCAATTAACCACCAACTCTTAAACTACCTAGAAACCTTCCGTCTGATTAACGATCGCCAGAATGGATTCCGTCAGTATCGATCCACTGGTGATATTCTGGCTTATTTTACCCATTTATGGACTAATTCAATGGAAAGGTTCGGTGAAACACAAGTAGTTGCTTTTGACATCTCAAAGTCTTTCGATCGTGTTTGGCATAAAGGTCTAAACAAGTTTCCATCTTATGGTTTGCCAACTGTTTTTAGTGATTGGTTATCCAATCACTAAAAACAATTACAAGTTTTCTCTCTAATCGCCCACTGAGGGTGATGGTAGATGGCTGTCTGTCTTCTAACTTCTCCAATAATGGCGGTGTCCCCCAAGGTTCATTTCTTTCCCCCACTCTTTTCCTCTTGTATATTAATGACCTTCTTCCATTGACTGGAAATCCTATCCATAGTTTTGCCGATGATAGCACATTGCATTCCACTTTCCATTTTGAGAAACCTTGCCCTGCTTAAACAGCTTCAACTTCTCGAAAATCTGCTACCAATTCCTTAAATGCCGATCTTCAGGTAATTCTCCAGTGGGGCAAAGAAAACGTAGTTGATTTCAACCCTTCTAAAACTCAGTCTTGTCTTATATCTCACAAAAAGGATTCTTCTGCTCCTATGCTTATCTTTAGCGACACTCCGATTTCTAGGCAAAATGATATATCTCTTTTGGGGATTACCCTTACTTCTAATCTCTCTTGGCACAAGCACATTACAAATATTGCTTCCTCTGCATTTAAAAAACTTGATTTTCTCTTTCGCTCTCGGCGTTACTTTTCTTCCAAACAGCTGCTCACTCTGTATAAATCGCAAATCTGCCCTGCCATGGAATATTGTTCCCACATCTGGGGTGGTGCCCCCAAAACCTCTCTCAGTCTTCTTGATTCCATTCAGAAGAGGGCAGTTAGGTTCATTAATGATTCATCTCTAACAGTCTCTCTCTCTCTCCACTCGCTGTCTCATAGACGTACTGTTTCTGCTGCATGCCTCTTCTACAGATACTTCCATGGGCACTGTTCTTCTGAATTGGCTTCTATAATTCCCGCTCTCTCTTTCAAAACAGTCCGAACCCGTGCAGCCACTAGCCAACATCCATTTACTGTCCAACTTCAAACTTATATGGACATTTTGAACACTTTGACTCCATGATGTGACAACTTTAGGCTATTCTGAGGGTTTTGGGAGCGCTTTCTTATTCACTATTAGGTGGAATGCACTCAATTAAATGGCTGCGGTGTATAATTAAAAAAAAAAAAAAAAACTTATTTTTGCAAGCGTCCCTTTTATTAAAATATAGAAATTTAAATTTTTAAGCAAAATGTGGTGAAGTCAAAATATTAGTGGGGGGATCTTCATACGGCCGTCCTTCTGCCTATATCACTGTTCGAGTTGCCCGCCTTTAGACCCTTTGAAGAATTTAGAGTATGTACACTGGAATAGAAATGCAACTTCTGCTGCTGCTGTAATGTGGGTTTCCTAACTAGAGATCAAAGGAATTTTTTAGCGGATAATTTCTGGGAGGCAAGAAAGCTGTAGCTTGGAAACAGAACGGTTTATCATTATTATTTTTAATTTTTAAGCTGCTTCCACCATAACAAACACGCTATTTGATTTCAGAAAAAAACTGAAAATCAACTCAGCCACCAATCATGAAATCAGCTCTATTAGTACAAAATTTGAAATTCTCATCAATAAGCTAAAACCAACCCTCATATTCTTGTAAATAGCGTGCAATCTGTATGAAGAAAATATACTGCGTATGAGCAGGGGCGGACTTTGGCCTAGGCAGACTAGGCAACTGCCTAGGGCCCATAATTTTTTGGGGCCCGTAAAATGGCTTTATTATACATTTTTTATAGTATAAATTTTTATAGGCAGAGGACTCTTTTTAGCTTTCAACATAATACAAGACCTGTATTTTTATATTTAGTAATAGAAGAACTTTTTTACCCATTCAACTGTTGCCTCTATTACAATTTCTGAAAGGTGGAAACCCTAGGTGGGGCCCGAAATGAGAATCTTTCCTAGGGCCCGATTGTTCCTTAGTCCACCACTGCATAAAGGTAAAAGTAAACTGCTGCCATTATCAACCCACTGCAGGATGGAAGTGTACTCAATGATTCATTGTTCAGGGAAATGGACCATAACCTGCCACGCTGGTCCAGTGCGGGTTTGCAGATCGACCGTATTTAGCAGCCAGGGGCTTGCTACCGCACTTCTGCTATGACCACTCGGCTACGAGCTGTTTAATACAACATGCAATATGTAAGGAATTGGCGCTTTGCAAGTTGGAAAATTCCAGTCCTCAGCAGTAAGATAAAACTAAATCTTGTATTCTTGCAAAAGAAGAATACATACAAATATATACTGAAAGATACTTCTGACATGTATATATAAACGTTTTTCTTTGGCTTAAGGTTCAGAATCAATCCTGAAAGTACGACCCACATAATATAAAACATCCTCTGTTTTATATTTCAGTTTGAACTTAAATATAAAATGCAGGTTGTTTGATAATATGAAGGTGTTTTTCTATATTTTATTTTATATAAAATATAAAAACTGAAATATTTTTCTGCGAGAATTATGAAACTATTTTGTTGGGGGGCGCAAACATCAATCATTTTAGTGTTTATGAGTAACGTCTCTGATCCAGTGTGTTCAAGTTTTTAAGTGTTCATTTGATCATTAAAAAAAGTGATAAATAAATGTCATCACTGGATGGAAATGATTTGCAAGAAGCTTGCAATAAGTTACCTTAAAAATATATATATTATATATATAATTATTTTTCATTGCGAATACGTCAATTATATCATCATAATTTATCAAGTTCACTGATTTTATTTCAATAAATATAAAAATAAATGGATATTTCAAATGGTATTAAATTATTCCTTAAATAATTCTTGATCCTTTTTTAATACCGAAATGACTGTCCTCCACTTGAATTCGTTAAGGGCATTTGTAAAAATATTTTAAGAATAGTTTCAGTTTTAGGGAAGGTAGATCACAAACTTATTTATCTTTCATATTTAAAATATTTTCCTCCTTAGAAAATTTTAAAAACAGTTTAATGTGAATATTGAAAAATTAATAATAATGATAATAATATAGAAACACTCAAAAAACAACTCTGTTCGCTAGAAAAATACAAGTAAACGTGATTAGGTCTTGGATTAGAATGTCAAAAAATTTATCGAATATGCATAAATTTGTGTTAAAAGGTTTAACACCCACAAAAAAATATGAACTTATGTTTCAAAATTGACCCTCGTGAGTAGCACGTTGGTGGAATCGAGTCCTCCCCACACCGGTTGGAAAAGACCTGAGTTCGGGTTCGATCGCTGACAAGAGGAATTTTTATGGGTCTTTCTCACAATGTGGCAGAGTTAGTCGGTCTCAGCGTCGAATGTATTAAGGCGCAAGAAGTACACGTTTAGGGTTACATGCCTCTTGCTCTCACACAAGGCATGCTACTTTTCTTTGTGCTCTTTTTTGGTGTACTCTAGAAAATGATCGCTTTTTCCCATCTTATTTTAAACTGTTTTTACTAAATAAACAGCTTCTTGAACACCTAAGTCATTATTCCGTTTTGGCCTGTTCTATTATGCAGGCTCTGGCTCCACGAAATGAGAGGCATTTTTTGTTTCTCTACAAATGAATCTGTTTCTCAGATTAATTTGTAGTCCGTGAGTCCCTAAAGGTTCATGGACCACAAATTAATAGATGAAGTCCATCCATGAACCCCTAAAAGTTCATGGATGAGAATTAATCTGAGAAACAGATGGATAGACTTCAGGGGATCTGTGAACTAGCAAAGGTTACTTCTGCTGAGGAAAAACTTAAATTTGTAATCCTTTCCTCGCTGACATAGAGAGAGAGAATCAATAATGCAGCCACCTTGCCAAAGGTGACATTGTTGATTTTAGGACAAAGGAAATAAATTCGTCTAAAAAATTACAAAGTGTAACTAATATTAAAAGAGTTCCTATAGGAGTTTTATACATAATAAATATTAATATTTTTTCAGCTCTCGTCATGTGAGGAAACGTAGCTACAAATTGCCTAAGATTTCAGTGACAAATCGAATTTTCCTCATTGGGGGTGTTTAATGGGCAACATGCCGTACTACAGTGCCCGGAAAATAGTGGAAGCTCCTTTTATAACTTTAAGGAGACATATAGTATTAATTTGCTGGCTGTAGCAGATTACTTATTCCAGTATACTTCATTTTACAATGCACTTAAGAGTGGGGAATTGCATTTGTCAGAGCCGATTGAGCTTCCAGGGACTGATTGTTAACTCCATCAGCTACTGCTGATGATGCATTTCCGCATCATGAAATCATTTTGTGCAGATCTCCGAAAGGAATATATAATTTTGCCGAAAGGATCTCCTAGAGGAGTATATAATTTTCGGTTGTCACGAGCACGCCGTATTGTAGAAAATGTATTTGGCTTGTTGGCCCAGTGTTCAGAATAATTCAGAAGCCATTACCGGTTAAAACTTCTACAATCCGAAGATATTTTGCTTACTTCGTATACAACACGACTTTTTAAGAAGAAACTCAGCTTCAGCACTGAGAACATTAGAGATCCACTGAGAACATTAGACCAGGAAAACACCGATGAGGATTTACTGATGGAAGGTGTTTGGAGGAAAGTTATTGAGAATGACACCGGGATGAAAATCTACAGAAAACAACGAGAAAACCTAGTAACGATACTAAAGTGAATCGAAATAATTTCATGAATTATTCTATGTCAAATGAAAGGCGTGTTTGCTGGCAAGATATATATTTGTAGAAGGAAAAAAATGGGCACCGGAACTTACTTCCAGTCCTTAACTCATTTCCTCCAGTATAAATAGAAGATGTTATAAGCAAGCCAGCTGGATTTGTCGGTAATTTCTTCAGAAGATCCACTTTTTTTCCTAATCATTAACGTGTGTTCTCAGTGAAAATAAGACCTTAAGCTTTTAATTTTATTTATAACCAATTTTAAATCCATATAGTACGTAGACCCTAACTGCTGGAGAGCATCTCTTCTCATTTTCTATTTTTGCAATTTTTTATTAGAAGAATGCTGAAGCGCAGAGAATTGAAATGATGACATGAGTACTGGTTTGATGCATGCATCAAACCAATACTCATGTCATCATTTCAATTTCAATCTACATTTAATTTTTTCTTCGATTTGAAGAACAGTATTATTGTTCTTCAAAGGGTCCAAGGGCCTCACCAACAAACACAGTTCTACGGAATAAAGATAAAAACGTCTCCTCCCAAATCTTCCTATTCCACGAAATGTCTGTTTTCCATCTATAGTTTGTGGCAGAGTGAGGGATGCTAGATATTTTTTAGCGTCCCTCACTCTGCCACAAAATTATCTAATTATAGACAAATAATTTATTTGGCAGATATATGGTAATTGAAATAAAAATTTCTCTGAATTAAATAATTCATTTGCAGATATTAGAACATATTTTACTTCCTCTAGTATTCGAAGGCCCATTGAAAGCGGGAACTTCCAACAAGTGGGGGTCCAGCAAGTGTGGGGCCCCAGCTAGCGCTTCATGAGCCTACTTATAAGTACGGCCCCGAGTATAGCTATAAAAAATTGTGCTATAATAATTAGATAATTAATTATTTGAAATCATTAATATTCGTTTTATTATTGAATTGAACTTATTAATGAAACAAATCAATGTTTAAAGTAATGGTATAACATAAGGGTAACGTCATTTGCACTTCAATATTCGCCATCGTTGTCTCCTATTCTGAGTAGAAAATGTCGCTGCAGTAATTCCGGATTTTAATTAACTACTTTTTAATTTATTTGATTAGTAACGGCAACGTAAATTATTTTTCAGGATTTTACGTCACGTAAAAGCTTAATCAAATCATCCGAGTATTAGAAGCGTATTACGAAGTGTTCGCGTACAGGAAATATATTGCGGAAATGCATCACACTTAACTGGCCTTTTATTACAATAAACAACGCTTTAATATTACAGCTTGCAGGCTGCAAAGTAAAGCGCACAGAACTAATTAAAGATTTCCCAGTTCATGCATCCCACCTTTAATACCTCTTCATTACCAAAGACACTCTCAGCTATAAAAATCCAACGCGATTCGAGCAGGAAAATGAACTGAATCAAAGCTCTCAATCATAAATCACGCCTCGGAACAGCAGCTGCAAATAAACGCAGACGACTCGCAAACTCCCAGCATGCGAGATCATATTAATGGTGCACGTGCCAGCATTCGGCCAACCGGTTTCCCCAGCAACGGGTGAGCACGCGCTGGTGCATTTCGGACGAAGTTGGCCAACTCTTGGGACGCGTGCTGCACGTGCGTCACACTGAGATGGAAATTGACAAGAACGTATCAAACGCTCCCTGGTGAGCGTAATGAACTACATTTTTTTTTGATAAAAAATAAAAAGTGTATTGATGGAGAAGTAATCGTTTACATAAATGAAGTCTTCTTTGCTGAAACCATTTTTTTTTTCATTTTTTAAACTCCGATATAATGGCATAAACTATGGGAAGTGCCAAAAGTTTAAAAGAAAAACGGATTTTTGAAATATCTTACAATTTTTCTGAAGGTAATTTGAATTAACAACAACAAAAAAAACTTTGAAATATTGTATGAAATAATGTTTTTTTTTTTTGTTAATTTTTTCAGTAAAAAATTCGGTAATAATTTCGGTAAAAATTACTGACAGCATTTAGTAATTTTTATTAAGAGAGAAAATGAGCTCGATAGGTAAGATTTTAGTGGACAAGCCCTTACAAGACGAAGAGTAAAAAGAGGGTGAGGAACGCATTTTTTTATTTAGATTAGCGGGAGTCTGAATAATTTATGGATGTTTTCGAGCACTTTAATAATATTTTAAATAAACTGGTCTTAAAAAACTAGCTCTGACTTAAATCTCTGCTTGAAACGAGGTGGTTATCGTACAACGGCTCCAATTTTTTTATCCTCTTGATGATGAAAAGTTCTGGTAAAATCGCTAAACAGCAATAAATCGCGAATTTCGATACGTCTAAAAACTAGTAATTAGTATTTGTGTTGTTGTGCAGCTGTTGTGTTTAGTTGTGTTCACTTTTTTATAGATGTTAGTGTACATTGTACGAACAGTCCGTAAACTATTGTACGATTCTGTATATTGTTATCTGTACCAGAATGTACACTTTCTAGATGAGAGGGACAGGACCATCTTTCATTTAATTCGGGTTTAAAATTTCTGTTTTGAGTTTCGATTTTATCTTTTTGTTTGTTTATTCAAGGAAGAAGTGGACAAACTTTGGAGCGAATAGATGGGTGAAATATGAAGTGTTTTTTTTTTTTTTTTTTTGGCTTATGCTGTATAAACTTGCTTTCTTGCATCATATGCTTCTACTAATATTAATGTTATTACTTTTATTTTGTAATAAATGCGCAGCAGGAATTTAAAGTAGGGGATTCTTATTTTGTAGAGGGGTTCACAGACCACAAATTAATAGATGATAAAAGATCCCCTGAAGTCCATCCATGAACCCTTTCATCCATGAACCCCTAAGGGTTCATGGGTGGACTTCAGGGGATCTGTGAACCAGGCAAAGGTTACTTCTGCTGAGGAAAACTTAAATTTGCAATCCTTTTCTTGCTAACATAGAGAGCATCAATAATGCAGACACCTTTCCAAAGGTGACATTGTTGGCTTTAGGACAAAAGAAATTAATTAAACCCGAGGAGTCTTGGAGAATTCAGGCGTTCCTTGATGAAAGACAAAGCAAGATATTGGAGATGTGATTCTGTTTGGTACTGCAAATACTTCTGTGAGTCGTGCTTTTCCTCGACATGATATGATACGGGCTTTACATGTCATGATATGATACGGGGTTTACATGTCATGATATGATATGCACGTTGCCACATAGGATTGCCGGGAAGCCCTTTACAATTTCAAAGTCCATACTGTATACAAACTTGAACATAGCTCCGTGGATACAGATGGTCACCATGCATAATATCAGCACTCTTGCACAACTTCTGACTGGGAGTTTAGATGCCCCTCAAATTGATAATCTTGTGGTCAGGCTACGTCCAGGGGCTCGGCTCTACTACCCTCATAGTCTCCGAAGCGCTCTCCATCACACGGAGGGATTAAGGCGGCTGTTTCATGCCAATACTCTGAAGCTCTTTAGAGTATTGAAAATCGACCCAAATAGGTACTGCCATGACAAAACCTACACGAAGCTGGTAGCAGCGGACTTGTACACTACACTACAAATTTAATGAAGAGGAGAGTGTACATTTGTTTGGAATTTGAACTGTTGATAATCTGTAATGAACGACTTTTGTGTCTTCAAAAGACTCTGTGAGGACTGCAGAAATTCTACGAAATTCATTCATAGTGACTGTTGCTTGCATCAAGTGATCGTTGATGTATTTATTCTTATGTATTTTCTGATTTCGGTCTAATTTGTTGTAGGATGTCTGTATTCAGTGCGGACTGGTCAGGGTGTCAGCTTGCCCGATGGCAAGTGGGCCCCCTTGCAATAACATTAGACAATATGTTAAAAATGTTAATGACCTTTTAGTAGCTTTAAAATATAATAGTTGTGGGTGGGCCCCCTTTGTCTTCTGGCAACCAATATTTTTAGATCCAGTCCGCCACTGTCTGTATTAGCCACCCTCCTAGATAATCTCTGTACGGGGCTGTTAGAAAAATAAATTGATAATAATAATAACAATAATAACATAATAAATAAAAGAGTACGGAAATCGTGGCATCAGTTAAAAGGTTCTTGGAACTAACGAATGATTCTTCCAAGCACCGTACAATATGCATATTGAGTTGGGTAGAAATTATAATTTCTAAAATGAAAATAATGATAGGCAGTCGTTAATTGACTCAGACTCAGTTGTTACCGAAAAAACATTGCACACCTAATCCATTGAGGATTTGATTTCTCCAGTTGGGTTAAACTACCGAACACAAATTTCGCTAGTATTGTAATCCTTCAGTGTCCGACCAACTGTTGTCTAATAGCGCTTTATTAAATAATGGATGGCTCAATTAATTTTTTTTTCCATTTCCTTAATGTGCTTTTCAGAAGTTCGTTATAAAGTGACTGATTGATATCAGCTCCAGGAGACATATTCAGAAAGTCTATTTGTCCATCTGTAAGTGTAAGTGTTGCAATCATGAACGCTGGTCATTAGTTGCCTTGCCCTGTCTGTCTGAAAGAGGAGAAAAAAATGACAGTAATACTTGATGGTAGCAATGTTGTTGCAATTTTGGTTGTGCAGATTTGAATGCTCCAACAATCTCTTGATACTCAGCTCGACACGTAATCCGTGTAATGATCCTCCACGAGCACTTTCGTCTATTTCGTGGTTTATGGATGGCCAATAAAGTCGTTTTTTTCCTGCAGAGAGAGAATGTACGAGCGTAGAATGTTTATCACCGCTAAAGCTGCTTCAATAATGATGTGATCGCTGCCATCTTCTTGATTTAAGGCAGCGAATGAGAGGCGTAAATGGTTCGTGTCTCAGTGCGTGGTCATGCAGGTCACGTGCTGTGAATCACCGGGAGGATGGCATTTACACACATTCTGGCAGGAAATACGACTCCTCGCCATCCCACGGCCCATTAGGATCGAACGCGCTGCAACGATTCCTCTTCGGCAGCTCGAGAACAATTAAAGCCGCCGTGACGTGACCGACTTCGACACTCTACCGATGATCAAAGACATCAATTAAGACTGAGAAAATCGCTAAGCTCTAACAATGGATCTCGCTGTATGTGAGACGGTGTCAGCCTTGACCCAATCGGGATGAACACCAGAAATAATGAAGGGTGAAAGCAAACGGCGTATTCTTAGTGGAAATGCGATACACACGTTGATAAAATACATGGAAGAGGATAACAGCACATGCGCGAACAATCAGTTGAACTGAACTCCAGCACCCCTGGACCCGGGAAAAAACAGAAATTCGAGAACAAATGGTTGGAAGAGAGCGAAATAATTCCTCTTGTGTCGTTTAAGAAGTGAAGATGCCTCTTCTCGAAACCATTGACCTCACTGACCGGACTCTCCTTCCTTTATTGATTGGTTCAATGTTTAATTGCATCGATCAGCAAAATCTTAACGACAAGCTTTTTATAGAGGTCTTTGATGTCCTTCAGTCTAAACATGCCATTGGATAACGCTATTGTAGATAACAAGGGCGATGAAAGAAATGGAGGTGGCACTAATGATGGTTGGGGTCGAAGTAATTCATTCTTTTCCCTGTTTTTATGTAAGATAAATGTTAGGTGGCACTGCTTTGTGATTATTAAATGACTCAGTACCGTGTGTTTGTATATTAACGCGTGTATGCCAACCTAATTGGATCAAAATAAATCCAGCAATAACTTCCTGATTAGCAGTCATCCAACTCCCATCGAGAAATCTAGGAATTTATTGAAGCCCTTTTTCTCTCCAGGCTAACTAAAACCCCAAATGAAAAGGAGGATATAAAAAGGGGTTGCTGTACATCGACTCCTTTATGCACCGAAGAAGAAGAGGAACCATATATTTTCGCAAACCCCCTAAATTCAGCCCCCTCTGCTGCTGCTGCTGCTGCTACTGCTGTCTTTCATCCACGCAGATTAAGAACAAGCCGCGTGCTGACAGATGATTTCAATTGAAAGATGATCACGTCACTGCGAACAGCTTGAGGCACAGGAAACAGCGCCACCTACTTAAAATTCCGAACCCAGATTTCTTCTCCTAATCCGGACGTGTGCGAAATGCATTCAATAAATCTCCGGCGGGTGTTTATCCTTTCTAATAACGGAACTTCCCCGTATTGACGCGTCAGTGTCACCAAGAAATGCACGTGCTCTGAATCTTCTCTCGCTTCGTTTCTTTTTCCGCTTTCTACAGCTGTGCCTTCCGAAGTCTTGAGATTTCATTTACGGTTCGTAACACCGCTCATTCGGTGCGAACTGGAGGATAACCTCTGACCTATATGGCTATATCGATGATCGTGGCGCAATGTTTGAGTCCAGGTGTTTCTGAGGAGGTAAAAGTTCTCGTGCCATTGATTTCAGTTGTGGGGTGAAGAGGAGAGCTGGAGACGGGAAGGAAATTAAATAAAGTCTTGAATTAACTTATTTTATTATTTATTGGGAAGCGGGTCTTATTGCAGGCGATCTGCAATTGCACAGAAATCCTACGAATTAAGTTTGTCTGGTGGATTTTGAATATTCATCACGCACTTTGTGTCGCCATACATTACGCTCCCATAATACAGTATCAGTACCCAGAGTTGGGTGATACCAAACTCAAACTCTGTATGAATATGATGGTACTGAAACTTTGGTATGGTGGTACCATACCAAACTGTAAAATTAGGCTTCGTTTTTGGGCATTGTGTTTGGAACAGTTGAAAAAAAAATTATCTTTTTACAAGCAGGATGAGAAGATATAGATGGTACTGAGTTGCAGAAATGGGGCGACCAGGACTCTTTGAGGAACTCTTCTGCAAATGGTGTGTTTGGATTGAAAGGTCTAGACTTTTTGGGAACATGATTACGTGATATTTTTGGACTACACGATTATGATTGGCAACAGGGTCTTCCTGAGAGTTTTAGTAAATTGCATCTTAATAAACTGGTGGAGAGTGCTCCACAGAGACTAGAGACTGTCTTAAAAAAAGGCTAAAGATGTTAGCACACATTATGCGTTTTCCTGTAAATGAAGGTTCCGTGTAGATATGGAAGTGTCCGGATTTTAATGGTAGGGCAGTGTATATGAAGCAGTACCTCAATGATAAAAGGGCTGCATAATTTTAAGGGGGAAAGGAAGGATTTCTCAACATCAGTCGTTGGTTTGTTTGTGAGTCCCTTTATTTTTGAATTGTTGCTTTCACAACGAAACTGCGGGACTACCTAAAAATAACTCACTCATCCAATGGCGTGTCTGTTGCCATAGTTACCTCTTTACACACAGTCGAACAACGGGTTTTGCGATAAACGAAGCACCGTGTATAAATGGTGCAAAGGCTTCATTGAAGATCTCGAAAACGTGAAAACCGAACTCCATGCTGGGCAGGGCCTCTGTGGATTCTGAGATTGAAACAGTCTCAGTTTCGTTGATGGGTTTTCTTGTGGAAGACTCTGCAGATTACTATTGAAGTTATTGAAAGATGTGGTGAAATGGCTAATATTGTCCAAACATATTGAAACACAATCCGAAATAATTTTATGTTAATATTGGGATACCTATTGGGTATCCCAATATTAACAATCTCTGAATTTGTAATTATGCTCCTTGTTCTACACTGCTAGACAAAATTAATAGAACGAAATGTTTTTTTGTGAACAGTGCTGCCGAAGGCGGATATTTAATACAATAGGCACCCTGACATGCAAATTCCAGTTATCCACGAGAAATCTTGGATTTAGTAAGGATGTAGAGTTGCTAGAACGAATACAAAGAAGAGCACCAAGATTGGCGAGGGGAACAAACAGGATGCTCCTACCAAAATACACTTAAGTTCTGCAAATTGCAGTACCTGGAGACTAGGCACATGCGAGGTGATCTGATTGAGGCGTATAAAGCCTTGAACGGGTTGAGCAGGCTCAATGCTGATGGGACGCTTCCTCTTGACCAGGAATCTTACGGGTGATAGATTCATACTGAGGAAAGACAGTTGTAGAATAGATGTGCGGAAATTTGCCTTTAGCCAGCGGGTAGTTGATTGCTAGAACAGACTTCCATCTCTTGTTGTGGAAGTTGATAGCTTAAATAAATTTAGGGCTCAGCTGGCCAAGCATTTGGAGTGATGCTGCATAAGCTTGCTCTCTCGCATCGTATGCCTCAACTAACGATGATGCTAAAAATCGATCTACCACCTCGACCCACACCCCGCAGGGAACATTGGCCACCACCTGGGAACAGTCTATCACCAACATCCTCAATGTGATTTTCCAAAAACCAGCACACCCGCAACTACCAGAACAACTGCAGATCTGCGATAGAAATGAAACATATCATATAGATCAAATGGAACCACCTTTTGCCTTAGAAGAATTACAACAGGCAGCGCAACAAATAAGGAATAAAAAATGCCCAGGCCCAGATCTTCTGGAGCCGGAGATTATTAAAAAAGTAGTAGACATCTCTCCGCAGACTTTACTAAACCTCTTCAACACATGCCTGAAGACAGGAGTCTTTCCAGCCGACTGGAAAATGGCCAACGTCAAATTAATTCTAAAAAATCCAATGAAGCCACCAGAACAACCCGAATCATACCGGCCAATTTCCCTGCTCTCAGTTGCTAGTAAACTCCTTGAAAAGATGCTTCACAAGCGACTCCTGCACCACTATGAAGCTGCAGATCTCGTGATGCCCACACAGTTTGGGTTCAAACCCGGAACCTCAACAGTGGATGCTCTCAACAGCCTCCTAGGTTTGGCTGCTGCCTGTGATAGGAAGTATTTCTTGGTTATTTCGGTCGATTTTGCTGGGGCATTCGACACCATCTGGTGGCCGAGCGTCCTAGCCAGACTGAGGAAGGCAAAAACACCCATCAACCTTTACAAAATAATGAAGTCATATTAATCCAATAGAAAAATACAAGTAGTGACTCCGTACAAGAAACTGACCAGGACTGTTTACAGGGGCTGCCCCCAGGGATCGGTACTGGGACCACTCCTCTGGAGTATGGTATTGGATGAGTTTCTGTCCTTCGACTTGGGGACGTCCACTCACAGGCATTTGCAGATGACCTGATACTGACTGTTGCCGCAGACAATCGACTTCAATTGGAAACCCAGGCAAATCGAGCAATTCAAATTCTACAAGACTGGATGAAGGTCCATTTTCTTAAGATCTCACCGGGGAAAACCTACTCAATGCTACTAAAAGGAACATTAAATCTCTGTAGACCACCGCAAATTAAAGTAGAAAATACAACTATCAAACTACTCAGTGAGATGAAATATCTAGGAATCATACTGGACAAGAACCAATCTTTCAACCCACACTTGAAACATATCCGAGAGAAAATAAGGAGATATTCTGCCCTCGTCTCAAGAATAGCTAAAAGGGATTGGGGACTCAAGAGGCACACCTTGGGACTGTATTACAAAACAACATTTATACCAGCCATAACTTACGCGTCACCCATCTGGTTCCAGAAAGCAACTAATGCAGTTAACAGAAGGACACTCGATTCCATCCAACGGACAATACTCCTCTCTATTACACGGGCCTGCTGCACTGTGAGTACACATGCTCTGCAGGTTCTGGCGGGAGCACTCCCCCTTGACCTCGAGGTGGTGCGTTGTGCCATAGTGCATTATCTCGCAAAAGGGCTTCCCTGCACCTTCCTGGGCCACTCCATTGACCCTACAGGAAACCTAAAAAGAGAGAAAACAAAACTCGCCACCCACCTACAGCAGGTCTGGCAGGATAGGTGGTCAGAATCCACAAAAGGGGAAATAACGAGGAAATTTCTGCCTGATGTCGGAAGATTATACCCAAAAGCACCATTATGGTTTCACCCTGGACTGTACACTACGTATCTTTTAACCGGTCATGGGGCCCTGAATGCCAAACTAAACAGTTTTAAATTAGTAAACGATCCCCGCTGTGTCTGTGGGGAAGTGGAGACATGGTCTCACATAATGTACAACTGCGAAAATTATGAGGATCTCCGCTGCCTCCTGATGACAAAGCTGACTTACTTCCCTCGCGACAGAGAATCAAACCTGTTGGACTCGCAAGAGGAGTATAAGGAGTTGACAAAATTCGCCCAGGGACTGTTCACCCGAAGGAGGACACTTATTGCTATCTACAGGGATCAAGAACAGGCACCAAGACTAAACTAACCATCTTGGACTGATACAAGACCTTCCTTTGGGACTCTATAGATTTTTTTTTTTTTTTTTTTTAAGCCACGCTCCCTTGCGTGGCCCTTTGCCTCCACTCCCCGGGCGGGAGGGGGAGGTGACTTTTAGTCTCCTCCTCCCCTCGCCGCCCCTCTCTTCCCTCTGGTGGGGCATGGGCCTGCTCCACTGATTTGGGGGTCATCTTCTCTATGGACCCCTTATTTCTGTCTTTTCCCCCCAGCCTTCAGTCTCTCCACCCCTCTCTCTCTCTCTCTCTTTTAATTATAATTACTAGTGTCTGAACCATTGTTAAATTGCTTGAGCCCTACACCCAAAAACTTAACATTTATTTGCATAAATAGTACTTCATTTTGGCTGACCCATAACTATAACGTGTTTTTTTTTTTTTTTTTTTTTTTTAAGGTCCTTGCCACTGAAATCTCAGGAAATTAGGTGGCAGGACCTGCCAGAGTAAATAACTATAATACTGCTGTACCTGGTCTGCCTCCACGAGGCAGAGTGTGGACAACATTGGGTCTCATTAGGGGCCCAGCGGCTAAATGACCAGAGGAAGAACGGTACACGACACTACACATGTACAAAATCCATACACTTTTAAACCTCTGGCATTGACAGCGTTCTGTTTCACACCCACAATGTATAGCACGCGGAGATGGGGGAAACCCCTGGTGCCGTTTGACACTAAACACACTCTACACTCTATACTCTACATACAGAGCCGCTCATTATGCAAATTACTCATGCATATAAAATCGCAGATTCCGACCGCATCACTGCATTTCCGTTTATTTGGCTTCCTCAGTGAGATAGCCACTTCTTCAGTCCTCAGGATGGCAAGTCATCGTCGTTTAGATGATTCTTTAAGATTTCGGGCCGTTGGACGATTTGAAGCCGGACAGTCGCAGGCGGAGGTGGCACGTTGTTTTATGTGTCACGCAGTGTCGTCGCGGCACTATGGAAGCAGTTTCGGGAGACAGGAACCATTACAAGAAGAGCCAGCCAAGGTCACCCGACGGCTACGTCAACCAGAACATATCGCTATCTGACTCTAACAGAAGACGGAATCCTACTAAGTCCTATCACCAATTGTCTGTTGAGGTCGCCAGCCACAGATGAAAACATTTCCAAGCGACTGTGTTAATGTTAAGAATTCTCAATTCAAGTGGACTCTATGCAAGGAAGCAGCGGTGTGTATTCCATTAACATCAAACCACCGCAGAGTTCGTCGAAACTGGTGCCATGAACATGTGACTTGGAGCCACGACAAATGAGCAGTGCCAGATCAATGTATTTTCGCTAAGCATATATATATAATTTTTTTCATTATTTGTAAAATTTAGCGCCCCTTAAAGAATGGCACCCCGAGCAAGGGCCTGCTAGCCCTTGCCTTAATCCGCATTGCAAATGAGGTACAATTCTGTTCGCTGAGTCTCGTTTTAGCTTACAAACAGATTCTGGACTTTATGTGATCTGGAGACAATGAGGAATGCGGTACCATCCTTCCAACATCAGAGAAAGGGACACTTACGGTGGAGGCGGCGTCTTCGTGTGGGACGGAATAATGATTAACAGTTGCACCTCTCTCTCTCATGTTTTGATAGTGTACCGTATGATGTTGATAAAGGTGTCCCGCAAGGTGGAGTCTTGTCTGCCACACTTTTTGCCATAGCCCTCGAACCCTTGTTAGCCCAGAACAAGAAGCACTTCATCACATACGCCGATGATATAAAATTTTTTATTGTCTCAGAAGATCAGAAATCAGCTGACTACCACCCCCAATTGGCTAATACTAAAATAAAAGAACTTCAAGATTGTATCGGGCTGCAGGTGAATGAAAAAAATAGGGCACAAATGACTTTCACAAATAAAATAAAGCCAAACAAAATGGAAATATTTGTGAACAGTATCCTCGTCCAAAAGGCGCAGTCACACGTTGCCCTTGGTCTCAAGTGGGACGAAGGCCTGACCTTCCGCCCGCACTTCGCATACATCCGTAACAAAACAGACGCGGCGCTTTGGGCAACCAGGCAGGAGCTCACCCACCGGTATTAGAGACCCCCAGTCTGATGAAGCAATACATCAACAGATGTGTTCCTCTTATTCCCCTGTACGCGGCACAAATCTGGTCTTCAGCTCCCGAAAGCAGTATCAAAGCCTTTCTAGGACTCGAATACTGGCTCTTGAGATGGCTGAACAGAATTTCAGCTGAGCCTTTTACCATCTCAAGAGCTATACTACACTCCAGTTTAGAGGTCACACCCTGGAGACAAATAATCACGTTAAGGAACATAATGACCCTCGCTCAGCTTTTAACGGGACGACTGGATGCACCGAAAGCCCGAGAGTGGATAAAAATACCCGGCGAAAAACCAAGACGAGTTGGAGATAAGGAACCACAACTGAAAGCGGCATTTACGCAGTTGGATAGCCTCGGAAGATTCTTTCCAGCAAACACCATCCAGCTATTCAACAACCTCAACATCAATCCTGAAAAGCTCTGCAATTGCAAATCCTACAGAAAGGAAGTTCTCAGAAACTCTTACTCGCAAATACAGATGTAAGGATACAGTTTCAGCACCTTGTTCGGCCAGACACAAGCCACTGGGCTTTAGGAAACCCGACCTCATCAAGAAATAGGTGTCAGGATTGTTCTACCACCCCACCCAACTGTAATCCCCACAAAAGAAGACGACTGCTGGAAAATTGAACTTTCAAATTTTTATTTTGCTGTATCGCGGTCATTCCTTTTGTCCCCCCCCCCTCGTGTTGTTTCATATGCTGTACGTTGTTTGGCTGTAAATATTTGTGTTTATGTAAATATGTGAAACTCCCACTTGTGTGTGTTTAAACAGAAGGTATGCTTCAATTGTCATGGTATTATGTTCTTACCAGTTTACGGTAGTAAAAGCCTTTGCGAGTAATTAATAACTCAAATATTTTATATTCCAGATAAAATGTAGTTATAAATCAGATATCATGTATTTCCTGTATTTTATAATTGTACTACATTTTGTAACATAGTTGCATATGTATGATCACCCTCTAGCCAGTGGCTGTAACCGGTGTTCTCCTAAGAGAAATAAACTGATGATAATAATAATAACTACTCAGAGGTACCGAGAACAGATCCTCAAACCCTATTGCCACTTTTTAGGGGTGCGGTTGGCCCAGATTTTCTTTTCATGCACCATAACCCCACTGCACATACACCAGTGAGCCAAAACATTATGACCAGCGAGTCGTTATGCAAACCGAAGTAACTGCAGGTGAACTACGGCGCGTGCGTGGTCGGGACACGGTATGAAAAACACCTGATACTGAGCTCCGTTAATTAGAATAGAAATTGAATTATGCTTGACTGGTCCCTCATATTTGAACAATGAAGGTTATAGTGGTTCATGTGATTCTTTCCAAACCCATATTTGGTTTTTACACACTCCAAGTCATTGAAACTGCAGCATCCAGAAGGAAAGATCGAAAGTGCATACGAATCAGCAAGCAGATGAGTTGCGCCGCGAAACAAGAATGATTGACCAATTCGACCCGAGCTTCAGATGATACAAAAACGAACTTAGGGAGATCGTGGAGTTCAAAGCAATGCGAGAGTTACACTGTTAACAGAATCTTGCTGCAACAGACTTCAGAGAGGAAGGAGATTGTAGACTGCCGAGATGTCACGTTTCACATCGATATCAGCAACTTACCGATTTCGACAACGGGAGGATTATCGGCATTCGAGATGATGGATGGGACCTTCGTCGAGTAGTGTAACGGGTGGGCCATGACAATACCACGGTGTGCAGACGTTTTCAATAGTGAAACATAACCGAGTATCGCAGAATAGGATCGTCTTATCTGTCAATAAGTTTACACTGCACCTAGAGCTGGAGTAGCTGCCTCCAATGAGCTGGATATCATTCCATCACCAGCTGAAACATTTCATGTTGGCTGGAAAAAGGAGGCCGCCCTGAATACCGGCCATTGTTCCGATTACCCGTGACCACAGCTCATCGTCAAAAGCACCTGGAATGGTGCTTGGCACAGGCCACCTAGGACACAAAATTATGTAAAGTGATCTTCGGTGATGAATCCCGCTTCTCCTTGCGGCTCGATTATCACTGCATACACGTGGGTCGATGACGTGGTGAACGCAATGATCGTAGTGCGCTATCATTGAACAGCATACTGCTTGCTCTGCTGGTGCTGTAGTGTGGACAGCGATCAATTTGATGGTAATCGTTGGTATTTGTCAACGGAAATCTAATTGTTCGCTGCTATGTCGCCTTGATTCTGGAATCGGTCGCTCTCCCCTTTAAATGGTGCTTGACTCCATATTTCATCAGGACAACGCCTAAACACATACCGCAGGGGTTTCCCTGTGGGCGTACTGTCTTTGCCAGCCAGATTGTTGGACTCCTCCTCCATCGAGTACGTGTGGGCCATGATTAAATGCCATCTACAGAGCCACTCGCAGCCAGAACTCGTTATGGATATTCTGTGGGACAAGGTGCAAGTGGCTTGATGGGAAACGCCACAAGAGACTATTCGACTACCTGCAAGACTCAATGCCGAGATGCTTAGCTCAATGTAACCGCAACCGTGGTGGATTTACGTCATATTTATCTGTGCAAATTTTGTGTCATTAAATGTGTCCCACGCACACATCAGCGTCTGTACTCTTCTTGTGTGTTCCTTTAACTGATAGGTTACCATTACTCTTAGTATCCTCGTTGTGTTTCTGTTCCTTCAGGGTGATGCGATTTCAGTGTCACAGAGTGTAATAATGTCACGATTTTCATAAAATTACCCTCGTGGGTAGCACAGTTGGTATAATCACCGTTCCCACACCTGATGGAAAAGACCCGAGTTCGAGTCCCGTCAATAACGCGAGGAACTTTTAAGGGTTTTTTTCACAACATGGCTGAGTTAGTCAGTCTCAGGAGAGGACAGCATGGCTTTACTTCCAGAAACTCGAGTTTTTGACTAATCGACCGCAGACCACATGCAGTTTACAGACATCTTATGTTTGGAGAAATGTGGCTTAAAGTTGCTGATTCACCTAAAACCCTACAATAACCAATCAATCAACTATAACAGATTTGAGTTTAATTCCATCAAGAATGTCTTTCCGAAAATTTTGTGTTAACTTAAATTTTACTCGACGTGTAGATAGATGGATAGACAGATAGATAAAGAGAGAGATATTCGATTTTGGTGAGGTAAGAGTGAGCGGAAGAGTTTTCCTGATTTAATGGACGAAAAGCGTGAAATGAGCTGAATCTTGGAAATGGAACCACAAAAAATATGCGGGCGACCTCTATTCTCAGATCCAATACTATTTCGAGGGCCCATGATTAATAGACGCACGTGCACGCACACTTCGCTTACCACGGAGCCTCGGAGCGTGAAATCAGACCTCGTTGTTTCCGGTAAGCGAGGTTCGTTTTCAATTGATACCGGAAAGACGTGAATAGCGCTGGATGGAGAGTCGTATCTTTTCATCTTTTCATCTTTCTGCAGACGAAATCCCGCTTTCGTAATTCCATTCGTTCGCCGTTCACTGAAATTTAACCTTTGACCTACTTCGGTAGTGAAAGTTGTACGCTTCGGGATTGCCGGTGACACAGCACGGAATCCTCTCGACGAATGTACCAATTGGCACGTGAGCGATGCTCGGAATGGCGAAAGTGCTGCTCGTCCATCTCTTCAAATATCGAGTGTCCTTCGCCTGAGCGCAGCACTCGCTGGCTGAGATCCCCCCCTTTGGCCATTCATGATATGCTTGATAACCACTTCGTAATCGTAGGCCGCTGCTCGCAGCTAAATGGGCAATGTGCTGATTGGAGACAATCTCATTTCGTGCGTTCGATTCTACACGCGACGTGTCTACCCTCCCCTGTTTACGAAACCTCTGTACTTCGCGTTTATCGCTCGTGCAAGACGAGGTCCATTCTAAAAAAAAAGAGTTTGTTTGTGGTGGAGATCTTGTTTTTTATTTTGCTCTGAGGTAACTAATGTTTTGAAGGGTCGTGTATTGAAAATCACGTTCCCTTTGACCAAAGTTGGCTAATTTGGCCATGGTTGAAAACATGTCAGGTCTTTTCTTTATGTTTGCAAGAAAACATGCAGAAAAGACTTGCAAAATAAGTAGACTGTCATTCGGACACTTGACTGACGTCTTCGTGTCAGCCACATGTTTGATGACCGTTAACTGGACAAACAGAAGAGGTTCGTGAGGAGAGTATTCGTGCCCAACGACCAGCTGTCTGCTTTTGCTTGACGCCTATGCACAAAAATGTCCGTTTTGTGTTCGTCATTGGTAAGTTAGAAATGCAGTTTCCAGATTTTTTTAATCCGACTAACTCAGCTACAGAGTGAAAATAGTCCATAAACGTTCCTTGCATTATTGGCGGGATTCGAATCTGGGACTTTTCTACCCGATCTGAGGAGGATGGTGATTATAACCAATCTACTACCTTGAAGGTACATCGTCATCGGGAACCCAGATTCTGTCATGCTAACAGCGCGGTCGTGGTTTAAAAGTGTGAAACGGAATGGAATCACTGTCAGTAGCCATACAGATCTCTAGGATCTGTACAGCCATCCACAGTGATTCAATACAGATCCTACAGATCTCTCTCTAAAGGTATTGTACCACTACCTTTAGAGAGAGAGAGAGAGAAAAAGTACAGCCCTTGTGGAGTGGCCAGCATGAGCCTGAATCAAATAGAGCATGCGTAGAATTCTATTATTATTATCTGTTGCTTGTCCTATTGGGTTATTCCTTGTTCCACAACGAGTATTTTTACCAGGTGTGTGGGGTTTATGTCCGGTAACTATTATTGGTCGAGGAACTCTCTGACTATCCTACAGGGTATATGTAGGTGTTCAGAATCGTGGCTTTCTGGAGTTCTCTGTAAGGTCTATTGCTGCTAAGTTCTTATGGAAGTTCTTTGGTACCATGTCGGTGGTGCACACTATGATAGGGATGATCATTACTTGTTCTATAAGTCAAATTTCTTTGACTTTCTGTTTTTGTGGGATCCTTAGCTCGAATTCTACTAAGGAATTCTTCCACTCCTCAAAGAAGTGAAAGAGTGGAAGAAGGTTGCACTCCTTGTACTTGCTGTTCCTTCTCCAGTACCGGTTCCATGATCTCCGTATTCGTTATTCTTTGTAGTTGGCGCTCACATTCTTCTTGATTTTTTTTCAAGATTGCAGGAGCTATCTGGATCTTAGTGGCGATGGTCCGTCTCTTGTCTGTTATTTGCTGTTCGGTGGTCCCGAACAGTTCGGGACCTGCTCCAACCACTCGGTGTGTAATACCATCCCTTACATTGTGATATTGCTCCCTGGCTTGGTTACTTCGTTGTATGCTTGCATGATGAACGTATTCATTTCGATGTATGAATCCACTTCAGGCGTTGGGCTCTTGCTTCCTTCCTGGATGGTCACTACCGCAGTTGGTTGGGCTAGGTAATCTTACCCTTCAGCTGTGGTAGCCATACGGGGCAGACCGTCTACGAGTTTACCCCCTCGTGGATAGCGCACTTGGTAGGATTGCTGTCCTCACCACACCGGGTGGAAAAGACCACGGTTCGAGTCCCGTCGATGACGGGAGGAATTTTTATGGACCTTTTTCACAATGTGGATGATTTAGTGGGTCTCAGGTGAGAGTAGAATGGTGTTTTCTCCCAGAAACTCGGGTTTTTCGTCCAGCAAACAGAAATCAAACCCAGAATACATGAAAGTTATAGACAATATACACGGAGCAGAATGGTGGCCGATACTCCTAAAACCTTACTACAGTAGACCTGTTTAGCTTTGGCTTTTGTATCCAGTGGTGGGTGGTAGTTATTGGAAGCGACAGCTAATGGCAACACTTTCTGGCTCTGTCATCACTTCGACCTTCTGTGGAGTAAGTCCGATAAAACGACTTTCGCGATTTTTTCTTTCCTAGCGATTTTTTTTTTTTTCTCCACGGGATTCGAACTCGGGTACATCAATTGGTGGTCCAGCGTCATAACTACTGGGCTAATTGCACCATTATTATTATTATTATTTATTTATTTATTTATTGAAGTCTGTGCAGTAGCACAGTCACATGCTCATCGTCCTTTCCAAACTGGGTAGAATATACCCGGGTTCGAATCCCGTCAACGAGACGAGGAACTTTTATATGTGCCTCTCGTCGTTATGGCTGAGTTAGTTGGTGTCAGGCGTATATAACAAGGTCCACCTCCCCCGAAACTCTGATTTTTCGTCCAGAAAAGCAGGAAAATCGACCAGAGAACACACACAATTCACGAATATGATATATTTGGACAGTTGAATTAGCATTCCGAGTGACCCTAGGGTGACAAAGCAAAAAAAAAGGAAAAAAATTACTGTTTATTGATCTTAATTTCACCATCGGACTGTAAACTAGCAAAAGGGATAAACATACAGTCTATAAACTAGATTGCATATATTAGTGTATTGAACTTATCAGCTAAGTGCTTTGTTATTGCACAGCTATTTGTAATCATCTTGGATATTTAGGGGCCTCAGACTAACAGGCGGGTGCTGTAAAATTCGTACTAGTTGTACTGTTGCAGCTGACAAACCAACTCCACTCCTGTCATAATAAATAATAATAATAATAAAAAAATGGTAAATGAGGTTACATTGGGCTCAAGAACTCCAACGCTGGACCGTGGAGGATTGGATAAATGTTGCCTGCTCTGACAAATCCCGATTCCTGTTATTTCCTATTTCACACTCCAGGAACATGAAACAGTTCTGAAGAAAATAAATGGGAAGAAATGTCCCAGCATGGACCTCATGGAATATAACTTTATCCTCAGATTCTACAAGCTACTGCCAACACAAAAAATTTATTTTCTGTTTATACTCCAGCACAACAACCAAGTCAGTAGACTTTACAATAAATCCCATACAAATGTTTATCGTATTTAGTAGTCACGGTTTGACCCCCAGTCCACTCAAGGAACGTGTGCCATGCACCCTCGCTCCTGACCACTCGGCTAAGTCGACCTCCACAGCTGTTCAACAAATGTCTTCATAATCGACAATTCTCCAATTACTGGAAGGTGGGACTGCTCCGCCTCATCCGAAAGCCGAAGAAATCTAGTATAGATCCACGATCAGTCAGGCCCATTGCGTTATTAGCCAATGAGTAAAATTCTTGAAAGACTTCTGGCACTTAGAATCACTTTCTCTCGCAGGACTTAATCTCACCATCATAGTACGGCTTCACCCCAGTTCGGTCCTACGAGGAGGCCCTCTTCGACTTAGTCCTACATCTAGAGTCTCACTTCAAAATACGAGCTGGCCATCTTTATCGACTTTGAGGGAACCTTCGATAATGTGTGGTGAGAAAGCGCCCTTGAGCGACTTCACTCTGCAAAATGTCTATCCAAGCTTTACTGGCTATTCCGCGACTACTTCTGCGAGCGCTCAGTGGTCCTGAAATCAAAATACCTTCAGATCGACGGGCCCATTTTCCGGGGTGTCCCCGGGGCTAAGTTCTTGGGGCCACTCGTATGGAATATAATCCTCCACTACTGGCTGGCAAATTCCTTCAACAAAATCAAAGTAATAGCCTTTGCAGACAATCGCACTATCATTGTGTCTGGGCACTCCCGATCTGCTCTGAAGTTGAACTGGGAGCAAGTATTTTCCAATTTCTCCTCTTAGACCAAGCTGAATAAGCTCAATATAAACCGAGCTAAAACAAACATGATGATATATATTTAAATCTGAGGGATGTAAGTCTCGCAGGTAACAAACCAAAGTTTTAGGGGACATCATTCACCACAGACTATTCTTCTGCCCTCACCTCCAGCATCTCAGCTCTAAAGCCAATATTTCACAGCATCCATTTTCAGGGTCTCCAGGAGCGACTGGGGCTTGTCAAGGCGAATATTTCAGCTTTACTACAAAACTGTGTTCTTCCCCATTGTTACCTATGATGTAGGAACTTGGTTTTACCGGGAAGGTAAAACCAAGTCTGCCCTTCATTTTGGAACTCCAAAATGAAGGGCAGACTTAACTCTATTTAACGGACTCGATCCTGACCACGCATCGGATTTGAAGGGCGGTCTCCACTGCAGGGGTACAAATTATTGCAGGCACACTCCCACTAGACCTGTTTTTGATCTTCCACTGGCTCTTCTTGAGGATTAATAATAGGATTCCATTAATATCCTGGATATAGAATTAAATCTGACAGAAAATACTAAAAGGGAAAAACTTGCTGCTTTAATGAACTGGTAAATATATGGCACACCAGATGAGATACCACGACCCACCGCATAGTAACTAAAAGATTCTTTCCTGAGGTAGCGTTTGCCATGTCCAAACCAGTAAGTTCTTGGTTCTCCCTAAGTCTCAAAACGTCCTACCTTGTGTGACAGGGTAGGACGTAGGGCACCAACTCCAATCCATCTACAGGTGCCTCTAGTTTACCTCCAAACTTGAAGTAGGGTAGGGTTTTTTAGGAACATCAGCGTCTATGTGTGTGTAGCACTGTGATATCGTCACCGTCCTCCCCACACCGGGTGGAAAAGGTCAGAGTTCCTCGCAATGATGCGAGGAACGTTTACGGGCTTTTTTCACTTCGTAGCTGAGTTAGTCGGCCTTAGGCGTAGATAGCAAGGTCCCCCTCCCGGAAAAACTGGGATTTTTCGTCCAGCAAAGCAGGCAAATCGACCACAGAACACACACGCACGCAATTTACAGACAAAAGATATATGGGTAACTGAAAGTTACTTTCCAAGTGACCGTAATGTAATAGTTTAGTTTAGATTATACCATCCACAATTCCCCTAGACTTTTGGTTCTGGAGAAACCCAGCCTGAAGGAATAGTAAAATCTAACACGCCTCCTCGTGGCCAGAGAGAGCAGTCAGGGGACGACTGACCTAATGTTCGTTGTTTCCTGGCTGCAAAGACACCAGTTGTTGGTCCCCACACATTAGGCACGCTAGCCCTATAATATTCATCCCTGTCCATTCCTTCCCCAGGTGGGACCTACAACCCCAATTCCGTGTCTGCCTCTTAAGAGCCCCCCGCAGCAGAAGGTGCGTTACATCTGCAGGGGGTGCCCTCTATCCCCTAGGTGGAAGTGTTCCTATCATCCACCTCCTATGCCCTCCCTTTTGTTCCAAACTCAAATTGTCTGTCACCACCATGTTCCCTTTAATATACGATTTCTTTCTCGCTTTTACCCCTTCCTACCTTCCATTTCCCCTTGTTTCATCTATTTTTTTTTCTATCGGCGCCTCCCTGCCTAGCTCAGTCGACGTCCAGGGTTCGTCCTGGCAGGGTACTTATACGTCTACTTACCTACTGCCTTGGCCCATCTCTCTGAGGTAGTGACGACAACAGGGGGCACCTTGCTTTCCAACCCCCCCCCCCGTTGCTAAGAAGTCAGTTGAATATAACAACCCAACGCTACACTGTACAAACCCAACACTTACACATACACAGTGTGACCTTTACAGTGAACTGTATGTATCACAGTGATACCACCCGAAGTTAAGGGAGACTCCCGGTGCCGCTCGACAATTAACACTCTGTCACTATGGTCCCCACACAAAAGTTTCAGAGTCTTTGTCCCACCCTTCTTTTGTCTCTGTTTAATAAACGTTTAATGGAAAGGACTTTATCGGATATTTCGAAGCAAGCTCTTCTTAAATTGATTCTCAAGATGTCTGACTCTAATTCAGCTAAAATATATCGTCCAAATTTGGAGAAGGCAGCTCTCCTGTCACATTTGAGCAAGACTTTAAAGCGATTGCTACAAGGCCCAATACTTTGTTTTCTAAACAATCCTCATTGATCTCGCATCAGTTTCTTTTTCGTACTGGAAGGATACTGAAGAGGCCTTGGTGGAACTCTTTTCTCGGGTTAAATTAAGCAATTGCAAATAGATAATAGCCATTTTTGTTGACTTTTTTTGGGCATTCAACTCCCTATGGTGGAACGATCTGTTTGCGCACCTCAGGGGTGCTCAATGATCAAAACAACTCTACCAGATCGTACTGTCCATGTTATTTCAGGCTCACAACGTCTCGCAAGTCCTGTAGTTGTCCTCAGGGTTCCGTTTTAGGCCCACTGTTTCTGGTTTTCGACGAGTGGCTCCATAGGTCTATCCTTCGGTCCCTAAATTGGCATACGCCGACGACCTCGCTTGCTGGTACATGGAAGTCGCGTTCCTCACTAGGACTCAGTTAATTCTGTTATGACTGATCTTTGCTCCCGAGCTGCTTGTAATAAATTATCCATCTCCTCAATTGCAGAACTTTACGAATTCTTTACAAATTGGTATTTTTGCCTATTTCCACATTCGGCGCAGCGCGTTTTGGTTCTCCAGTAAGAGTCATCGAAAAGAAGCTTTTCTCTATCCAAAGAAGGATGTTTCTTCCCATGTGTCGAGCTTGCCGAGCCGTTTCCACCCCTGCTTTTCAGGTTGTTAATGGACGTATGTCTCTTGACCTCTGTCTGCTTACAGGGGACTTTGCTTCTACATCCGTCATGGAACTTCAACTAGCTATTCTGGCATTACCATTGAGCTACGAAATAATATTAAGACTGAGAAAAAAAACGCTACTGGGACTTACTACTTAAAAAAATGGCGGGATCGTTGGTCTCTAACATCTAAGGGCGTTGTTACCTCCAGATTCATTCCTCATGTTTCATTTGTTTTTCAGCGCTCCTTTTTCACCAAAAATGGTTTTACACTCCATCAGTGGCTGCGAGAGGTTTTTTTTTTTTTCTTCTTCTTTTAATGATCCAAATTCGTTTTGGGCGTTCAGTATGAGTTAGTCGTGGTCCTCCCCAGTACATTCATAGTTGCTCAATTCCCCGTGGTGTAGGCTTTCCAGTGATCGCCTTCCTGGTGACAGTGGACAGAAACAACTAAAGAACCCAACAAAGCACACTGCACAAACATACACACACATTTCTGGCCTTTTGCAGAGTCCTGTATTCATTACAGTGTATCACGGCGCAGTTGAACTAAGAATACACCACGAGGACAGATTTCTGAGCAATGTTGGACATTTTTTTTCCAACAGAGAAAGTACAAGGGGCTGTAATATTCTCGACTTGGTTCTCACAAGGATCGGAATTTTGCCAAAACTTTGAAAATGCAAGAACTAATAGAGAGTACTGACTAGTGTCATAAAATGGGTAATGTCAAAAGAGATTTCTGTGGTCAACCAAAAAGGAGAGGACTTGAATTTCAAGAGGGGGAAACTATAATGGACTGAGGTATTTTTTGAGCTCTGCTAAATAAAGAGATAACTATAAGCTATTGGATAAGAGTTCGCTATGGGAAGAATTCAAGAGATTTATCATGGAAGTAACCAATACATTTGTTCCAGTGCAGAAGTTTTGCAAAAGAAATATGCCCAAGTAGATGACCGAAGCAATCAAGGGTTTAATCGACCAAGAGTAAAAAGCATGAGATGCTTATAATGAAATAGAATAGAATAGAATAGATAGAAAAAGAAATAGAATAGATCAGGTAGGTCCCTCACTTGCTTGAAGTGTAAAAGTTAGAGAAAGCCCAGGAGAATTGGCAGTCAGTTGCATAGGTACTTTTCAACAATCTTTACAATTGAAAGACCATATCAATCTTGAAGAAGTTGTCATTGTCGTAGGGTTTTGGGAGAATTAGTGATTAAAGCCATATTGCTACGTATGTAATGTATGTAAATTGAATGTTTTGAGGTTGATTTTCTATTTGCTGGATGAAAAACTCGAATTTCCGGGAAAAAATACCATGTTACCTTGGCGTGTGAACGACTAACATTGGTCATTAATGAAATTCGAACAGAGGCCTTTTTCGCTTGATAGTGGTTACAACCACCGTATGAAAGCAATGAAAAGGGACAAATGTACCAAGCATGGGAAAGTGCCATGATTTCTCTTTTAAACCTAGTATACTGAGCAAGGTACTATTTATATTGAAGTCCTTTTAAGAAACTGATGAAATAAAGACACTTTCATGGACTGAAGTACGACAATTATTTTATTTTGCAATAATCTGAATTTCTGAATAAATTTCTGAATAAATAATCTAAGAGAAGATTATTCAGAAATATTTGAATTTCTCTGAGATTTAAACATTTGCCTTAGCGTGGGGCAAGCTTTTCGATGGCGTAAAATAACATTCATACCTTTAGGCTTTAACAAATTTCATTTAGCCCTCCCCCCCCCCCCTTCCACATCAGAGTCGTTTTGAAATTTATCTCCGATTTGTTTGTTTAAGTCCATAAACAAACGAAAGTTGGTGCAAGATCAGGTCTGGAGATCCATGACTTCTCAGAGGAAAAGACCTTGTTGAACTCGACTTTGTCACAAATGATGATCAATAGGGTTATAAATGAGAAATCAATACGTCCTTCGAGAACACAAAGTTATTCTTTTTTAGCTTTGTTAATTCGCTTGTTGTTTCGTAAGTTGTTACATTTGGTTGTTTTTGTGGTTGGGTTTTAAGAACATCAGCGACTAAGGCCATATTGCTAAGTGTTAATTGTCTGTAAATTGCGTATGTTCTGAAGCCGATTTTCTGTTTGCTGGACAAAAAAAAAACAGGAGTTTCCGGCAGAAAAAATCCACGCTATCCTGACTAACTCAACCATATTGTGAAAAATGGCTCCTAACAATTCCTCATGTCATCGACGGTAATCGCACGCAGGTCTTTTCCACTCGGTGTGGGAAGGACGGCTATTCTACCAACTGTGCTTCTAATGAGCGCACGTTTGTGGGGGCTTCCATTTCAAACCTCATTACTGGTTCTCTGCTTTCCTCCACGAAACTTTGCATACCATTTTGATACAGTATGTCGACTTGAAATATCTGTTCCATAAACGTCAACAATTTATTGTCGATGAATTTCTTAAGCGAGATCTTTTTTGGGTAGTTTTCAAAGATTTCTCAATGTTTTCAGTGATTTTTGGTTTATTTGATGTAGTGAAAGGTTGTTTCTTCCGTTAGCACCTTATACTTAAGTAGACAGCGACCAAATTTAAATTTCTCACTGTGATCTGCACTATAAGCACCTTACGTAAAACATACATTAACCAACACGGAAGAGACTTACCTACTTATTCGACAGGTGACATGTAACCACCAGATTTGTTTCCTCATCAGAATCGTGTGTCTCATTTACAGAATATTTATGTTGGTGTAAGTTAACTTTGAAATGCTAACGGAGCGGTGTGGGATTGATCAAAATAACCATTTAATAAAAAGAAGACAGTGCAAATTATTAAATTCCTGTATATCAGTACAAATACCCCATGATCTACTCTGGCATGTCATGAGGTCTTGTCAATGATATACAGGAAGTTTGCTAGCAGGGAAAAGGAGGTGATTGTCCCTTTGTTTAAGGCAATGGTCAAGCCACGCCTTGAGTATTGCGTACAGGTCTGGAGGCCTCATTTTAGGAAGGATGTACAGTTGCTAGAACGAGTACAGAGAAGAGCAACAAGATTGGTGAGGGGAACGAAGGGGTCCTCTTACCAAGAAAGGCTTAAGTTCTGCAAATTGCAGCGTTTGGAGACTAAGCTCCTTCGAGGTGATCTGATTGAGGTGTATAAGGCCTTGAATGGGCTGAGCAGGATTAATTCTGATGGGATTCTTCCTCTTCCTCAGATTTCGAACCTAAGGGGGCATAAATTCAAATTGAGGAAAGACAGTTGTAGAATAGATGTGCGGAAATTTGCTTTTAGCCAGCAAAAGCCTTTTTTTTTTTTTTTTTTTGACTGATGCTACATAAATTTGCTTTCTTGCATCACACGCCTCTACTACTATTACTACTTTTTATTTATTTTATTTGTTATTATGAAGCAGGAAAGGTAATAGAACCTATAGTTCTTAGTACCGTGCATGGGTTGAAGGTTGAGAAGATGAAAGAAGATACTTGTTGACATTAGACTTGAACTTCTGTAGATTGTAATTTTCAGGAAACACGTCTGAACGAAGGTTGTTCCAGAAATCGAAGTTGAATGAATAAATGAGAAAGAAGAAAAGTTGGTTCTGCGAGTTTGAATATGGAGAGTAGAAGAATGCTGACTGGCTGCCGCACGTGTTCTGACCGGTCTGGAAAAGAGAGAGAGAGAGAGAGGGTGAGGGAATTATAGAAGAACAGTGCCCATGGAAGTATCTATAGAAAAGGCATGCAGCAGAAACAGGCTATGAGACAGAGAGTCAGATATGACTCATATCTGTTAGAGATGAGTCATTAATTAACCAAACTGCCCTCTTTTGAATGGAATCTAGAATCGTCAGAGAGGTTTTGGGGGCACTGCCTCAGATGTGGGAACAATATTCCATGGTAGGGCGGATTTGAGATTTGTACAGAGTGAAAAGCTGTTTGGAAGAAAAGTAACGCCGAGAGCGAAAGAAAAAACTCAGTTCGATCAAACTTCATAACTGAAGAGAACACAGTACAGAACACCAAGTCCATTCGAATCAAAAAAATGCGTCTTGCACTTCATCAAGTTCTTGAAGTTCGTGCATTAGATGAATACAATCGGGACGGCGACCTTAGTTTTAAGGACCCTTTGTGGGCTACTTCAAAAATAATTTTTGTATACCAAAAAAATCGCTCCCTCCTCGCAAAAAAATATCATTCTTGGCAATAATAAATAAATAAATATGATCTTTATTGTAAGATGCAAAGATACAGCAGGAACACTGATTTACAAAATGCTTCACAACACTAAGCCTGGGGTTAACAAACAGCCGAGATATTTGTTAACCCCTAGAATAATCTACGATTATTGCCATGAACGATACCTCTTTCAGGAAAACGCGTTAATAATCACGAAAATGCTAATTTATTTGGTAAATCTGTAATTGGGAAATTTGATAAATACTGGCGAATTGGGATTTTTTCTAAAAATTTAGTTTTGACTTTCAAATAGAATTTTGAACAAATTATTGTTCAACTATAAACACTTGGTCAACAGAGAATGTGCCTTGATGGCTTCACCACTAACAAACAACTATGGATGAGTTTGTGTAAGTGTCACCTTGCAACCATTCTTCTACATGCTGAGGCAGCAAGCGTTGCCACCAACGTGGTTTTGTAAGAGTCGCGTATGATTACTAGAATGAGGGAAATTAGTTTTCACTTTGGCTTGCGCGAATTTTGAATCATCTTAATACACTGCAACTCGCAACTTATATCACTCTGATTGTAAACATGATTAAATTATATTAAAGAATAGTAAGATCTGCTAATTCAAAAATAAAAAGAAATTATTTCCTAAAAGCTTTTTTTGAACAGCAACACAAAAATTGATTCAGCATCTTCACTTTCTTTCCTCCTGCCGTTTTCAATGGAAGTGCCCTGAAGCACTTCCATGGAAAACGGCATTTCTAATTTTATCTTCATTCTTAAGGACAGCAAAGAGAAGTGAAAGATAACTGTATCTCCTACCAGTTTAATTTTTGCTTACACTGCCATTCTCGATGGCATTTATCATTCAGATTTTGTTCATCGGCGAACACCTTTCCGTTTCTTTTCCATCTCAATAATTTTGGATCATGAAATGCACCTTATATAAAATAGTTTCGAAAATGTTTTAACGAAAAGTGTCCATTTACCCGTCACCAATCTGTTCGTCCTTTCTGAATCCTCTCCAGAAGTTCTATGTCTTTTTTTAAATGTGGTCTTCAGATCTGAATACAATATTCCAAATGCAGCCTAACCATCGCCTAGTAAAGAGGGATAACTTTCATGTTAGGTCCACCCGAGAACCAACTCATCTGCCCATGTGTGATATGTCTATGAACTGCTTGTGATTTGATCGACAAAAACCAGAGTTTCCTGAAACAAATTGTTGCTATCCACACCTGAGACCAATTAACAGCCAAGGAATCGAAAAAGGCCATAAAAATCTCTCGCTTCATTGAGGAATCGAATTCTGCCCTTTAGCAGGGATGTGGAGGACGATGATTATAACAATTGTCTATCCGTGCGGACTTGTAAAGATATATAATGATCTCCTTCCAATCAGCAAAGATCCTATAAATCTCACACAAGATACCACGTGCCTTCCTAACCTCCTGTTTACTGTATGGAAGATTTAACGTCAGGTTGAATCAAAATACCTAAGCCTTTTTCGTCGTGAACTACTTTTGGCTCTTATCTCTTCAACTTACATGTGACTCCACGATTTCTGTTTCCCAAATGCAGAACCTTACATTTAGGCGCATTCAACTTTAGTTGTTATTTTTAGAACCATATATGCCACCGATCCAAGTCTTTTTTTTAAAGAAAAATGAACTGACTTGGATTGTTAACCATCTTTTCCACTCCAAATCATCACCAAACTTATATAGCCTTCCTTGGATACTCCAGTCAATATAATTTATGAAAATTAAAAACAGGAGTGGGGAGGATCCCACTTGAAGACTGCCAATTTATATAACAATCCTCTGTCTCCTTTCTTTTAGCCGGCATGTAACCCAGCTTTAGTAACTACAAACTGGCTGCTATACAAACTTCTACCAGTTTGTATAGCAGCCTTCTATGAGGGACCGTATCAATATCATTATGAATTGTTCGTAGTAGTATTATCAATCATCTTCGCAGTTTATGTTCTAAGGCCACATAACTCCAAAAATAATACTGTCATAAAGATATTTTCATACCCATGGCAACCCAGTGTGTACTCTAATATTTATTAAAATTAGGACCATGAGGGAATTAAAAATGAAGTTAATTGCAGCATTTGGATGATTCTACCCTTCAGAGCAGCCCTGGTAAAATTTATTCGTGGGAACAAGAAGATTTGATGGAAATTGAGATGGAATAGCTGCTAAAGCATCTGTTAAATCTGCCTGTTTTCTGGGACCATGAAACCATTGGGCGGAATGCTTGCCGGCCCTTCTACTTTGTTACTTCCGATCGATCAGGCAGGGTCAGATGGGACAATTAAATGTAATCTTTTAAATGAAGTCTCTGTCAGCGTATTCAGCCAGCTACTGCAACTAACTGTTTTTTATAATTTCTTAATATGCAAGTCTTCCCAGCATCCACTTGCTAGAGTACAGGATTATGAAATGACCTCTTTTTGTGTTGCGAGATACATTAATCAGAAATGTTAATTAGTGGTGATTACCCAACCTTGTTGTCTGAAGTAATATTCGCGATATCAGCGGCTCACCATTTTGATCGTCATGGAAACGGGCTCTGAGGGGAGGCAGTTAATTAGTGTGGATTATCTTTTGGTGATTGAGTCCAGCCAAAGAGAGAGATAGAGCGCTGGATGGTTACATCAACTCTGGCAAGCTTGCTAGAGCTGTTTGCTGCAACGGATTTTTTTTACCACGAATGAGAAATCACAGCTGTGGAAAATATTCTCAAAGATAATTTTTCCAAAACAAGACCACAGCAGCTGTCTGTAAATATGAAAATGTTTATTTACTCGAAAATTCGCAGAGGTGACTTAATCAACAAAAACGATTGAAGAGAAGACAAAAATCCATACAATAGATGGCATACAAGACTTCAGGTTGGAGAGAGTGATTGGAGGAGATTTTTAAAAATGGTCAACAAGTGGAATGATATGTTGTAAGAAAACAGTGGCATTACTAGAAGCTAGGGAGCGTACAAAGTTAATGCTTGGACTATTTTTGGATCGTGTTTCGAGCCTTCTTTGAATTCCTCCAGGGACAGCTGGTTGTCATGGTTCTGTAAAGAAAAATAAACAGCAATTAACAGAAGGCCATCTATTGTTCTCTTACTGAATTACTTAAATTATGAAAGTTGAACTCAATGGTTTCTTATTAGAAAGATTAGCAATTTAGAATAAGTTTTTTTTTTAAACTGTTAAAATTCATTGTACATTATTTCTCTGTGCAGAATATTAAAATAAAAGGTAGCCCACGAATCATGATGTAGTTTTAAATAGAAATAAATTTTATTTATTTGGAATAACGCATATATTAAAATGATAAACACTAATTCACCATTGTGCAGGAATATTGCACAAAATAAGCCTTTAACTCGATTGCATATGCCAGTATTTAAAACTTTAAGCAAATATATTGAAATATGGTTAATAACTCAAAACTTAATGGCACATAATACATCAATTTAAACAAAAAAAAAAACGCACACACCATTTCCTGGACCAATTTTTGGGAATAAAATATCAACCACTTGAAGATTAATTAGTCTCATATCATGAAATAACGGGCTCATTTAAGGATAGTTCCATCTACGAAAAGCCAAAGCGAACGTTTACTGATGACCTTGTAGATTTTAAGGTCAATAGCAGAAATTTCCATTTGACATCGAAGTTTGGAACGCTGTTGCGAGGTCATTGAAATACGTATTTGGAGAAGAGTGGAGGATTCATAGGAGAGCCCTGTGCGAGAATAAATCCTCTCGAGGACAATATTTGCTAACCTGTTGGAAATATTATTTTATTTTTTTAGTTTACAAGTATGAAGTATATTGAACTACTACGTGGAAGATTACTCTTAATCAAAATTTAACTGGAAACGAATCGTTTTGGCCCTTCGATGGCAAACTGGGTAAATTTACAGGAATCTTAGAGTTATAGGACAAAACATTTACGAAGAATGTAGTAAGGCATAAAGAGTGTCCATCGATCACAAGGTCTGGACTTTGAAGTTGAAAATAATTTACGTTTTTAAAGGTCCAAACATTTTCCCAATTATAAAATCGGGACTATAAAGAAACCTTTTTAAAATGTACTACAATATATACCATCGTACCGAATTATTTACTCCATTTCAAACTTTTTAAGTATTGTACTCTCTTTTTTGCCCACTGTAGTTATTAGTAAGAAAAAAAGATTGATGTACCCCTATATGTTTTTATCTTTCGTTCAGATTCTTTCAGGCTATCGACGACACCAACTTTAAGTGTCTTTTCTCTAAAAAAAGAAGATGCTCTAACCCACGCGAGTTCGCTGTCACTTGCAGTCTTCGTAATGCAAGTTTTTTTGCGCCTTTTGTTGCGCATTCTTATAAATCACTCCCACAAGCCCCCCTCGATGGAGCGTTCTAAAGCCAGACTCAACTCTTCGATAGCACACAAAGACTTAATGTGACAGAGAATGCGTCTGCAAAGCTGAAGTCACCCGTAAAATGCTGACATTAAGATTTTCTTCGTACCTTGAGATTTCGCATTTTGAAAATTTCTGCCATAAAGAATTTCTTCGGGCTATGTTGCCATAGCAACCGTCTCTTACCTTATCCAGTTGGTCAAAGATCCTGTCGACCCTTTTCCTAGGACTGTCTTCTTGTTCTTCGGGCTTTGCTTGGTTTCCCTGTTAAAGAAACAAGACATTTGCAGAGATACCGTTTCTGAATATATAACAACACCTGATTTGCATATCTACTCTAGCTTTCTGTCTTTCTCAATTGTTAGAAATATTTAAACAGATATTATTTGTCTAAGTAGCGTAACTATTTTTCTTTTATCAAATTTTAAAATCAGTTCTGTATATTATGATATTATGTATAGTAAGTCACAAAATATGTTTCCACCAGTTTTCTATTTTATAGGTAAGGACAGATGCCGCGGAGGAAGCCTCTACATACAAGCCACAAGTTGTCCTAATGTTCCAACCCCAACCGACAAATATCGTAACAAATTGGCCAACGTAGCCAAGTGGTCAAGCAGATCATGCAAGATACTCGAGTCAATAAAGTTCTCCGACGGGTGCAAAAATAAAAAAAAGACAACACAAAGCCAAGGAGCTCAAAAAATGTTTTGTTTTGATTTTTCATTCACAGTAATCACCACTTGTTGAATGCACTCATCACACCATCCTAAAAGTTTCTGAAAAGAAACAGCGAAGGCTTCTAAAAAGATGATGTTCAGTTCGGTGGTTAGGTTTTTCTTTATGTACTCAACGTCGAGAAATCTCTTGTGTCTGAATGCAATATTTGCCTTGGGAAAGAGGCAAATATTGCCTCTTTCCCAAGGCAAATATTCCTTCTTATTCCTTCCTTGGAAAAGAGGCAAATATTGCCTCTTTCCCAAGGAAGAGGCAAAAAGCTGTGGGAACTGCGAAACTCGCATCTGTTTCTAAGAGCGATTCTATAATTTTGTTGCTGTAAGGAATTTAAATTTGCAAAATTAGGACCTGACAAGAAATTATTTGGGGAACAGGGAATGATTTGCGGTGCTATGAAGGGGGAAAGCCAGCAACTTAGCAAACTCAGGCATTTTCAGCTCTTCGAGGTCCACCATAATGAAGGTTTGGCGGGAGTGGTTCCAAGAGGGACACGCAGCCATCCAACATGCCGGGACGGGGAGATCACCATTGGTTGATAGTTGAGGTGAACGGCCATTGGCACGCGCTGTTCGAGAGAACAGACGATCCATGATCCCTCAATTAACGACAGACTACAATCAGAGCGCACTGAGAAACATTTCCGAGTACATTATCCAGCGGATGCTCTTGCTGATAGGTCTACCGAGAAGACGACCTAACCATGTGCCCCACGTTGACCAGCCTTCATCGACACCTTCGCCTACGGCTGCACGGGAGCAATGTTCTTCGACATTGGACGACTGTAAAAGAGTCGCCTGGTCTGATGAATCAAGGTTTGAGCTCCATTACGCCAATGAACGGGTGCTCTTTCGAACGGAGAGCAGTTGAACAGCTGCAACCAGACTGCACGTTGAAAGAAAACAGACCAGTGACGATGTATCATGGTTTGGAGGATGTTTTAATGGATATCGGCGGACCCGGTCATCGCTATTGAACACACCCTCACTGCCAGATCCAATTTCAGCATAGAAATTTCGTTTACATCAATCCCATCGAATATTTGTGGGGTGCAGTGGAGCGCAATATCCGCCAGTCCATGCCAGAGGCTCTCTCCAGGATAACTGAGGACACCTTCCTCAGTCTAGAAAAAAAGTCGATGCCGCGCTGGGTGCAAGCGGTTATCATGGCGAAAGGCAGTACAACAGGCTATTAGGTAGATTGTCATAATTTTCTGGCTCATGAGTGTATGTGATATCAAATTTACTTCTCTCCCATTCTCTACTAACAACCTCACAGTAAATAATTATTAAATTAGTTAGACACGATCGTCCCTCAATAAAGTTATGCTGTGATTCCCTTATCATTACTTTTCTGTCCAGATGACCTTGATTGAGGATTCCATAACCTTCTGTGACACAAACCAAAGTGACAGGTCTGTAGTTATCCGCTTCAGTCTTTGAGCTACCTTTAGGAATAGGGAAATTAAGCAGCTATTGCTCACTAAAGGAGGAGGCACTCCAGCTGAAAGCATCAATTTTCTCTCAAGAATATGGACAGAAAAATTTGTCCAGTGAAGAAAAACATGAATTTGAGTGGCAGAAATTGTAGATTTTCGCAGTTGCCTTGAATTTCAGAATGAAGCATGCTGAGATTCATTCCATTTTGAACAAAATGGAAAATACATTCATATTTTCCAATATATTTTTCATTTTAAACAACCGAGGCGTGATGATGTTTCCATGAGCCCTGGTTTCGGACGCACAGAAGAAGCAAATCGATGTAACAAGTAACACGTCCCCCTGTGAATGTAGCAACCCCAGATGCAGACAGGATAAGCAGGAATGCACCACGACTGTGGTAAACAAATTTCGATTCGTAGATAATATTTATTTATTTTGAAAACCCAATCACAATAAACGTTGGAACTTATAGTGCTTAGTACCGTGCATGGAGTGAAAGTTGAGAAGACGAAATTTATTGTTGACATTAAACTTATTTCTGAAGATTGCAGTTTTCTTGAAATTCATGCTAATGAAAGCAGCTACAGAAAACAGAAGTAGAGGAATAGGAAAAGTTGATGTTTGCAGTTTGGAGTGGAGTCGGACAATATATGAATGCAGACTAGTTGCGGCACTTGCTTGGACTGGTTTGAAAGAGAGTGTGGGCATTAGAGATGCCATATCAGAAGAACAGAGCCATGGACGTATCTACAGAGGAGTTATGTAGCAGAAACAGAACGTCTATAAGACGTTGTAAGAGATGGGTCATTATTTAACCGAACTGCTATCTTTTCCATGGTATCTAGAAGCCTGTGAGAGGTTTTGGGGCAATCATCCCAGATGTGGGAACAATATTCTGTGGTAGGGCGGATTTGAGATCTGTACAGAGTGAACAGCTTTTGGAAGAAAAATAACGCTGAGAGCGAAAGGGAAAACGCAGTTTTTCAGATGCAGAGGAAGCAATATTTATGATGCGCTTATGCCAAGAGAGATTAGAAGTCAGCGTAATCTCCAATAGAGATATATGATCTTGCCTAGAAATCGGAGTGTCACCAAAGATAAGCACAGAAGAAGAATAAGAATCCTTTTTTTTTTTTTTTTAAGACAGGACTGGGTTTTAGAAGGATTGTAATCAACTACTGGAAGATGAAATGTGGTGTACTATTATCAGCAAACTATGGACAGGATTTCCTTTCAATTGAAGGTGGTAATTAATATACAAGAGAGAAAAGAGTGGAAGAAAGAAATGAACTTTGCAGAAAACCAGCAGTAGTTAAGAATTTAGAAAAAAATGTCATCTACCACCCAAGAAAATAGTTGGGAATTCATAAGATGGGAGCTTGTTTGCAATACCTTTAGTCTAAACATGAATAAAGCTTTGGCAATATGAAGCGTAAGTTCTTGAATCTCACGAAATGGAAGTTTTCCAGATCTGGGCAATATAAGTCAACATATCACCAGAGATTATTTATTTCACTCACCCCGCGGAATAGAAATAATAACAAATTCTTAATTCCATGGCCCACTTATGCGTCCAGTTCAGAAATTCAACGATGTATCATTTCCCTTGAGTTTATCCATAATTCAAGAAGAGAATTATGGATAAAGTACAACATTACTGGACATTTTATGAAAATACAGATTATGCCGAGTGGAACGAGAATGTCACAGATTTTTTTGAACTCTTATGGGGAAATGTGTTCAACTGCCCGCATTGTCGGTATTTCCTTTTTGTAATAAATACGAGAAGAAGAAGAATGTCCACAATATCAATACATTTCAAATAACATTACTAATTAGGATTCTGTAGCAATAAAACATTTTGATGGTGTGCAGGATTTCCTTTACGTGCGTCTAGATATAAATTGATGGAGAGAATAAAAGGGATTGGACAGAGCTGAAGAATGGCAGCTTTAGATTGATCTAACTCAAGTCGTTTAAAGGTACTTCTACAAAACTTCTACAATACATAAAAAAACACAACAACCATTCTATTTTAATGTCCTTGCTTACGAGGGGGCTACAAAAAAGATTTACATTCACCCAGAAGTAGTTGTGATAAAAAGATAATATTTTTGTTTGATGCTTTGAAATCTCTATAGCAACCATACAAATTTTGGTTTTGATCTGACACTTCATTTCTTTTTTCATTGTAGCACTGAATGCCGTGTTTTTCATTGCTTTTTTCATTTTTTTAATTGGTTCCTCTTCCTACAAGAGAAAACACCCAGAACGATCCACGAAGAAATGGTCACTGTTTATCATTAGCATTAATAGAGGCATATGATGCAAGAAAGCAAGTTTATACAGCATCAGCTAAAAAAAAACAAAATGAAACTTTCCATTTCACCCATCCATTCGCGCTAAACGTTTGTCCAGTTCTTCCTTGAACTTATTTAAGCTATCATCTTCCACAAAGTCAGATGGAAGTTTGTTCCAGCAATCAACAAGCCCAGCAAATTTCCGGACATCTATTCCACAACTGTCTTTCCTCAATTTGAATTGATGTCCCCTCAGATTTGTAATCTGAGCAAAAGGAAGAATCCCAGCCAAATGAATGGTTTGACCCTCCTCAAACCATTCAAGGCCTTATATACCTAAATCAGATCACATCTCAGGTGCCAAGTCTCCAGACGCTGCAATTTGGAACGTAAGCCTTTCTTGATAAGATCAACCTTTTTTTCCCCCTCAACAATCTTACTGATCATCTCTGTACTTGTTCCAGCAGCTCTATATTTTTCCTAAAATCAGGTCTCCACACCTATATGCAGTACTCAACGTGTGGCCTGACGTTTGCCTCCTACAAAGGGAGACAATCCTTATCACTACTAGCAAAATTCTGTATACCTTTGACGAGGCTCAATTAGCTGCTGCAACAGGATCCTCAAATCCTGTTGCAGTAGCGAACCGTCATTACTGTCATTAACAACCTTACCAACCTTCGCATTGTTTGCAAACTTGGATATTAAGCTTGACATACCTTCATCAATATCATCGATAAATATAGAAAACAGCAATCTGCCCAACACCGAACCCTGGGGGACTCCACTAATAGAATTAGTCCACAAAGAACAGTGTCCATTGATTACCACTTTATTTCATCTCCCACCCAACCATCCCTTTATCCATAGCAGCAACGTGCTCTTAATGCCACATTTCTCCAACTTATACAGTAGTCTTCCATGTGCAACAGTATCAAAAGCTTTCCTCAAATTCAAGTATACGATATCAAAATTATTTTTTGCATCCAGTTCCTTTGTGATCAGATTGTAGTATCCCATCAAATTGGTCAGAGAAGATTTCGCCTTTAACAAACCCATGCTGTGTCTGAACTAATCTTATCTAGATGATCCTGCAATGCTTCTTTAACCAGTGACTATTTATTTTCCCTGGAAAAGAAGTTAAACTAACAGGTTTGCAATTAGACGTGTCACCTTTAGATCCCCCTTCGTTAATTGTGGATATATTTGCATACCTCCAGTCCGTGGGGACCTCATTGAATCCAGAGATGCTCTCATAATTATGGCTCAGAGTTTGCTTACTTCCTTTGCCGCCTCCTTTAATATAACTGGATAGATCCCATCCATCCCAGGTGCCTTATGTTTAACCTCAACAATTTATCCTTCACTCTGCTCTCAGTTATTGCAAAATCATTTAGCTCCTTGTCAGAGTTATAAACTTCTGGCCTCCAAATCCCCACAGAATTCCTCATGTGTGAATGTAGATGCAAAATACTCGTTCAATTCGTTTGCTATCTGAGCAGGATCATCAACAGTTGAACCATCGATATAAAGTGGACCAATCTGATTCATCCCCTTCCTTTTACAGGTTATAAAAGAAGTCCTTGCTGTTTTTCTTAGTATCCTTTGCCAAAGATTTCTCATAATCTGCCTTCGCTTGCCTAATCTCCTTGGTGAATTGATTACAGATTAGTTTATACCTGCCATAGGCTTCCATGTCACCCATTAATTTATATGCATCCCATGCATTTTTTCTCTTTGCCACATGTCTCATTATTTCATCTGACATCCATTTCAGCCTAATTCTCGAAGAGTATTTCTTGGTATGAAAAGCTTAGTAGCTTCCAACATTAATTCCTTGAATGCTTCCCATTTAGAATTTGCTGTTGGTAACATCATCAATTGGTCCCAACATATAGAATTTAAAAACTATCTGAGGCCACTGTAGTTACCCTTACGAAATCAAAAACCTTTCCCTTGAATCTTGAAGAATTTTTCGGAGAAGACTGCCCAGGTTACAGTGTTGTTGCACATTGGTATAAACAATTCAGATATGGAAGAACCTCAGTGCATGATGAAAAAATCTCAGGGCCCCCAGCAACTGCTGAAAGAGAAGAGAGTGTTGCAAAAATGGAGGCATTAATTCTGGAGGATCGCCGTATTAGCGTCAATGAACTAGCTGCAGAGCACTGGTGCAGGGTCTATGGAGAACATCATTCATCAACAGTTGCATATGAGTAAAGTGTCTGCTAGTTGGGTTCCCAGACTTCTGATCTCTTACGAGAAGACGGAAAGGCACAATGTACACGTGAAATATTGTCGATGTACCAGGAAAAGCAAGAGAATTTTTTTTCACGGGTATCATCATGGATGAAACTTGGATCCATCGCTATGATCCTGGAATTATACAAATGCAAAACCAACGGAAGCTTGCAGAATCAACCCCTCCCCCAAAATGGCAAGGTGATGCTCTCAAATATTTTGGATCCGCTTGGTGTAATACTAACAGATTACCTTCAAAAGGCTGTACTGTGATGTCGATGTATTATACCAGCCTCATCATAAAGATACCTGTTGGTTTAAAAAAAGACGTGTGAAAGCTGTCAAAAGGTGTGTTTCTGCTCCACGATAATCGGGATTGCAACCGTTCCTTTTCTCGTCCTTCCATCTTCCTCCCCGCTTTGACTTCCACTCTTTGACTATCATCAGATGCATTTTATTTACGAGAATTAATTCAATGTTTAAAATACAAAACTTACCAGCATTTGATAGATGGCGTCGACAATGCTGTACATTTCTTCCCTCGTTATGAACCCATCATTATCCACGTCATATAATTTGAAGGCCCCTGGAAGAGAAAGACATCCCGCAATATAAGGAACTCGCCTTCGTGTGTGGAATTTTCAAATTTTAATGAGAGATTCTTTTTATTCGAATTAAAAGAATGCGTGCGCAATACTATGTTGCTCGCGAACTTGGTAACAACTTTCACTTACAGACTAGTTTTTCCTCAAGACTTCCCCTGGACGTCACGGACAATGCCCTGATGAACTCTTCGAACTCTATGGAACCATCCTACAGACAGAAAAGAAAAAAAACAAGTTCATTGCTGGATTATGTAGCAATCTTCTTAATAAACTATCGATTAAAAGACATATCAATTTGATTGGTCAAATTGGTAATCACAGAATTAATAGCAGTGATATTTGTTACATTTCAACTCTGAGATAACCTTCCCAGAGATAGCATACCGACAGAGTCAACTAGCACTTGTTGAAGATCATTATGTAAACAGCATTGGTATGAAAGATGTTTCCAGTTTTCCTTAGAAACCTATGAACAAAGATCAGTCTGGGAAAGACCTAGTTGGAATAATTTTTCATTAAGTGGTCCATGACTTGTCAAAATAAAGGAGAGATACTCAGAGAAGACCATTTTTGATTTTCTTATTAAGGAGAAACGGAACATCAAGATAAATTGTCTGGCAACGAGACCTGAAGAAGTAGTACCCCACCTAGTTTGCCGCCTTCGTGGTTAGAACAGTTAGTAGAATCGCCGTCCTTCCCACACCTGGTGGAAAAGACCTGAGTTCGAGTCCATTCGATGACGTGAGGAATCTTTATAGATCTTTTTCACAACGCGGTTGAGTTATTCGATCTCACAGAGGGCAGAATGGTTTTTTATCCTGCAAACAGAGACTCAACCTCAGAACAGCAATATGGCTTTAGTCGCTGATGTTCCCTACCATTACAGCTCTCTCTCTATGGAAGTAAGCTCCAGCAGCATAGGTAACTACAGGAAGGAAACGAGCATCGTACTAAATCATTGTCCTGCGTGACCAACTACATTCTGTTCTAGATACTCTAATAACGGCCCCGTTAAATTAAAACCGGAGCCATTATTAGAAAACCAGAATTTTCTGGTGAAAACATCCACATAACCCACACTGAAAGCCCAAGTAATTGGCCACGGTGTGAATAAAGCCCGCAGAAATAAATCCTTCCTGTACAGATGGATTCGAACCTACGGCTTTCCACTTGCCAACGATCTTTCGCAGTTCCATCCATTCATCTTGCCCTTAACTGAATTAAGTTCTTTACGAAGTTTCCCAACTGTACCGAGCTAAGTTTGTTATCTGCCAACAATCTTTTTGGTATTAAAAACAACTTCCAGCAGATGACGACACAGAATGTTTGGGTGGAAGCCAAACTGCGAACAAAGGCCAACACCACAAGTGCAGAAGCACTAAATGTTTAGGTCGCTTGTCCTGCACGACAATAAATCTCGGAGGAAACGCAGGATTGATGGAAGTTATCGCTTTTCCCTTCATTAGAGAGAGCGAACTTCATTAAGCGGGAAGCCAAAATAATACTTGCTGCTTAGAAACGGAAAAACGATAAAGCGTCCTCAAGGTGACCTTCGCAGACCACACGGCAAACATTTTCTTAGTTTAGAAATTTTTTGATGGAAATAATATTTTCTAAGCATTCGTTCACATTGCTGATTGTAGGATGAAATTGAATCATTGTACGCTGGTGGATTTTGGGTCCACTGAAAATCCGGACTCAAACCTACAATCATAAGTGCAACAAAGAACAAAGAAAAGGAAGAAGCGCTTTCTTAAACACTAGTTCAACACGTTCTTATAAGAATAAAGAAAGTTCAGACAATGTGGGTCAAGGGAAAAAGAAAATAATCCTGTTTTATTTAAAAAAAAAACTGAGTCTGTAATAATTATTACAGATAGCACATCTCTAACTGACAATCCATTATATTTTATCATTAAATTTGGTTAGTGTTGTAGGGTTTCTGGGGAGAAAGCATCAAAACCTTGACAACAACAACCAACTTTAAGCCGTATTGCACCGTATAAAATATGTCTGTAACTTGGGTGTGTTCTGTGGTCGATTTGCTGTTTGCTAGACGAAAAACCAGAGTTTCCGGGAGAAAAAACCATGCTACCCTCGTCTGAGAATGACTAGCTCAGCTACGTTGTGAAAACACTCATAAAAATTGCTGACGTCATTGAGGAATTCGAACTGAGATTTTTTCCACCGGGTGTGGGAGGACGATAATTATAACCATCATGTTACCTGCGAGGACCTATAATGATGGTGACATGGGTTGAATTCACTATGATTTTTAATTTAATTTGATCTAGCGGGTGAAGATTGTATTTTTCTTTCTCTAGAAACTTGGGTCTTTCATCCCGTAAAACAAGTTTCCAGCCACACAAAAACATGCACAAAAACCATGCACTGACGCCTCACACTCTTCATTGCCTAGCAAAAATTATAAAAAAGCTAGTCCAACCAATTAAGAGACGTGTTAATTTATTTATCCACTATCAAATCTACCCTACATATTTCGATTGCAGATTGGGCAGGTATAGGTGGCCACTTTATTATGTTCATTTACCTGATCGCTGATACGTTCCACTTAGCCCCGGAACAGCCTGGATTTCCATGGCTTCTACTAACGAAGTGGCGTAAGCGTGCTTCAGAGATGCTGGTCCGTTGAGTCAATTGCTTCCCACAGTTGCAAATTGGATGGTTGCGGATCTCCAGAAGAACTCGTTCCATCTCTCATCCCACAAGTGCTCGAATTGACTGAGTTCATGAGAATGGGAAGGCCATGCTCAATAACAAGCCCCTGAATTCACTCTCAAGTTCCTGAAACCAGTTCTGTACAATTCTATCCTTGTGACATGATGCACTTAACTCTTGAAAGAGCCCCTTTTCTGACGGATACACTGCAGCCATGAAGGGATGCGTATGGTGGAAACAATGTCCATATAACAGTGTCATCCAAATGTTTCTCCACTGGTATCAACGGGTGCAATCGGCACTACAAAGCACTCCTAACACCATCACATAGCCGCTACCAACCTTCATTGTTGGTACCTGACAAAATGGGTCCATAGACTCATGCTGTTTTAGCGATCTTCTGGTCCTGCCATCAGCATGAAACAACAGGAACAAGGATTCTTCAGACAAGGCAATGCTTGTTTCTCACATTCGCTCTGACTTGCATGCACATAGCATCCCTATCTCTCCCTCTGCACACCAACTTTATCTCATAGAACAAACACGCGATACTATTTCTGAGAACTCAACGAATTTACGGAAATTTCTGTCAAACAGTGGTTGAACTTTTCAAAATTATGCTGTTTTCCTAGTATGAAAAGATATTTTATTGAGCTGTCATGCAGCTAACAAACATTTCTCAATTTTGTGAGATATACGAGGTGTGGCAATAAACTTCCCGGACTGATGCAACATAAAGAATATAAAGTGAAGGAGGTCAAAATTGGTTTTATTTTTATTCAAAGTAATCACCACTTGATTGAATGCCCTTATTGCACTGTTCTAAAAGTTTCTGAAAAGAGTTAGCGCAGGAGTCCAAAGAGACGAAATTGTGGGCTGACTCGAGAAATGAACTCTAATAGTTTTTGAAGCACCTGTAGGTACAAATTCCTTGCATATCACACTCTGGCGAAAAGTATGATCAGCATCGTCTTGATCCTGGACCTCTCTATAAACGAAACGCTTTGGGCCTTGGCGATTATTTTGAAGTCCACTGCATGCCCTGCCGCTTCGTCTCTGGGTCGTAAGGAAACACCCAAAACTCACGTCCAGTGTCAATACAATCGAGGAAATTAGGATTATCTTGACAAGTCTGGATGGAATCTTCGACCGATGATTACTCTTCGTTGCTTGTGCTCATCCACGAGGCTATGCGGCAGACATTTTGCATAAACCCTCCTCTTTCCTAAATCTTCATGCAGAATGATTTCCATATTCATGTCCAACTCATCACAGTCATTATGAGGGTCTCATAATGATGGCTGATGAGTTGACGATCTCTTGCCACAATGTCCCGAACTTTTGCAACACTATCCTTATTTCATTATTCTTAATTAGATATATCTCAATGACTCTATATCGGATGTAAGGGGAGCTGCCTAAAGAGAAAGAAAGAAGAGTTGAAGTCTATCGTGAATACAATGTCACTCTGTCGTTTTGAATTCAAAATACCTGCCAGGATGCGAGTAATCTTATTTTTTGCTTAACTTTTATTTCTGGTTCATTCTTAAGTACTCACCTTATTCTCGTCAAACACTCTGAAGACGAGGGAGGCAAATTTTGAGGGATCTCCCTGGGGGAAAAACTGTTTATAAATTCGGAGAAAACCCTGCAATGAAAAAAGTACACGTCAGATAACGAGATTTATCAGCAACCAAGATGGATACAACCATCCCTTTTGCCGTTATAAACAACCACACATTAAATCCAAATAAATAATGTACTATGCTGGAAAAAGTATCCGTATACCCTGGAATTTGGAAAAAATGAACCGTACCCACCATTCACGTATCGGAACAGGTACAAAAGGCTCCCCAGGCATGGCATAACTTCATTTCTGTTCCCGGAGGGCCGACTCTAATCCCCATTGAATGCTTGGAATGAAGTTGAGCTTCGGCTTCGGGCCAATTTGTTTGTAGTCTACCGATGGGGAGGGATTACAGTGTGTAATTTACCAATACCTAGTGTTCAGAACGTTCCCACCATCTTTGAACAGTGTCTTCACTATGTTCGCCTGTCTGTCAGTCCGTCCGCATATAATAACTCAGCTCCTATTGGATTGATTTTCATAAAATTTTAACCATGGTTCTTTTAGAAAGATTTGTTTATCAATCCTAAATTTCATCTAATCGAAATTCTATCGATTATTACATCGGGTTATTACATCTGCATGTACAACCCGACTCTTAATGAATGGATTTTACGAAATTTAATATTTCGTTCTGTTAAAAAACGTTTATCAACTCATCCCAAATTTCATTAAAATCGGACCAATAGAAATCAGGCAATTAGTGTTTCTTTTTCCGTCCGTACGTCCGTTTGCATGTAATAATTCGACTCGCTGTAGATGGATTTCGTAAAATGTTACAGTAACGTATGGATTGTCGTGAAAATTTAATATTGAAAATGAAACCAGTATATGTTTGTTGCCATGCGCTGATAGGAGGTTAGTTAATTGGTCAGTTTAATAACAGTGGCGCTGTTCCTCGATCCTGAGAAATTTCTGTGAACGAATCGATGCCAGTATTGGATTTTTAAACAAATTCTTCGTTGACTTGACTTAATCTACCTGTGGAGGCAGTTTGGCGTTGCTAGCAGGTAGAATAAAATAAAGGTAAGTTCAGTAGTAATTCAGTGCACAGTGTACGTTGGCATGTCTCTAATTATCGCGTGCAGCGTGTACAATTTGTTTCACGACACTCGCAAAATGTCGTATAAACGTCACCCTATTGATCGACCATTTTCGCACGTTATTAGCGCGGGCCTCGAATCCCGCTGACAAAGTGAAAATGTTCGTGATCGCGTGCCATCTTTAAATGGCTGTTTTATCGGCATTTCGGCAGACACAATAACCTGGCGCACGCGACCAGTTGTCATTGCGACACATTTATTTCACTAATCCGAGCAGCCGATAAAGTACCAGGCATGACTACTTGATGATAAAAAAAAACAGAGATAGAAAACGAGAAAAGCACTCACCTGCTCTGTGAGAAGACCATTTGGACAGTCTTTCAGAAACCCCTTGTACCTGCAATACAAGAAAAAACATTTAACAATCGCATTCCTCGAAATAAATACTGCACGTGACTTGATAAAGTAAAAATTCTGGTTTGTAGAACCCATAGAACCCAGCCTTAGAATATGAGCACTTTAAAGACAGAAGAAATGTCATATGGCAGGAGCTACTCAAGCTAATGCAAATAACTTCCTCCACCTGATGATATGTATTGGAAAAGAGTTCCCACCAACACACACACTCTATCAGTGGATGTCAACCCACCATCGATTCTTCCAGATGAGAACGCAATCGATGGGGAGCGACACATTTAGGGCAACGATCGTTTCTTGAAACACTGATCGGGACGGCTTCAGCGATGCCGTTAAGTCAGATAGGCTTCAGCTGATCGTTTCTCAGCGACCCCTCCATCGAACGACAACTTTCCTAATGGTGAGAACGCTTCAATAAAAATCCCATTATACCCTCTTACAAGGAATTTGTGGGACATCTCGAAATGGTTCTTTAAAAACGTGTGTCCAGTAAAAGTCGATAACCACACCACCCTTCATATCTGGAGATATAATCTTGGCAGATTACAGGCGAGTGGTATTCAATCCACCTGAATGAATCGATAGATATATTGATGTTTCATTAACTTTTTCAATACGTATATCCATCGATCCATTAAGGATCGATAGATATACGTTTGGTCTGTGTGTGTTAAGCGCCGAAGCAACTGAGGCCATGACGAGATGGTGTATTGTGTCTATAAATCGGAGGTCTTCTGTGGTCGATTTGCCTGTTAGCTGGATAAAAAAAACCGAATAGCTAGGAGGGGGACTATGCAACCCTCGCTGAAACCTCAAAACACAACAACGTTATGGAAAAGCCTATAAATTGAAAAAGTGTTGAAGTGAGATTCGAACCAGGGTCTTTTCCACCCAGCGTGGGGGCGAATGGCCAAATGAGCGTGCATACATTTATTTAGTATTCATTAGCATACATTCTTATTTAGTATTAAACATACACTAAGTGATCACTGAATTATGACCACCTCACACCTAATACCCTGTTGAACCATCGTTGGCACGGATAACAGCCGTTATTCGCCTAGGCACTGACTCCACTAGATGCATGAAGAAGTCCATCAGGATTTCCAGCAATGCTGCCTGCAAGGCTTTCCACAATGTCTGAATAGATGACGGTTGCGTGTCCATACGCCTCATTTGCCGTTCCAAACCAACGCATAGGTTTTCAAATGGATGGAGGTCAGGCGAATTTGGATGCCACTCAAGTTTAATTTTTTCCAGGACTGAAACGGAATCTTCCAAGACGATAATGCACGGTGTCATCGTGCCCGCAATGTGCACAAGTAGCTTGATGAACTCAGTGAAGATATTAAACTTAGTAGGGTGTACATGGTCCCCTAAGGGTCAGTAGACATCACCAGTGAAAAGTTGGACCATACGCACCAGTGGGTCCTAGTTCTGCCAATAAATCATACTCCATATTAAGCAACCACTGCCATCTGTCTGAATAATGGACACCATGCACGATGGGTTAATGGAATCGCATTGTTTGCGAACACGAGTTCATCTACGTATTGCACCAGGTATTTGGACTCATGTAACCAGTACAGTCTTTTCCATTCCACCAGTGTCGAATCTACGTGTTCTTGACTCCAGAGCATTCACCGTCGACGATGATTAGTGGTAAGGAGAGGGTCACGTGCTGTGGAACGCCATACGTCTGAGTATGCGATGCATCGTCATTTGGGATATTGTTCTTGCATTCCCACATTGCATTGCAATGTTAACTGTCACACAGGGACCTGCCGTTCAACCCGTACAACGAGCTGAACACCTTTCGCTTATGGCGAACATCCATCCACATTGCGTATCCTTTATAGTTCTGTCGGGGGGAGTGTTTGTGTTCCCTGTCTATGGTGGCCTCTAGGCATATGCCTATCTCCACCTAACGTCCTTGTGAAGGAATACACAACCTCTGCAAAACGGGCCTGACATAGTATTAATGTCTGTTGAAGGGAGGTGGTTTGATCTGTTCGACAGCATTCTTTGTGCACCTTAACCACAGTGGCGGGGATGCCCTCTTGGGTAGCACAGTTGATAGGATCGCGTCCTCTCCACTCCAGGTGGAAAAGACCTGAGTTCGAGTCCCTTCGACGACGTGAGGAATTTTTATGGACCTTTTTCACAATGTAGCTGAGTTACTCATTGCTCATTTTAAGAAGAATGTGGAACTGGTGCAGAGAAAAGAACGAGATTAGCGAAGGGAACAAATGGACATTCTTAAGAATAAAAGTTTCAGATGTGCAATTGCAGCGTCTGGAAACTAGGCACCTGCGAGGTGATCTGATTGAGGCGTTTAAGGCGTTAAATGTCTTGAGCAAACTCAGCGCTAATGGAATTCTTCCTCTTGCTCAGACAACGCTCATGAGGGGGACATAAATTCAAATTGAGTAAGGAAGGATCGTTGCAAGTTGGAAATGCGGAATTGCCTTCAGCCAGAGATGGATTGTTGGAATAAATTTCCATCCGGTGTTTTGAAAGTGGAGTGTCAATAAATTTAATGATGGTCTGTAGAAATTATTAGAATGGACAGGCAAATGGAGTGGGCAGTTTTATTTTTTCGGTTGATGCTCTATAATCTTCCTTCCTTACATCACTAATACTAATGGTGTCCATCATATTCGCCATTGGCGATTTACTGTGATTCAAGGTAAGTTGGTAATAAACATTTCAATGACGTCATAAATGGGTGGATTAGTAAAGTCTTTGTCACCCGTGCATAATAACCTCCGCACTAAACGAGGTCCATTAAACGAAGTGCAGCATAAAAGGTTTATGACTGTCGGGATGTCTGAGCCTTCGAGCAGAGTTGAACCCTCATGGGGAAGAGACAGACTCTGGGTGGTCCCCATTAAAATATGTTCAATTACAACAAACGTAGCTAAGAGAAGCGGTTTTTTGACTTTATGCGATGTCACATGTCTCTGGGCCATTCCTGAAACGTTTTGAAATCCTTGCTAATACTAGTGCGCCATCTGGTGGCTGCTGTTGATAAACTTCCTCTTTGTTCCCACGGTAAACATAAAACGTCTTTTGTGAACCACGCAAGCGTTGGAAAAAGGGTGATTAATTAGCCTGCGGCCACGAGTGGATGAGCTACAAGCAGCCCGCATTATGTCTTGCGCGGGGTGACCCTGTTAACAGAGTCCGGACTGCCGACAACACTCCGCTACATGCGTTGAAGTAGCGTGGCCGCAGCCGTACCAAGCGGGCGCTTACAAAGTTCACAAGTAATTTAAAATGACACGACTTGGGAGTATTTGATTTCCTCATATTTCGGACCGGACATGGCTTTTAGAACGGTACCATAAATGAATCTTGAATTTTTTTAATGAAATTTGTTTATTTTTAAAAGTGGATTGTCAGAACTAAATGTAGGATTATTGCTAATAAGAAGGCTGACCTTCTTATTATGCTTAAATGCTTTTAACTAAGCATCATCTATCAGTTTCTTTATTGGCTCGGATAATCGAAGTCCGGATAAGCGACGTCATGATGAATTATGTTGTAAATACAGTTAAAGTTAAGGTTGAATGTGAAAATAAAACGGAAAACAGTTATAAACAGGGTTCAAAGAGGACAAGGTGTCCTCTTTGAACTGCACCGGTTTCGTTGTGAGGTTCGAGGGATTTGTGGTCACTTCCGAAATGTCAGGCGAATCCATTTGGCAGCATGGAAGATGTGTCAAGTTGTGTAGATTCCTCTCTTTGATGATGGTTTCCTAGGGTTTCATGCATAGAGATTTGCATAGAGGAAGCTCCTAGAGACGGTAAAAGGGTAGCCCATCTCCCTGTTTAGCCATCAGGACCAATATTGAACCCCAAGAAATCTGTTTAGTTGAGTAGAGGAGGCTCCTGACCAGAATACCAAAGCGTAGAGTCGTATAGGTGTCAAATTCCCTCGGACCAACTCCTGCAAGATTGCTCAGAGCGCCGAAAGAATTATTAGCCTGGCCATCTTGAGGTGGTCTTTGAAAGTAAGCCCGTCATCCCACTTCAACTCCAAATTCGTGTGGGAGTGAACCTTTTTAATGGTTGTCCCATTTATTGTGAGCATAATTTCATTAAGAGTCCTTTTTGTGAAGGTCATCTGAGCTGCTTTCTAAGGATTCAGCTTAGGCTACAAACGTCCTAGATAATCCTGGAGTTCAAACAGTGCAATTTAATTTTCATAGGTGACTGCCTTAACTTTTGCTGGATCGCTGGATGTTACCAGCATCTTAAGATCATCAGCGTATGAAATGAAGTTTGGGTGCTTCGCAAGGAAGCGCTCTAGTGCTGCGGCAAAAAACCATGATGAAAGAACTCCCCGTTGTGGGAGGCCGACCGAGGTAGTGGTGGTCCTGTCCAATCTATAGTCATATTTAATAAAAATTTACATGTTGAGAAGTTTATGGAGGATAGCAAGAAGGTACCTTTGATTCTGAAATAATGCTTCAAAATTTTAACTAGCTCTGTTGTGCTAAGTGTGTCGAAAGTTGCTTGTATTTCACACCTGAGGCTCACATCTGGTGAGTATGGGCTTGGCACACCCAGGGTCCTGAGCTTGATATCATCATTCTTGGTGATTCCTTTCTACATCTCTCTCTCTCTCTCTCTCACTTGGGAATTTTTTTTGGCTGGTGCAAGGAAGCCTGAGGCTTATGCTGAATTATGAATTATGAATTATTACTGAATCCCGTTCCAAAACATTCCACAGGTGTTCAATTGGCTTGAGCTCAGGCGAATTTGGAGGCCAATCAAGATGGGTGATATTTTCAGTGTGTTGCTCAATTCACTCGTTCACTGTGCGGGCCCAATAACACGGATCATTATTGTCTTGCAAGATCCCGTTTCTGTAAGGGAAAAAATGCGAGATAGCAGGGTGCTCATGGTCTCTTAAGCGTTACCGATATATCTCACCAGTGAAACGTTGGTCCATACGAACCAGTAGTCCTAGTTCTTGCCAGAAAAACATGCCACATATTAAGCAACCAACCCCACCTGCCTGGATAGTAGGCACCATGCACTCGTGTTGCTTGCACAACACACGAAAGCGTACACTCGGCGTGTTGTACCAGGTATTTGGACTCATCCGACCACCACACTCGTTTCCAGTCCTCAAGTGTCTAACCAGCGTGTTTAATAAATCTTTATTTGTCCTACCATACTAAATAAAGTGGTGAGTGACAAATTCCCTTCACGCCAGTAAATGCAAGGGGATTGTTGTTGACGCCAAAGCATTCGTAGTCGATGATGATCATTGATGAGGAGTGGATGTCTGTTGGGTTGTCTGTTTATTACATCCCACAACTGCTACTTTATCACTTGGACTTGCACGACTAGATGCAAATTACCACTTCTCTAGCGTACGAAGTTGTTCAGCTTTTTATACTGCGAGCTATGCGTCATAGGCCATTACGGATGAGGTGGTCATAATTCAGTGATCATTCAGTGTATATTAACGCAGAATAACAAGATACACATTATATTAGGAATACATTTATCCAGCTGATAATAAATTCATAGAGCTACCAATCCCTCGTTTACCATTATTGATATTGTTTTTCTTAAGCGGGAAACTTTGAACTCATGGTATTTGAAGCACACTTTTAATCTGTCACAGTTCACTTTTATTTGCTGTCACAGTCCACTTCTGTTTGGAGGATATTCTGCACGATGATCTTGAGAATAGAGTGGCTTCTCATATTTATTCCAAAATTTAAATAAGCATTTGTAAATGAACTGACATGTACTGTCTTCGAACAACCACCGCCTTGTTGGAAGTACAAAGGATTTTCTTCACCACTGCACCTTGCTGTGGCAGGTGATTCAGCAACATTTTTGACGCGTTCGACCTGCTTTTGAGCATTTCTGAGAGAGTTTGTGTATTACTGTTCATTATCTACGGCATCCAGGGTGTAATTCTAAAGTTTCAGTAGAGAATGGTCCTTGAAATGGAGAATGGATGGCCAGCCACTCTGTTAAACCATATCAAGAACTACTCGAGTCGCAGGATGGATTGTGGTGCGAATAAGGAGCAAAGGACCAAAGTTGAGAACATACATCGGAACAGAACAGCAACTGGATCGCTGGGGGGAGTGTCCCTAATGTCGAGCGAATTGAGTCTACCTTCCCGCTTAAGACCAATGTCTAGATGAGAGCACACTTTTGCCACGCTAGATCCGCTCACGTAGATGAAGATATCATTTTCCTTCTGATTGTTAGTGATTGTTATTTGGACAGACCTCTATGCGTTTATGCAAACTCCATTACCGTCTAGATGCCCTCGCAGTAGTGCAGTTGGTAGACTCGCCGTCCTCCTCTCCACACTGGGTGAAAAGGATCTGAGTTCGAATCCCTTCGATGACGGGAGGAATTTTTCATGGGCCTTTTTCCACAACGTGGCTGGGTTAGTTGGTCTAAGGCGAGGTAGCATGGTTTTTCTCCCAGTAACTCTGGTTCTCATCCAACAAACAGGCAACTCGACCAGAGAACACACGCAATTTACAGAATATAGTGCACAATGTGGCCAGTCGTGGTGAGTCTGAACTCTACAACAAACAAAGAAGCCGTGTCGATAGTCTCACAAAGGGTGGTCGAAGAAAATCCTGCTTGTCGGTCTCCTTACGAGATAGTAAAAGAATCTTGCAGCTTTTGATGGCTGCTTATTATGTTCAGTAGGGTTTCTCCTGCGTTAAAATATCCAAAAAATTACATCTACTTGTTTTTTATCATTTAATATTCTCTGTATGCCCAATGCTTGACTTTTTCTTGAAAAAAATCTTGTGCCATCAATGATTTTGGGTGTTCTGTCCATTTGTGCACTCAGTGGCCAGTGACATATGACGATTCTCCGATGGAAACCGTCTGGTCAAGTCCACCTGCCACCGTTTGGATGCAATTGAACAAATACACGTGTAGACATGGTCTACAAGACATTCTGAGGAAGGAATTCACCTTTTCCCCCACCAGCTGATGGTGCTGTAAATCTACAGTTATTTCAATCAACATTTATTGAATCATGTTCCCGGAGTAATCAAGTTAGACACATAAAGTGCCACCTGACCCGAGTTGTGGATCGCTTTTATCTCCAACACTTCAGTCGAGTGCTTAGGAGGCGACAAAGATTTATCAGCACCCTTTGTGCGACCTGTCGCTATCGACACTTACGACACAAGCGGCCTGCTTTGTCCATTACCGCCATAACCCCGTACAACGGCTGACAGGCTCTCCCCAAGCCACCGCTGTTGTGCTCAGAAAAGTTGGTTCTTAAGAAAATGCTTTAAAAAGACAAATGCCCCTCAGGCGAGGTCCCAAATTAACTTCAGATCTGTTTACCGCGAGCAGTGCAGCCAACGGTGTTAATTAAGATGGCGAAGAGATGTCGTTGCCATGGGGATGCTACAACCTCACTAAAAGGCTCGTTTATCCTTCTAATTATGCGTGTGTTGTTGCATTATGAGATTACTGAGGAAGTGTTTTACCCGAAGGCCGGAAAAAGCACGCTGGAACTCCTCAAGGGATGTAAAACATGGATCCAAAAAGTACAGGAACAGGAGACGTTTGTTTGCAAAGTGTTCAAGAACTGAACACACGTGTCCAGTTCCTGCACTGAATACGCAATTAAGTTTTGATGAGAGAAAACGCGTAGAAAACGTGGTGTAGCTCGCACAGCTTGGGATGAAATGGGACAAAATTTGGCATGCCCTGTACCATAGAATAACGATGAAACGAGGAGACAGCGAGAAACGTTGCACAGGTATAAGGGATATTTATAGGGGTTGTAAAAGAATTACCAAAAAGGTCACATTACAGAAGTCAATAGAAGATGCTGACCGAGCAGTTGGCTGTCGGCTTGCAATGCGACACCCAAAGATATTCCACACTGTTCCATCGGATTTAAGTCTGATGATTATGCTGGCCACGGCAGTGGTTGGATATCTTCACTTTCAAGATATTCCTCCAACACTTGAGCTCTATGTGCAGTGGCGTTTTCGTCCATGAATAGAAAATCTGAGCCAACAAAGGCACCCCTAAAAAGTCGCACATTGGTTTAGATGATCTGCTCATGGTTCCTCTGCGTAGTTATGGTACCCCTAATATAAAACATGAAGAGGGCTGTTGAGCATTATTCCGCCCCACACTATACAACCACCTCCACCGTAAGTGTCCCTTTCTCTAATGTCGGAGGGATGGTAACGCATTCCTCGGTGTCCCCCACATGAAATAACGTCTATAATCTGTTTTCAGGCTAAAACGGGGTTCTTTAAAGAACATAACTGCAGCCCATTTATTAAGGTTCCAAGTCATGTGTTCATGGCACCAGTTTCGACGAGCTGTGCGTTGGTTTGGGGTTAATGGGACACAAACCACTGGCTTCCTTGCGCAGATTCCACTTGAATTGATCCTTCCGAACACAATCCGGTTGGAAATGTTTTCACCTGTGGCTGCAGCAACCACAAGAGACAGTTGATGACAGGCCATCGTAGGATTCTGTCTTGCTGTTAAAGCAGACAGTGGTCTGTTCTGGTTGACGTAGCCCTCTGGCACCCTTGACCAGCTCTTCTTGCAATGTTTCCTGTCTCCTTACACTTATTCGTTATTAAATTATTATTATATTAGGTTCACCTGTAATGTCTGTAAATTGCGTGTGTTCTCTGGTCGATCTGCCTGTTTCGCTTTTTGATCGATTCGTTTACCATACACTGAGAGTTGGACCTCGTCACGTCTCGACGGGGTTTGGGAGGGTCTTTAACCGACCCTAGGATTAATCTGTGATTTTAAAAAAGTTACCTGTCCACCAAAAAAGATAACAAAGATCTGGACTCTCTCCAGAAAAAGTTTAGGAGAATGGAGAAAAGCGTCTATTCAGTTTGGAACTGTGGCGAAGAACTCCTGAAACGACGTCTGGATCGTGGTATCCACTGAGAATAACTAACAATGGACTTCTCTATTGAGGAAGTTATGAGGGACATTCAATAAATTATCTAGCTGAGGTACTTTCCATTGTTATATTTCAATGATTCGTGATTTATCATGTTCCTACATATCTCAATTTGAATCGTATTAATTTTGATCCCACTATGTTTTTAGGTTGTGCTGCTGTAACAGAAAGAAGGAAGACACCCCTATCAAATTACGGATTTGATGAAATTTGGGCATCGTTCAGTCATAAAGTTTGTCACCAAAGAAGGAAATGGACCAAAGGCCATTCACGAATGGATGGTGGCTGTATATGGCAACAGTGCACCTTTACAGTAACAGGTGAAATTCTAGTCAAAACAGTTCAAGTGGGATAGAGAGTCTATCGAAGATGATTCACGTCCAGCAAAGCCCGTGACGGCGACTACTCCAAAAATGTGCGAAGCTGTGGAAACCTTTATGCTGAATGACGCACATTTAAAGGTGTTCCAAATCTCTAGGGAATGTGATATACCTGAGGGAACAGTTAGAACCATCCTCTATGAACATTTGGCAATGACTAAGGACAAGGAAGGATCCCAGATTTCTTACCCCTGTGCAGAAGCAGTTCAGAGTACGGTGTTTGTTTTGAGGAGAATTTAGAGCTTTATGGAGGGGATCCTGAAACTTTTATCTCCAGAAACGTTACGGGTGATGAAACATGGATTCATCACTGGGATCCTGAGGTCAAGCAAGAATCCATGCAATGGAAGTACAAGCTACTTCAGCTAGCAAGATTATGGCTAGCATTTTTTGGGATCGTGAGGGAATTTTGCACATGCATTACTTGAAAAACAAGCAGACAGTCATTGGGGATTCATATGCATCCCTACTGTACAATCTAAGGGATGTCATAAATGTAAAACGCAGTGGAAAAATTTCCAGAGGTGTGCTGCTTCTTCAGGACAGCGCACCAGTGCACAGGTTACATGTTGTTATTGATGCGTTGATATACTGTAACTTCACATAACTTGCCCATCCACTTTACAATCCAGATCTGGTCCGAGTGACTATTTCCTATTTCGATACCTCAAGAAAATCGTACGTGGACGTCGCTTTGCTGATGATAATGGACTGAAGTCTGCTGTTTCTCCGTTCTTTGATGGACAGGGCAAAGAATTTTATTCGTCTGGTATTTCCTCGTTGCCAACAAAATGGAACAAGTGTGTTGAAGTTCAGGGGAGTTACAATGAAAAATAGAAACAGATTTTTGCCTCTACCTCATTTCTTCCACAGGTAGGTAATTTATTGAAGGCCCCTCGTACTTATCCGAAGTATAACCGAGAAGGAACTCGTTGTAAAGTCATTCACAATATGAGGTGTAATGGTACGATGCCCTCCAATAGTTTCGGTTAATTTACTACGTACAGACATGATGCCTTTGCATTAACTTAAATGCCAGAGACCTCGAAATAACTCTCCACCACGCGACCTTGTGGGGTTATCACCAAGAACTTTCTGGTGGTAAAAAATAGCACAAAAATGAAAGACCAGATAAAGAACAGAGAACCATGAACAGAAAGCAAGAAATGCGTAGACAGATGGACAGACAGATAGATAGAGAGAGAGAAAGAAAGAGGAAGGATAACAAGACAAAGATCGTCTTCCTTCATCTCTCCGCATAAAAAGGAGCCAGTAAGCAGCAGAGAGACGAGAAACTGCGATTCATTCACCTGCTCCGGCGCACCCTGATTCATGTCGCCTTTTATTAATTCAAGAGGAAACCTCGGCAGCAGATGTTCCTGGATGCGCGGCTGGTTTGTTTATAATGCTCGTCGTGCAGAAAATATTAAGAAGTTTGTTTGACTCCACCGGCAATTCAGAATTCTTAAGTCGTCCGTCCGGAAGGAGTTTTAGACGATCCATATGCCATCGCAATGAATAATGAATCCCTCGCGAAAAGAAAGGAAGAATCGTTTCAAGCCGATTGTTAAGTTCATTGCCAACGACTGTCATCCACCTGCGCTGGCTCAATACGATCCGGGGGAGGGGGCCTCAGTGCGCGAGCATCTCTAGTTGGGCTGATTGCCCCAGCTCCAGTTACCCACCTTTGTAATTGTAACTCGCCTCATTTGCTCTCAAACAAACAGGTGGGTGAGTGAGGGGTGAGAATGGAGGGGGGTGTGCTGATAATCCATATTTCTTCTTTTTAAGCTTTTGAGAGCTAAACGACCTCGTCGCTGATTTCTTGGTCAACGGAACCTCCAATTGCGTGAGTCTCGTGCAGCTGCTGTTTAAAAAGGGGACAGTTCGGAGTGACACGTAATGGATGAATCTCGTGCAACGGGACAACGTTGTCCTGTCCGCGCTGACTTCGTGCAGCGAAGTGGTAATTGCTCACGCACGAATTAGCGTGGTGGTGGTGGTGGTGGTGGAAATAACATCCCCACCCCTGCATCAAAAGTGCGCAAACGATGCACTCGAAATGCAAACTGCTGGATGAAAAGCTGTTTCCTGAAATTTAAGAAAAAATATTTCATTCGTCGATTAACTGCCCTCCCCAAACTCTTCATATCATCCCAGCTTCTCTTTTGTTCTTTCTCTCCTCCTCCTACTCCCTTCTTTCCATCTCTGTTCGTCTTTTCCTTCTCTCTTCATTCTTCCCCGTCATAAATGCGTGCGGGCAGCAGCAGTTTGATGCCCTCCCTTAATGAGCACGAACGGATCCTCTGGAACGAGGTTGCTCCACCCCTGAATGCCCTCGCACTCTGATTACCGTTTTCATTTCAAATGTCTTAGGACTGGAGACACACGTGTAGCTTAAGTAGCGCAACACAGAAAGAAAGAGACAGAAAGAAAGAGAAATAAAAGAACAGTACTCACCATTGGCGCACCTCCTTTTCGGTAACTGAAAAGAGAGAAGAAAAACATCAGATGGTGTTGCTATGGTTACGTACAAATGCAGATACTTCGAACAGTTGTAAGCTTAAGAAAGAGAGAGCAAAATTTCGGCAAGCGCGCGTGCTCACGCACACACACACAGAAGCACGCGGGGAATCGATACGAACAGACAGAGCGCAACTGTGCCTCCATCCGTTCCCTAGTTTATAGGATGTCGGCATGCGTCATTGTTCCTCTCTGGCACTTCCTGTTGCTACGCAAAACTCTTCGAGGGGCATCAGCGAGGCAAGTGACTGCTACGAGGTGTGATTGTCAGCGAATAAAGAGAAGCCCTTGGGGGGGGGGAAACACAACCAGTAAAAGGGAGCTTTTTGCTTCTCTTTTTGGAACTCGATGGTTCTATTGGTTCCAGCCGTAATTCTTTACTTTTTAAAATTACGGCTGGAACCATTGGAACCATTGAGTTCCAATAGTTCCAGCGTTCCTAAAAGCGTCTGGTCTCTTCAAAGAAGGTTTCTATCTTCCTCAATGACAGCTGGTAAAGAGATTACAGACGTTGGAATCTCCAGGATAATAAATGCCTTGAATGATTGTATAGAACAAGTACAATTACCACACGTGAACAATGTTCAATTATCTCACCTCATTCGCACGTTACCATGAATCCATTGTCCACCTCTATCCGTGACAACTATGAGGGATGATCATTTAAATCGCCGGCTGATGCAAGATCTTCTCTCAACTATCATCTGAATGTTCTATGGATTTCTCCTCCTTGAACTTTACATACTTTTGCCACCGTCCATTAAATGCTCATTGCAAACCATTTTTCAAAAGACTGCGAGGTGCTTCCGTTGTGGCTCTGTAAGCATCGTTGTGTCGGACGCTTGCCTTTCAGAGCTTTCTTCAGACGTGGAAACAGAAAGAAATCACACTGGGCTAAGTCCGAGGAATAAGGGGGATTGTGGCAGAACCTCAGCACCTACAGTAGTGATCACTGCCTGCACAATATTAGCTATATCGGGCCTGGCATTTTCTTGATAGAGAATCCACTTCACACCGGAATATCACCATCCCTCCAAGACACTCATTACCATATGCTTCATTCATCTCTTTAACTGTTTCCAATGCATTGGAGCCCCATCTGGCACAATAATGAATCACATATCGCTGTTCAATCTGTATGTCCGACATGATACTTGCTTCAAAACGATCATCAGTGACACGTGGATAAAAAAAACTCTCTTCAAGCAACACTAGTTCGACAAGTACTAGCATGCGCACACAGTCTTCTCAGTAGCGATCCTGCACCAACAGCGAATTCAATGATCAACCATCGTAAATTGTCAAACAGTAAACAGAGTTGCGCAAATATCTGATCTCAATACAAGTTTAGATGATCATACCAGGTTCAACACTGAAACTACCAAAAAAGCATCTACAGTCTGGATCTAAGCACATATTTAAGGATTTGACAGGAGTGCCATGATCAAGATTATCAGATGACCGATCTTTTAGTAATCAGCCTCTCAAGTTTGGACGTCCTCTTGCTCGCCAAAAAAAAAAAAAAAAAAGGCAACACAAAGTTGCCATTTTTTTGCGCGTGCAGGATGGAACCGAATTGACTTTGCATTAGCAACGCCTAACAACTTGTGAACTTGTGCAGGCCCTTTTACCCGTAATGCAACCCGTACACTTCTTGATCCGGACTGAACAAGGTTTTGCTGAGTGTCTTGTGGTAGTGCGTTGCACAATGCGTCTAGTAATGCCAGCACATTGTCACGATTTGGGCACCCATGGAAGGATGGAGAATTCATTGTCACATCCGTGAAGATTAGCAACCTGCTGGACCTTGTCTTGTTGGTAGATGCCGGAGTTGGCTGGATAAACAGTCATCACGAAGGGGGACGGGGGGGGTGTTCTTGGTCCGGGTCGACAGAAAGATAGGCATTCCCATCTAGCCTTCAGATTAGTCATTAAGATTTAATAGATTTTCATTAAGACGTTTTAAAGTTTTTATTCTGCGTTTCCTAACTAATATTTAATGAGGTTTTCTTGCCAGTTCGGGTTTTTTTAACTACGCCCCCTACAGGGACTTCTGAAGCGCACTGGTGTGTACAAGACCCTGGAAATGAATAATAACCGAAAAGGGTAGGAAATTATGTCCGATCACGTGACCACTTTCAGAAATGGAGTGTCAGAATTTCCTGAGAGACTTTGGTGGGGACCGAAAGGATAGATATGGGGGCAGAGGAACTGGGGGAGGGGGGTCAGCTGGAGATGTAGCTTTGCTGTCATCGTCTGGCACATCTTGTCAATCTGTCAGTAACTGGGTCAGGGGAAAGGAACGTGCCACGATTGGCTGCTTGCCCTTCGCCACGGGTGTTCAAACAGCGTAATCAGCAGGAAACGTCCAAAGTTAAATATTTGTCTCGCGCTCTGTAGCAGTCCTGCCGGAAACTGGTTGGGGTGTTTGTGGCGTTGCATGTGACAAAAGTATCGTACGTTCGGATATTGCGGTCTTATCGGACCTCGCAGTCAGGAAATGATGATGGCGGAGAGGATCGATGGGGTTTGGATGCGGGCTTACGGAATCGCTTTCTGGTCTGTCTGCCGACCGCATTGCGTTAGTCCGCAGTTTGCACGTCCGACATTTCCGCGTACAAACAAAAAAGGTACGGTTCATTTCCTTTCTTGGTCGTCAGGTGGCAGCACAAGGCTTCATCCAAAGTGTGTAGCCCACACCCAAACATCTTAGATGATTCGCGGGGGGAGTACTTAGGGACTTACCTCTATTTAATAGTAAGAGATTTCTTTTTGTTTTAAAGCTTGCATAAAATTTTTTTTTCGGGGCATTTTATTTTGGCACACGCTGTACATATTTTTGTTAACAAGTAATAGCGAGCTATTCAACGTTTATAAATGATGCAAACTTCCATCTTTGGAGGAATTTTTATGAAGAAACATTATCATCGTGATCCTCGTTGTCTCCATATTACAAAAAAAGAGGGCCGGGCTGCACATATTTCGTTTTTCTGCCGCGTTTAACAAACACATTTCGTTTTGTTTATTGCGAAAGAAACGTATTTGGCAATGCGATAACCAGCGAAGCAGCATCCCCGACATTTTCTATCCCCCGATAGTGCACGCCAAACGAAGTGCTCCCACTAGATGGCGCGCAGGCTTGGTGTCGTTATATATGCTAAATATTTGAACAGCCTCTCCGGTTCCCGGAGGTCGTTACAGAATCCTAAATAAGCGAGTCGGGTTTTGTTTTTATTCGCGGCGCTCATGAATATTTCTGAGGGTCTTAAAAATCAAATCTTTTTCTTAAAGATGTGCAAATATTTCTGCTCGGAGCCCGCATTAATGGGGGCATAAAAGCAAGAAGAGAAGAAACACGAATGCCTTCATTCATGACTCGCGCTACTTCCATTAGGCTTTATGGTGGCTCCACTCCTCAGAGATAAAAGAGTCCTGATGGTGGGGCGGGCGATAATGCGCAGTTAATTAAAAATAGGGGGTCGAGTAGTGGTGGTTAAACTCCATCTTACAGTTAAACTCATGTTTGCTCAATTGTGGTTCTTGTAGTGACCTTGCCTGGGGCGTCATTCCTTAAGGGGCGCCAAAAAGCAACAGAACAATGAGGCAAAAAAAATATAAAGAATATATATTCTTAATAAATGGAGGCCAAAAAACTCTCTGCTGCCCGGGGCGCTGAAATACCCTGGTCTGATGCTGGTGTTATGTAATCACATTCTACAAACCCCCTTATCTTATCACCTGAACCCATTCCAAAGATTGCTTAGGCAAATTTTAATCGATAACTGCGTTTATCCTAAGTTCTGCCGCTTCGATTCGCATTCTTTACCAATTTCGACATTCAAAACCCCTCCCTCCTCCTCCTCCTCCTCCTCTGCCGTGCAACTACTCTTCAGCCTCCTAGTCCTGGGCAGTTCCCATAGCAACAGCATCCATTATTATCCGTAGCATCTATTCACGTAGACCAGTAATATCTCGAATCCATCATCTCTGTGGTGTATTCGCATTTGGGTTTCCCTGGAAACACGAACGGTACCTACAAGAAGGAAGGCAGATACCAATTGATCTCTTCTCTTTCTCAGAGATCACGTGCTTAAAATAAGGTCAGCCCCCCCCATTTCCTCCCCCTTCCCGATTCGTCGTACGCTTCACCGTCACGCAGTCCAGCTTACCTTCGGGGAGCAATTTCAGGGGTTTTATTAAGTTAGCGTCCTCCACAGATAGGTTTCGCAACTTGCGTCACTGGAGGCTCTCTCAGCGGTAGTTACCGCACTGAATGCCTCTCTCGAGTACTGCTGACCTCGCCCATCTAGCTGGGGGCATTCTATCCCAGGTACATGCACAATACAGGCAAAAGCAACGCCTGATTTTATTAGGGATGCGCTACCTTTTGTCGTAAGTTGCATGTTGCCAAAATGTAAACATTTAAAGTTTGTACCACCTAAGGCAGTATCGAAATACCGTATTTATCCGCAGATTTCTTTCCTGCTTGATTGCACTAAAGGAATACATTTTACGTTACATTGATCTGGTATGAATTCGTCCCACTTGTCCCAATGTTGCACAACATAATGTTCTTCTGTCACACGGCTGTTCCACAATCTCAAAAAACAACGTTTTCTGAACCCCCCCCCTGCAAACCAATAACCTTAATATCACTGCATTTTGAGGCATCTATGAATAAACGCCATTCATCTGCACGACACCTAATTCTTTCAGAAGTCCAATAATGTCTTTGCGAAAACATTAAGTGTGCCCTCTTCAAATTGCAAATTGTTGCATCAGAATTTGAACCTAAGAACCACAGGTAGAAGTCCCAATTAATGGGATATCTGGTTGCTGGGCAACGGGAGGCTGCCACTCCTCTTCGCTAGTGGACGAACCCACCGCTTGGCAGGTATATAGGTACACTGCATTCGCGTAGACGGTAATTCGATGTCAGTATGGATAAACGTCATGAGTTAACTGACTTTGAAAGTGGGATGATAGTGGGTGCCCTATGCATGGGCCACTTCATCGCGGAGGTGGTACTAACATTGCACTATTCTCGTTCGACAGTATCAAGAGTGTATCGGGAATACGCCATTTCCAGAATAACATCACATCACATCATGGACAGCGCTGTGGGCGGAGAAAGGTGGTGGATGAAGCCAGTGGGTGGTTGGTTGGTGGAACAGACTTCCATCCCTTGTGGTGGAGGTTGATAGCCTAAATAAGTTTAAGGCTCAGCTGGACAGGTATTTCGAACGAACAGAGGGGTGAAGTGGAAGTGGGTTTTTTTTTTTTTTTTTTTTTTTTGGCTGATGCTGCATAAGCTTGCTTTCTTGCATCAAATGCCTCTACTAATGCTAATGCTAATGCTAATGAACAAGGACATCGACGTCTGTCTTGCATTGTTTCAGCCAACGAGGGAGGATGTCTCCACCAAGACCATCAGACAATCATTAGCCACATTAGGTTATGGGACCCACCAGAGTCCCATTGCTAAAACCACAACACAAGACTCAATCCCTCAACTGGCCGAAAGAACGTCAGCACTGGACCTTGGATGATTGGAGACTGGTCTGCTGGTCCGATGAGTCCCGTTTCCAGTTATTTCGAGCGGACGGGAGGGTGCGTATCTGGGAGGAACCGCACGAAACTACACCCGTCATGTCAACAAGGAACTGTTCAGGAAAGTGAACGGTCGGTAATGGTCTGGGGCGTGTTGAACTGGCACACGGTGGGACCTCTGGTACGTCTAGACGCATCTCTGAACGGTCCAGGTTACCTGTCCATCCTCGCGGACCATCTACATCCCTTCATGGTCATCGTGCACCCACAGGGCAATGGACTCTTCCAGCAGGACAATGCGCCTCCCCACAGAGCCTGACTAGAACATGGTTCGAAGAGCATTCCGCAGATTTTACCACCATCGAATGGCCTGATCGTTCACCGGATATGAACCCTGTGGAGCATCTTTGGAATGCTGTGGAAAGGTCAGTTCGGGCTTTTGATCCTCCACCCAGGAACGCAACGGAATTATTGACAGTGATGCAGATGGAAGTACCAGTGGAAGAGAGGGCCCTGAAGTACATTGAAGGGTGCCTCTTATAAATATAATGGAAATATTTATTTATCTGAGATAAATTGGTGTGGGGTGGTGAAAAGTGAGAATTACTATTAAGGTTGAATATTGTTTGAATATGGTAAATATAAGGTTTGAATTGGTTAAGGATTACAAATAGGGAGGTTACAAATGGTGTGAATTGAACAGCAATCAAATGGAAGAGAATAACAAATAACACAAAAAGGGTGAACTGAGAGTAAAGCAAACAGTAGTCCCTACTAGGGATGGTGATTTGGTAGAAAAAAAGTGATTTGTAATAAGTTCTCCTGATGTAAGTGATGAAATAGTAATTGATTTGATATGTGATTTGATAGACATTGGTGATTTGTTGTAAGTAAGAGAACTGATGTTAACTGATACGTGTAAAGAAAGAGCAGCATCTTTTCCAAACAATAGTTGGGATTTATAAATTGTGTGTGAGAGATGACCAATAAGGGAAAAGGAAGGAAAGGAAGGGTTGTGTGGCCAACTTAAGTTTTGTATATCGATGAGGAATATTTGAGAACAGTTGATGAGGTGTGTGAGATGGCGAATTGTCTTGTATCATAGTTCCTGTATCTGTATTCTAAATTTGGAATTTGTATTTTTATATGTAAACATTGTTTTTCATAAGTCTCATAAAAATATTTTTGTTATTTGTGTGAATTTTGTTATTGATTCTTATTAAAAGTTTGCTATTTATGTAAATTTTGTGTTGTCTTTAATGCTCTGCTTTACACACCCACCCTAGAAGTTCGAATTTTCTCAGAGTTGCAATTTGTGTCCGCCTGACTTCAGTAAGATGGAAGTCAACAACAACAAATTATTTTCAAATAAGTAAACAATAATAAAAATATATTAAACGGGCGCGTACTATGTGTTTGTTCCCTACCGGATGATACCTCCCACATTATTCTATCGTTGCACGCCAGGTCTTTCCCACTCGGTGTGGGGGAGGATGGTGATTATATCCACTGTGCTACCCACGAGGGCTGGAAAATGTCCAGGAAATATACACGTATTTACACCTTTGTTTCCCAAAATGAGGCAACTGCTTCTTGCATCTACAGAGGAGGATAACTGGACAAGAAAGAAAGACGTTGTGTAATCGAATTGGATGTTGCGAAAGAGTTCTCCTTAATCCCTATCTGGTCTTCGTAAACCAATCTTCGGTCCACCCCACCTCCTCGCGCCGATGAAACTCCTCCGGCAGTTTTTCTATTTCCAGCTCGCAGCGCGTGGAGTGATGAAGAGTCGCTACGAGACGCCCACAATTACCCACCGCGCGTGCACATTTACAGTTCGGCCCGCGGGACCAGATAACTTCCACGCGACCTTCACATACCCCGGATTCATCCGCGAAGTTAGAGTAGAAAAATTACCGAATCGAAAACCTCGAGGGGAAACCGCACATCTCAGGTGCAGAGATCGGAGCTGAAGTGGCGCAAGTGGTGAGTCTGGGGAACAGGGTTCGGCACGAGTCGAGTGACGTGCCTTCTCGCATCGTTTCTTTTTAACTTCCAAACAAGTCACACGCCGGGAAATCGATTCCTCGGGGCCACATAAAAAATAATTAACGCCGGGTATTGGACATACTCTGTCTTCTAGAAAAGCTAATAAAACACCGAATGTTCTAACTCAATCTTCTCCTGCTGTCCACAGCGAACCCATTAAAGTCATCAAGCTTGTGTCCGGCCCTGCAATTACTTTATGTACTGAAAGAAGTATTGAAATATGTCCAAAAATAGGGCCATATTGCGTCATATATAATATGACTGTAAACTACGTGTGTTCTCAGGTCGATTTACTGTTTGCTGGAGGAAAAACAAAATGGACTACTATATTTGTGAAGGAGGAGGAGTTTTCTGGGTCGATTTTTTGTTTGCTGTAAAAAAAACCCCAGATTTTTCCGGGAGGAATAATCATGCTACTCTCACCTGAGACCGGCTAACTTGGCCATATTGTGAAAAACACCCGTAAAAATTTCTCGGGTCATTGATGGGAGTCGAACTCAAGTCTTTTCCACCTGGTGTGGGAAGGACGGCGATCTTACTAATCCACGAGGGCATTGGTGACGGGTGCTAATCGATGTTCATATAAAGAATGACTTAGAAGGTGTGTACTGATAAGCTTGGCAACTAGAATCTTGGAGACATAGGTATGTCTCCAAGATTCTAGGAGAGTACTTTGTGGAATTCATTGCTTCAGGAACGAAAACCAAGAATTCAAGCTCCAACCATGAGAATCGGCCATCACCTTCGTCAAACTTCACAGTTGGGAAGACAAACTCTGGTATATAACATTCTCCGAGCATCCGCCAGACTCAAACACGGCAATCGAATCGGAATACCGTGTACCGTAATTCCTCACATCATTAAAAAACTTTTCAATGTTCCAGGGACCAGGTACCAAGGTTGTGCAGCTGGAAATTTCATGTTTCTGAAGCCAATCTTCTGAGCTTCCTCCAGTCAATCTGCGCTAATTTCTGTGGTCCTACAAAGGAACTTTGTACGACCACAGAACTTTGTAGGACCACTTTACCCGCGTGTGTCTTCTTGCCAGGAAGGCATACGTGGATGTTTGGTTAGGCTCATTTTTAGCCACTCCTAGGGGGTATCCGTATACATTTGATAGTACAACGTGTTCATAATTCCTTACCATCAGTCCCTGCATCTTTTTAGTTCTGATGATTATTCTTATGCGCGGATTGGTTCACTCAAGATGACCCAAAGAGTGGGTCACCATGGGTCGTTACAGCAGCGGCTGAATTTCCTGCAAAACATTTTCAAACTTATTTTTTATATTACATATAAATATGTCTTTATGATCATTATCCGGAAGTGGACCCCATTAATTCGTTTTATCGTACCCACTTCTACTCGGTGAAAACGCAAGCAACGTATTCGATCTGTAGTACAACTGCCAATGTGCCCGTTAAGTGATTCTTCTGATCTCCCGACCTTTAACCTTTCGTCCAGATTGATCGTTTCCGAAATCATTAAAAGAACGCCCAACAAATTCAAAATATTGACTTTCGCCATTGCACACACGCATCGTCTGCGTTCTGCTATGGGCACTCATTTCTCTACACAACACCGTGGCGTGTCCCGTTATTACGCAGTACAAGAGATTGGAGAGGTGAGACTTGCGGCTTTGGCACGAGTTTTCTGTTTGATGTGGTTAATGCCTGCCACCTCCAGCTGGAGACTCGTTGAATAAAAAGCCGCCATAGAAAATGCTTTAAAGTTCCTTTTTCTGTTTTGATCCAACTTTAAAAGATCCCCTTAATCTTTAAAGTTGGCTCTAACTCAGTTTTAGACAGTTGCAGTTCCACTGATATCCCTGGATAAAAATAATAATTGAGTTATAAAATTTTCAAATTTCTAGTTGGTGTTAGTACCGACCGCAAGAAGGTGCCTTTGTCATAAAAGATGGCTGTCGGTTAAAATTAGCGAGCACGGCATCCAACTTTCCCATTGCAGAAGTTTCCCAGCACCTGCGTGCTTCAACTTGTACAAATATAGCGTTGTTCTTAAATGAGAAAGTCCATAATCCACGTTAGGGATTATCAAGTATTTTCATTCATTTTTTGTTTTAACAAGACTGGGTTAGGTTTCATTAAGGGTTAGGTTGTTATGGAGGCACTTTTATTAGCTAATAAAGATTCATTCAAACTTAGTTGAAAGAGCAGCGTTATAAACAGAGCTATAAATCTCCGATGACCTATTTTTATGGGTGGTATTTTAATTACGCAATACAGATTCTAATTAACTTGTGGGGGAATTTCTGCTTCAGCAGGGTTTCTGCAATATCTAAATGAGGTCACAAGCACGAGATACTATATATTGGAACCTGCAGTGGAATGTATGGATTGAGAAGACAGAGAATACTTGTTAACATTAGATTTAAAGTTCCAAAGATGGTAATTTTGATATTACATCCATAGGAAGGTGGTTCCAGAGAACAGAAGTATAGGGATAAGAGGAAACGTTAGTTCTGTGAGTTTGGAGTTGGGCAGTGAATGGATGACTGGTTGAGGCACGCATTCGGACAGAACCCAATTGAGAAGAACAGTACCCATGGAAGTGGATATAGAAAATGCATGCAGCAAAAATTTAATTTCGGTATGATAGAGAATGGACTGAGGTTGATAGAGAATGGTTCATCTGCTCAGCAAAGAAACCAACCTGAAAGAGAACCGATCTTTTCCACAAAATTCTTGAAACCAGGAATCATCCTCAAGCGACACAGAGAATTCAACTGGACACGCCTTTTCACTTTCCCCTCCAGACGTTGCCCTGAGCCATCTAGCCGAAGAGCTTTATGGATTGCCAAAGAGGGTGCTGCAATTCATCACTTCCAGAACCTCCGCATGGTTTAATCGAACGATCAAACAAACTTTCCTCCAGAAGTAGGGCTACCGACGATGGAGAAAATCTGCTGATGTCGAAGTCTTCAGCGCCTACAAAATGGCAAGTGCTCTCTTCTTAAGATAGAAGAGAGCCCTTGTCATTTTGTAGCCCTTGCCCTTGCCTGCAACCAACTTGCCCTGGATAAACTGAAAAGATCTAAAAGACTCTAAAAACAGAGCCACAAGCAAATCACTATGACGGAAGAAATATTTAAAGAATGGACTGAGTTCAGTTTTCAACAGACTGACCAATCACATTCAGAATTCCCTGTTACACTTTTTGGCCTCCCTTGCAAACCTCCAATATCACTCCTAACCATAACCCGAGTCCGTCTGATGGACATTGTCAAAAAATTACCACTAAGAGCAGTAGTGGACCCCCACCGGTTTTCTCTGTTTTTAATAAAAATCTACACTGAGTGATCACTAAATTCTGACCATCCCTATGAAAACTGAATGCGACCCGTTGACCACGTAAGGTACGAGAGTGCGCATATACTCGACCTACATAGCTTAGATAAGGTGTCAGTGGTTCAGTGGGTAGTAAAATTCCGAGCGTGATGGTTAAAAGAAAGGATTTATAGGACTTTGATAAAGGACAGACTGTGGGTGCTAGCCGAGCTGATGCCTCGATTTCCCAAAGGATTGAACTGGTGGGGTGTTTGACAGCTTATCATCAACCCTATTTGCCGCGGCGCTAGGAATTCAAGTGAACCCAAGGCTACCACAGAATCAATTTCAACTACATCAAAGGCCTGGGACGCATGTTCTCAGGAAACTCGGTAGATTTGAAGAAATTCTTCTCATTTGATGATAAAAAGGAACCATAATTTGCAATAAGTGATACCGGCGCGCCATCTGTTGTCACGTTAGTGCATTGACATGGCAGTCACGCACGAACAAGTGAATCTGCGGCTGAGATGGGGATACCCTTCAACGGGGGACATGTTAAGTCCACCCGAGGGAACTCGCAAAAGGCAACCGATGCACGTGCATGAAAAGCGTCCCTCTACTGCCTCCCTGGAGCGAAGCCACCGTTCAAGTTCACTTACAGAAGCCGCGCGCGCCCTGCAAACACGCTGTTACAGCCATTTAGGCTTAATTTCGCGATTCATTTTCCTCGATTGGTTATTTCCGAGCGTTCGATGCAATCTTCGGCGAGTGCCAATTAGACACTCACGATCACACTGCGGACGCGGACTTTCGCGCCTCTTTCTGTTAGCGCCATCGGTCGCCATTAAACAGGACGAACTGTAGGAGTGCAAATGGCATCCAAATTAGACTAATTAGAACGCGAAGTTCATCCTTTCCCCGTTTGCCTCATTCGTGGGTGCTGTAATGAAATCTTCGAAAAGAGGTCCATCTAGCTTCAACGACTGCGCACTAGATGTCCTTCAAGAAAGCCATCCCGATTTGGTGGTTGAAAACAGAGCTGTCGCGTTCGTACAGCTCTCTGAGCTTGGACAAGCGAGCTCCATTAGCTGGTCAGATGGACATCGATAATGGAAGTAGGCGGAGTAATTAGCCCTTCACAACTGGCCTTGTTTACTGGTTGCTATGGAAGTACCCCCAAGAGGAACTCCAACCGTCATGCACCCGTGAGCATACATTATCCCCGACATTTCTGAAGTTATAAATTCGGGTTCACCCCAATGCCTTTCCAATAACACTAAGATGATACTATCCACTCGCTCATTTACTATCAGTGCACCGATGGCAGGAGTGAGAATTAATGCTGCTTTTAAAACCAAGGCGCATGCCCAATGTTGATTAAACTTCTCTCTCGAATAGAGTAACACCACCGTGATTTCGTTTTTTCCAAAGATGGCCTCTTCTGCTCTAAAGCTGTTATATTCGAAATATGTGCAGATCAGTGCAATATTTGTACACTTAAAATGATCACCCCCCCCTGTGTCCACAAGTGGACGCATCCAACAGCACATAGGACTGACGTCACCGACCTGCGCAGTATATAGTGACGACACGTGTAGTGGTTCTCAGTTGGGCAGATGCAGCCCATGTAATGCGGAAAGGGAATGGGACCTGATGGAATTTGAACGAGGAATGATTTGCAAGGACTAGATTTCACCAATCGCAGGCATTGCTAGCTGTTCGGGGGTTAAGGTTTGGTGTACATTGGTCCGAAGACGAATGCACAATTACCCAATGCGCTAAAACAAGGAGACCATCACTGGTTGTTGACAATCGAAGTGAACGGCGGTTGACACGTGTCTCCGGGACAACAGGCGGCTTATGCGCCCTCAATTAAGCGCAGAGAAACTTTCTGAGCATCACATTCAGCGAATGCTCTTGCGAATAGGCCTTGGAATTGGCGACCTTGTTCATGTGCCCATATTGACTGACACCGAAATCGTCACTTCAGCTTGCAGTGGCCACGAGAGTACCTTCGATATTGGGCGACTGAAAAGGAGCTTCCCAGTCATATGAATCAAGGTTCCAGCTCCATCATGCCGTGGGACGGGTGCACATTTAACGTCCAGCAAGTGAACGACTGCATGGTTAGACGAAAACAGAAGGACAGCTGTGGTATTCATAGTTTTGAAGATGTTTTCATGGACATTACATCCACGCATACCCATCCAACACGCTCTCATCTCCAGATCCTACCCCGGCATTGTTTCCGACCACGTTTCCGTTTTCCAGAAAACGAAACGCTGGCTTACGTTTTCTAGTCACACCGACTCAGCTGGTTAGGATGCTGAGGCGTTTACAATTACCAACGACCTTGCAGAGATTGTTCATTTACTACAAGAACACCGGACAGTCCTAACCATGCAGCCACCACGTTGATCTTTTTCTCACAAACAACCCTTCTAAGTACACGGTCGAAGTGAGAGGTCCTTTAGGTACTTCAGATCACAACTTGGTGATTGCCTCTTCTCCAATGGAACCTTTATCTCATGGCAGTTCCCAACCTCGTGTTGTTTGGCATTACAAGAATGCAAAATGGGATGATCTGCGAGATTTCTTTTCTTCTTTTCCTTGGTCGGATTACTGTTTCAAAACTTCTGATGTCAACGTTTGCTCAGATCGTGTCAGTGAAATTATTCTTGCAGGAATGGAATCCTTTATCCCACATTCCACTTTAAAATCTCGTCCCTTATCTAAACCTTGGTTTTCCAATAAATGTGCTAAGGCTGTTGAAGAGAAGAATGTTGCGTATCGTAATTGGCCTGTTTCCAAATCTTCAGATACATTTTCTACCTACACCAAAGCTCGCAACAATTGTAAAGCAGTTATTAATCAGTCCAAACTAGAGTTTGAACAGGCTAAGAGTAGAAAACTTGCTTCTTGCCCTAATGGTAGCCCAGCATTCTGGTCTCTTGCCAAAGCTATTGGCAGCAACTTTTGCCCATCTCTGCTCCCACCTCTGTCCAAACCGGATGGTTCTGTTGTCACTTCAGCCAAGGATAAAGCAGACCTGCTAGCATCCCATTTTTCTTCCAGCTCATGTATTAATGATCTTGGTAAAACACCTCCCACCATTCCCAACATGCTCCATTCAATGCCTCCTGTGGTCTTCTGTCAAAAGGATGTCAGAAGGATTTTGACGAATCTTGATGCTAAGAAAGCTCCAGGTCCCGTTGTTATTTCTCCACTTGTTCTCAAAACCTGTGCTCCTGAACTTACTCCTGTTCTTTGCCGCCTTTTTTCACTTTCTTATTCCAAAGGTGTTTTTCCTTCTGCTTGGAAATTTGCTCATATCCAGCTAGTTCCTAAAAAGGGTGACAAATCCCTCCCATCCAATTATCGTCCCATTGCAATTACTTCTACTCTTTCTAAAGTATTGGAGAAATCAATTAACCGCCAACTCTTAAACTACCTAGAAACCTTCCGTCTGATCAACGATCGCAAGTATGGATTTCGTCAGTGTCGATCCACTGGAGATATTCTGGCTTATGTTACCATTTATGGACTAATTCAATGGAAAGGTTCGATGAAACACAAGTAGTTGCTCTTGACACCTCAAAGGCTTTTGATCGTGTTTGGCTTAAAGGTCTTCTAAACAAGTTTCCATCTTATGGTTTGCCAACTGTTTTTAGTAGTTTTCTCTCTGAAAGCTCACTGAGGGTGATGGTAGATGGCTCTCTGTCTTCTAAGTTCTCCACTAATGCCGGTGTCCCCCAAGGTTCAGTTCTTTCCCCCACTCTTTTCCTCTTGTATATCAATGACCTTCTTCCATTGACTGGAAATCCTATCCATAGTTTTGCCGATGATAGCGCGTTGCATTCCACTTTCCATTATGAGAGACCTTGTCCTGCTCAATCAGCTTCAACTTCTCGAAAATCTGCTACCAATTCCTTAAATGCCGATCTTCAGGTAATTCTCCAACTGGGGCAAAGACAACTTAGTTGATTTCAACCCTTCTAAAACTCAGTCTTGTCTTACATCTCGCAAAAAGGATTCTTCTGCTCCTATGCTTATCTTTAGTGACACTCCGATTTCTAGGCAAAATGATATATCTCTTTTGGGGATTACCCTGACTTCTAATCTCTCTTGGCACAAGCACATTACAAATATTGCTTCCTCTGCATCTAAAAAACTTGGTTTTCTCTTTCGCTCTCGGCATTACTTTTCTTCCAAACAGCTGTTCACTCTATACAAATCGCAAATCCGCCCTGCCATGGAATATTGTTCCCACATCTGGGGTGGTGCCCCTACCAGCCAACATCCATTTACTGTCCAACTTCAAACTCACAGAACCAACTTTTCATCTTCCTCGTTTATTCATTCAACTGCCGTTTTCTGGAACAACTTTCCTTCATACGTATTTCCTGAGAATTACAGTCAACAATTAACTTCTTTCGTCTTCTCAACCTCCAACCCAAGCACGGTACTAAGTACTATAGGTTCTAATACCTCTCGTGTTTGGGAGTTTCATTAAAAAAAAAAAAATCTAGATCATTTCCTCCGGCTGTTCAAGACTGCGGCTGAAATAAACAAGGGAGCTGTGCTACCACAAACAACTTGCCTAATTCCTTTATAGCAATTGTCAGAAAGTGTTCTGCTTCACCGTCGGTTCCTCCCTGGTAGGGTAACCACTAAAAGTCATTATTGACTTTTAGTGGTTCCTGGACGGCATACTGAAATGCCGTCCAAGGAACACCAAAAATCAACTAAAGACGGCTACTGTTGTTTGCAGCCGCTGCAACAAGCAAGTCAGTGAAGAGGTCTGGTATAAATTATGTTTCACCTTGCTTTTCAAATCATGTTCAGGCCTAAAATCCCTTCATAAAACGCCCTGCGTCGCAAGAATTTCAAGAGTCTTCCTTGCAAGAACAACCATCTGAAAAATATAGGTCCTGCGAACAGTTGACCAGTTGTACAGAAAAACATCATGGTGAAGCGTTCGCAGTCCCATTCGTAGCTCATAACGATACCCCAACCACCTCCATTTCCTCAGCTGCTGATACATTTCATCCAACTGGCTTCTTGCTGGATACAAATGCCGGATCAGTGGATCGGCTTATTTTCCATTGTGATATCAGTAATACAGCAACCTGTTTGTTTGACCATGATGGATGATGATGAAGGCTCTAGCTTCTCTAACCTAATGGAAGCGAAGGTTAAGTCCCACCATCGAGTCTCCTTGAGTTAACAACTCAAACAGAAGAATTCGCCAATATTCCACATGCAAAACCAAGAATGCATGCGGATCCCCAAAGAAGGAGCTCTCCACCTTCTATCACGTTTACTAATGTGTCTACACAAACTGATTTTTCGCTTGCTGAATCTCTGTCTCCCAGCCCCTCCACATGCCTCTTCAAGAACCGTTAATTACTTGAAATTATAATAACGCCAATCCTTGAAGATATCAAATATCGTATGTTCTGCACTCCTAATAACTATGTATCCTCCATAGCTGATAACCTTTAAATGCGCCACGAGACAGACCTGCGCTACTAATCAGGCTCACTATAACCTATTATACAGCACTACTGTTCTGAATTCAGGCCAAACACTAAATTGCCCTGAGATCCATATAGCCGAAGAACTTCCCTGCCAGGACATTGAAACCAGAAACCCTGCCAATCCTACGGAAGAATCAGCTAACCCAGATAAACCACTTAGTGTCCCACTCCACAAATCACAGAAGCCCTCAACCAAATTGTAATGGAAACCCTACCCTGAAACTAGCAGTTGATGAGAATAGCCAAAGCGACAGACAAGGCATCAAAGGACTTCTCGTCAATAAAACAGATAAAAGATGAGAGGGGAGTGGCGATACAGGACAAGGAGAAGGTTAAGGAAAGGTGGAAAGACTATTTTAAGAAGTTATTAAATGAGGAAAACCCAACGGCATTATGCGAGGATGGAGAGACGAATGAAAGAGTAGTGGAAGGCATAGGCAGGAAAGAAGTGGAAAGTGCACTCAGAAAAATGAACACGGGGAAAGCAGTAGGTGCTGATCAAATACCAGTAGAGGTCTGGAGAAGTATGGGCGAAGAAGGGATCGATATCTCATGGGACCTTATGGAAAAACTGTGGCAGCAGGAGAGGATACCAGATGAGTGGAGGGAAAGTATACTTGTGCCAATCTATAAAGGAAATGAGAATGTGGGAACTACAGGGGAATAAAGTTAATGTCCCATTCGATGAAGATCTGGAATAAAATGTGGAAGGAAGGATAAGGCAAGAGACGGAAATAGGAGAGGAACAGTTCGGTTTCATGCCGGGAAGAGGAACAACAGATGCACTCTTTGCTTTAAGGCAGGTGATGGAAAAGTACAGGGAGTTTCAAGCAGAGTTGCACATGGTGTTCACAGACCTGGAAAAAGCATACGAGAGAGTGCCTACACAAGAGATATGGAGAAGCATGAGGGAGGAGAGTGCATCAAGAAAGTATTAAGGCTTGTGAAGGAAATGCACGAGGGAGCGGTGACTGAGGTTAAGAGTAGTGTTGGTATGACTGATGGATTCTCTGTAGTAGTTGGACCTCACCAGGGATCAGCTCTCAGCCCATATCTGTTCGATCTGGTAATAGATGTGTTGATGAGAGACGTGAACAGTAGAGCACCATGGAGTATGCTGTTCGCGGACGATATCCTACTGTGCGAAACATCCCAAACAAAGGTAGAGAAGAAATTGGAGGAATGCAGGTAAGCGTTGGAAGAGAGAGGCATAAGGATAAACAGAATATATGGTATTGAATGGAGAAGATGAGAGTTCTATAAAACTGCAGGAGGAAAAGCTGCCATCAGTTCCGAAATTTAGGTATCTTGGATCGAATGTTGAGAGGGATGGAGGATTGAGTGCAGATTCAGTGAAGATTGAGTCACAGTGCCAATGGTTTGCAAAACCATTGGCACTGTGAGTGGCAAAGTAAGGCCTTCAATTTCATTTCTAATTGGCAAGTTAAACCAGATTGGATTAACAGCGATCACAGAGCGATTACTTTCAATTTAGGCTCTGCTAGAAGTAGATTTATCGAGCCTCATTCGTGACAACCTCGGAGATTGGCGATTAAGCACGCTGACTTGGGTAAATTTGAGATTTGTTAGGACAATTTTTGGTGAAATGTCATTAGCTGAGTTGGAGAGGATTAATGCATTTGATTTGGTTCAATTATTGCAACAGTAGTTATTTGATGATGCTTCGAGGGAGTCAATGAAATTAAAGGAAAGTAAACGTGCTCCTGTGCAGTGCTGGACCTCTGATGTTACTGAACTCCGGAAGGAGGTCAACAGGGCGCGTGTGAAGTTCCAACCACAGAAATTGTGGGGTAATAAAAAATCTACTGCTCGGTTGAAAACTGAGTATCAATTGATCAAAAGAAAATATACCCGTTTAATAGCTAAAAGGAAATTTGATGCATGGAAAAACTTAGTGCAAACAGCGGGTAATGAAGATCCACGGGGTATTTTTTATTAGTTGAGTTTGCCCAAATTAAAGCCATCGGTGGATGTGATAAGTTCTGTGCGTTGTGGAGACTCTCAAACTGTAGATTGGCTCTGCGGTATTAATGTTACACTTTATCACCTAGCAAATGGATGTCATCATCATATGGATTAGTTTTGGAGCATTCTGATAGCAGTAATCGGTTAGATTATGGCTGTGTTAGCGATATTCAAGAAGGACCATTTTCAATGGGAGCAGCACTATAATAAAGATATGGGTTGAAAGTTGATGGTGCAAAACGAGACCACGAGGGTTTAAAGTGAAATGTGTAAGTGCACAGTCCTCTGTAGAATAACCAGACGCCCAGCAATGTCCTGTCGAAGGTCTAACTACGATGAGGAAGAAATTTCTTGAATAATTTGGGACATTTCCTCGTCTGTCTCATCTGGATTTATTGGCTTACCGGTTCCACGATAATCACGAACATTTCCCTCTTAACAGAAAAGCATCTGTAGTGGATTATCCGATCGACTCATCTGATTGATGAGTCGATCCGATTGAAATGGTTCTTTTGGCAGAAGAACTTTGGAGAAATGGCTGGTTGCTTTCGCTTGTTCATTGCCAAGGAAGCACGCCCACATGGCTGAGAGTAATGAAAATGTTCATTACGCAAATGTGTGAAATTGCAGTTATGCATCCAGAGACATCCATCTTCCCAGAAGACGAGGTGACGCCAATTTGTGTAGCACATGCCGTCACAAAAAAATCAGTTCATATTGTTAATGTTATACGTCAATACTGTTGAAATGGGTTTCACAGTATTGTTCCTTGTTCCCTTGTTTGTCCTCTCCATTGTAGTGGTACTGTATAAATAAACTTCGTCGTCGGTGGCATTCGTTGATTATCATTACCTGGGAGTGTTGAGAACCGTCTCTCTTTGCAACATCCATGGAAAGTGGACAGAAGGAGAGGTGGTTATCATTCCAATTCTCGCTCTCTCTATCCCCCCATATAGGGAGTTGAAGTTGGTTTCTACTACTGTGATGCTAATCGAACCATGCATGATTTTTTCTTGATGATTACTTTTCCAGCAGAATGGAGGTGGTTGAACGCATCAGCCGGTCATGTTTTGTGTGGAATTTTGCAAATTCGAAACGGCATAGGACGTCTCTCGAAGACGCATTATATCGCGCAGTCATGGTTTTTCAAAAAGAAAAAACTGCATTCACATGGATCGATGGAGTTCGTCAGCGGTGTACTTTTCTGGGTGAGCGAAGTATCGATGAATCCTGGGTTTAGTTCATTTGCGATTAACTTCTATCAGATTGGAGTGGAAATTATCGTCAAAAATGTTTTTGCGAAGAGTGGGTTCTGGGATACAGACAGTTAACGGGGGGGGCGGGGTTCTAAGGCGAGGCACGAACGAAACACTTCTACTATGGCTGCGTTAGTTTTGCTGTGGTGGAGATTTGTTCTGCGGTGGAGTAAAACGCGTGATGCTAGTAAATGAGGAGGTTCAGTTCAGTTTAAGGTGTTGGGAGGATGAGGCTGAAGGACGGTTTGCTAATTTCATTTAAGCTATTTGTATTGGCTTAGTCGTTCTTTAATTCAGGCAGAATGTCTGTGTGAGGGGCGGTTGGGGTTCCCGAGCCTTATTTCATAACTACGTGTAAATTTAGACTAATTCAGGTATATTAGGTAATTGTTGCTCGCGTACAGGATATATTTAAAAATAATCATCGATATTAAAATAAATAGTAGTTCGAAGATTTTTATAGGCGCTCGTGAAACAACGTGATCAGCCATTTGGGTCAGTGAAATGAGATCATCATCATTTCAGCGACTTTGCTGGGGAAACTTAAATATAAAGAGTCTCTCCACTCGCTGCCTCATAGACGTACTGTTTCTGCTTGTGCCAAGAGAGATTAGAAGTCAGGGTAATCCCCAAAAGAGATATATCATTTTGCCTAGAAATCGGAGTGTCACTAAAGATAAGCATAGGAGCAGAAGAATCCTTTTTGCGAGATATAAGACAAGACTGAGTTTTATAAGGGTTGAAATCAACTAAGTTGTCTTTGCCCCACTGGAGAATTACCTGAAGATCGGCATTTAAGGAATTGGTAGCAGATTGAGCAGAGCAAGGTTTCTCAAAATGGAAAGTGAAATGCAATGTGCTATCATCGGCAAAACTATGGAAAAGATCAAAGGGAGGAGATTCCAAATTGCCAAGTCTCTGACATGGAATATCGAAATGGCTGTTTACTATTGGGCAACTGAGTTGAGCAGTAGTTGAATCAACCGATAACTGAGATTCTGTGAGAAAAAAGTACATGGGGTTTGGCAGACTGCAAGTGGAAATGGACATCATTGATACTCTTGAATTGAGACCACGTATATTTGTGAAATGAATTAGGAAGTGTTTGGGAGGTTTAGATCTTTTCGCAAATAAGCTTGCTATATTAATTTGAAAATTCATGGTGTATTCAAATTCTAAGAAGAAAGGTGGGACACGCTGTATGAAGTAACGAAATTTTTGGATATGGCGTACATATGGTAAGAATATACCCAGATCCTTGACATAACGTGGCGTCGACAATGCCCCCCGCATACACACTACTCAGATTCCCTCCAGTCACTATCTGGCAGAGTAGAGGTAGCAAGATTATCCGGAAGATTACACTAGCTGATCCGGAAGCCTCTTAGAGAGTTACCAATAGGTAAATCTCTAGGACATACTTATTCTCTATCTCTAGGAGTTACGATGTTCATCATAACCTCAAAAGTCATCAATCATATTGCATGATGGAAGAGATGGGGCAGAGTTGACCGGAACTTTGCTCTGGAGACTAAATATGGATTCCACCACTTCAAGCCTCCAATAAGCAAAGTGGTGGTATTGCACCGGTTGATGAGAGTTATCTATCACCTAGTACTGCCTGGTAACACAAAGGGCGGCATTCCTCCATGTTGTGTGGGCGCCACACCTCGACCCCTGCTTATGTTGGTTCTCATTCTGAGGGATCACCCACCGTGTGCATGGAGGTTAATACCCAGGATTATTAAGTCCATGGAGGTTATACCCAGGATTATTATCGTCTGCTTGCTCCTTCACCATCGTGAAGTGCAAGCAGACGATTTGGCTGTCACAGACCTTCGGACTGGCATGTGATGCAAGAAAGCAAGCGTATGAGGTTATGTAACATCAGCCAAAAAAAATTCACATAACCATTCCCTCTAAATGTTTGCCCAGTTCCTCCTTAAATTTATTTAACCTATCAACTTTCACAACGACAGATGGAAGTTTGTTTCAGCAATTAACCACCCGCTGGCTAAAGGCAGATTTCCACACATCTATTCTACAGCTATCTTTCCTCGATTTGAATCTGTGCGCCCTCAGGTTCTTAATCTGAGCAAGTGGAAGAATCGCATCAGAATTCAGCGTGCCCACCAAGGTGTCCCACCAAGACAACTCCCAAGTGTGACTTTATGATAGGCATTCCTATTCTCAGAAGCCCCAAATCCAGGAACCAGGGTCACACGATGAGTTCTATCCATACCCTGATGACAAAACCTCTGATCAATATCTACAATACCGCAGCTCCAATGAAATCCACCCTCAGCTGATACCAACTATTATAACCAACAGTGCTAAAAAGGCAACGAAGAAAAAAAATCCTATCTTCGAATCAGCACTCCTGAAGGTTTCGTGTTACCTTTTACACTCAAGATTTTTTATCAAAATGTTCGCAGTATTCGGAATAAGCTTGAGACACTTGAGGAGATATTTCTGTTCTAAATGGCTGATGTCATCTGCATGTCTGAAACCAGGCTGGAGCCACAACAAGAATCAATTGCCTCCGCCCAAGCTGCCGGGTACAAATCTTTCTTCATCTCTCGATCTCACACCTGTGGTGGGGGGTGTTGCTGTTATCATAAATGCCAGCAGACTTGAGTTCGCACATGTAGTCTCCATCAAATCCAATCTGTTCGAAGCATTGATTGTAACGGTTAAGATCAACTCCTGCTTATTAGATCTCGGTGCAATATACAGTATGTTATATATTTGTAATAGTGTACATGTTTTTAAATTACCCCATAACATTGTCAAGCCCCTGGCCTCCTGGCTGTGGCGAGCACATTATTGGATCTTTACTGTACAATAAAGATTTCTTATTCTTCTTCCTCTAGACACTGAATCCTTATGTAAATTACTGGTGGTTTTTTATTGGAAGATAATTTTCTTGGATGTATAGGATGATCTGAACAGGGACTTTATAAAAGGCATATTTAATATATAAAAATATGACCTCAAGTTGAGATCTGTTATCCATTATTTTCTGAATTACAATTAAATTTCTAAGATTAATAGTTGATCTCTTAAAGATCACTGTGTGAAGAAGAGCACATCTGCTTCCAAAGAAAGGATGGCAACTAAGGAAGTGATTATCTTTTTAAAGAGTTTGAGTATATTGCAGTATATTGGCCTAAAGTCCTTCAGGAACTTCTATTCATAGGATGACATCAATTGTAAACGAACTTCAAATTTTAATGACAGAAGCAGGAGAATGGCTGGAACAAATTATTTTCCATGAAATAAGTCTTCCTTAAGCGCTAGATGGTGGCATTCTTACCAGAGTAATGGATTCTTTTCGCTATATTGTATTGTTAAGGCAACCGTAGCAGAGTGTCGTGGGTGCATTAGTACCATGTAACTTGAGTGACCGCGGTTCAAGCTCCTGACTGCTAAATACGGTGCTGTTTCTTGTATTCATTATTTTGTGAACTCCTCAAGATAGTGAATTTCTGCAAGTTTTTCTGAAACATTTGCGCTGAAAGAGTAAATGGGTAAAAGTCAGAGATCATATGTGTTAAGAGAAAACGAGTGAAAATTGAGGGTGTATTTGCAAAAGTCCTTCAAACGTCACTGGAAGTTGACGAAAAATCCGATTTTGGGCTCCCGACCATTCCCGAAATATCGAATCGGATTTTTATGCTTTCAGAAACAAACCGCTTGTGCGAACCCATCAATAGAGTTTCTGCCATCAAAGGGGTTGCCACCATCATCATCCAAATGGCGTGCACACCGACCGACCTGAGGTCAAGTGATGCCTTTATGTTCGCAGCACGTACAAACCAGGCGTTTAAAGAGATGTCGCGCGATCCATTCGAAGAAGAGGGCGGAAGTGGTGTCGCGTGGGGGGACTTCGAAATTAGAATGAACGAAAGGCGACGAAATCCTCCTTTCGGTCGGAAAGTGAGGGAATTGTCCGTCACATGAATTGTCAGGGGAGGGGCAGCACCGCACGTGCCTGCCACGATGAGCGAGAGCGAGAGAGAAAGAGAAAGACTGTTCGCTGAATGGAATGCTAATTGTGTGGCGAACAAAATCGACGGCACCTTTTGCACTTTTGACCGGGTCGTGGAAGGAATTCCGAGTGACGTTTAGCGAGTTAATTTTCCTTTTGTTGACATTCTTCCGTCTTTCACCATCTCTTTATTAAACCCATCGAAGTGATGTGAGCAGCCCAGAATAAAAGTTTTGCGCGACTTTATTTGGATCTCCTATTGGAGATTTTGAACTGATGTGAAAATACTGATCGATCCATTAAAAGATTTATCTGTTTTTAATGTTTATGAAAAACATCTGTTTTTCATAAACAATTGGGTCTTTTAGATGACATTCCAGAAAACCCATTGCCGGCAGTACTATCTCCTTTTGGATTCAATGAGCATGGCTTTAAACAGTGTGAAGAATTTATACTGGTCACACGAAATCCGAAAATAGTTAACTTGAATTAAACTAAACATTCTACCTATAGTGTATTAATTATGGTCAATTGTCCGGTGACACAGGGATTTCTCCCAAACTCCGAAATAGTACCTCTGTTATGTACACAATAAAGGCCAGAATTTGAGTAGAGTGTGGTTTTGTGTGTACAGGTGTGGGTTATGTTGATCCTCTGGCCTCATGGCCTAGGAACATTACCAACTGCTAGTTATCGTGCGGCCAGTACACATGCGGCCAGAATAGCGGCGGTTCCATGCAGAGCTGTTGGGAGTATGGACTGAATCAAAACAAATCCAAACCGATATACAGGAATTTTTCTAGTAGGGAAAAGGAAGTGATAATTCCCTTGTATAAGACAATGGTCACGTCACACCTTTACTGGTCACACGACTGTATACAGGTCTGGAGGCGTCATTTTAGGAAGGATGTAGAGCTGCTGGAACGAGTACAGAGAAGTACAACGAGATTGGTGAATGGAACAAAGAGTTTTTCTTACCAAGAAATGCTTAAGTTCTGCAAATTGCTGTATCTGGAGAGTGGGCACCTCCGAAGACAGCTGATTGAGGTTATAAGGCCTTGAATGGTTTGAGCAAGCTCAATACTGATGGGATTTTTCCCCTTTCCCAGATTAATCACATGAGGGGACATAAATTCAAATTGAGCAAAAACAGTTGTAGAATAGATGTGCGGAAATTTGCTTTTAACCAGCGGGTGGTTGGTTGCTGAGCAAGCTTCCATCTTTCTCTTCTAAAGCTAATGCCACTCTTCTCGTAGACGACGCAAGGAACTTTTATTGGCCTTTCTCACTGAGTGACTCAGTTAGTCGTCTCAGGCGTGAACAGCAAAAAGTTTTTTCTCCCGGAAACTCGAATTTTTCGTCCAGTTCCGATTTGTACTTTATCAAATTTTCCGCCTTGGTAATATTCGCTTGCAATGTATTCCAATAATCAACAACACGCTGCCCGAGTAATATTTCATCCAGCTTCTGTTACTCTCTAAGATTTTGTTTTTACCTGGTTCTTTAGACTCCTACTAATAAGAATATGTCCCTCATTCATTTTTCCTGATGTCCTAAGATATTTAGAATGATCCTTCATCACCAGGATGTTCACTTTTTATGTAGTCTAAAATTTCTAAGCTGTTCGTCATATGAACATTCATTAGTACTGCTCACCAGTCTGGTCATCTTCTGAACCCTTCTAACTGTTTCAGCGTCCAAAAAAAAACCTAACTGTTATCTTTAGACCACCCGAATAATTAAATTCATCTGCCGTGCTGTGTGTCTGTTAATTGAGTATTATCTATGGTCGATTTGTCTGTTTTGCTGGACCTGTTTTGTCTGTTTTAGGGACCGTGGAGTTCAAAGCAACGCATGAGTGACACATTTAACTGGCTTCTGTCTCTCTCTGAATAGTCTGCGTGGGTAGCACAGTGGTATTATCACCGTCCTCCCCACACCGGTAGAAAAGCCCCGGGTCCGAATCCCGTCGATAACCCAAAGAATTTTAATGGGCTTTTTTCACTCCGTGGCTGAGTTAGTCGGTCTCAGGCATAGATGGCAAGGTTTCCTCCCCCCCCAGAAACTGGGAGTTTTTCGTCCAGCTAAACAGGAAAATTGACCATAGAACACACGAAATTTACAGACATAATGCACGGTAGATAAATTTAACTATTCGGGTGGCCTAATATAATAGTTTGGTATTTTTTTCTCTCTGAATCGAATTCAGAATGCGAGGAGATTGTAGAGAAAAGCAAAACGTCATGTTCGACGGCAATATCAGCAACTCAATGGCTTTGATGGAGACAGGATTATCGACCTACGAGAGGCACAATGGTCATTTCGTCCTATAGCGAAACGTGGGGGCTGTGACAACACCACAAATCAAAATATTCGAAACAATGGCAGAGGAAGGTACGATTGCACGGATTGCATGGTCTTGTCCTTCGACAGATTTTAAGCATGCAGCCAAGCAACGGGCAGTGAGATAAGGTCATAAATGTCACGAGATGTGAATACAAAAAATAATTTTGAGATCATATACTTGGATTTCAGGAAAGTGCCTTTGATACTGTTGCACATGAAAGACTACTGTATAAATTAGAGTATGGCATTAACGGCAAGTTGCTATAATGAATAAAAGGATGGTTGAGTGGAAGAAGACAGAGAGTGGTAGTCAATGGACACTGCTCTTCGTGGAATAATGTTATTAATAGAGTCCCCCAATGGTTCGGTGTTGGGCCCATTGTTCTTTTGTATATTTATCAATGATATTGAGGAAGGTATATCGGGCTTAAATTCCAATTTTACAGATGATATAAAGGTCGGTAGGGTTGTTAATAACAGTAATGACAGTAAGCTACAACAACAGGATCGAGAAAAGTTGGGCAGATGGGCTGAGAAGTGGCAACTGAAGTTTAACATTGACAAATGCTAAGTATGGTTAGCAGAAATGTACCAACTGTCTGGATAATGAAAAAGATATGGGCAATTGTGCAGTCAGATATGAAGTTTTCTGAGCAGTGCAGACGGGCTGTCAAAACAAGTCATGAGGTCTTGTCAATAATATATAGGAATTTTACTAGCATGGATAAGGAGGTGATTATTCCCTTCTATACGGCAATGGTCAGGCCACACCTTGAGTACTGCGTACAGCTCTGGAAGCCTCATTTTAAGAAGGATGTAAAGTTGCTAGAACGAGTACAGAGAAGGCAACAAGACTGGCGTGGGGAACAAAGCGGTGCTGTTACCAAGAAAGGCCCAAGTTCTGCAAATTGCAGCGTCAGGAGACGAGGCTCCACTGAGGTGATCTGATTGAGGTGTATAAGGCCTTAAATGACTGGAGCAGGCTCAGTACTGATGAGATTCTTCCTCTTGCTCAGATTACGAACAAGAGGGGGCATAAACTCAAATTCAGGAAAGATATTTATAGAATAGATGTGCGGAAATTTGCCTTTAGCTAGCGGGTAGTAAATTTCTCGAACAAACTTCCGTCTGTCGTTACTGATACACTTCCTAAAAGCAATAATAATCATATCAGGACACAGGCAATCATCTCATGCACTTGGTTCCAGTACCCGTCACGGGGCAGAAAAATCTCATAAAGGAGAAAAAGTTTTACAATAACAATTTTATTGTTTACAACCAGCGATGCATGACTTGAAACTAGTTAGTAGTGTAATAAGCTTTTCATGGTGGACATGGCAATAAATTTGAGTTGAGAGAGGAAATTGGAAAAAAAAAAAAAAAAGTTGGTAGGATTGCCGTTCTCCCCACACCAAGTGGAAAAGACCTGAGTTCGAGTCCCATCGATGATGGAAGAATTTTTATGAGCTTTTTTCACAAAGTGGTTGAGTTAATCGGTGTCAGGCGAGGGTAGCATGGCTTTTTCTCCAGGCAACTCGGGTGTTTTGTCCAGAAAACAGAAAATTCACTTCAGAACACTCGTAATTTACAGACAGTATACACGGAGCTTTAGTCGCTGATGCTCCTAAAACTCCATTACTACAACACGACTTATTATTTTTCCAGAAATGAGAATCCTAATTACCCATGGCCTTCCAACTGTCGCAAATTATGGCAATAAACTTACCACGATTCCTCCATTAACTGCTTTTGGATTAGTAATAATTATGTAGTTGAACATTTTACATCATGGTACAAACACACACACATCCACAAAAATGAATTACTGAGTAATGCATCAGTTAAATGAGTTAAGCACGACTCAGGGTTAAAATTAAAGCACTGAAGCAAATTACATGTATTCTTATTAAAGTTTTTATTTTATAAAGTAGTGTAACTGTTTTTCATAATATTCATTTGTGCACACACCAATATACGAACGAAAATGCTAAAAATTTAATTTAGGTTTTACTTTTCGGCATCGGTCCCAAGATTTATTATTTTACGAGAACATTGCGCACGTCTTACTTAGCGAGACTCAGACACACGTTATTAAAATGGCTGTTCGCGAGAGGCCCCGCTATGAATTCATCAGCATGCACAACAAGACCTCTTGTTAACGACAAGCACATTAAACAAAACGAACAGGGTCGTTTCACTACTGTGGGTGGCCTGGCACGTGCTTAAAGTTCGGATATTTCAGTTGCTTAGCAACATTTCTACTGCACTGTACAAAGACCACATCACGGGGATTAAGTATATTTTAGGTAATTGCGATGGGCAGAATTGAGATTGCGGCCCACTTGTCTCTTTCCCATGCAAAGTTGAAAGCAGCACATGCGCAGACACGAACGTCCAGACACGACTGTAAATTACAGTTTTCTTTGGCTGATAATCACATCAGATGTGCAGCCAATGACGATGCCTCTAGAGCCCTGCCTATTTTCAGAAAGACACACAGCTGGAAGACGACTACTCATCTTTTTAGTGCCAACCTCACTTCCACACATTCATTCTATTACTCTATTACTCCTCGTACATCTTTCAGCAAAACCTTTTCTTCTTTCATTTTTTAGTGGGACTGAAAGTCTTGCAGCGTCTTCTACACCTACTTTTTGGGTGTGTTTTTATTATCCGCTACTCCCCTCCTCCCCTGTGTAATTGGATTTCCTTTTTTGTTTGCTAGTACGTTCCTTCGACTATCTATCCCTGGAGTTTCTTCTTGTTTCATGGCCAAAGAAGAGATATAAACGGAACACGTAATGCCCCATTCTTATTAGATCTGCGCGGTCCTTAATAGCATTTCCCAAGACTCCAGAAGACAGCCATGGCAACTGTATGTGTCAGCCCTCGCTCCCCTACTCACAGAACTTCCTTTTTTAAGTAACGATAAGCCAACGAAGAGAAAATTCTTATCACAAAAGAGGCCATAACTTTAGTGTTGTTTAAGTTTTATTACCACTCTTACTTTGTAATGTCAACACAGAAATTTCGAAGGCACGAACGTAAATAAGACATTCACAGTTTAAATATTCGTAGAATTAAAATCAAAAATAAAACATTTACAACGTTTATATTATATTTATTTTTATTACATTTAAAATACTAAAGTAATTATAGATAAATCGCAATATGTTTATATATTAGAAAATCAGCTTCTGATATTTATGTCGCTGTAAATTAATAAAACATTCTTGTCAAGAAACATTTTGAATTACATTAATAATCCTGTCTAAATTAAACAACATATTTTACCACTAGGTGGCTTCGGTTACCAGGCAACGACTGACAGGAAATTATCGACTGTTCCATTGTTGCTATAGTGAACGAGTAAGTGAGCTTCTTGGATTAAATAAGCTATCACGTGATAGACTAGAAAGGAAATTGGTCTCTAACAGAATAGAACGAAAGGTATTGCCATAAACATTTCACTTCATTATTCTCAAGGAAACTGAGTAGAAGGATAAAATCAGCTCTTTTGTGAAAGTAGAATGAATAAATTGAATGAGGATTAAATGGCGTTGCTACATTCTTTCTAAATTTTACTCTGGTAATCATCGAAGTGATTTGCATTCATAAATATTTAAGAACATCTCCGGGTTATCTTTATATTTATAGTAATCAGTCGAAATTCAATTTATTTGAAATGGCCATTAATTACATTTAATGTGTGTGTGTTTAATAAAACGTAAATATTAATTCTAAACATCTGTTTTCTATACAAAATATTAGTTTCAGATCTTATTTTCATTCATTTTTAAATGAATGCAGTTCTTATTATAAAATATAAGTTAATTTAAATTAAGCTGCATTTTCATGAAAATAATGCAAAACACAGCGACCAATTTAAGATGTACTCTACAGTGAAGGAGGTAACCGATTCTCTACAGCTTCAATGAGCCCTCAATAAACTCGCTCTGTGGCTCTCTCGAAGGCTTGTCTGTTAACCCCCCTTGAAGTGCCAAATAATCTCCTTCTCATCCTGCAGATTCCCACAACTAATAAATACGGAGTACTCTATTAACTCTGTGGTCATCGAAAGGTGTAACCAAGTCAACAACTTGGGGGTTCTCTTCTCTAGCAGTACTAAATTAGCATTAGTAGAGGCATGTGATGCAAGAAAGCAATCTTATACAGCATCAGCCAGAAAAAAAAATCCCATTTCACACAACAATCGCTCAAAATGTTTGTCCAGTTCTTCCTTGAATTTATTTAAGCTATCAACTACCCTCTGGCTAAAGGAAAAATTCCACACATCTATCCTACATCTGTCTTTCCTCAATTTGAATTTATGCCCTCTCAGGTGATTATTCTGAGCAAGAGGAAGAATCCCCTCAGCACTGAGCATGCTCAAACCATTCAAGGCTTTATACATCTCTATCAGATCACCTCGCAGGTGCTTAGTTTCCAGATGCTGAAATTTGCAAAACTTAAGCCGTTCTTCGTAAGCGGACCCCTTCCTTCCCCTCACCAATCTTGTTTCTCTTCTCTGTACTCCTTCCAGCAGCTCTACATCCTTCTTAAAATTAGGCTTCCAGACCTGTACGCAGTACTCAAGGTGGGCCTGACCATTGTCTTATACAAGGGGATAATCATCTCCTTATCTTATCCCTCCAAGAAAAATTCCTATATATCATTGACAAGACCCCATTACCTGCTCTGGCAGCCTGTTTTCACTGCTCAGAAAACTTCCCAGGAAATTATTCCTGGGAATTATTCCTTTTTTTCATTTTCTACCACCTTGAGTGTAGTACCACTCAGTTGGTACGTTTTCTGGGGTTTACTTCTAGTCTTTTACCTATATGCAGTGCACTTCGCATTTTTCCATATTAAACTTCAGAAATTTGATGTCCATGTCCTTAAAATTACTAGTAAAGTATTCAAAACACTGGGATTTATCAAAAGGAACACCTACAAGTCCAAAAACTACAGATATGCTGTTTTACTATATAAAACGATTGTTCTGCCAATCCTTGAACTCAGATCACCCATCTGGAATCCTCACACCAACAGTTTAATTAACAAAATCGAAGCAGTCCAAAAAGCATACTACGAATCGCTATGTGATTACTTTCATCTGAGGCCTCTGAGCACGAGATGACCCTTCTAGTGAAAATAATCACTCGAACCTATACGAAGCGTCAGAAATCCTTATTAAAATGAACTTCCTGTAGGCAAGTCAGGAATCTTACGCTGTTTTGCCTTGAATCTGCCACCATGGAATTTATGAAGTTCTAAACGGAATCCGCAAATGTCTGTCTTTCTCTCGCTCTCTTCTGATTGACTTTTTTGACAATTCCCAATCACTGATGAACTCCATCCACAAAGTATGACTGTTTTCTTGAAATGCGACTACCTTTCATTTCATTAACGTAGTTTATTATATTTTTCTTCTTTAATTTATTTATTTATTATTTGTTTTACCGGTAACTTAACTTAAAACACTTCTTCTGTACATATGATTTAATGTCTGAATCTACACCAATGGTTTATCTTTCTGTTGGATTTCTTATTATAGTGGACGCATCCCACAGCAGCTGGGAGTGACATCACCGACCAGCGCAGCATATAAATAGACAGCATGGATAGTGCTTCAGTTCGTCAGTACCACTGGCCTTGTCGGTTCTGTTCGAAAGCCGTAGTGAAGGTGTGGTCAATGTGCAAAAACAGACTACCACTTGTTGACAGTGCAGGTGAACGGCGGTTGGTACGTGCTGTCTGGGTCAACAGACGAGTCATGATCCCTCAATTAACGGCAGACTACACTAGAGCCCAAAGGTCAAAAGGGAAACGTTTCCGAGTACATCATCCAGCGGACGCTCTTGCGAATAGGCCAACGGAGTAGACAACCTGTTCATGTGCCCGTCATCGACAACTCCGCTTGCAGTGGGCATGAGAGCATCGTTCCTGGACGTTGAAAGACTGGAAAAGAGTCGCTTGGTCTGATGAATCAAGGTTCCAGCTCCATCATGCCGATGGACGGATGAGCATTTGACAGCGAGCAGGCGAACAGCTACAACCACACTGCATGGTTGGACGAAAGCAGACCGGCAATGTTGCTATCATGGTTTGGGGGGTGGATGTTTTCTTGGACTTTACCGGGTCTGCGCCGTACCATAGAGGTATCGTCACCTTCCTCCTCCCGGGTGAAAAAGGCTCTAGTTCGAATCCCTTCAATGACGCAAGGAGTTTTAGTGGGCTTTTTTCACTCGCTGGCTGAGTTAGTCGGTCTGAGGCGCAGATAGCAAGGTTTTCCTCACCCAGAAACTGGGTGGTCTTAATGCTGAGGAGGTCTTTCTAGACGTTCTGAACAATAATGCACTACCCAAGTTGTGGCAACATGTCAAGGAAGGCCCATACCTGTACCAGTGCGACAACGTTCCATGTCATACTGATCGCGTTGTGATGAACCCTTTTGAGAGGACATGAGCGTCGAAAAGTTAGATTGGCCATTCCAAAATCGTCACCTCAATACTACAGACAACCTTTGGGATGAATTGGATCGTCGTGTGCGTGTAAGTTAAGAGTGTCTAAAATAAGAGCTGAAATGGTCGCCGCTTTGAAGACCAAATGACGGTAAATATCGGAGGTCATTTACAAGAAACTGGTGCAGATTATTCCGTGGATACGGACGAGAGGCTGTCATAAAGGTTTCAGCACACTTCATTAGTTTGTCTGTAAATAAACGTTATTGATAGATATTCCGGTGTCAGGATATTAAACAGTAATTAGCTTATTGTTACATAAAGTTATGGTAAAACATTTTAGGAAGGATGTGGACTTGCTGGAAAGAGTACAGACGAAGACCAACAAAATTATCTTTGAATACAAAGCAGTATGTTTACAGAGAAAGAGGGAGACTCAAGCTCTGGAAGTTAGAATGTGGAGTGGCCGCGGGTTGTTTAGAATAAACATCATGACTACTGAAACAACCAGGTGTCAGTATACCATATTTGCAATTGCGTTTCTGTAGTTGGTGTTTGCCGGATGAAAAACCTATTTCACAATGGGGAAATTCCCTTCCAAGAGTTATTAACTTTGTCATGCGAAAAACAAGAAGCTCACAGAAGTTCCGCCATCTTAGTAGTCTTGATTGGACGAGTATGCTCGTGAAGTGGGCTCACTTGAAAAAAGCATGCTCATCGGGGGATTAATAGCGCCCATTAATAGTTAACTATCTTTTAGACAAATAAGGGCCCGATATTGAACAGGGGAAACGATTCTTTTACAAAGTAGTACATATTTAACGCGTTCTCAGAAGCACGCGAATTTAATTAATTTAACTCAAGTCCTTTTAATAGAATTAACCCAACATTACTGGAGATTACAAGATTATAGGGAACAGAAGGTGCATGTGTAATCAAAATCACAAGTATATCTGCTGAGAATGTTGAATTAGTAGATTATTCCATCTCAGTGTCCCAAGCCTTAAAATTATTAATACGTGGGCAGAAGAGCTCTGATTAAAAGAGAGGACAGATGCTCTATTCATAATATTATTATTGTCCGTCTGGAACCTTGGTCCTGAAACCTCTTCAAGGATTACAGAAGACAAATGGAATCGCGTGAATTCTGTGGTGGGTTTGCCTGTTTTGTCGGATGAAAATCCTTTCCCATTTAGATTTTGGGATTAAAAAACCACGAAATCCTTCCCCAAGACAGGTTAAATGTTTAATATGTAAAAAAATCTCATGAAGGACTCTTCTCGGACAGGATTCAAACCCAGGCCATGTCTATAAGGTGTGAAAGGAAAGTAACTATAACCTCTTAACTATATTGGAGGTCCCAGTTCAATAAACTTTGGCGATTCGATCCAGCGGACTTAGTTTTGGACTTTGTGTTTCATACTATGGCCAAGTTAGTCGCTTCCTGGGTTCCAGAAAGTTTCTAGATTCTCTTTGCAGAAACTCCCGCGTTTCATCCCACAAAACAACAAAACCGCCATTAAAATGCACGCAATTTCCAGACGCTAGACACTAACGTCACATGGCTTCAGCTGCCACTTATTCCCTTTGGCGATCGTAGTAGCGAAGAAGACCTTACAATGCTAACAATGGAAGGTAAAAGAAAAGAAACAGCACCATTTATTGCAGAAACAACAGTTTGGACGACCCTTATTCTTCCAGTTTTGTCAATAGAAAGTCACCGTGTTACGAACTTTATTTTTCCATCTTCAAAATCGTTAATTAGTTTCTCTATTCATATAAACAAAGTTCGTTGCTTTTGTCAAAATCTTAAGGGGGATGGCTGCGGCTAATGGCAATTTCGATCTTAATTGAATTGAAGACTTTCGTCTTTGTGAGTGGTACACGAAAGATCGATGGCCAGCTTTTTATGGTCGCGTAATTATACTTAGGAGGCTTCCACCTTGGTGTGTGTTTGCTTTAATTCGCAGACACACGGGAAGCTAGAAACGCAATTTTATCGGAAGAACAGAGTCGTCAATTTTCTGAAATCATTTGAAGTAAGGAGTGATCTGTCAGAATTAATTACTGTCCCTTTCCCCTTCCCCCTAGACGGGGTATTAATCATAACCAAACACGGTAATTAAAGGCCAGGCAGCTTGAGGCCCACATTCAACCACCATGGAAGGAACGAACTGAATCACTGTCGCCATGGCGACCAGTAGGTTTAGCGAACGTGCAAATATTGTTTCATTCAGGCCACGTTTGATCAAACCTTCCCTTATTTTTCTTTAATTAATTAACGGTTATTTTTGTTTTATTAGTGTCTATCAGTAACGTTCATCAGAGCGTATTTATTAATAAAATTCATCAACGATGGTTGTTTAAGAAATATATTGTGCAAACTTCCAGGAGTCCTTATGAAAATGTTTAGTGTATAAGTAAAAAGCCTCTGAAAGTCAGATTTATCGTCTTTCTCTTAAAAAAAAAACATTTTTTTTTAATTTAAAATTCTCTGACATTAATACTTTTTGTTGACCTAAGTCTTACAGTTAGGTCAAGAAAATCTAGCACAATTCGTCTTCAGGGCAATTTCTCCACCCCCTCTACCCATCCAAAGACACCATTAAAAATATGTTGTTTTAATTCCTGGATTTATCGAAAGTAATATTAAAGTTCTGTTATGCCAGCTTTTAAATCGATTAATATTTATTATTCGAAGAGAAATTTCCCCAACAAGGCAGAACCCTTCAGGGCTGACAAAGAACATAGCAAATTTCCATAATCGATAGAACCACCTTTAAGAAGCGCAGACTTCCATTCCCCTCCAAATTATAATATGAAAAGTGTCCTAAGAAGGGTTGGAACGTTGATTCATGCATGCATATGCCCATCGATCACGTTCTAAATACAGGCGTAACTTCAAAGGAATTCTTAGAGACTGCGGTGCCATCGAACAGGGTGCGCTGCGTGATGTCAAGAATCCTTAAGAGGAAAGAAAGAAGATAGAATGAGATGATAAAGCTTGGGCAGATTGGCTATTATTTATTTAACTGTCCACGTACACGTAAATTTTTGTTAATACAAGAGCAAACATTGAATAAGAAAAATATGCCCCACCTAAAGTGGCAAAAATAAACTGAGATGTAACCATATTGCCAAAAGTAACCGGACACCTTTTACATTTCCCCTTTGGTCTATGGCAGCACAATCTAACTTAAAAGGTTCATCTTAGATTCCAGTATTGGATGTCGAGGGAGTTATGCCGGAAACTCAAATTACCAGTGATGTCTTCCAGAAAGGCACTTCTGTGATTTGAGAGTTCCTTGTTGTTGATATGTACCTAACTTGTTATCTGTAGTAGAGACTGAATACCAAGACCAACTTCTGTTATGCTCCTTTCTGTGCAAAAATGTACCCCAAATTAAAAGAAGAGATTGCATTTAAACTCTAGAAATATCCGACGCTGTCTTCAAGATGGATTTATCATTGAGCAGCTCTGAGAGATTTTTCAGGAGAGTTCGATGCCCCCTGAACGATATTAGATTTTCCGATCTAAAAAGGTTGTCATCGTCCTGCTCTAGAGAACAGTATTTATGGTATAATTCGGATTGAGATGCAGATCGACGTTTTCAACTCTATTAAGAAAGAGATGTCCAGGCAAAGCATGAGATCTGCAAGTTTAAGTTGGCCAAAGATTGAGCAAAGCTGGCCTTAATAAACTTTATGATAGACGTGGCTGCTCTCGAAGAAGAAATGCTTCTCAAGTATACGCTCTATCATTTTGATGATATCAACATTGGTTTTGAGTGCTGGGCTTCAGATTAAGGATGCATACTCCAGTCCAAGACGTACCAGATTGCTATGACGAACAATTAGAATTCTAGATTTGGAGAGGCGGTTTTTATGAATGTTTGAAATCATTTTTATGATTGCAAACATTCGTTTTAGAAGTTTCACAAGAAATCAGCAACTGCCTGTTGACCAAATATTTGGCAATCCAGTTGTAAATGAACCAAAAACTCCTTACCTGTACAACTTAATCAAGCTTCTCAGTGACAAAATAATTCTACTGCGTACCAAATTTACTTATGGTAGATCTGCCTTGGTGGAAGCAATGCTGCTGCTGCTCAGAGGGGTCTTTCAAAGTACCACAATCTCTCAAGGATATAAAGATGCCCGTAATTTGTGGCAGTTCTTGGGTCGCCGTTTCCAAGAGTTGGAACCAGATCAAGCAACTCCATCAGTGACAGTGTTTTTGCAGCATTGAACAAATATTAAGTTGAAAATCAACGTAATTATAACTTGATTTATTATTTACTATCAACTTAAAGATAGAGAGCAAAAAGTGGGGTAGGTGTTGAAATACTTTGTGCGAATGCAGTACTTTTGGTATTTAAAGGGGAGAGACCCCCCCCCCCTCAGTTGCCGTAGCTCCTTTCCATCAGAGTCAACGCACTACCATAACCGCCTTCTCGGAATTCTTGATGATCTCAGGTGCGCCTCCACGAAGAAAAAGAAGAATGTGAGTGACTTATGAGTCATCATGAGAAGTCCGTGGATCGTTGTGGCGAGTAAAACCCAAACCCATCTAATCAAGCTCGCGATAGTATCGTAAAAGTGTCGTAAATCCACCCCACACTGCGGCCACTCCGCCAGGATGTTGTTGGAAGTAGAGACTCAAATAGAGCCGCAAGTTACGGGTTAAAAGCCCAGCACTTGAAATGTGTTCATCTTAGTGGAGGACATCATTACAGTTCGCGAACATTGCTGTGAAATACAAAAACAGAAAACTCCATTTAAAATGACCAAAGAAAGAAAATTTCTTTTTTCCCTTTTAAAACGTCAAAGTTTCGCTGACTGCAGATTCGGTGTATTGCATTTAGAACTTAAGAAGCTTCCTCCACTACCCCTTAGATGCTGATCTTCACTTTCTTAACTAATAACCTTGTCAGTCCATGTCTAAGATCTATAAAAAAGGCATAAATAATCCGGCAGTGTCTTTGTGATATACTCAACGACAAACTCTAAGCTTTTGACTTTCCCCTCCATAAATATGGTAACTCGAATGGATTTTTATGAACCAATCTAAATTTGAAATCAGATATTTCATTGCATCCATAGATTTAGAGAGGAATGCGGGTTACTTATTGAAATTTATTTTACATGGTTTCTTGTTTTTTATGGACAACACAACTGATTTGAGCAGATTATTGTTGTTGCTATTGGGTTTTAGGAGCATCAGCAACTTCTCGTATGAGAAGTTGCTGGTGCTCCTAAAACCCAAACAGCAACTTGCTCCATGTATATTGTCTGTGAATTGCGTGTGTTCTGAGGTCAATTTTCTGTTTTGCTTGACGAAAAACCCGAGTTTCTGGAAGAAAAAAAAAACATGCTACCCTCGCCTGAGACCGACTAACTCAGCTACGTTGTGAAAAAAAAAAAAAAAAAAAAAATCCATAAAAATTCCTCCTGTCATCGACGAGATTCGAACTAAAGTCTTTTCCATCCGGTATGGGGAGGAAAAACCACTAATAACATTAGTCCACGAAGAGCAGTATCCATTGATTACCACTCTCTTTCTTCTCCCACTCAACCATCCTTTTATCCATTGTAGCAACTTACCCTTAATACCATTCTGCTCCAATCCGTGCAGTAGTCTTCCATGCGCAACAGTGTCAAAAGCTTTCCTAAAATCCAAGTATATGATATCAAAATTATTTTTTGCATCCAGTTCTTTGTGACCACATCGTAGTATCCAATCAAATTGGTCAGACAACACTTCCCCTTAATGAAACTTTAATGAATATAATAAATTATAATTATAAGTTAACATAGTTTGAATAATTAGTTCATAAGACAGTCTTTCCTAGTTTAAACTCTCGCGTATTTTAACACAGCTTCGCCAGCACAAGTAGATGAACGGTGGGTGGATTCGATGCCACGTGCCATTCGCGAGAAACTAAAAGAACAATGAACACACACACTCACACGCGCGTGATCTAAAAATAGTAATATTGATTGCGTAAACTATGATCGCTGAAGACAACTTCACGCTACAGTTTAGTTTAGTAATGAGCTGATTTTTCAATGGGCAACTTACTGGAGTGACAAGAAAATGTACACAGAATCTCTTCTTGACCTACACCACTCGCATTACCTACGCCATTATAAATAAGATCTTTATTGTACAGTTCACCGGTACACGCAGGTACCACGACCATACAATACCCTTCACGGCACCATGCCAGGGGTTTGATCGTAATGGACCACTTCATATGGTCCATAATGGCCAAAGTAGTCAAAAAAACCCGAAAACAACCAACCAATTATTTTCCAGGACCATTTCATATGTACAAAGAAGAAAACATATGTCGCCTTCTTGGTGATCCGCTAGGAGCTTGTTGGTTGTCAGAATACATCCCTCGTTTGCAAATTCATTGAAAGGTACTTAACGCCCATCGCTTTATACGCATCTCACCAATGATCCTCGACCTCATCAAATATTGCAAAGACCTGGCAATTGAATATTTGGGTTCTGAGGTTGTTGAACAGAATCCATGGTAACCGACTCACCATCTCTAGATCTATACTACATGCAAACATGAATATGACACCATGGAAAATCAAAATTCTGGAAAAGAACTTCATCACTCTTGACAAACTGCTATCTAATAGAATAGATTCCCTCAACGTGCAAGAAATCATCTCAGCATCAAGTGTCCATCCTAGAGAGCGACATAATCGAAGTTATAGGTCAACTCTTACCAACCTCGTCTACCTTAGAGAACTATTCCCAACAAATATTATTGAACATTTAAACCAGCTGCAAATTGACACCAACAAACTATTGGATGACAACAAATACAGGAAGAATCTTCTGGAAGACTTGCATGTACAGTGAATCCTGACATGATCGTTTCACTCCATCTACCAGTCCATCACATGCCATCAATGGATGCATACATTTAGGAGCTCCTGTACTTGAAGACTCTGCTGTCTTTTTAATAGAGTGTAACTGAATTCACATTGCAAACTTAATCTTCCTGTGTTCAAACCTAAGTTAACTCCCTCATGTTAAATTATACCACTTGCAGTCGAGTGCATTTGAAACATTATCAATCGTCCTTTTAATGTATATATTTTTCGAATTATGTTTTTATAATTCTATGTAGACCCCCTAGCCAACAAGTTGTATAGGGGGTGAAAGCAAACTTAATAAACAGAATAATAACAATAATAATAATCTTCTGTCTATTCCAGTTCCAATTCCAGCTCCAAGCAAACATTTCCCAACCAAGTATCTCCCCTTTTTCGTTACTTTTTCTTCTACATTTCCGTTATGCGAGTGAGTCGTGCTCAATCAATAAAAAGACGTCCCCCTCTACCCCCCCAAAGGAACCGTGAAAGTACAAGCTGATGAAATTATTGCCGAAGTGGATCCATCAACTTCTTCCGAAACATCTACTACTGGAGTCATAACGTTCCACCGTTATCCGGTTCACTTTTTTTAAGAGGCTATCCGGTGTCTCAGAACGCGAATAATTTTTCTCAATGCTCGTGCGGCTCTGCGTTTGCAAGCCATAGAACTCCACGCACGTTCTCTTGACTGTGGAATTTATTATGCATTTCGCCACTTTAAATGCAATTTTCATTTTTCTTGGCGCTTTCCTCGAGTGTCAGCCCCACTTACAAGACACCACTTTTCAAGTTTAAGTGTTCTGTTCAGTCGGGGTCGCTGTTGGGAGATGAAAGGAGGAATAATTCTGCTCACAACCCTCATTTTTCTTGGATTTAGAAGGTCACCCGTGCGTGTCAGAAATATATACGATTCGGTGTCCTCTTTTGTTCGATATAGATTCTTAAGAACAAAAAGAAAGGAATGGAAATCTCTTGCCAAAATTACAAACTCTCAGTTAATTCATTTCGTTAATTAATAATTAACGAAATTTTTGTTAAAAATCATGCAATAATTCATGATTTATAAATAAAATTACACCACGTTAATTGGCGTCAGGCATTTGTTGAGGTGATCAATTCTGTTGAGGTAATTCTGTTGAACGTGTCATCTTTCATGCCCACTTTTGCAATTGTCTTTTCCACCCAGTTTGGGGAAGACCTGGATTCTACCAACTGTGCTGTCCAGGAGGGGATGAAACTGTTATTGGTTGGAATTCAATAAAATGAAACCGCAATAAAGAGACACGCTCAGATCTTTTTTTTATCCATTTTGGACCACTGTCCCCATCCACTCTTAATTATCACCTTTCGTGGCAAGAGAAGAGCCAAAAGAGTATGTTTTTCATCTATATTCATTACGATTTAACCGGAAGAGTGGCACGTGGGAAACAAATACAATGATGTTCTTCCATTACCACTGCGGCACAGCGAACTGCTCCCAAAGGTCGTGATGCGGCAGTTGCATCTCAAGAAAGGAGGAAGGTGCTTCCATAATGCCAATGTAACTTTCATAACGATCTCTTTGAGCTACATTTACGGGGTGAGCTGTGCTGTAAAGAGATGTGCATCGCGGATGATGCTCGTAGATTGTTGTTATGGAAACGACACGTGTTGCCCACATATTTACTCTTATCGAGGTTATCAAAACGCTCGCGCAGTTCTTTGAATCTATTGTAAGCATTGGGGAAACACATCTCCACTTACACCCCCCCCCCCCCTTTCCCGGGGTTGCAAGGGATTTAGGCTTTCAAAAGAAAAGACGTTTTTGAACGCTACTCTTCTTAAACCAAATAAGTTTAAAGAGGATGGAATTAATGGACTTTCGACACTCGAGGTTAAATGTTATGTGTTGCTTGAGACAGATTACAAAACAGCTCCTTAACAACGAATATCTCTCTGTCACATGGAAATATGTTTCCGAATGATCTATTATCCAGTTGTTCACAGGAACTGGGTCTTAGATGTGCCTTCACCACCAAAATCCATCTGCACAGATGAAGAAATTGAGTATTGGGAGTAGAATGCCTATTCGGAAGCCACTTATTTCAGAGAAAAACAGAAAAATGCGCTTGCAGTGGCGCCCAGAACGTCGTGATTGGACAGTGGAACAATGGTAGAAAGTCATGTGGTTAGAAGAATCATGGTACGTTTTGTTTTGCACTGATCTTAGGCAGAGAGTGTGGCGTGAACCTCACGTAGCGCTGGAAACCTGTTGCCTTGTTAAGACAATCCAAGTACTGTATATGGGGGTGGTACTGTGGTTGAAGAATATTTTGTTGGCATTGACTGGGTTTGTTGATACCACTAGAAGGTTGAATGTCATCTAGTGAGTACCTGAATTTCGTATCACATCTACTGCACTTTGCAATATGTCCTACTGCCCAACTGTTATCCCGAAGGAGATGGCCACTTTATGTATGATAATACAACAGCGCATCGTGCCAGAATCGTGCAAGAGTGGTTCGGGTATATGGCACATGTTATGGTATTAAGGTTCCCCGTAAATGATTAAATCTACCCATATATTTACCATGCGCATTCAATCAGGTGGGTGATTAAAATAATCACCACCTGATTGAATGCGCTTATTACACCGTCCTAAAAGTTTCCAAAAAGAGTCAGCGAGGGCGTCCAAACAGATGATGTTCAGTTTTTCTTTATGTCCTCAATATCCTTTGAGATAAACTGAAGGTAAAGAGGAGAAGTCCACTGATGCTGGATAGAGAAAGTAGGAAGGAGGATTGATCTGTACAATGTCATGATTCGTCAGAAATGTCTTCTCAAAAAGTGCAGAATCTTGGCCTTCTGTGAATGAAACGTTTTGGATCTTGGTAATAATTTTGAAGTCCACTGCATGGTCCAACACTCCCCTCCAGTGACTTGAAGATTGTCTCGACAAATCTGGATGAAATCTTCTATGGAAATTATGGACGAAGCTGTGTGGCACAAATATTCATGTCCAACTCACCAGCCATCATCTGAGGGTCAAACGACGACCTCTTTCCACAATTTACCGAACTACGTCCTCATCTCTGCTCAATAATCATCATAATTTCGGACATTATGTTCCAACCTTCCCGTTCGCATCAATAATGCTCACCAAGGGGTGTTTAACTCTCTCATCGCTAGATGGAGGAGAACAGAAGACGGAAAATCAATCGTCATGTATCTCCGTAAGCACCCATCTCCGTCCGACAATACGACTCCTTATAGGCACGTGATGCAAAGAAACCCATCCAACGACTTTTCGCAGATTCTTTTACCACGATGGTGGAAGCCCGGATAATTGGGTTGTTGGCAATTTGCCCGATGGTCGTAAACGCGATACGAAGGTGAACTGGAGTCGCATTATGGTTCGTACAGAGAGCGAAGGGACCAGTAACATTAAAATTGAAAGAAGATGGGATAGATAGATAAGTGAAAGAGGATACTTTTCGCTCATTGCGTTACCATGGTAACGCATTGAGTTTCTATAGCGACGCAATTAGTCCGAATTACGCCGGGATGCGAAGCGTGTCGAGAATTAAAGTTAAATCACCGCAGGTATTTTTAGGGACTTTCACGTGACAGGCAGAAGTAATTTGTTTTTACCCACCCACCCACCCGTCACGTGCACCTGAAAAAATGATCGAAGCGGGTAATTAGCCCCTGGCTCGGTTTGGACGCTAATTACTGCCGTAAGTGGCGCCTTAATTGGCACGTGCCTCCGTCCCTTATCGGTTCTTTGGATTCGATGATGACAGCGTCCTTGGAGTACACGTGCTGGTGCGCAATAAAAAAAGGTCATCGCCAAGAAAGGATCTTTAGAAAGGTGAAGAAAATGAAAGCAACGCAGAGTGAGAATGGTGGATGGAGTGTGGTGGAGTACTTAATTTTGGGTTTGTTTTTCAATCCCTCGCGCAGCCTGCACGAGAACTAAGTCCTAAGAAGGCCACTCCGCAAGGTGACCTGGCAGCGATTGGAAGTGCTTAGCTACGAGAGAGGATCGGCTTTAAAGAGATTTCCGCAACATCGGTGGCATTTCCAGGTCAAAATCACATCGCGCACAATCCCTTTCGAGCTATTAATCAATTTCTGCCGGGTGGATTATAGGAACTGTGACTAAGGCGCCCTCTGGCCCAAATAAAAAAAAAGATCACTCAAGCTCAGAACCATGGTGGTGATGTCGTCGCTTTTTTTGTTCGTTTCTTTCTTTCAGAGTTCAATATTTTAATCGAATATTAGAGGAAATTTCTTTTAAGCCTAGCCTACTGAAGAAATTGCAAAACCTTTTCCAACTTTCGTTCGAAGAAAGGGGGGTATTTATTCCTTCAACCCCCCCCCCCCCTCCACATCATCTGAGTATGCGCCAATTGCAGCCCATCTCGTTAACATACTTTCGCATCACGATTTTGGGGTTGCTGTTCCCCAAGTGACCTTGCATTTTGCTGCATTAAAACATAGCTGCTAGTTTTTGTGATCATTCTTGCAGCCTGTTCAAGTCATCCTGAAAGAGAAAAGCTGCTTGGCAATGATCATTAACTACTGTTCCAATCTTCAGAAATGTTGACATCACGTGTTCCATCAAAAGTTGTCCAGCAACCAATTCTTCGGTGACCCTACTTCTCTCCTTACAATATCCATTAATCGCAACCCTCTGCCTTTGCCCTGCATCCCACCAGATCCATCTTAGAATCTTTCCAGTAGTCCCAACATGTTCCAATTTATACAGTAATCTTTCATGAGGGACAGAGTCCAGTGGTTTGCTAAATTCAATTGAATTACATCGAAATCATTCCCCACATCCAGCTTGTGACTAGCTCTGCCAAAATAGCTGTCCAGGTTAGTTAAACGTGATTTTCCCTTAAAAAAGACCATTTGTGCGTTTACCAAATGGTCTTTTTTAAGGCCAGAATTCGATTTCTATCTAAATGTCCCTAGAATGAGCCCTTAATGATTTTTCCTACCACCGAAGTCAAGCCAAAGTATACCGAAGTAGCACTTCTTGCGTCATAATGCGGCGGTTGTTCATAGTAAGCTGGTCAACTCTGTTAATGTTCATGGACATGTGCATATGTAAAGGCGATCCCTGGAACGTCTGTTGAATTCCGCTTCGTATCGCTGTGAAGAACAGAATCAATGCAAAAGGGCCACAAATGGATTGGTGTAGTGTTTGAGAAGTGTGCATGTTCTGTTGTTGGTGTTCTGGTCACTTGACTCTCCAGAAGTGTCAATCACTTGGAGAGATGATTCTGGGTACTAATACACAACACGAGAAGATGGGCCAGTCCCATTAAAACACGTACTGTCTCAAATGAGATCCTGTCTCATCTGGTGTTGCCATACGATGGGCCAGGATCCTCTGGGGGACCCACTCCACAGGAAAAAACAAAAAAACAGCAACAAAAGAAAACTTGATTTATTGCTGTTTAAGGCCATGGACCTTTGGGGATATTGCTCATTGGCTAAGCTTCCCGACTTAGTGGGGGAGGAATTGCTCCGGAACCTCAAGAAATTCCTTGGGACGTTGTGCTCACTTCAAGATGCAGTTAGAGTTGGTTTCCAATCAATTTCAACCTACTCCTTAGGTGTAGCCCAAGTGGATGCGTTCCAAGCGACTGGTGCTCTCTGGTGGACAAGCGGCTGTGAGGGCTACCTTTGAATGCAGTACACCCCTCGGGTTTTAGAAAGGGTGTACACTACTGGTATTCCATGATCCCCAACCCGTTTCAAGTCACCAAACATCCGGGCAGGGCCAGATTTACAAATAAGCTAAACAAGCTACAGCTTAGGACCTCGCATTACAAGGGGCCTCGCTCAATCTTACAAACTTCTTTTTTTTAATATTGTCACGGGTGAACTGTTAAAGAGAAGGGCCTTATAAATGTCATGGCTTAGGGCCACAATGTTTAAATCCGGCCCTGCATCCAGGTACAAGGCAACGGTGAGCCTGACGTGATTTTATATTGGGGACACTCCTCCCCCACCTCCTTCCGAAGCTTTCAGTTTTCACGTACGTTCAGTTGTTTCTCGATTAATCACTCCAAGTGTAAAAATTGCTGCAAGTTCTGTAATCCCTCCATCCATCAGCCCCAATTTTCTGGGCGCACCCTGGTGTACGTTCTGTTTCTACGAGAGGAAAAAATAAAACGCAATTAAATAAAAAACGGAAATCCGAAGTCGAAATTTATTTCTTTTTTTCTTTCTTTATTTTTTCCTTACGACGCAGTCGAACGTCGGCGTTAATTAAATGAGAGCGACAGAAGGCGATAAATAAGCGGAGGCGGACGCTCGTGCGAAGGAGGCGACAGAGGAAAAACACGCGGAGACCGAGAAGAAATGGAGAGAGAGAGAGAGAGAAAGAGACAGAGACAGAGAGAGAGAGAGAGGGAGAGTTCGTAAACAAACCAAACAAGCGCATTTTTTACGGGGTAAACGCCGACTGTCAGCTGCGGAGTGTACGACTGCTTACGATGAGCACGCGCCACTCTCACGGCGGTATCGGAAGTGTAAATGCGGGTTTTAAAACACCCCTAAAGTGCCGTATCCACTTACTGCGGACCCCTCCACCCCCCCCCCCCCCCCCGTGTCCCCGTCTGCGATTGTTTTCCGCCACATCGAAGAACTCGCGTGCAAATTACATTTCCTCACCGCCGCCGCTGATGCAAACTCGGAAAAAAAGGGCGATCGATGCCGTATTTACTTTTCCGACGACCTTCGTACATCGTCGTTGCCATGGTAACTGCTCCGGGTACGCTCGGGGCACGAGCACGTCTTTGGAACGCGTGATTCAGAGCGGTCGTGATTCAGAGTTAAACACCCCCAGTTAACATTGGGGTGACTTGTGCTGCCATCTGGTGTGTGAAACAAAAAATGTGGGGGGGGATGTCCCGGGGGAGTAGAACAGTGGGAGGGGTCCGATATGTCTATTTGACACCAAAGTCTTCACTAAAATCATCCGAAAACATAAATGAAAGTAAAATCCTCGCGATTGTATTTGGAAACAGCAGATGAGATTGAGAAGCACACTGCAGAGGTCGTATGTGGAGGAAACGGTATTGATCAGCTAAACGTTGGGAAGAAAATCTGATAGTTATTGGCAGGGCGCCAAGCCCTGCAAACGCCGATGTATACAAAGAGGGGTTACTGTTTATGAAGAACGTCGCCGCTGCTGGAAGGCAGAAGGCGAACGGCAATCTGGCGAAGAAAGGTCAGGGTTGAGGGGATCGATGAATTGTAACAGATACACAATGCGCAGAAGAACGGGAATCTCTAAACAGCGGCAACATCATTCCCTTCCATAAACAAAAATCTCACCCGCTTCTAATTAGAGTCTGTTTTCCGTTTCGACCCTGACCTTTCCCCATCGAACTTGCCGTTTCTTATCGTAAAGAAGAGAACTCCAACGGCATTTTTTGGCGAACGGATTTAAAGCCAAATTGGATATTTCTCGGAGTGCTGACCAGAAAAAAAAAAATTAATGTTGAAAATCGCAATGTGTGTTCCAAGGTTTGTTTATCTGTCAATATCTCGTGAGAACGTGTAACGGCTTTCCCTTATTATTGGATGAGTGCCAAAAAACTAAGCGGGTTCTTTCCCGATTTATTTCTTTATAAACCTAATTAGGACGCTCAGATTTCAATTAGCTTAATTAGTGGGATGTCTCGCGTTTCGCGCACACCCACGCGAGCTAAGAAAACGCAGAGAGGAAAGCGTGCCCTCCCCGTACTTAATCATCGAGATCAGCGAGCCTCCAGGGCCACGTGACTAATTGGGTTCTCAATTAAGGCAATTTCGGACGATGAGGAAATCCGAGTTCGTTTCCCGTTTCATTTACTCCGACGGTGTAATGCGGTCCGAATTCGAGTCACCAACGAGGTTCGAGTGTGGATGGTGTCGTTGAAGTCGTACGTCTCAAAGGTCACACAGTGTTCGTAAAATGTCTTCGAAGGTCATTCTCGAACTGGGCTGCCTTTGTCTTCTCGTTAGTGCAAAGATCAATTCTTTCCTTCTTTCCTTCCTAGCTTTCTTTCCTTTCTTTATTTCTTCATTTCTTTTTTTCATCCTTTTTTTCTTTTTTTTTGTTTCATTTTCATTAGAGGAATTGACCTTTCGTCTAATCCTCTTTTTTCTTTTCTTTCATCGCTTTCTCTTTTCCATTCTTCCTTTTCATCTCATCCTCTTTCTTTTGTACTTCGTTTCTTTCTTCCTTTCTTTCTCCATTTTTTAATTCTTTTTTCTTTATTTCTTTCATCGTTTCTTACTTTGTATCTTTCCTTCGTCTCTTCCTTTTTTCATTTTTTTCATTCTTTTTTCTTTTCTTCCTTTCAATCTTTCCTTTTTTGTTCGGTTCTTCATTTGTTTCCTTCTTTTTTTTTTTTTTTTTTCGTTTCTTTATTTCATATTTTCTTCATTTCTATTTTCTTTCCTCGTTTCTTTATTTCTTCATTTCTTTCTTTCAACCTTTTTTTTTTTTTCTTCCTTTCATTCTTCGTTTCTTGTCCCTTTTGATTGTCTGATTCTGGCTATACCTTTCTCTATGTCGTTATTTTTCTCTCTTTTTCTTTCTCTTTCTCTTTCTCTTTTACCTCCTTCTCCCCTCTCTCGTTTTCTACTCCTCGTTACCTTTCTCTCTCTCATCTTCTCTTCCTCTCTCTGCTTCTCTCTTTCTCTCTTCCTTTCTGTCTTTCTCTTACGCCTTCTTTCTTTCTTCCTTATTGTCTGATCATCTTTCTCTTTCATCCTCTCTCTCTTTTCCTTTTTTCTCTCTCACTCTCTTTGTTCGTCTTCCCACCCCCCTTTCTGTCTCTCCCAAGAAAAAACCCTCCCTCAAATCTGCCCCAGTTGCCGAAATGCAATCGTCGGAGGTGGGTTCAACCCGGATGACCCTCGCTAATTGGAGCGTCTTTGATTAATTCAATCGGAAGTTGCGGCGGAGGTCGGGAAGGACAACAGATGCACGAGCGACCAAAACACAGCCGTACAACGGACGTCTCTGGGGTTGCAGAAGACTGATGGCTGCACCAGACGGGGGGGAGGGGAGGGGAGTGGCACTCGGAATCGAAGCTGCAGCTCGTCCGAGGACATCGCATTCCCGGTCGCCAAATTAGTCTCCGGCAAAGGACGAGGCCGTCTGTCCTCGTTCGCTCGCCCATTAATTGTCCGCTCCGACAAACGACTGGGATTTACGATTCGCCTGTTTGCGCACGAGATTCGAAGGAATCCTCCGTCACAAACAGGAAGGAAAACGCGAAACGAAGCGGGGAATGTTGGTTTCAGCTGCCGATGCGGGCAACACAACGAGCCGAAACCACGGCGAACCCCTTACTATCGTAACTTATCGATCCTCATTAAAAACAAGGGCCGGAGCTGCGCACAGCTGTCCTCATTAAAGGCGAATCCGGTCTCAAGGTTTCGTTTCGCCCGTCTTTTCAGCGTTTCCGAATCAGCGGCACTTTCGAGTTACGACCGCGCAATAACACGAGTAACGAGACACGCGTCCGCAGTAGTCCTCGATGTTTACAAATGTTTTTCGGCACCGCCTCGTGCCTAGCTGGCGTCCCTCCGACGATGTTAACGACGCCCTCCCCCGCCTTAAAACGACTGCCGGGCTGCTCGCGTAATGGCTCGCGGTGCATCCGCCCAGACGTGCCACTTCGCATCTCGCGAGTATCGATACGGGAGAGGTCAAAGGTCAACGATGTTCGGAACAAGCTTTCGCGGCTTCGTCGCACAACGCCGAAACCAGCGTCGTTCGTGTTTATTCGAGAAGATCAACGCCTTCCAGCAGCGCGAGATTTACGCCACGAAATGAGTGATCCTGGAATGGAGTATTGGAGGTAGGGAGAGAGACACAGCGAGAGGGGGGGGGATTTCGGTGAACTGCCAAACGACAAACAGGCGGGAGGCGAGCTAAAGTACTTCATCTTTCCGCATCACATGAAACAGGTGCGAGCATCACGAATCTCGGTTCATTTGCAAACTTCGATGTGGTCGGCCATCTGAAGCAATCAATTCTGATTGTTATTTGGTTTTTAGGAGCAGGAGCAACTAAGGCCATATTGCTCCGGGAATATGCGGTGGTCATTCCCTGACCTTTCCGCATCCTCCGTATTTGGTGGTGACGGGCTCGAACCCCGGTCTAATCAAGAAGAGTGTGCTACGCACTACTGCTCCTTCCCACCTGGCTACGGAGGCGGCAATCAATTCTGAAACGCTGAAGAAAAACAGAAGTGAAATTTGAAAACTTGAAAAAAGTGCTTCGTGGAAGCATTTGAACAATAATACACGAGCATTTGGGATTGGCCAAAGATTCTGCAAGATGGGTTTCCACAGACCCGGGAACAAACATCACAGGCTGGAGTCATCAAAAGAGAATTTAGAATTAATTCTCGCTAATCCAGACAGATTTTCATCCCGGTGATGGTTGATTGGTGTCCTGAATCCAAATCAGAACACAAGGGAGCTCCAGACTAGAAAAAATGTCGAATTAACAATTAGTTGGAAAATGTTGGCCTCAGTCCCACAAAAGGATTGTTGATTACCTTTCACGTAAAACCGCAACAACAGGGAAATATGATGCCGAAGTTAAAAGTTGCAATTTGGAGGAAAAGACGAAGAAAGTTGGGTCATTGAGTTTTCTTTTCCACGAAGATGCACCAGTACACAGACTAAAATTCATGAATGTGCATTTGAATAAGTTACCTCTCCCGTAGGATCGAGATCAGGCCAGAGGGTAGTCAGTAATTGTATTGAGCCACCTCTTGATCCAATATTCAATATTTCTTGTCATGAGGTTTTGGAGTGGATGACCATATTGTAGCGGCATACATGGGTAGAGACATTAAAAGGGTTTGGACATAATTCACCAGAAGAGCTTTCTGTCTGTTACTTCTGCCAAATCTTGTCTGATAGCCCAAGTTGCTGAAAAAGTCCTTGCTTGAAGGACACCCCATCATGCAAAGTGAGTACAAGATTTTACTTTCAGGATTCGTGTACTCGAATATCTGAAGTTGACTTTTTCCTAAAATTCCCAACTCTACCAAATCTACCCAAATGGCAGATTTGGTACAGTTGACGGTCAACCCTATCTCTAGATTAACTGGTCCAATGCAGAGAGCACTGCTGTTTGGCTCTTGGATGCGAACCAAATTGACATCAGCAGACAGTAAATAAATTGTCTGCTGATGGCCACATTTCCTTTCCATTTCTGATCCTCTTGAGAGGGTTTCCCATTTCCTTTTCCTCTACTGTCTGTTTTCCTCTCATTCGTTCAATGACAGGAATGATTTCGAAGTTTAACATTCGGTAATTTTCCATGTCGCAGTTCTTTAGATGGATTTGCTTTTTAGCTGCCAATGTAATTATCCGAAATATATAGTTTCTTTTCAGGAATGCACAAATTAAGAAATTAATTTTGATCTTTAGACAAAACGCATTGAAGCAGCGTGAAGACAATCCACAAATTTCAAAAATATTGATCTGATTTCCAGTTCACCTTTTGATGATGTTATTTGTTTAAAAGTACCGCAATTTCAAGGCAACTTGTCGCAAAGCCATATGCGTTCTGTTGTAAGCAAAAGAGCATTTCATTTCCGAGATATTTTAAATCTTGCTGGCCATAAGACAGGACGAGACAGGCGTCTTGCGTTTCATAATTTTGAAATTGTACTTAAAATATTATAAACTAGGTGGCTGAGGAAGTCCAGCTCCAATGAACCACAATACAGCAGCTGACAAATATTTGATGGATCCAGTTGAGAACTGAGAAGGCGAACTGCCCTTTCCAATACATGCCACACATTCTCAGATGGATTCAAATCTGAAGAATTACGAGACCATGTTGCAAATATTGGAAATGTTCTTCTGGAAAGAATCCGTCTAAATGAGAGTAAAAATGAAGCATCGTCATCATAGGGTGGCGTTGGGCTGCTTGAGTGGTGACCACGAGACACTTTGTCTTTACCATCGGTGCAAAAAAAAAGTGACAATCGAAACTCTCAGACCACATGATCTTTTTTGCACTGTTCCACAGTCCAGTAGCCATAGTGGGTAGCACAGTTAGTAGAATACCCGCCCTCCCCACACCGGGTGGAAAAGACCTGGGTTCCAGTCCCGTCGATGACGTGAAGACGTTTTAAGGGCCTTTTACACAACGTGGCTGAGTTAGTTAGTCTCAGGAGAGGGTAGTATGGTAAGGCACCACTCCAGTCGGCTCTTGGTGCAACACCTTTCTGAAAATCGAAATGATTATCTGTCGTTCTGAAGAAGTGGTGCTTATTGATACCAAGGAAATTTTGACCATACCATATTTATAATTATTTGGCCAGTGACTGTATATTCGAATTGTCAGGGGTAACCCAATTTTTCTCAGACTATCGAGACTCCTAAAATAATACACTGAGTGTATTTGAAACATAAATTGAAACAAAGACCGACTAATCGTTTTGGAGAGGATGAGCTACCTCCACGAGTACCAATTTTTAGAGAAGGCTGAGTAAACATCCCGAGGAGGAAATTCCTTCGAGCAGTCGCAAAGTGAAAGCCAATAGATGTTCTCACACATTGGAAATCGAACTTTCGACCGCTCAGTTGGCGAGACAGACACAACAAAGTTAGTTCGTTTGTTCTTCGTCAATTGACCGCCTTGGGTCACAGATATGAACCAAGAAAAGGTGCCCAGCTGGTTGCGTGAGTTCTTTCGAGCTGAGAATTCGGATTTTCAATCATCGAAAGAAATTGTGCACCACACGAAAGAAATTACCAGCAACAAATACTGCAGGAGCTGATTGGAAGCTGTTTATCCGGGATTCTTTATCGATGTCTTCTGTTGGGAAAATTTCTGAAGATTTCCAAAGACAAGAAAGTTGTGGTGTTTTGAAGAAAAGACCCACTGTCTTTCTCAAGGTCAAATAATGTACGGATTCAATTGCATCTTTAGCGTAGAAATACCTCGTAGCTCCAGAATTGACCACGGTCCAAGATGTTCAAAAAATCAACTGTTACCAGGGCAACCGTTAATCTTATCTTGAGCTCTTCCCTTACCACTGTTAGTCTCTAAAACTTACAGTAAATATTTCTCCTTTGGAAGCGACCTTAATAATTGAGAATGATCCTGGTGTCGCTGATATAAATCATCCTGTCACTAAGAAATAGCTGTATGTCTTTCTCAAAGACTCTGGAGGGGTTATAAATTAACCCTCTGTATACGTGAGGTAATTCCCTGAAGATTACTGGGCATAACTAAAATAACAAGGTGCTCTTTATTACTTCACTGTTAGATAAGGAAGATATACGACACATCCGTTGGAGTGACCTTCAACTCAGCATTTCGTTGGAAGCGTGGGTTGTGGCAGATTTCTTTACAACGAAGTCTACAGACCTTTTGTACGAATCCGTCTTCCAAAAACAGGAGCCGTTAGAACCAGAAAGACACTTGAAGGCGATCGGAAAACATTGAATTCATATTGATCAGACCACGCTTCTCAAAAAAACAAACAAAAAAAAATCTTAGAAATAACAGATAACTACACTCACTGGCCAAAACATTAGAAACGTTTTGCAATTGGCGTTAAAATATAATTACGCAAAAGATATCCAAATGCAAATCTAAAATTGAGAAAGGAGCTCAACATATATGATCCACTCGAGGAGAATGAGACGGTATTTGTAGTTGGTGGCCATTTTCTGTAGGTTAATTCCAAGATGGAGCAGTGCCTGAATTTTGGGGAGTGCCTGGGCAGGCAGGAAACTATTACAAAGTTTTAGAAGGTGGTATTTGAGGATTAGTGTGGGGTCCGACCTCAAGGCCATTTTTGGCCCGTTCCAGTTGCACACACGAACACCGGTTTTTGGAGTGAGGGTGACGCGATACCAAAATTTCAGCAGCTTATAAAATAACCGGATAAACAGTGGTTTGAAGATGTCTGGTAATGGTTGCAGCATCGTTGGAATGAAGTAAGTGTTGCTTGGCTCTTCGGCGTTGGGTGATAAGTCGCTTCTGGAGGTTGTCTGTGGCGCATTAAACCTCAGCTTCTGATCAAAGTAGACACTGAGGTCCTTATGGCAGGTAACCACTGAGACGAGAGTGCCACAAACTGATGGTTGAATTATTGTTGGTCGCTGTTTCAATGAGTAAATCATTATTGCAGATTTTGAAAGGTTACGGTGTAATCTAAATATCTGCAAATAAGTTGAAAGAGTGATCAAGTTCTCTGTGATTGAAAAAGTAATTGCCTTTGGGTTTGCAGACGGTGGGATTAAGATAAGGAACTTTATATCATCGGCATATATTAGAGCAACATAACGGGGATGCATGAAAGGAATTGGAATGGCTGAGAAAAGAAGGCCAGAAAGGATGCTACCTTGTGGGACTCCTGTGGTGATTTTCCTTGTAAATTGGGTCTTCTTCATTGTGAGGTGGACACTTTTATTCTTCAATAAAACGGCGAGGAAAGCTAGTAGGTCGCCATTAATCTTGAAGAAGGATTTCAGAAGACTGAGAAGAGCTGTGATGTCTAGGTTGTCAAAAGTGCCTTCAATATCCGGATTTAGTTTCGAAAGTAATTGAAAATGAAGAAATTGTGGAAGAGGCCATGCACACTTACAGATCTGTGACTCCAGGCTCTCTCAATCAGCTCTGTTATGATCTCCAGCAGTCTTCGTGGGATGGAGTGGCTGCTACAGATGATCCTGAAATTGCGACGAACTTCTTCTTTGAGCATATCCTAAATAGTTACGAAAATGCGCGTCATACATCAGGAACCCAGGGAATAAAAAGACCACTAGGCCAAGATGGAAACTATGCCCATTTATGTCAAACAAAATTTGTAACATGCTAAAGAAAAGGGACGAACTTGCAAGAATTGCTAGAGAAACAGGAAAGGAGGAGGATAAAAACAAATACACAACGTACAGAAACAAAGTCACCGACAGTATTAGGTAGGACAAAAGGAAATATTATAGTTCCCAACTTAAAGGCGTCATTACAAGCAAGGAAAAGTGGACAGTCTTGGACAAGCTACTACCTGGAAGAAAAACGAAACCACAGAGCTACGTTGGAGATGTAGTTGAGAACGAGGTACTCATTTCGGATGACCAGGAAAAAGCCGCAGCATTCAGTAATCACTTTATCTCAAGCGTGAATAACCTTTTTAAAGACGAAGTTGACTCTAGAGATAATGCAACGAAAGAATCTGTCAAGCACTCAATGAGGAGCTCTTTTTTCCTCGCTCGGCTCTCAGATCAAGAGATTTTAGAAGCAGGACATCAATTAAAAGAAAAGGGAGCCCCTGGCTTTGATGAAATATCTCCTGCTCTGCTGAAAAAGGTCCTTAACTCAATTCTAACACCACTGAAGTATATTTACAATCTTTCCGTTCAATCTGGTAAATTCCCGTCTCAATTCAAAAAAGCAGTCATTGTTCCTGTTCCTAAGGGGAAAAATTGTAACTCTATCAACAGTTTTCGTCCAATAGCTCTACTCTCAGTTTTTGCAAAATTATTCGAAAAAATTCTTCACGGCAGACTCATGGGCTTCCTGGAAGTCAATCAGCTTATCCATCAACAACAGTACGCTTATCGTTCAAAAAGATCCACTGACCTGGCAATTGTTGACTTCTGCTCTAGGGTCACGGACTGTCTTGAAAAGGGTCACTATGCAATAGCACTCTTTCTAGACCTATCAAAAGCTTTTGACTGCATAAATCATAATATCCTACTCAACAAGCTCAACAATCTTGGCTTGAGAGGAAAAATTAACCTTCTCCTTGAAGACTACCTTACTGATAAGCCATTTGTCGTTAAAACAACCAGTCTTTTTCAGACATTTCTTATTGCTCCAGGGGAGTACCTGAAGGCTCACTTCTCGGACCTATCCTATTTGTTCTTTACATTAATGAATTTCTCTCTTCTTCCATCTTCCCACCTAGTAGCGTATGCCGATGACATTTCCATTATAATCACTGATAAAAACCCTAACCAACTTCAATGCAAGATCTCTGCCCTGCTCTCTGAAATGCATAGTTGGCTTCAGAAAAATCCAAAAAACCCAGAAAAATCCAAATATATGGTGTTTAGGACGAAAAATAAACCATTGAATATTGATTTAGAAATAACATACAAAGGAAAACAACTGGAAAGGGTGAATGATATCAAGTTTCTAGGAATCTGGCTAGATGACAAGCTGAGTTGGGATAAGCAAATGATCACCTTACGAAAGAAGTCTTCGTCACTAGCAGGAATACTCGCCCGAGCCTCTGCCTGGGTACCTCCTTCCCTTCTCAGACTAGTGTTCCTTTCCTTAACACAGCCTCACTTGACATATGGAATCATCTCATGGGATACGACCATTCAAGATAGTCTTGCGAGAATCAATTCAATTGTCAATCGATGTGTTCGTTCAATTTTGGGCCTTCCCTGGAATGCATCGGTGACTTCGAGATATAAGGAGGCGAGACTCTTAAGCATCTACCAACTGATACAAAAAGCTGAGGCGGTCTTTGTCTACAATGCTTTGAAAACACCAAACTTTCCTCCTCTCTTCAGATCCTTTTTTATAACAATAGAAGAAGAAGGAATAAGATATAATTTAAGAAATGAAGCGAACCTGAAGGTTCCGCTTTTCAGAAAAGCCATAGGCCAGAAAAATATAAAATACAGAGGCGCAAAAACCTGGAATAATCTTCTTGGAAATATCAAAAATGCCATTTCACTAAACAGGTTCAAGAAGCTCCTGACTGAACACATCACCAGGGATGTCTGATCTAAATCACCTTCCACTCAACTCCTGAACTTTCCACAATGCATACCACTTTGGAAATTGTGTAAACAAGTTGAAGGAATAGCTGTCAAAAAGCTTGTAACACTCTACGCAATTATTTCATATTTTTTTCTTTCATACTTGTTATTGTAAAAGTACTCACAATGTAATTATAAGTATGTACTGTTGTTAACCACGCGACATGTGTGGTTGGTTTACGAAGTCTCTGTAATGGAATGTAGAAACACGTCCGATTCATGATGTATCTGGTTTTATTGTTATCTTTTTCAAAGGGAACACCCCCTAAAAAGCCTCTGGCTTATGTGTTCTCCCTCCCTTCCTGCTGTTATCTCCCAACAATTGTAACACAAAATGGGGATAAATAAATTATCAAATAAATTATCAAAGCCTGAAGAATTGATGTCGGTGCTGCCATGAGGTTTGTTATGATGCGTCTATTTGCGACTGCGAAAGTCTGGGCAGTAGCACAGTGGTATCGTCACTGTCCTCCCCACATCTGGTGGAAAAGGCCTGAGTTCGAATCCCATCGATGACGAGAGGAATTTTAATGGATTTGTTTCACTTCGTGGCTGAGTTAGTCGGTCTCAGGCGTAGAAAGCAAGGTAATTTCTCCCAGAAACTTGGGTTTTTCGTCCAGCAAAACAGAAAAATCAGCCATAGAACACAAGCAATTAACAAACACTACACCATGGCGGATGAATTTAATTATTCGGGTTGCCTAAAAACAATAGTTTGATTTCTTTTGCGACTGTGAAATGGGACTGTTTCAGTTTCTGTGCCATCAGCTGGAAGGAGTATCTTTTGAAGGAGTTTGAGGAGGGTGGAAGAAGTTGATATTAGTCTGAAATCTTTTGAGCTTGTTGGCGCTTGAACCTTAGGCAGTGGACTCACAGAGTATTCGTTCCATTGGGCAGGGAAAACTCGTGTGGAAAGAACTGAGTTGTAGATTGAGAACAATTAATTATGAAATGAGGTAGCTTATCTCTGCCTGCTCTTCTAGATGGATGCAGGGCGTTTATAGCATTTATCAGTTGCTGTCTGGTGATAGAAATGATGGAGAGATGATCAGTAGGAAAAAATTGGACAGGAATTTCTGCAGAAGCGGAATTGGCTTTGAATCTTGCAATGTAGTCAATCCAGTTATCTAGATCAAGATAACTGGATGGACTACATCTTGATCCAGATATACTTATCTAGGAAAAGTCATTAACTGTAATGATGATTAATGGCTGGAAGTCAAGAGAAGAATAAATTTTGGATGGATAGCATTCAGGAAATATAGTCACATACTGAGGAGCAATATCTCAGTTTGTCTGAAACGTAAAATAACGAACCAATGTATACTCCCCACCATGACTTATGGAAGTGAAACTTGGGCACTCACCAAAAGAATGGAAGAGAAGCTGAGAACTACACAGCGAAGAATGGAACGAATTATATTGGGAATCAGACTGTTAGATAAGATGAGAAACACATGGATTAGGCAGCAAACTCAAGTAAAGGACATTCTTATCAAAACTAAAGAACTAAAATGGTCTTGGGCAGGACACATAGCTAGAAGACATGATGACAGATGGACTAAGAAAATAACAGAATGGTACCCAAGAGGAGCTAGAAGAAAACCTGGAAGACAAAGGCGGAGATGGATAGATGAAATTCATGAGTTTGTGGGTAGTAAATGGATGTCCAGTGCTCAAAACAGAAGGAACTGGAAAGTTGCTGGAGAGGCCTTCATCCTGCAGTGGAATGAAAATGGCTGATGATGATTACCAGGCTTCTTAATCGATCTGTTCTTAAGGAAGACATGAGCTTTCCGATTTTCAGAAAGATGCTATTGTTGGAGCAAGTTTTAAAATGATCCACAATTCACAATCGAAAAGACAAAAAAAATTACTGGTGTGTCGAAAGCAATCATATCAATCGGCAGTTGAAGACTCTGGCGTGTAGATGATTGCACAGGCCGAAATTTAAACAGTTCCACTTGACTAGTACCAAAATCCGAAGGCTACTGTTGCTACCCGACCCGTATTCTGGCCGAAGCATGAAGACCAGGTGTGCCGCTCCCGTCCAGCCATCCTAACTTGGCTATCGATTGGCGTATCTTTCCATACAAATCGGCAATTTCGGGAGGATTTTTTTCTACATCACAGCTGTATCATGTGATCAATCAAGTTATTTATAACACCCCCTGAAGTTTGTTCTTAGAAGCAACGATTCTACCTAACCCGAATCTGGCCCGGACCGGTGCAGATCTTTAGTCCAGTGCTTACACGAAAACCACTCTTTGTCAAAAGAAAGATTCGACTGAAATGGTGCCAATAACGCCAAGACTGGGATGTGGAACAATGGAATAAAGATCATGTGATTTGAAAAGTCTCGATTTACACTTTTTTGTATGAAACGGCAAGGTCAAAGTATGCAGTGAATCTCATGAGGCCACGCATCCATGGTATGAGGTATGTTCTGTTGGTACGGACTAGGTTCGCTCATACCGTTACAAAGTCGTGTTACCTCCAAGGAATACCTTTCTGTCATATCGGGCCAACTTCACTCTTCAGTGCTTCATATTTACCAGAATTGTGAGGGATTATGTCAAAACAACAATGCGACTACCCACCGTGAAAAAATTGTATCTGAATGGTCCGAGGAACATTCCCATGATTTCCAATTACTATCTGACTATCCAGTTCTCCAGATATGAAATCCAACTGAGAATATTTGGGATATGTTGGTATGGGAAGTTCAGCTTCGCAGTTCTCAACAGACCACAATACAGCAGCCAACAAATATTCTGATGGAATAATGGTCAAATGTGAAGCTAGACACCCACAGACACTTATTGGAATCCAGGCCACGATGTGTGCAGCCCACAGTTCTGTATGGATATGGCAAAGGGTAGAACTGCTAGACATTGAATAAAGATTTCTAATTTTTTGGCCAGTGAGTAGTTGCTCAACAACCAATATCCTACTAAAATGTGTTTTTAATTGGATGATAATCTGTTTTCTTCACATGGTTACTAACTAGAAGTTCCGAAGCCTGTGTTAGGAGGTGCCCCCCCCTCCTTGGATAAGGAAGTTCCATCTGTAGAGGAAAAAGTTGGCAGACGAAGTGGGAACGAAGAAACTTCAGATAGAAAAGAGAGTTGAAACGGAACCGCCTTGGAAAATGGATGTCAAAAACTGAAAAATGATCGTCTCGTCTTGTGAAGCCTCTTCATCGCTGATAAAATAAAGCTCTTGCCATACAGCGAAGCATCCCACTTCCAAAAGAATGTTCCAAGCGAGCAAACACCTCATTCAACTCCCCACTTCCGTGTACCCGGGTGTAATGTCAGGGAATATTGAGTCGCTCCCTGATCGTATCTTCAAGACGTTTTCGCCTCAGACCAAACGATATTGATGGGAGTGTCTCGAGCAGACATTTCCTTCTGTCGTTCCATTACTGCCTGCCAGTTTGCTTATCGCCAATTATTTTTTTTTATTCGCATCAACTGTTCCGCGTTGTCGAGCAGCGAAAGGCTCTTCTGGCAAATTTATCCTCTTCCCTATTTCTAGCCCACCCTATCCTCCCACCCCTACAACGAAAAAAAAAAAAAAACCAGACGATAATTTCATAATGGACTTTTATTAGTCGTTTGCAATGTTCCATTACGCAGTTCGGGGGCCGAGGGACGAGGGGGTTTCGGTTTGCAATTTGCAACCATTTTGATGGCGACGACCGCAAAAGCAGACGAGATTTCCTTCAATCGCGATCTTTTGGGTCAATTTTCCGTCTCCATGGCAACCGAGGATGACAATTAAAGGTTCGTTCGTTTGCCTTAAATGCGATTGACGCTTCGTTTTTAACTACGAGGGAACGGGGGACTGTTGCAAACTACATCCATCTGTCTATCCCGTGTCTATTTTTACATTTGGTGCACGCCTCCGTTGTAGCGCAGCGATGGCGCGGGCCGAATCTTCGCCCACATCGATCTGTTCCGCGCGCAAACTAATGGACGAAACTGATCTGTCTTTTACGAGACGTCCGGCATACTTTAAGGAGCCTCCGCTTCGCCTACACTCTTCCGAAGGTTTTATTTTTATTATTTATTTACTTTTTTTTTTTCCGAAATGAACACGTTACCTTGGCAACACACGCTCTCCGCTTTTGTTTCGGCCGAACGGAACGCCGCGCGAATGCGAAAACGGCACGTTACACGCTCAGAAATATCGTTTGGTATAAACGCAGATTTTAGCAATTTTCAGACGATAGACGATCACATCCTCGTAATCCATCTATCGAATGGAGCTACTTAGGACGAAATAAGGCAACTGCCCGGCCCTTACTGATGTTTGGATGCTAGGTGTTTATCCGAGTTAATTATTGGAAGAAAAAAAAATTGCGAGTGGCTAACTCGAGCATACGATAATCAATCACCGGTCAAGTGGCATAACCCACCACGTGACAGGACCCTTACTGAGTACTTCACAATGAAACTGTTACTACTGACACGGGCTAACAGTTCGTGCCAGTAGTAACAGTTGCATTGTAAAGTTCTTCCTCCTCGTGAACAGACGATGTTCCGGAAGTTTAGCAACTACTTCAAGTGCAGCACGAACACGTCACACAAACTTTGACCTTTACGCTAATTGTCTGCTGCCTTCGCTTCGACAGAATTTTCACGGATTAATCAGAAGTACACATTATGAGGTGATAACAGAGATGGAGAATCAGTGGCACGTGTGCAACAAGCATAGAAAAATATACGGGTACTCGGCCACGCATAAATAGTTTATATTTTGTAATCTACTCATATTTAAAAGCATTTTTTATTTTAGGATAAATTTATTTTTATGTGGACTCCTTACAAACCGTTCTTTCTTCAAATAAAATCAGTTTCATTCGTTTCAGACATACATTGATGATGTTCTTAGATAAACCGAAGACGGGAAACAACTTTTCCATTGACAAAAACAGCAACTGATTAGGCATAATTTAAATTTAAAAATCTAAAAATCTAAACAGTAATAGTCCAATTTTAACATACTCCACACCCCATCGCACGCACTGCAGCTGCTGATATGCTTTTGGAAAGTGAGGACATTGATCGTATGGATTGGCCTGCCCGTTCCCGCGATCTAAATCCCATCGAAAACATATGGGACGCTCTGCGAAGACGCCTAGTGGCACGTCCACACCCACCAGAAAATGTTCACCAGCTGAAGATGGCGCTGACAGAGGAATGGACGATGTTACCGCAAGAAAGCCTGCATCGACATTAGGGGTGGCCATATCTCCTACTGAGGACCATCTCTTCCCTTTGTTCCATCTTTGACAGTGATGCATCTGTATCATGGCATCGAGTGCTATCTTACCATTTTTGAATAAAGTCCCTCTGTACCATTTTGTTTGAGTTGTTGTTTCCCTCATCATTTCTCTACCTCACATTTGGTATGCTTTACCCATATCCAGGCCACTCCTATGAGAAGCTACAGGTGAAAACCTCACTGGTCCTTAAATTTTGCACACTAGTGTACCTACCCTAAAATTAAGCGAGATCGAACTTGTGCCCATTGGCATTTATGCTACCGACGTCATGGAGAGTGTTGTTGTTGGGTTTTAGGAGAATTACCAACTAAGGCCATATTGCTTCCTATATACTGTCTGTAAATTGCTTGTGTTCTGAAGACAATATTCTGTTTTCCGGATGAAAAGCCTGAGTTTCAAGAAGGAAAAAAACATGCTGCCCTCGCCTGAGACCGACTAACTGAGCCACGTTGTGAAAAAGACCCATAAAAATTCCTCCCGCCATCGATGGGACTCGAACTCAGGTCTTCTCCACCCGGTGTGCGAAGGACGGCGATCCTACCAACTATGCAACCCACGAGGCCAGCCATAGACATGTTCGTGGCTTCTGTTATCCAAAAGACAAAGGACCAGCAAACCAATGGTTGCCGATCCTTTTCCTTCCCCTAACAAATAACTTTTTTACCACTAGAAGCAACCCATGAAAAGTTCTGCAGACATGTGACCCTCGTCTCATCAGCTGATTTTCGAATTAGTTGGGCAAATTATTGTTAAATATGCAACAGCCGAGTCTTTGGAAAAGTTTAGCTCAAAAGCATGGAGCAAAACCTTAAAAATATCTTTAAGACAGAAGCAGATACTACAAAAACAATGGACGTTCTTAGACCAACTAGAAATTAGAATCAACTACTCAAGAGCTGCATCATTTGATAATCAGAAATGTCTTGAAATGCTGCAAATCTCTCTTCTTAGAATCTCTTAATGTAATACTGCATCGATTGCATTAGCAGATTTTAAGAAGAGCGATTTGCATCATTCCGTTAAGTTCTGAGAAATGAAACTTGAGTTATATGGAAGAAATTAAACAACAAGAACATTGAATCCCTCTGGAAAAACACTGCCTGCTCCTGCAATGGTTTGTCATTGAAACTTAATACCATAATAAAACCGTTAAGAAACGCGGAACAACCAAGAATTCTAACTGCAGACTTTGGTAGTCTGAGGTTAGGAGTCTGCAATTTTACTTGCAAATTTATTGACGAGTTTTTATCAGTTTATAATGATGTCATCGAAACTGAATATCTGAGTGACTCCAACATTTTGGATCGTCTTCGAAGAACTAGTGACAATATAGAGGTCCGACCACTGTATTTAATTATTACGAATACGTAGATATACGGTCCTCATGGGTAGTGCAGTTGGTATTGAGTTCGAGTCTCGTTGATGACGTCAGAAATTTTTATGGGCTATTTTCACAAAATGGTCATGATACAGTACTCAAGATGCGGCCATAGTTAAGCTGCATCTTGACTATTGTATACAGGTCTGGAAACGTCATTTTAGGAAGGATGTACATCCGCTGGAATGGGTGCAGAGAAGGGAAACCAAATTGGTGAAGAGAAGAAAAGTGTGCACTTCCCAAGAAAGGCTTGAATTCTGTAAATTGCAGCGTCTGGAGACTAGGCGCAACACTCAATTGTTGGAAAGCACAAATTTCTGTTCCCTCATAGAGGTCTCGGATAAAGGGCAAAAGAGTCTTCTTTAAAGACCTTTAGAGACCGACTAACTCAGCCAGGTTTGAAAAAAATCCAAAAAAATTCCTCGCGTTATCGACGGGATTCGAACTCAAGTCTTTTCCACCAGGTGTGGTGAGGATGGCGATTCTATCAACAGTGCTATCCACGAGGATTAAACCGTTCTTAAAGTTTTTGAAAAGAGAGTGAGCAAAGGCATCCAAAGAGATGATGTTCAGTTCAGCGATTACGTTTTTCTTTACGTCTCAACATCCTGAAATCTCTTTTGTCTGAGGCCAGTTTTCACTTTGGGAAAGAGGAAGTAGTCCGGTGGTGCTTGTTTTGGACGGTAGGATGAATGATTGATCTGCGCAATGCATTGTTTGTCCACAAATGTCTTTACAACAAGTACCGAAGGGGCGGAGCTTTGTCGTGCAATAAGAACCAGCTGCCTTTCCTCGAAATTGCAGTCTCAACCTAGAAACGTGGTTCAATAGCCTTTGAAGCACCTCTACGTAAAATGCAGCATTGACTGTCTCTCCTTCAGGTACAAATTCCTTGTGAATCATAACTTCGAAAAACACGATCAGCAACGTCTTGATTCTGGACTTCTGTAAACGAAAGTTTTTGGGCCTTGGTGATGATTTTGAAGTCAACTGCATGGTCCAACACTCTCCTCCTATTACAATACAGTTGAAGAATAATAACGCTCCACTGCAGCAAGCATGGATCGAAATACCTGTGGAACGCTTTCGTGAAGTAGTGGATTGAATGCCTCGCCGTGCGACTGCCCTTATCCGGACGAAAGGTGGGCTTACCTGTTACTAGGTAGGTATCCCATGATTTCTGTCCACTCAATGTATGTGCTTCTTCTTCTTCCAGTCACATAGCTCCCTGAGGAGCTGTTGTGGCCACCAACAAATTCCTCCAACTGCATCGATCGTGTGTTATACGAGCAGCATCGCAAAGTGTCATGCCCAGAAGTTCACTAATACCACCATTCCACCTAATTGCAGGTCTTCCTCTGCACCTCTTACCCTCGGTTTTTCCTTCCATTATATTCTCCAACAGAAAGTTTTCCCTTCTTACCATATGACCAAAAAACTTGAGTTTTCTTTTGTTAATTCTATGAAGAAGAATTTTAGGCCTGCCAATTTTATTCAATACCCACTCATTTGTTCTTCGATCCAAGTAAAAAATACGCAGTATTCTCCTGTAACACCACATTTCAAATGCCTCGATTTTCTTCCTGTCAACTCTTTTCAGATTCCATCCTTCACATCCATAAGTGGCAAATGGAAAAATTAACGAATCAATAATTCTCAGTTTCGTCTTCAGGGGCAGATCGTGATCTCTCCATAATTTTATCAGATCAGCGACCAACGTTTTAGCAATTGCCTGTTGTCTCTTCACATCGTTTGAGCAGTCACTATTTTTATTTATTCTTGACCCTAAATAATCGAATTCTTCAACTGCTTCGATATCTTGCCCATTAACCTTCACTTTACTGGAACCGAGATTATCACCAATCACCATAATTTTAGTTTTACACACATTCAGAAACAAACAATCCTTTTTCCTTATTTACTTCACATACTCTCCTCAGAGTTTTTTAAAGATGATCCTTAGAATTACAAATTAGCACAGTATCATCTGCATAACGAAGGTTGTTTATCTTCAGTCCTCCAGTTTTGATGCCACTCTCTAAATCTTCCAACGCTTCACGCATGATATCTTCGGCATAAAGATTAAAAAGGTGAGGTGACAAAATACAGCCCTGCCTGACACCGTTACCTATTGTGAAAAAAGTTTGTGTTTCCCATGTTCATTCTCACAGTTCCTTCCTGTTCCTGGTACAGTAGCTTAATCAGCTGAATTATGTGGATTGGGAAACCCATAATAGTCATCGTATCCCATAGTTTCCCATGTTGCACACAATCAAATGCTTTTGCATAATCTATAAAACACAAAACGACTGGAACATTGAATTCTTTGCATTTTTCAATGATCAGTCAACTCCTCTGGTTCCTCTATCTCTTCTGAAACCTGTTTGTTCTTCTGGAATTTTTTCTTCACGTTTTCTTGAGATTCTGTTCAATATGATTTCAAGAAGAATCTTACTAGCGTGAGAAATTAGGCTAATAGTCTTGTAATTTTAGCAAATTTTTAGATCTCCTTTTTTTTGGAAAGGAGTGAAAATTGATTTCTTCCAATCTGATGGCCACCGTCCCGTTTCCCAAATTTTTACAATCATTTTATGAAAAAACTCGGCGCCCTTCACACTTGTAGCTTTAATGAATTCCGCAGGGATTTCATCAATTCCAGATGACTTACCACACGTTAGTTCTCTGATGGCTTTTTTGACTTCTTCCTTCAGTGGAACTGGTTCATGATCACACTCTTGAAAAGGGGAGTGGCAGATCATTAGTGCCAGCAGGTGCTCGGAAGAGCTGCTCACAGTATTCTTTCCACCTTCCTTTGATTGTGTTCTCCTCTGTTAAAAATTTCCCCTTTGGACTCCTTAATTACATTAAGTTTAAGCCAGGACATAAACAGGATTGATATAATCCTGTTTGTCCTGGCTTAAACAGCGCTTGATGACTTTGTTTAGTTCCTGATACTCTTCTTCGTTTCCTTGTACACCTGGGTTTTTGCAGTTCTTCTCTATTCAATAAGTTTAAAAGTGGCTTCTGTAATCCAAGGCTTCCTGATCTTTGACCTTTCTCTAATTTGTCTATTTGCTGATTCCTTAATAATGCTTTTTGTATTTTCCCACATTTCCTCAGGCATATCGTCATCTAGTTCTAATAGAGCTTGAAAACGATTGCCTGTTTCAAGCATATAATCGTTTGGAATATTTTCTACCTCCAATCGTCTAGGGAAACCTTATTCATGATCTTTTTCAGCTTCAGCTTGAGAACGATATGGAGTAGCTGATGAGCATTGCCACAATCTGCTCCAGGAAGTGTTTTTGCTGTTATTACACTGGAACGCCACCTTTGCTGCATAAGGATATAATCAATCTGATTCCTTGTTTTATGATCAGGAGATTTCCATGTGTCGAGCCATCTCGGGTGCTGCTGAAAGCAGGTGTTACATATGATAAGATTCAATTAAACTTTCACCCCACTCATTTCTAGTACCAAGACCAAACCTACCACATTCCGGACTAGAAGAAACTGTCTTGCCTTCTTTAGCAATAAAATCACCTATGAGTATCAAGACATCCTTTTTTCGGACCAGATGAAGAGCTGACTGGAGATTTTCATAATAAACGTCCATATCTTCGTCCGTGGATGTTGATGTCGGTGTATATGCAACTAAAACTGTGAGATTCACTGGCTGGCTCTGAAGTCTAACCGTCATCATTCTATTATTAATAGCATTGCATCCAAAAAGAGACCTCGAACATTCCTTATTCAAAATGACAGCGACACCATGTTCTTTTACTTGGTCACTTCCAGAAAAACAACCAAAAACCCATTTCCAGTTTAGAAATAACCTTGCACTGTCCACATGAGTTCGGTTGCTCCTAAAATGTCAATTTTATACTTACCCATTTCATTGATAACCATATCCATTTTGCTTTCTTTTAAACTTTTTACATTTCATGTGGCCACATTTACCCTCTTCTTTCTTGAATTTAATTTTGCAAGGCACACAGCATGCGCGCGTGCTGTTTATATAGAGGAGATACCCTACCATTAATATCCGGACAACCTTCCGTTGGTAGTTTGCCATGTCCAACTCAATGCCATGTATCAGACACAACTATAAATATATTCTCGTAGGCCTTGGACTATATTTCATGGACTCGTAGGACTATTTTTCGTGGTGTGGCCTAGGATCAAGCCACACCATGAAAATCAGTTTGAAGATCTTCAAAATGATTGGTGGTTGAAGTTGACAGTCTGCTGAGGTTTAAGGAACAACTGGATAACCCTTCTGGAGGTGGAAGTGTATGATATGAATTTTTCGCCTACCCCCAGTTCCCCCATAAATAAGCATTTTAAATAGCGAAATATAAAATTGAATAAATAAATGATGAAATAATTCAAAATACTTTTCGCGCTTAGTATTTTTATTATTTTAAAGTTAAAAGTACAAAGAGTAAATAAATTACAATAAATACTTTTTAAATCCTTCGTTTTTTCTCCTGTAGTTTTGAAACACTTGGAGGAAGTGCCCCCACTACCCCGCCCTAGTTATAGCTCTGGAGATACGTGATCTTATCTGAAAAGCTGAGCGTTATCGACGATGATTAAGGCAGCAGCACACCCTTTCTTAGGAGAAATAAGACAGGACTGGGTTTCAGAAGAATTGAAATAACACAGGACTGCTTTAGAAAAATCGAAATAACACAGTAATGGGTTTTTGAAGAACTGCAGTTAACTGAGTTTTCTTCTCCCCATTGGAGAATAATCTGGAGATCGGCATTTAAGGAATTATTGGTGGATATTTGAGAAGATAAAATTGTGCACAGCCAAGTTTTCGAACTGGAAAGTAGAATGTAGTGCGCCATTATCTGCAAAACTAAGGATAGGATTTCCAGTTAGTGGAATATATGAGGAAAAGAGTGGATGAAAAGAGAGGAGCATTCGAAATTCTTGTATTAATCGAAAAGTTAGAAGAGAGTAATCATCGGAAAGAAAACTGGCTTCCTAATTGCAAAAATTGGAAGGTATATCATAAGATGAAGGTTGCCTAGAAGATCTTGATGCATAGCACAATCAAAAGCTATAAAAGTATTGACCGCGTTGCTTAAGTTTTTACGAACTTTGTCTGTTGGATTAGAACTTGTCCAAACATGACTAATATAAGCCAAGGCAAGCACTAATGGATCGGAACTGTTGGAATCGATATTGGCCATCACCGATTAGACGGAAGGATTCAAGATGGTGTGGGAGCCAGCAGTTGATGAACTTCCCTATTATTTTGGCAAGAGTAGATTTACGAGGTGTGTTGAAGTATTTCTTGTCCAAATTTATTTCTCAAGAATCATAAAAGACAGAAATGAAATCTAAACCAATTTTCAATACAACCTCATGGAAGGAACACCAAATTTCCTATATTTTCTTCTAAGCTGTGAAGGCTGTTGAAGAGGTTTCTTTTAAGGCGTGTTTAGACCATTGGTGAATGTCCGAAACAGCTGCTTGTCAGCTAGGAAACTTCTGCACGAAGATCATCCTTCATCGCTGGAAACAACCAGTAATCACTAGGTGAACGGTCAAGCGAGTATGAAGGATTTAGGATAACCTCAGTGTTTTTTTTTTTTTTTTTTTTTAATTGCACCTTAGTAGCACGATGGGAAGAGGCATCATCGTGATGGAACAATTGTGATTTAGTCCATGTGAAAGTTTCTTTCGATACGCTAGCAGAAACATTTTCTTCAGAATCTCTTCATATGCTTTTCCTGTTACTGTAGTTCCCTTGGGAACACAACGCGTAAGGATTACTCCACCGACAATGGTGGTTGCTGATTTCCCAGAAAACAGCAACCACCACCTTTGTGGGCGGCGGTGACTCAGCGTGCTGCCATTGGGCAGGCTGACGCTTGATTTCAGGATGGAACAGCGGAATCATGTCTCATCCAGCGTCATATTTAAGAAGAAGAAACAAACATTAGTTGAAGTTTTAGAATTGTTTCGAACAACTTGAGGCATGTCTTTTTGTTCCCGAGAAAGCTGTTGGAACCCAGCTGGCTTTCTTGGCCTTGCTCGTTCGAAGATCGTCATGGAGAATGGCATGCACGTAGCCAATAGAAATGCCTATAGCTGCCTATTACGATTACATAAAACAGGAGTTGACTCTGGAGCGCAGATTTTAAGAACAAGTGGAGAAATTCCATCAGAAGTTCAGGCTTCTTGACATCAAGATCGTTCAGGCATCATTTAATATCTCTCTGTCGGAAGAAGAAAGGAGTTTTTAAATGGAATGAGTTTGGTATGGCAGGAGATTTACTGAAGTCATCGATGCCAGAATTAGAAGAAAATTAGGATGCTAATAAGTTGGCTTTATCTTTAGACGAAAATACAACAAGACCATCAGCTCGACTGTTCTTTGGAGAAGAAGCAAGTTTCTTATTCTTAACCTTTTAAAGATCGAGTTTGGTTTTTTTATTAATGACTTGTTTACAATTGTTGTGAACTTCAGTGTAAGCAAAAAATAAAGCTGAAGATTTGGATACAAACGAGTTGAGCATACTATATTCTTATCCTCATAGCCTCGGAATATTTATTTGAAAACCATGGTTAGATAAAGGATGAGATAAAGGATGTTGAGTAAGAATAAAGGACTTCATCCCTTCAGTTTAACTGACAAGATTTTAGACTCTGAAGATTTAGAGGATTTAGAGTAGTAAGCCACCTGGCAATGTAAAGCTAATCGATAGGATACTGAAAACAGCCATGAGAGAGAGAGAAGTTCCATTGAAAATCTATTTCCCCCTCTACGAAGAAGATTTCTGAGTATACTCACTCAGGCATCGCCAAGTTGTGATCTGAGGCACCAGGCGCCCAGAGGACGTCATATTTGACCACCCGAATATTAATACATCAGTCGGACAGCGTTTGTAAATCGCGTGTGTTCTACGGTCGATGTGTCTGTGCTGCGGGATGAAAAACCTGACTTTCCGGTGAGGAAAACCTTGCTATCTACGCCTAAGACTGAATAATCAGCCACATAGTGGAAAAAGCTCATAAAAGTTACTCGCGTCATTGATGGGATTCGAATCCGAGCCTTTTTCACTTGATGTGGGAAGGATGGTAACGATGTCACTCTGCTACTCGCGCAGATGCCTAGAGGACAATTAATATAACAATTAACATTGTATAATTTAAAAACAAAACACGGAATGTACTTTATTAACATGACGAGATTCTGGCACAGCAGGGATTCGGCTAGCTACCTTCCGCGAACAGTCTTGAACTGCAACAGCTGAAGGAAATGATGTCCTCTATAAACAAGCACGACTCGTTCTCTAGGATTCCATCCCTCCCTTCAATGTGGACGTTGAGTAAGAATGGATCTTACTGCCTACAATTTGAAACTTGCAATCTAGTGACTGAATTTTCAAATTTTCATGAACAAGTCCAGCTGAATTCCCAAATCACCAAAGCATAGTTAGCTGAACTTACAGATCACAACCAGGCTCTACTTCAAGAGAAAACAACGAAATTAAAATGGTACTACTCGAAATATTTAATAAACTCGAGGTTGGTAAGTTGAGTGACCCAACTCTCATAACTAATGTTCTCAATTCCGAAAACCCAATCAGCTTCATTAAAAATTTCAATTAACCACTATTAAAAAATAGTGGTTAATTTGAAACCATCCGTCCTTTCTTCTCGAGAAGCACGGCAGTGATAATCACCGTCCTTCCCCTCACCGAGTAGAAAAGGCCTGGGTTTGAGCCCTTTAGTAACATGAGGAACTTTTATGGGTTTTACTTCATTCCATGGATGAGTTGGTCGTCTCAGAAGGGAACAGCAAGGTTTCTTTCTCCGGAAATTGCATTGAAGATGCATTGCAGGATCATCTAGACAGGACTGCAGCAATAATTCAGACACAGCATGGGTTTGTTAAGGGAAAGTCTTGTCTGACAAATTTGATAGAATATTATGATGTGGTTGCAAGGGAACTGGATGCGAAAAATGGTTTTGATATCATATATTTGGATTTCGGGAAGGCTTTTGACACTGTTGCGCATGGAAGACTGTTGTACAAATTGGAGCAGAATGGTATTAAGGGTAAGTTGCTGCAATGGATAGAGGGATGGTTGAGTGGGAGAAGACAGAGGGTGGTAATCAACGGGTGCTGATCTTCGTGGACTAATGTTATTAGTGGAGTCCCACAGGGTTCGGTGTTAGGTCCACTGTTGTTTTGTATATTTATCAATGATATTGATGAAGGTATATCAGGCTTAGTGTCGAAGTTTGCAGATGATACAAAGGTTGGCAGTGTGCTACTGCAACAGGATCTGGATAATTTGGGCAGATGGGCTAAGAAGTGGCAACTGAAGTTTAACCTTGACAAATGCAAAGTACTGCATATGGGTAGAAGTAACCCCAGAGAAACGTACCAACTGTGTGGTACTACACTTAAGGTGGTAGAAAATGAAAAAGACCTGGGAGTAATTGTGCAGGCAGATATGAAGTTTTCTGAGCAATGCAGACAGGCTGCCAGGGCAGGTCATGGGGTTTTGTCAATGATATATAGGAATTTTGCTAGCAGGGATAAGGAGGTGATTATCCCTTTGTATAAGGCAATAGGCCACACCTTGAGTACTGCGTACAGGTCTGGAGGCCTCATTTTAGGAAGAATGTAGATTTACTTGAGCGTGTACAGAGAAGGGCAAAAGATTGGTGAGGGGAATGAAGGGATCCTCTTACCAAGAGGGGCTTAAGTTCTGCAAATTGCAGTGGCTGGGGACTAGGCACCTGCGCGGTGATCTGATTGAGGTGTATAAGGCCTTGAATGGGTTCAGCACGCTGAATTCTGATGGGATCCTTCCACTTGTTCAGATTACGAACCTAAGGGGGCATAAATTCAAATTAAGACAGGACTGATGTAGAATAGATGTGCGGAAATTTGCCTTTAGCCAGCGGGTGGTTAATTGCTGAAACAAACTTCCATCTGTCGTTGTGGAAGTTGATAGTTTGAATAAATTTAAGGAGGAACTGGACAGGCATTTGGAGGGAATGGTGTGATTTTTTTTTTGGCTGATGCTGCATAAGCTCATACACTTGTTTTCTTGCATCACATGCCACTACTACTACTACTACTAATTCGAATTTTTCGTCCGGCAAAACAGGCAAACCGACCAGGAATAGAAGCAATTTACAGGTAATACATGGGTATTACCTGTAAATTGCAAGAAATAGAAAGCTATTTCAGTTGCCTATTCAAGGAAAAGCGACTTTAACACATCTGAGTCCCCTACTCATCCTGAAGCTTTGGAAGATAACCAAAAACCCAAAGGCCTAAGGGTTATTGCCTAAGGCCAAAGGCCTATTGAGGCCCGAACCACCTCTTGAGACTCGAACCACTTACGGAGACCCAAATTCGGGTAATCTGAGATCACACTATTGCTCTAGAAACATCCTATTGTAGCATCCCAAAGAATACTCCCAAACTCATCAGTGGATAGCTTATCCATCGCGAAGCACTTCTTCACTAAGTCAGTCATACCTTTCAATACCTTGAAGTGGATCCAACTGCCATAAATGTCGCTCTCTCCTCGACTAACAGCAGATACAAATGTCATCCATTACTTTGTCAAAACAAGATCTAATCCGCAAGAAGAGACAAAAGGATTCCCATTGTCTATTCTTAAAATTTGCAGTCTCTTTTTCATTGATCAGCTCCTCAAAACCTTAAAGAGAATGCTGCAGTCGGCCTACATTCACGCCATACGGAAACAGTCTATCACGAGACTTGTTCTCAAACACGGCCGACTAAAATCATATAAGGAATACAAACCAATATCCATTGAATAACAAATAGTAAAAGATTTTGAAAACTCAATCTTGAGACTCCTCAACGACCACTGTTTCGGCCACAGGCCTAGTTACCTTCATTCAACCTTGAAGGAGAGATCGATGATTACCAACCGCTTGGGACCTTTGATGGAATTCAAAAAAACTTGAACAGCCGCAGCCAAATCAATTCCTCTTTAATGTTGTGTTCCTCGACATTAAAGAGGAATTTAATAGAATTTCTACTCATGTGATCCTAAATATTCTGGATCGCAACCTCCCTCCTAGACATTTTTCTAAAGCTGACTAACCGGAAAAACCGCATGGTTCATGATGGAGGGCTCCTACAAATGGTCTGTCAGAGTACTGTTTTTAAAATAAAATAAATAACGCCACAGGATTAGTATAGCCATATAGTAAGTGCATTTTGCTGCAACCACAAAAAAGAAGTAGATAAGAAAATACAAATTATGAGCTTCCCTGCCCGTGAAGGTAACTGTCCAGTTGACTCTTAAATTTCTTAAAATTGTGAGCCTCAACTATTTACGAAGGCAACTTGTTCCAGTAATCAACAACTCGCTGGCTAAAAGAAAACTTCTTACAATCTAGTCTACTCTTCCCTTGTAATTTAAATTTATGCCCCCGAGTTCTGTAATTCTCTATAACAGTGAAAATTCCATCATTCATTTTACTAATCCCTCTCAGAGCCTATAAATCAGATCACCTCTGAGGTACTTGGTTGCCATGCTCTGTAGCCGACATAATCGAAGTATTTCCTTGTAAGGTTGCCACTTTGCCGTTCTCACCATGGGAGTTCCCTGTCTTTGTTCTCTTTCAAGAAGCTCAATGTTTTTTTTTAGATGAGATCACTGGTCCAAATGCGATCTTACAATAAGATTGTACAGTGGGACTATGATCTCTCTATCTACACAGGATAATGTCAGATAAATCATCCATAGAACACCATGCGGTTTTCCTGGCTTCCTGTGCACACTACTCAGAAAATTTCATATCTGCCCGTATCGTAACTCCTAGATCCCTTTCTTACTCTGCTCTTTTTAATTGAACCCCACCAAGTGTACAATTTATTTTTAGGTTGCTATTCTCCAAATGTAAGACCTTGCATTTAGCAGCATTAAAACATAGCTGCCACTTTTCTGACCATTCTTGAAGACTGTACAAATAATCTTTAAAGAGTGTTGCGTGGCAATGATCAATAACAACTCTTCCAATCTATACATCATCTGAAAATTTTGACATCACGCCATTTATCCCTTCGTCGATGTCGTTTATGAAAATTACAAATGACAACAATCCAAGAACCGATCCTTGGGGGAATCCACTTCTGACGTTACACCAATCTGAAGAATGTCCAACCCTTCTGCCTTTTGCCCTGCAGCAACCATGCATAGGTTATCAAGACCGAGGAATTTTAGATTAGGCCTCTGACGGGTTGCGCCAGTAAACCAAAAACCAAACGAAACCAAAATGTATAGTGGTTTCGTGAATTCTCAATCGTTTGGAGATGTCCGAATTCGAACAGTCGATGACCGGAACAATTTCTGAAGGCTTCTCCAATGAGGCTGTAATTAGTCGAACTCAGGTGATCGGTGGGAAGGGATGAGGATTCTTCTCCATGAATTATCCAAGATTTTTCAGCCAACACAATAACACACAGCGCAATATAGCCTCAGATGTCAATGCGCTTTATATAAATAACAAAAATAACCAACTGAATTCCAGATTAGGGAGTTTCCGACAAGAAATATCAGAGTAGACATATGCACAAATACAATCTTTACAGCGGATGATAATTAGGGCAATTGAGATGAGTGGTACTCAGTCAACCGATAATTCAGTTTCTTTTGGTGGAAGTGGACATCATGAGACTGGAAATGAGACAACGTATATTTGTGAAATGAATGAGGAAGAAGTGTTTTGATGTTTATTTGATCGATGCTCTCCGACAAGACAGAAAATCAGAAGATAAAAAAGAAAATGCAGGTATTGATACCTTAACTAATCTAAAAAAATAGAAGAGATAAAGGACGAGTACCAGAAGCTCTCAAAAAGATTTTGAGATAGAAGACACAATTATATGACAAAACTCAGGAACAGATGAAGGAAGGAGAAAAGTACCTGGATGAATTTTTGAAATGAAAAGTACCTGGATGAAATTTTGAAATGAAAAGTAGCCTGAATGGATATGTGAAGTCTCTCATAAAGCAACTTACTGGAAAGTACAACGTTTCACCCATCTATTCTGAAATGCATCATCCAAATCAATTTACTACGTACGGATTCAGTCATTTGATCATCAGCAACCCTTCATATCTTTAATTCTTTTTCAGAAATGCATATGGGATTTTCAGGTTGCTCGACAGAAGTAGTTCGTTACTCAACAACTATCTCATGATCTGTCTTCAGCTCTACCCTTGAAGTTTCGCATTACCACCATCCTTGTAACAAACACAAAGAGTATAACTCAAGGGATCATTTTCACCGAAGAAACGAAAAACAAAATGGATCCTTCTGTTTAAACAGCCTGATCGAATATGATTAATTCCATGTTCCCCGTTAGGGTGTACAGCATTCAGATAAACCCCCCATATTTTACTTTTCCAGGAACTGAATGCAAAACTCCAAACAGAAGTTCTTATTCTTTTCTTGCTCATTTGAGAAGTTTGTTTAAGACTAGTCACTTTACTTAAAAAGAGGCGATGCGTGCGTAAGTGGGAAGAAATACGACAGAAAAATACAGCCACCCCTCAGGGAATTTCGATCGTCATTCCCTTTGTAAATTGCCGATTGAGCTAAACAAACATCGGTTAAACAAACAGAAAGTTGAAAGAGATGTTTTCACCACGCTTTGTATTTGGTTGTCGCAGAATACGAATAGTCCGTCTTATTGCTTGTAGGAAATTCAAAAATAAAATAAAATAAAACACCATGATCAGACCTGTCTGTAAACTGAGTATGTCCTAACCCAATTTATTTCTATCTTATTGACTTTTTCTGTTTGCCCAAAAAGTAACCATCTACTTCCTCTTTGAACTTAACCACGCTCCACCTCGTTCACTGAGCCAGCCAATTTATCTACAAAAATTACTCCCCTCAGATCTTATTTTTATGCTCCCTGGCTCTTTCCTCTCCTACCAGTCAAAATATACCTTCCTCCTTCATTTTATTAATCCCTTTTAAGGCCTTACATACCACAGTCAATCTCCTCCACACGAGATGTCTAGCTGACGAGCTCTGCGATACACACTTTCTAAGCCGTTCCTCACATGAACAATAATTATTGTCCCTTTACCAATCTGACCGCCTTCCTTTGAACTTTCTCATTAAACCCTGAGAATTGGATATGAATAAGAAGACGATTCGTCAAACTGAATGAATGAAGATTTAGGGAAAGAAAGGAAGGAAGATCTGTGCAAAATTTGTGGCGCACAGCCTGACGGACGAGCAGAAGCAACGCAGAGTGTCATCATGCAAAGACATCATCCAGATTTATTAGGACAGTCCTAATTTCCTCGACTGTATTATCACTGAAGTGGGGTTGGCTGTTTCAGTACGATCCCAGAGGCGAACTGTCAGAGCGTGTTGTGAACTTCAAAATCATCACCAAAGCCCTTACAGAAGTCCAGGATCTAGACGATGCTGATCATGTTTTTCAACAAACAGGGTGTGATTCACAAGGAATTTGTATCTGAAGGGGAGAAAGGCAGCTGGTTCTTGTTGCACGACAATACTACCGCCCATTCCGCACTTGTTGTGAAAACATTTCAGTCGAAATATGGCACTGTGCAACTCAACTCTCCGTCGTGCACTTTCGATCTAGCGCCTGAGGATCTCTTCCTCTTTCCCAAGGTGAAAAGTTCTCTCAAAGGGGAAAGATTTCAGGATGTTGAGGACATAGAGAAAACATAGCTTACGGACCGAACATCATCTCTTTGGAAGTCTTCACTGACTCTTTTCAGAAACTTTTAGAATGGTATAAAAAGTACATTCAATTAGGTGATGATTATTTTGAATAAAAATACAACCGATTTTGGGCTACTTCATTTTGCCTTCTTTTTATCGCGCCAGTCCCTGAACTTTATTGCCACACCTCGTATGTGGTCGTGGTGGAGTATAAAAGAGCATAATGACAACGTTTCCCCCTAATTGCAAAAGCCCGAGAATTCATTAATAGGATATCTTATGCCTTTCTGGCCGCTTGTTCCACTCCATAATAAACTGCTTAAAGATTTTAAGGAGTAACATCAACGGTGGCTTTACTCCTTCATTCAGAAGCATTAAACATCAACATATATCTGCAACTGGTACAGTTCGTTCTGAAGAAACATAGGTTGTAATCATTGTTTTTTCCCACAACCTGGCTGAGTTAGTCAGTCTCAAGTGACGGTTGTACGGTTTATCTCCCAGGAACTCTGGTTTTTTAATCGTCCAGCAAACAGCACACCGAATAAACAGTACAAGAGAGTACAGACACAATATACTAATGCCTCATAGCCTTAATTGCTTTGCAGCTTAACGCACACATGCATAACTTAACCTAAGTCCACTCAGAGGGATGCACATTCGTGACCCTCTGTCTCCTGTTTTTCATCCAGTCTCTAATTCAACATAGATTGTAGTCCAGTTCATCCTGGATATACCAATCTAGGTTTATATTATATAAATTGTTTCTTGTTTCCAGCTGTTTTATGACCTCATCATAATAATCAACTACACTAATCATGCAAGACTTCCTTTTCACGAACTCGCACTATGCATTTAAGATTCCGATTTTATTGGGATGATACTGTATCGTATCTCTAACCATAGATTCGGGGATCTTTGTACACTACATAAGACAAGTTAGCCAGAACTTTTAGTTCCATCATTTCTTTTGGACTTACTTTATTAACTGGGGAAAACATTAACATTTCTGCAGACCAAGAGGATCATCTCTTTTGATCTAATTAACATTATTATCCCTATGCCGCTTTTTTCAGCATATCTGGATTATTCCGCCCATTCATGGGGCCTTAGCTTCCTCAATCACTCTAGCTTGAAGACAAAGAAACCCAAAAGGTTGTTGTTATTGTGTTTTAGGAGCATTATAGACTAAGACTACATACACTGGTGTGCAAAACTTCACGACAAACACCATTTCTAAAGGTTACAACCACAAAATCTTTACTTAAGGTACTCTTTACTGATGAGAGTAGATTCAGTCTCAGCAGTGATTCTGAACATCAGCTAATCTGGTGAGAGATTGGCACACGGTATCACCCCTCAAACATCACTGAAAGGGATCGATATGGCGGTCGAGGTGTTCTCGTCTGGGGAGGCGTTATCTTGGATGGACTTACACAACTCCAGATACTGGAAAGCGGTACTGTAACCGGTGCACTGTACGCGGTAATTCTTTCCCATGTTCATCTATTCCGAGGTGCCATTGGCCCTGATTTCGTTTTTATGGATGATAACGCCGCATTCCATCGCACTGCAGCTGTGATATGCTTTTGGAAAGTGAAGACATTGTTCATATGGATTGGCCTGCCCGTTCCGGCCGATCTAAATCCCATCGAACACATATGGGACGCGCTGGGGAGACGCCTAACGGTACGTCCACACCCACCAGAAAATGTTCACCAGCTGAAGATGGCGCTGACAGGGCAATGGACGACGTTACCGCAAGAACTTATCAAAAAAATTGTTCTAAGTATGAGCAGGCGGTGCAAAGCCTGCATCGACATTAGGGGTTGTCATATCTCTTACTGAGCACCACCTCTTCCCTTTGTTCCATCTTTGGCAGTGATGCATCTGTATCATGGCAGCCAATGCTATGTTGTGTCGGTGTTGTTTCCTTCGTCATTTCTGTACCTCAAGAGGTTCCTTTGGTATGATTTTCCCATATCCAGGCTACTCCTATAAGAAGCTAAAGGGGAAACCTGAATGGTCCTTAAATTTTGCACGCTAGTGTACATCTCTATATATACTGTCTTTAAATGTCATGTGTTCTGTGGTCGATTTTCTGTTTGCTAGACGAAAAACCCGAGTTTCCGGAAATAAAAAACCATGCTACCATCGCCTGAGACCGACTAACTGAGCCACGTTGTGAAAAGGGCCCATAAAATTCCTCTCGTCATCGATGGGACTCGAACACAGATCTTTTCCACCCGATGTGGGGAGGACGGTGATTTTACCAACTCTGCTACCCACGAAGGCAAACCAAGAAAGACCTCATTGAAGGAGAGTAACTCAGCACCAGTAGAAATAGCCAAAATATTCGGATCTTTCCATGGAGACAACGTGATCAGATAATAAGCACTTAAGTAATATTGTTTTATTGTCAAAATAAACGAAGTGTTGAACTGCAATGGTATACGCCGAACTATATTCCATCGCAAAAAAATCCATTGGGATTCACAGTAACAAAATCAATATAAATAATAATCATATTATGTGTGACTGCATTTACCTTATTAGCGCGAGTTTGACTAATAATGTCAATTAGGTGAGAACTGTGGCCAGTAGATCTGAAGACTCGCATCCCTTTCCACTTCTCTACCTAATGAGCATCAGATGTGTACATAGACGTACAAGAGGCTCTCTTGGCAAGCTCTCTTCAAACTCCCAGTCACTGATGAAGCAAGAGAGAGACCACATGGACAAATGGTCTTATTACAGCAATGGAGATCAAATGGGAGCCAATTATACAAACTCGTGTAATGGCTGCCATGATGTAATCATACCAACCTTGATCATTTTAACCGAGTGTGAAACCCGATATTTATTCTACTTAGGGCACGAATCCTCATTAAGGGGTCGTATAACTTTGTGGAAGAATTCAAACTGGATGCTCGTTATTTACAACTTTTAAGATGCAAAACGAATCTACTTTTTTAAAAGTGCAGAGCAGAGAGAGAGAGAGAGAGAGAAGGCAACATCACCACATTCATACAAGCACGCGCGCGCGTGTGGCACACACAGTTCTTATTATTAATATTGTAAAGAATGAAAATTGGCACTTACAATACGTCTCCTTCGCCAATTTGGCCACCACTTCACTTTTCAGCTTGCTATTTCGCTTTCCCATAGAGATTAGTGATCCCTGTATTCTTGTAAGGGTGGAAAACACCTGCTGCCGCTCACATGCCTTTGACAACCCTCACTAAACCAATTCGACGACTACTCGCTCCTTAACAAGAGCGCTACCTGGACGCCACACCACTTCTACCCAGCGTTCCTCTGCTCTTTCGATCGTACACAACAGCTGACTTCCAAATCACCTTTTCGGTTGAATAAATTTCTTTTTTTATTGCCAATATTTGTCAAAATCTAAACAAAATTTACAGCCCGAGGATATGATGGTAAATATTTGCGCTTCTACTGGAACTTCATATTAAAATGTGTATTTATGGTGATTGCGTAAAATCACTCTATTTTTATTCCATCGTGTTTGCAATTAAGCATCACTCGCGAGTCATCTCTCTGATTACAGATATAAACACAAAACGTCGAGGGCGCCATCTAGTGTCCAGCTAAGAGTCCAAAATAACTGTAAATTCTGAATAAAACGAATAGAAAGAAATGACACTGTATACGCAGAAAAATGTGTTTCGATTAATAACAAAAAAGATGTTGCGCGTATTAAAGAAACTGTTGCTTAATTGTTTACGCTAAATAATCATACTTTTTAATTCGGGATTTCTATAGAGATTTCAACATTTTGTAATATTTATTTCTAGTGTGTTTACTTGTTTTTAATTAATACCAAACACGATGTAATTCACGAGATTGTCTGGGATTGTAAGCAAAGTATTATGTTCATAATAAACAAGAACATGGAACGTAGACAGGTAAATATTTAGGAAGGATAGCAGAGACTTTAAGGCTCACGCAATAGACAGCAGATATAAGTTTTTATACATTACCGAGTTTTATATTTTCTATGCAATTTAATTTCATGGAGAATTGTAATCACAATATAGTTTAGAAACACTGCAAAATGATTACACAATTCCTTTAAGGGAGGTCCAGGATTGATAGTAGTAGCAATAGGGGGTTTGGAGCGACTGGAATCAGCGATGAGGTCATATTTCTTCTTGAATATTGTCTGTAAATTGCGTGTGTTTTGTTTGATTTTCTGAACAAAAAATCCGAGTTTCCGGGAGAAAAAACCATGCTCTTCTTTCCTGAGATCGATTAACCCATGACTTGAACTCAGGTTTTTTTCACCCGGTATGGGGATGATGGCATTCTGCTAACTGTGCTACCCACGAAGGACTAGGATTAGTACATCTGATTAATACTGTGTGTATCTCAAAGCTGAATATCATTAACTCTCTTCCACAGTCTAAAAGAACATTTAAGGCTCTCTGCATATGACACATAAAGAGTGAGATTAGACCGGTGTTTCTGAAACTGTGATTTGGTAACTTCTGATGAGTTCGTAGATGTTGTGTCAATGTCTTCCGAAATATCATAATATTTAAAAACTGAAAAAAATATTACGGCAAAGAAACAAGCTTGTTAAGTCTGTAGAGACCACAATAAAGTTTACCGGGAAGACCCCGAAAATATTTTAAAGCAAAAAGGGTAATCCTTGAATCGCTAAAGATTGAGAACTAGTTGCTCTAGATCAGTGGCGCGACCCCCTTTATTACATATAAAATTGACGCGACCCCTCAATGTAAACCCCGAGGTAGGATGACTAGATTTTTAGAGAAGAAAAATGGCATTTTATAAATTATGTAGTACAAAATTTTATTCGAGTACTGAGAAAGGAATAAAAAAAATGTTTCCATTTCGATTTAAACATTAAAATAATCGTTTAGTATTTTAATTGAATACAGAAAAAAACAACAAATGAAATTCTTATTCTTCAATTAAGATCACAAAACAATAAAAAATGAACAATTACAAAACAAAACCATTGATGAGAAGGACGAGCCTGGATAACCGGTAATATTTGGTCTATATTTGGCGCCATGTTCGAAATTACTAATCTCATGTCATCTTCCGGACCAAGCCGGAACGCTTTTTTGTTTTTATAGCTGTTAATTTTGAGGAACAAACCTCACATAAATATGTAGACCCGAAAGGTAGCAATGTTTGTATTGCCATTTTCAATAATTCTGGTTACTCATCTTGAAGAGAAAGCCAAAAATTTTCCAAAGTAGTCTTGAAAAGAGCACGTAATGCTTCATCAGACGTCAGATCGAAAAGATCTTCCTTTTGTTGAGTGGTAATTCGGGACATAAAAAATATCAAAAGCAAAGGGATCACGAATACAACTTTTCTTCTGGAGATGCATTAAATCATTTGGAAAAATTCTTAATTAGCATTGCTAGGAGGGTGGCAATGAAATCCCTAAATCGTAAAATGCCACTATTATAACAAAATCAGAAAAGCATGGGAACATTTCAGTATTATTACGCTCAAATTCAGTTTCCCAAAGATTAAGCTTCCCTTTAAAAGTTTCTATTTTATCATCGAGTATTAATATATTTGTTCCCTGTTCTTGAAGAGTTAAATTTAAATCTTCCCTTGCTGATAAGTTTTTCTAATATATCAGCAAGGGAACTAAATTTTCCAAGCCATTTTTGGAAGTGAGGTCAAAAAGACATCGCAACACTTTACCACTGGACAACCACCTCACTTTCGTACATAAAAGAAGCATTTCATCCTTTGAAATTTCATTACAAATCATTGTGAAAAGTCTGCTATTTAAGCTTTTACTTTTTAAATAAAGTTGATCAGACTTACCGCATCTTTCAAAACTTCATGCAAATCAGTTTGCATTTCCTTTGCTACTAATGCTTCCCTATATACTGAATAATGCAAATCCAAAACTATATTTGGAGCAATTTCCTTTACTTTGCCTTTTAAATCCTGTATTTTATCCTGTTAATGCAGCTGCACCATCAGTACAAATCTCAAAGCAGTTGTTCCACTTTAAGCAATATTTGTTTGAAAGAAAATATTTATAGCATTAAAATTCTTCTCGCCCGTCGTTCTTCCTTCCAAAGGTTTGCAAAATAGAAAATTCTCCAAAATATCTCTCTCGTAGCAGAATCTCACATATACAATAAGTTGATCAAGGTTTTAAATATTTGTGAATTAATCTAACTGTATTGCAAAAATTGGACTTTCTCTCAATCGATTTAATAAATTGGATTTTATGTTTTTCGCGATAGCTGTCTCTGGATAGAGGAATGGTATTTAAATTTGCCGTACTTTTCTACATGCATAAATTGAAATCATTTTTATTGCAGAAGGGAGAACAAGAGATTCATCAATAGTATGCCATTTCAAATATTTTCATATTAAATATGAAACTTCCAACGATGCTCTTAATACATACTGAGAAGTCACACTAGTCAGCTGGTTTCTGTGTCCATAGCCAGTGAACAAATTAAGCTGTATTATCCACAAGGACAATAAGTAAGAAAACCACCTGCATCACACGTGAACTACCCTAAAAAATAAAGAGTGGCAATACGGTTCATTCGTATCTCAGGCTTCGTTCGAGTACCCATCAACCCGATCAACCCATCAACCCGATCTTCAGCATCCATTGTCTTAGCAACATATTGCCAGAAGGAAGCCAAATTTGTGTCATTAGAACTCTCAGTACAAATCCATGTGGCTCAACAGTAAAAATTGGATTTATAAGTGCCATTCGTTTTTTAGAGCAAGATGAAATTTTTTTGCTAGGTTATTCATTTTATGATTAGTTTGCAATTTTTTTATGATTATTATATTTTTTATTTGGAACTATATTCAGTTAACAGTTTTAAAATAATTTATTTAAGGAATAAAAGATTAAATTTTATTTGTTTATGTAATTTGTTTGTGTAGCCTCTGCCATGTACTCAAAAGTCTCCTATAATTTCGTGTAGATAAACTTAACCAAAATGATGATTTTATCCTATGTCCGAGATTTACAGAGTGTAGCCAAAAAGTAAATAATAATAATAAATAATTAAAGCGTCATATTTGGGGCTCCTCCGAAAGCTAATTCATCTGCCGGTGTGTAATAATCCGTAAATTGCGTGTGTTCTCTGGTCGAATTGCCTGTTTTGCTGGACGAAAAACCTTAGATTCCTTGCTGGACGAAAAACCTTAGATTCCTTGCTGTCCATGTCTGAGTGGATAGCAAGGTTTCTGAGACAGACTAACCTAACTCAGCCACGGAGGGAAAAAAGCCCATGAAAATTACTTGCGTCATTTATGAGATTCGAACCCTTGAATTTTCTGCCCGGTGGGAGAAGCAGGTGATTATAACCACTGTGCTACTCGCGCGGACATAGAGTGTAGCAACTGAATCTGGTACTTGTTGTATTGCTGGATCATGTAGAATCACTAAGAAAGCGCGGTCCAGAGCAAATGGAAATTACGGATTCGCCAAAGAATCAAGAATCCAGTAAGCTATCAGATAATGCTCTCTCGATTGAAGTCTGTAGGGAAAGTTATAAATTTTTCCATCTACAGTTTTCCCTAGAAGATTAACAATTCATAATCTTGGATTTCAGGAAAGCTTTTGATACTGTTGCACATAGAAGACTGCTGTACAAATTGGACCAGTATGGCATTAAGGGCAAGTTGCTACAATGGATAAAAGGGTGGTTGAGCAGGAGAAGACAGAGAGTGGTAATCAGTGGTGGACACTGCTCTTCGTGGAGTAATGTTATTAGTGGATTTCCCCAGGTTTCGGTATTGGGCCCATTGTTGTTTTGTATATTTATCAATGATATTGATGAAGGTATATCAGGCTTAATGTCCAAGTTTGCAGATGGCACAAATTTTGGCAGGATTATTAATGACAGTATGCAGTAATGATAGTATGCTACTGCAACGGGATCTAGAAATGTTGGACAGATGGGCTGAGAAGTGGCAACTGAAGTTTAAAGTTGACAAATGCAAAGGGTAGAGTTACCCCAGAGAAACGTACCAATTATTGTATGGTAGGGTGGTAGGGAATGAAAAAGACCTGGGGGTAACTGTGCAGTCAGATATGAAATTTTTCTGAACAGTGCAGACAGGCTTCCAGAGCAAGTCATGGGGGTCTTGTCAATAATATACAGGTATTTTACTAGTCAGGATGAGGAGATGATTGTCCCTTTGTACAAAGCAATTGTCAGGCTACACCTTGAGTGCTGCGCACTGGTCTGGAAACCTTATTTTAGGAAGGATGTACAGTTGCTAGAACGCGTACAGATAAGGGCAACAAGATTGGCGAAGGGAACGAAGGGGTTCTTTTACCAAGAAACGCTTAAGTTCTGCAAATTGCAGCATCTGGAGACTAGGCACCTGCGAGGTTATCTGATTGAGGCGTATAATGCCTTGAATGGGTTGAGCATACTCAATGCTGATGGGATTCTTCCTCTTGCTCCGATTACGAACCTGAGGAGGCATAAATTCAAATTGAGGAAAGGCAGTTATAGAACAGATGTGCAAAAATTTGCCTGTAGCCGGCGGACAGTCGATTGCTGGAATAAACTTCCATCTCTCATTATGGAAGTGATAGCTTAACTAAATTCAATGAAGAACTTGACAAACGTTTAGAGCGAATGGATGAATTTTTTTACTGATGTTGTATAAGCTTGCTTTCTTGTATCATATGCCTCTACTAATGCTAATTCTTCTTTTTTGGTTCAAAAGGATGTAGTTTTATTAGTGAACTCTGTTGTAAAAAAAACGGGTAACATTTTTATCAGAAAAAGTATTTTTCTCTGGAGTGAAAATTGATGATGCAATTTTTAAGGTCTATAAACAAAGTACAGGACTAACGATATTAACTGCGCGAATTAACGAGTTGTTGGATAAATAAAGGACCACGTTAAGGTCTACATGTATTTTTGACTGTCGAGACACAATAGGAAAGAATATTTTTTGAAAGTAGTATGGATTAATTGAAGTACTTTGCAACTCGACTTTAGAATAAACAAAGCTTCCGTTTCAAAATCATTAGACGTACAACGTAAAACATATTCTCATTATATCAGAAGCCAATTTGAAATTATTAACACCAGAACATAAGAAAGAATGAAATAAATTGTTTATTTAATTGAATAAAACTAATGAGAAAAAAACTGAATGAGAAAAGCGGGGGGAAAAAGGAGACATATAGTAGAACCGCTCTGTAATTCTAAAATATGACATTCCGTCCCAAGAATAATAGATTGCTTTAAAAAGTTCCCAGTGGACCAACTAAAACAAAATGAAAAAATCATTGAATATTTCAATGTTTAACCTCATATTCACCATTAAAGAGCTCTTGTTTGAGATATTCTTGTTACTATTTTGTTTTCCTGTTTTCTAAACATGCAGATGGAGAACGGACTCGAAGCGTAACAAATTTTCGAAAGTCCCCTTCTTCAAAGGGGTTGTAAGAAATGTTCCATGGGTATTTTATGCTCATGGAGGATTCCATAACATTATTTCCAGTAGGATTGGAATAATGGAGACGATGAAGGAGAAATAGGAAGAAGGGAATAGTAGAACCGATCGGCACCCTGGGGAGCATGTATCTAGGATTTACTCTCTAATTCCCCTAATACATTAGGGGAATTAGAGAATAAATTAGAAGATCCATAATTAGAGAATTGAAGAGAAAAACCAGTTGAAGAAAAGATTAAAGTTTTCAACCAGAAATCCGTATGTGTAACCTTTCCTCTCGGATGAGGTCTTGGATATGGAGAGAGAGAGAGAGAGAGAGAGAGAGAGAGAGAGAGAGAGAGAGAGAGAGAATGTTGTGCTGTAATAACTGTTTTGTTCATGGCAGGGGCGATCTGATTCCTTTATTCCCATCTCTTTTTTGGAGACTACATTTAACGAACTTTTATGCTTTTTGAAGTCTTGATCAAAAATAAGTTCTAGCATTGCCAATGCATTTATAATCTCAAATGCATTGTTTTGATATGATATGGTACATACAATATATATTTCTTGTTTAAAGTCAATAGCTTTTGTATTTATTCCTAATTTTAAATATTAAATATTTTTCCAGTATTACCGGATGCTAGATTCAATCCTGAGTTTTTGACACTTTGTGAGATGGTTTTCGACGTATCTTGATGTATTGCAATTCTAATCCTATCAATGGATTATTATTTTCCGTTTTATTATTATTACAATAGTAATAGTTCAGTTTAGATTAATTGATTTTTTGTGAGATAATGGACCATAAGTATTAAAAATAGATAGGTTGGTCAGTTTTTGCTCTAAACAATCAAATGTAGAGGATACACGTGTTCAATACAGGTGACTAACACTTTTGTTCGTTGTCTGTACCTTCCAAAATATTCTTTTTGTATGCTTCATGCTTCGCTATCATAGTACTTATCAAGATCTACTCCCAATTTATTAAACTATACCAGAACATTAGCCCGCAACATGGAGCCGAAGTGGTTTAATTTATTTGGGAACATGCGTAATTGAAAGCTCGGGTGAGTGAGTGAGGCTTCACCCTGCCATCAGCAATTATATTCGCTATTCTTGGTGTCCAAGAAGCCAGTGAGAAGGTACTCCTACCAAGTCGATCACAATAGCGAATATCAAAACGTTGCCCAGTTTTCAAATTTGCCATTATGCAGTTCACACTTACAGCTTGTAACTCGTGGCCATTAGACAACGTTTCCGAAGTTGAAACCATCGGCATATACATCGGATATACACGGAAATTGGAAAAAGGAAGAAAGGGTAAAACAAATTTGTGAATGTTATTTTTGAGGTGCATTTCCTTCCTCAAAAAGAAATCGCTTTAAGCAAAGATATTAGAAGACCGAGGGAAACAAGTGATTTCGCAATGGCTAATCAGGTAAAAACATTCCCAGAGCGAAATACTTTATTTTTCATTCATCCGTAAAAACCATGTCTGCGCTGAATTTTTTTATTTTAAAAATAGAAATGATGTTGTACCATCCTGTACGTCATATGCACGCTCGTCTTTAGAATCAGCTATGGCTGTAGGTAAGAATAACCGAGTTTATTCGTGCGAAAACGAAGAACCTTTGCACGCAGGAGTATTGGGAGAAGCAGGATCCACTGTTGTCATGGTGAAGCGTGCGAAAAACAAATTAAGTTGAAGAAACGGATGTGTGTTGCTTTTGGAATCAACGAAAGAGTGTGCAGCTGACAGGTGATGCTTTCCTTAGACGGTAGGCTCATTTCTTCGTCAGCGAAAAAGACACTGGATTGAAAATACGTAGAAGGGATTGCGTCTTTCAGAAGTGACCCAATTTCCATAACAAACCGCACTGATTCATTCTTTCGGGCCCTCAGTCATATATAAAGTGAAATGTTCTTTAAAAAGTCAAAATGATTCAACTTGCTTGTCACTACGACAATGTCCTTAGCTGTGCACAAAATGTGTGTAGGATTTGTAATAAAGTAACCGTTCTTAAAACTCTACTGCTCGTCATAGCATAAAATTTGTCATATTGTCAAAATTACGTATATCATTCTAAAAATACAAAGGAAACGTACACCATGCTTAAAATACAAAAATAAAAGGAAAATATTCGCAGCACCAAAGAACTGAGAGAATCCTTAATGTTCTAACCAAACGTAACCTAGTTAGTCGATCCTGGTGGATGGTTAGATGATCTTTTCCCTTAAAACGTTTTCATCCCATATATCATTTGTTATTTATCCAATTCCTTAAGATGGAGAATGGAATCATCCCATCAGCTGGAGGTTCATGATTTTACATGCTGACGACATAAAAATTTTCTTATTCAATTTAGTGATTGAGCTAATACGAAAACTAACAAACACGAATAACTGCAGTGTCCAAACATAAAGAGATACTCTACTACAGAAAATTGTGTTTAATTCACTTTTTATAAACAAAAATTCAAAAAGGGCATCTCTATAAAAGATTTGGATGTTACCATTTCAAGTAATTCATTCTTTAACAAACATACACACAACATCATTAAATTTATACACATATCCGGTTCTCCTTATACTCCAATTTTCTTACCCCATATGGAATCCGAACTCCTAATCTCATAGAAAAAGTCGAAACGTTGCAAATGGGCATACTAAAACACGTTTTAAGTGAAGACATCATACAACAGTGATCTTCATTATTCATACTTAACCAGAGATAGCATGAAATTCCTTTTAAAAACAGACATAAATAAGGATTAAAATTTTATATATAAAGTTATCAATAGTCAGTGTGTAAAAATTTTACTCCTTTATCAGAGATCTTTTTCAGAGTTGCTAACAGAACACTCGAAAGAAGCTTATGTTCGATCTGGACTTGAAATAAACTATGGTAAATACAGCCCACTGTTTATTCTGATAAGTTTATTAAACAACCATAAAACGGACCCTATTACTAACTCTCCTAATTTTATAAAACTTGTCAAATATGTATGTCAGTATTGATATTATGACTTTATACATATTTAAATGGATTTTCATCTTTTTATTGATACTAGGAATATTCAGAGTATTTAAATTATCTGTAAGTCAACCTTTATTGTCAGACTGTGCTAATACATTCTGTTGTAAAACAAATATAATTCCATTGTATTTGCTGATATATTTTGATTTACTTCAAAAACTCTTTTAGCCATGTACTAAGTTGTCGTTGTTATTGGGTTTTAGGAGCATCAACGACTAAGGCCATATTGATCCGAATATACTCTCTGTAAATTCCGTGTTCTATGGTCGATTTTCTGTTGTTGGACGAAAAACCCAAGTTTCCGGGAGAAAAAACCATGTTACCCTCGCCTGAGGTAGACTAATTCAGCCACGTTGTGAAATAGGCCAATTAAATCCCTCTCTCCATTAACGGGATTTGAACCCAGTCTTTTCCACCTGGTTTGAGAAGGATGGCGGTTCTACCAACTGTGTTACCCACTAGGATGTAAAAGTAATACATAAAATTGCTGTCTCCAATAACCTGTTAGGTGCCTTCTGTAAATTTAATAATAGTAGAACTGACCATAGGTTTTAAAAAAATTCCCATGGTTAAAAAATTACTCAGATATCACCCAGCCAACTATTAAAATTGTACGAACCAAAAACATTAAAGAAAACACAGAATGATAATTTTCATCAACTTAAGTAACACCAAGTGAGTCCCAAAACTTTAATATTTTTATAATCAAGCAAATTAATCACAGTTTTCGCGGAGACGCTTCAACTATAATTAGATTACATTATTAATGACCACGTTGAAAATTTTACCTTCCTATTATCATTAGAATGCTATTTAATTTGAATTTTTCGCGAATTTTTAGATTCTTTGGTAACATCCTTCGTATTGATTATGCAAAGGTAGCGCTGTTTAAGTTTCTCGTGGGCTGCAAGTAGGCGCTATCTTAATCAAATTTATTACAACAATTTGCTGTAACCAGAGTATTGTCCCCCCATATCGTGTCGAGTATAACATTATCTTCGCTAATAACTATCGTCAGAAAGTTAAACGAAAGGTAAACTCCACCAGCTCTGTAATTTCACTATTATATTTTGGATAACGATGTGACCAGATAATATTTATCTTAAAATGTGGTGGCGCTAACTTCTAGTAAATTAATACGATGATGTTATCCCTGGCATGTAGTCTGGAAGCTAAGTGAATTTTAACAGCTCCGTTTTCCGATAATAATTATGTATTTTAATAAGTGCACACTTCCTGAAAGAGTGGAATATGATTAATTAAAGTATGCAGCGCTAAAAAGTAAGTATTTTTAAAAAAGATATACACTATAATTATTCATAAAAAGGCAAACATGTACTTAAGTACAGAGTTAGAAACTTTAAATAATAGTTAATTGTATCCCTACTATCATAGCTATTGAGTTAGCAAAATCGGCTTTCTGCCTGATAGGATTTCACTTTCAGTTTTGCAACAAGGTTCTTTAAGTAGGTGGCTGTTTCCACTTACACTCTTAGAGTGGATAAAGATTACTTTTTCTTTTTATCTGCAAGTTGTTTCTACACTCAGTCTTGTTTCCCTAAAATATGTTAATGACAAGGGTAAAAGCAGAAGAGGTCATTTATTTTAACCTTGAGCTATGAAGAGGATGAAAATCGCTTAATAAAAACCTAGCTTTCTGTAGACTTGTGAGAAAGTATTATTCTCACGAGTAGTAGCAATTATCAGTGAAGTTGATTCCTGAATTTTGAAATGATGAGGTTCTTTGGACTAAATGATCATTTATGGAATATAGAAACTATATGATTCTTCCTAGAATCGAAATAAGTTAGAATGTTACATTTATTTATGTTTATGGTAAAGTTATTAGTATCGTCGCAAAGAGCGAGAATAATTTGCAAGATTATCCCAAGACTGATAAATCTTATATCATCTTCAGCAGCATCTTAATTCTTTTGAAGGAAGACAAAACATTTAAGCGGTTGACATGCATAGGAGTGAGCTCAATGATTTGATAAATTCTGTCAGATGTTATAAAGGTCGTTATAAAGCCTGCGTGCAGTTTTAAATTTTTATCTTTCGTTCTATAGATGATAAAATCAATCTGTAAAAAGGGTAAGGGAAAGAATTTATTACAGTTTTACAGACATTTATTCTTGGAACTGTTAATTCTCAACATGTCCACCGTCATTACGTTTGCAACATGAGATACGATTCTGAAGTCCTACAAATAATTTTTGCAGTTGATTTTCAGTAATACCCTGAATCACATTAGTTGTATATCCTAGTCCGAAGATCGTTTAAAGAACGAACTTTTGTTGAATAAACAATAGAAGACGATAGACGACTATTGTAGAAGCATATCCCCATAGAAAAAATCCAGTGGGCTCAAATCTGGTGAACGTGGTTGCCAAGAGATCAGTCCACCTCTTCCAATCCATCTGTTAGGAAAACAGATTTTGTTTTCAATACCAACCATAACGTTAAAATCCCATTACACTTACCCTAACCATTTCCACAGTAATGGGGAAATCCATCAATTGTCAATTCTTGCACTATCTTCAAGTCCCCATATAATTAACGATAGAAAATATGGATTCTGTAGTTGCCAACCCGCGTGTGATACGAGTATCTTGGTTTATGCCACTCATCTATGGATAAATTCCAAGTAAACGTTTATAGACACACAATAAGGCCTTTCATCCGTTTTGGCATTAATATTTTGTAAGGAAGCTACTTTCATATTATGTGATGGGAAATGTTACTAGTGACATCTTCCATCGCAGTTTTCTTCTGACTATAGTAGATTCAGTGAAGTTCATCTTACAAACAATGTTTGAAGATCTGACGAATCACTTGTGAAGTAATCGTAACCACCAATCTGGAGGCTGGCATTGTTGAATAGTAGGGAATGCGATGCTCTGCTTCTTGTTTTTTGCTGAAGGAATGCAACCAGGTTCGTTCATTCTACGGCTGAATCCGTAACACAGTACGTCAAGTTCTGCATTCTGCAATGTCTCTTTGGTTACCACCGTTGAACTGGATTGCTCTTTGAAAGATTATTACTTGACTTTCTATCACCCTGCACAACGCTTGTGAGCCTTCCGTTGGCCTCTTGCTTCAATGAGCTGCTTCCTCAGGATTGCCGTTGGCTAGATGTTATTTGATTATTAGACAATTCTGGAAACACCTGAACCATGGATGCTTTAGATCGTGCTTATCAACTTGATATAGGTCTACTCTCTGTGGATACTAATACATTTATCCTATTTCTAAACGATTTTTATGATGTTATTCACTCACTGGCCTAAAAATTAGGAACCTTTATTTAATATCTAGTAGGGCCACTTATTGCCCGAATTACAGCGGCACCCGACGTGGAGTGGATTCCACTAGTATCATTGTATGCTGTCTCCAGAGTTATTTTCATTCGCAGTGGGGATTCTAATAGGTGTCAGAGGGAGTCTAGTTTCAGATTTGGCTATTCTTCCAACAGGATATCAGCCAGCTGCTGTTGTGGTCGATAGAGAATCCCCAAACCCAATTGCCCTTTCCAACATGTCCCAGACATTCTCAACTGGATTCAGGCTTTCTCAATTAGGTATCTAGAGCAGATATTGGAAATTTGGGAATGTTTCTCGACCCATTCAGATACAATTTTTGCATGATGAATAGTCGCTTTGTCGTCTTGAAAGAATCTATCGCATTTCGAGTGAAAATGAAGCATTGTAAGAAGTTGGTCCGATACGACAGAAATATATTCAATGGATTGATCCTCTAATGGCATGAGCAAACTCAGTTCTTAGCAGCAGAACATACCTCATACCATGAGGTATGTTCTGACCTCTAGGCAATTGAGTGGTAGACACGAGGCAGTATGAATGCATGCTTAATGAGGTTCACGACACATTTTCACCCTACCATTGATGCAAAAAAGTGTAAATCGAGACTCTTCAGACCATATATCTTTTTTCCACAGCCTGATCTTGACATTGGCAGTACCACCACTCCAGTCGAATCTTTCAATTTTTTTCAGAGAGAAGTGACTTCCGTATAAGCACACAACTACTAAATCCCAGATTCTTTAGCTTCAGCCCACAGTTCAGTTGTAAATGGGTCTTTCTTTGCCTAAATTGAATTCTTCAATCATTTGCGGCACAAAGCACAATTTGGTTTTAATTGCAGCGTCTCGTCCTAGGAGTACCTACTTTCTATGTCATTTCTTCCATTAGAGCTGCGTTCTCCTTTCATCTTCCACTCATTGTATATTTTTTAGATGGTTGCTTTCGACACAACAATGATATTCTTTGTTTTCTTAATTGTGGCTCCTACGTTAACATCTTGCAGAAAATCGGAAAGATCACTTTACTTCGAGATGATTGGGGAGGCATATAGTGTTTATCTGATAGCAAGGAACTTAAAATCAGATAAACATTATCTGACTTACTGCCTCACTATCTTAGTAGGACATTGATTCTCAATACAAAGAATTGCTCTCTATTTAAATCTCTCTGATATTTTCCAGGGTGTAAACTTTCCAGCCTTCGCATTTTCCCTAAAAACCATCTCTTATACTAAGGGAAATGGATTACACTTTTTGATATCAACAAAATCTCCAGCTCGAAGGTTAAATGCAACTACCTTTGAGTTATTATTTCGACTAAAAATTCTCATCTTAAACGCTAATTAGCAATGAATATTAATGTTTCTTAAATGCGAGAGGGTGCCCTTATTTGTATTGTAACTAACAACCAAAGATCTTATCAGTTAATTCGGGAAATTCAGACATAATTGCTCCTAGGAGAAGCCATTAAGTTTCAGAAAATAAGAACGCGACTTACCCTCCAGGAAGACACAATTTCACCACTTCTGCAATGTTATTTCAATGTTTATTCATGCTTATACGGATGAAAGTTAATAATTTCAAACAGCTGTCGTGAAAATAATAATTGTTCTTCCATAATATTCATGAAAAGCATAGATTGGTATAATGTTGTTGTTGTTGTTGTTGTTGTAGGATTTTAGGAGCATTTATTGGATTTATTTCTGAACAATGAGAATGCTTACACGTTTATTGGAGTCTTTTATTAGAAATTAAACAGAACACAATATTTTTTAATCTTCTTTCTTCTTCAATATTCTTTAACCCATCTTTTACTTTCCTTTATCTCGATAATGGTGACTTAGTTGGAACTGTATTTATTTCCAGTTACGGAAGGAAGTGTTCGTTGCCATAGTAACGAAAGGTCTGTCTGGATGAGGAACCAGAGAGAGAGAGAGAGAGAGAGAGAGAGAGAGAGACCGTCTGTTATCAATCTGGTGGTGCCATCTGGTACTCTCCAATCAAAACATTATAGGCATTATACTGTTATTTTGGTATTTCCAACGATTAAATAATTTATTGGGGGAGTTAAGGGATTGTAATCATGCTCCCATAGCTTGAAGTGCACTGATGGATAGAAGTTTAAGTATAGTTTAGTTTGCACAACGAACTGAAATTGTGTACACAGATCAGGAAATGATGAATGATGCAGAAAAGGGGATACGTATCCATAAATGTCCTCCGAATTTGCAGCATCCTCAAACGGAACTCCATATTTATTTATAAATAAGCAAAGAAAAAAATACTAAAATGAACTGCGCGACCTACTAAGACCAAACACCCACGAGGTGATCTTATTGAGGTGTTTAAGGCTTTGAATAGATTGAGTAAACTCAATGGGATTCTTTCTCTTGCTCAGACCACGCATGAGGGGGTACAGATTCAAATTGAGGAAGGATGGTTGCAGAATAGATGTGCAAAAGTTTTCCTTCAGCCAGTAGATTCCAGGAACAAGTTTACATTTGTTGTTGTGGAAGTGAGTAGTTGTAATAAATTCAAGAATTGGAGGGATGGATAGGTGATGTTGGAAGCTATTTTTATAAGCTTTCTGTATTGCATTATTTGTCACTACAAATACTAAATGTTCTTTTCTTTAAGTTTGATGCAAGAATCAATTTTGCATTGCATATCTTGACTTTAGCAAATCTTTTGTTGGAGTTCCTCGTGGAAGTCTGCTGTATAAATTGGAATAAGTTGGAATTACTGGAAAAATCTTACACTGGATTGCAGGGTGGACAAAATACAGAAGACACAGCGTTATCGTAAATTACTGTAACAAGCGGGGTCCGACTCCCTTGTGAACCTCCAATTTCTAATTTTCATAAATGACGTGGGTGTCCAAGGTTAGCGATCAAGATTTTCTGGTGATATGGAAATTGGAACGGTATTTATCAAAAAGACTTGGATCGGTTTCATACAATGGCAACTAAAGATTATGCTTCTAAATCTCGTATAAGATTATGCATTTGAAAGAGAGAGAGAGAGAGAGAGAGAGAGAGAGAGAGAGAGAGAGAGAGAGTTCTAAACTCCTTTTAGGGATCACTTTCACTGACGAGCAGTGTATAATTTTTGAAATGATTGACAATCCTCAAAATGGTAACTTTTATTGATTTAAAATATTGATAGGTGGAATAGGACCAGGGTATGTCTGCCAGGGGCAACAGTTGATGACGTTGTAGAGCGGATATCATCTTTTAAGGGCACAAAAGGTGATATAGTTGTACACGTTGGCACTAATGACATTAAGAGTAGGAGACCGGGGGAATTACTTGACAAGTACAGGTCACTGATGAAAAAAAGCCGTGAATTAGGGTTGAAATTGAAAGTGTCTGCAATTCTGCCCAGACACGATAGGAGGGAGTATATGATGAGAGCCCTGTCAATCAATTCGGCCCTGGAAAGATTGTGCAGGGCTCAAGGGGTAGAATTTTTTTCAGCCTGGTCTGTACTTGTTAACAGGAGAGACTGCTTCTACAGCGATGGGATACACTTAAATAGAAAGGGTGCAAGAATGTTTGCTGATGCTATCGAGGCAATGTTAGGTGGGTCGGAAAACTGCTAGATTGGGGGGATACAAGGACTAATAGATTAACAGTAGCCACTGGCAGAGGTGAAAGTGATTCTTGCACTGCTTCTATTGGAATGAGCCGCAGCCTGGAAAATAAGATGCAGGATATTTCAGAGACTGCTGGGAATCATTGGGGTACAAGTAAACACATGGGTTGTGTTAGGGTAGCTAAGAAAAAGAACAGGTGCATGTATACTTGTGTGTACACCAATACTAGGAGTTTAGTAAATAAATTTGATGAATTTGAGGTATTGCTCAAAACATCAAAGGCAGATATTGTGGGGATTTCAGAGACGTGGTGTCACACAGATATAAGAAATGCAGAACTGGAATTTGGGGAGTACAACGTCTACAGAAAGGATAGGAAGGGGGGGAGGGGTTATGCTATTAGTTAAGAAACATATAAAAACCAAGGAAGTGAAGCCAGTCGACATCGCTGGACAGTGCAGTGTCGAGTCAGTTTGGTGTGACATAAGCATTGGGAGATCAAAATTGAGAGTAGGAGTGTGCTATAGGCCTAATGACTCTGATGAGTATAATAAGAAACTGTTCAGAGAAATAGAGTGGGCCAGTAAATCAGAGAGTCTTATAATGGGGGATTTTAATTTCCCAGATATTGACTGGAATTTGGGGGCTGGTCACTCACACAGTAGCAAGGCTTTTGTGGATTTATTGGATGATTGTTTTCTACATCAGCATGTTCGGGAGGCAACTAGAGGGAGTAATACTCTTGATTTGATTATCAGCAGTGATTCTTCATGCATTAAGAATCTGCAGATAAATGAACCACTTGGTGGCAGTGATCACAGGGTGCTGAAGTGGGAGTTACTCAAAGAGGTAACTACCATTAGGGGTAAAGGGAAGGGGTATTGCTTTCGTAAAGGCGACTACAATGGACTGAGACAGTATTTAAATTCTATACAGTGGGACCAACTGATGATGTTACCAACAGCAAATTCAAAATGGGAAGCATTCAAAGAACTTATCGTGGAAGCTACTAGGCTTTACATACCAACTAAGAAATATTGTTCAAGGTTTAGGCCTAAATGGTTGTCAGATGAACTAATGAGGCATATGGCAGAGAAGAAAAATGCATGGGATACATACAAATTAACACGTGACACGGACGCCTATGATAGATACAAGTTGATCTGTAACCAAGTTACAAAGGAGGTTAGGCAGGCGAAGGCAGATTACGAGAGATCCTTGGCAAGGGATGCGAAGAAAAACAGCAAAGAGTTCTTTACTTATGTAAACTCTAGAAGGAAGGGGATGAATCAGATTGGTCCACTTGAGATCGATGGGTCAACTGTTGATGACCCTGCTCGGGTAGCTAACAAACTAAATGAATATTTTGCATCGACATTCACACATGAGGAGTTATTCAGCGAGGGGAATGCCAGAGGTGTATTCAACTCTAGCAGTAAGCTAGAGAATCTTGTAATAACTGAGAACAAAGTGGAGGAGAAATTGTTGAAGATAAACACAAGAAAGGCACCTGGGGTGGATGGGATCTATCCAGTTATATTAAAGGAGGCAGCAAAGGAGGTAAGCAAACCCTTAGCCATAATTATGAGAGCTTCCTTGGACTCAGGGGAGGTACCCATTGACTGGAGATGTGCAAATGTGACCCCAATTCACAAAGGGGGATCAAAGGCTGACACAAGTAATTATAGACCTGTGAGTTTAACTTCTGTTCCCGGAAAATTAATGGAGGCACGGTGAAAGAAGCACTGCAGGACCATCTAGACAAGACTTCAGTTATAGCTAGGACACAGCATGGTTTTGTTAAGGGGAAGTCTTGCCTGACCAATTTGATTGGATACTATGATGCAGTCACAAAAGAACTGGATGCAGGGAATAACTTTGATATTATATACTTGGATCTTAGAAAGGCTTTTGATACTGTTGCACATGGAAGACTGCTGCACAAATTGGAGCAGTGTGGCATTGGAAGCAAATTGCTGCTATGGATAAAGGGGTGGTTGAGGGGGAGAAGACAGAGAGTGGTAATCAATGGACACTGCTCATCGTGGATTAATGTTATTAGTGGAGTCCCTCAGGGTTCAGTATTGGGGCCTTTATTGTTTTCTGTATTTATAAATGATATTGATGATGGTATATCAGGCTTAATGTCCAAGTTTGCAGACGATACGAAGGTTGGCAGGGTTGTCAAGGACACTACTGACACTATGCTGCTGCAACAGGATTTGGAAAGGTTGAGCAGATGGGCTTCGAGGTGGCAAATGAAGTTTAACATTGACAAATGTAAAGTACTACATATGGGAAACAGCAACCCCAGAGCAACGTATCAACTCTGTGGTACTACACTGACAGTGGTAGAGAATGAAAGGGACCTGGGGGTGGTGGTGCAGGCAGATATGAAGTTCTCTGAGCAGTGCAGACGAGCTGCAAGAGTAGCTCATGGTGTATTGTCAATGATATATAGGAATTTTTCTAGCAGGGATAAGGAGGTGATTATTCCCTTGTATAAGGCAATGGTCAGGCCACACCTAGAGTACTGTATACAGGCCTGGAGGCCTCATTTCAGGAAGGATGTAGAGCTGCTGGAACGAGTACAGAGAAGGGCAACTAGATTGGTGAATGGGACAAAGGGGTTCTCTTACGAAGAAAGGCTTAAGTTTTGCAAATTACAGTGTCTGGAGACTAGGCACCAGCGAGGTGATCTGATAGAGGTGTACAAAGCCTTGAATGGTTTGAGCATGCTCAATGCTGATGGGATTCTTCCTCTAGCTCAGAAAAATCACCTGAGAGGGCATAAATTCAAATTGAGGAAAGACAGATGTAGGATAGATGTGCGGAAATTTGCCTTTAGCCAGCGGGTGGTTGGTGGGTGGAACAGACTTCCATCCCTTGTCGTGGAAGTTGATAGCCTAAATAAGTTTAAGGCTCAGCTGGACAGGTATTTCGAACGAACAGAGGGGTGAAGTGGAAGTGGTTATTTTTATTTATTTATGTTACTTTTTTTTTTTTTTTTTTGGCTGATGCTGCATAAGCTTGCTTTCTTGCGTCAAATGCCTCTACTAATGCTAATGCTAATGCTAAAGAACAATAATAATTTGGTAAGCTGTTGACTGGAAAAATATACCTACTCTAACAGTTATGTAAATATGTAAGTTATATATGGAATTATTAGTGAATTATAAATATATGATTTATATAATTTATGTACAGAATCATTAATGTGTAAATACTGTATATATTAAACATAAAATTTGTATATAATATTTCGGGACGAGACTACGTGTTCAGTATACGTAACCCACTGCACGTAATATCTCTTACCCTGATATGTACTTAGCACTCTCCTGGCACTTTGCCGTCCTGGGGTGGTTTCCTTTACTGAAATAAACAGATGATAATAATAATAACATTGAGCCTTCAGCAGTATCACAGACCAGTTCATTTCTGCACAAGGGAGTGTTTCTAATGCAAAGATGAGACACTGCTGTGACAAACTGTACAGGGCTTACTTGTCATCCATCGAATAGTAAGTGCTCTGCAGTGACAATCGCTGGCTGGAACATAGTCCCGTTGTAGGGGAGTTTGCACATTGCCATATTCAAATTCTTCATCCCTAACGTCTGAGTGACACTATGTGTCTAATATTCTTACAACGTCTGCATTTGATGACTTAGTCATTACTTCAGATTCATCAAATTTGAACTAATGAATGTGCACATGAATCCGTTCTTACTCTTACACAGCCCATGTATTTACTTGTTCCTTGATGATGACCCAAATAGCGCTTAAAATCCCTGACACCTTGCTTTCCAGTCTATGGCGTCGGTTCTAGTGTTGAGTTGGGCAGCTGAGAGCTTAATGGAGCCTTTAATGGCTTAATCGAACACACACATACAAAGACATCTCACCCCTTTTGGCTTTTTCATTTAAAGTCTGCAAACATCGTACAAACAGCACATTTTGTAAGGCCGTGATTTACAGGAGAATTACAGGTTCTCGACATAATCCGAATTTATTTTGATGCCCCAGCCAGCGCTGTTTGTCTGAGTTCGTCAACCAAGCAGGATAAACGCCTCCTTCCCGCAGGAGGGTATATAGATCCTGCCAGTTAAATTCTGTTAGAATTAATTTAAGAATTAGTTTAAGAATTAATTATTCCAGTTTTCAGATATTTAACTGAAAAGATTGTTTTTGATGTTGTTTGCCGTTTGATCAGGTTTTCCAGCTCAAAAAGGAGCTTGGCAACAATTCCACCTCTCTCTCTCTCTCTCTCTCTCTCTCTACGGCTTACCAAGTTCTCCAGGGACAATCGCTTGATATATAGCACAATACATTGCTTGTATTGTGCTATATCTCACGCATTGTTTGCATCAAGTCCCTGTTTGCTTTGGAATATGAGGTACTGGTTGAAGGTGAGACACTCAACATGGCTCTTTCATCATTTCATGTTCTAGCACAATACAATGTACAAACAATGCGAGAGTCTGGACACAAACACCTTACTCACCCTGTTTATGAGCAGCGATAATGTAGAAGAGAATGGGATGTTGTGCCTGGGCTAGTGAGGCGCCACCTTCACAATTCCGTTTCCAACGAATTGACGCTCACTCCGGATTGATGCATCTATCATGCTCAATCCTACTCTCCGGTATTGTTTCTAGCACCTCTATCGATTTAATTATTTCATCTCTTGGGTGGCATCTAACTACGAGCATTTTCCACTGCTCCCCCTCTACTGCATGGTCACTACCTGCTCATAGGTAGGATTTATGCTTACGGAGCAAACAGTACCCACTCTTTGTTAGTTGATTCTCCAACAAAATCACCGATGCATTTGTAGATTCTGATTGCCATCACTTGAAATATTTTTCCAAGATTGTCCCGTGAGGAAGAGTCCGTCAAGCTATCTTCTGTCCTTGAAGTAGGATAAGTTGGTTGAATTGCAAGTACCCAGTTATCAACGGTACCAGTATGTTGTGGAGTGCCACTCAGGTAACTTTGGGTTTCTGAGGACTGCATGCAGTCTGTTGGGGACTTTGCCCAAAATCTGGTAAGTGCCGCATTTAGGCAAGAGCAACTCAGGATGACGTTGAGAGTTGGTTGTGAATTAAACTGATATCTCTACTGTTAAAACTAAAATCAAATCCCGGCTGCCATCTTCAAGAGGACTGCGATTTAATTTTGTTATCACAGTAGAGATATCTGTTCAATTCACATTCATTCGTTCGATGTACTTTCTCAATTGTTAGAAACGGTTGAGTTCTTCAATACAGTATCTCATTTGTTGAATTTCTGCTGACATCCGCTTATTCTCCTCTCGAAGCAAGTGTATCTTCTCATTCAGAGGGTTACATTACATTTTGGGGAGTGGTGAATGCGCAGAAATTTGAGGTAAATACTGCTGTGTAAATTGAGCAAACAGATTACTGAGAGCATCTGTAAGAGTGTTTTTAAACCTCTCTATAAATCGTTGGTTGTTATCGCCATTGGTTTGATCAATTATAGTTATCTGCTGTGGTCGAATTTCCCCTTTGAGAGTGTTATCCCTGAGTGTTATTCCTCAACTCTCATGGTTTATCTGGGTAATTGGACTGTCACGCTCTCCTTCAGATATTATTACTGATTTGTTGTTATATTATTTATCCCTGATAGGGGGGTTTACCCCGTGACGAGTAATGCTACCAAGTGCATTGGGTGACTGGTGTTACTGTTGGTCGAGAAACTCTCTGACTGTCCTAAAGGTGTTAGGATTGCGATTTACTGGAGTTCCTTGTTGGTGTTCTTTAGAACACCTATTACTGCTAGGCTGTAATGTAGGGTCTTTGGCACTATACCGGTGGTTGACAGGATGATCGTTACTTGTTGCATATACCATATCTCTTTGATCTCCTGATCAAAGAGATGTGCATGTGTATGTCAGTGTACTTCCAGAGATGTTCTTCTGGAAGTACATCCAGATCTTTTCTTCGTGGGTTTTCTGAAGGTTTCCAGTGTTGGGTACAGCTATGTCAATCAGATAAATTGCCTTTTACTTCTTGTCCACAAGGGTTATGTCCGGTCTGTTGTGCGGGATTGTCTTATCCGTTATTATGACGCGGTCCCAGTACAGCTTATGGGTTGGGGTCTCTACTACTGCCTGCTATTGTACTTGTAGTACGGTACACTTTCTTCGATCAACTGGTATTTCCTTGCTAGATTCTGGTGTATTATCCTGGCTACCTGATCGTGTCTTCGAGGGTACTCCGTCTGGGTGATCACCTTAAATCCTGCGGTGATGTGTGGGATCGTTTCTGAGGCCAGTTGGCATCGTCGACATGTGTCATCTGGCACTCCTGGCTCTTTTGCGATGTAGTTTCTATAGTCCCTGGTGTTGATTACCTGGTCTTGGATGGCCAGCATGAATCCTTCAGTATCGGGGAAAGCTTCTCACTCGTGACCCTTGCATTGTAAACTATTTTATCTGTGTGGTCTTGACGGACCTCATTGTAGTGTCTACCATGGAGTGTCTTCTTGCCCATCTGTCTAGCTTCTTGAGTGCCGTCTGGGCAGAAGTGGACTCTTCGCTTAGGTTGAGTGGAATATGCTGCTTGTCTACCTTCCATATGGTCTGATAAAGTGTTGCTGCGTTTTTCTGGAAGTAATCCTTCACGTTAGCTATCACCGTTTTCTGTCGCTTGATGAGGTCTATCAGTCCTCTTCCTCCCTCTTTCCGAGCTATCGTCAGTCTCTCCACAGCTGACTTCGGGTGGTGCTGGTAGTTCTTGGTCATCATTTTCCTTGTCTTTCTCATGATATCCTCCAGCTCAGTGTTGGTCTAATCTGTGATCCGGAAGGACTGTGTTAGCACTGGGACTGCATGGGTGTTTAAGGATTCAGCATTTATTTGAGCAGGCTTCTGAGGCCCTGGTGGTATTTTTCAGCCAAGCAGGCGTTGATCTATCTCTTTGTTCTCTAACTGCTGAGCCCACATCATCCCCAGGTATTTGTAGGTCTTTCCTCTATCATGGCCTCTATCTCTAATTTTTCAAATTATACGTCACTGGCATATGCAGATGATCTAGTTATTTTTTTTATAGAAATTCTCTTCTTTCTTTAGCAGAAAACGCGAATTCTATTTTAGGACAATAAACTTCCATTTTACCTTTATGATTGGTCAACGCTTAGCACAGTACAACTTGTATGATGATTTTCAAAGATAATTTATCATTAACTCGTCCTCCTATAATTAAAATCAATGGTAAAACTATCCATTTTGTTACTAACCACAAAATTTCTTGGATTTATGTTACATAATCGTCCTAGTTTCATTTCTCACTTAAATCGTTTATCTGCCAGGGTTGTAGAAATCAATTAACTTCCAACTCTTAAACTATCTGGAAATCTTTCATCCGATCAACAAACACCAGTGTGGATTCCGTCATTGTCGTCCCACTGGTGATATTTTATAGACGAATTCAATTGGAAAGTTTGGTCAAACTCAAGCCATTGCTCTTGACATTTCAATGGCGTGTTTGGCATAAAGGTCTCCTAAATAAGCTTCCTGTGGTTTGCCAGCTATTCTTTGTAGCAGCGTATCCAGTTTTCTCTCTGGCCGCTCACTGCGGCTGATAGTAGACGGCTCTCTGTCTTTTAACTTATCCACTAATGATGGTATTCCCCAAGATTCAGTTCTTTGTCCCACTCTTTTCCTCTTGTATATTAATGACCTTCTTCCATTAACCGGAATTCCTATCCATAGTTTTGCTGATGATAACACATTTCATTCCATCTTCCAGTTTGAGAAACCTTGCCTGCTCAAACAGCTTCAAAATCTCGAGTATCCACTGCGAATTCCTCAAATGCTGATCACCAGGTAATTCTCCAGTGGGGAAAAGAGAAAACTTGATTTCAATCCTTCTGAAACTCAGTCCTGCCTTATATCTCGCCAAAAGGATTCTTCTGCTCCCATGCTTATCTTCGATGTCGCTCTGATTTCTAGGCAAGATCTTGGCGATTACCCTGACTTCTAATTTCTCTTGGATAAGCACATTACAAATATTGCTTCCTCTGCATCTAAAAAACTGGGCATTTTCTTTCGCTCGGGGCGTTACTCTTCTTTCGAATAGTTGTTGACTCTGTAAAAATCGCAAATCCGCCCTGCCATGGAATATTGTTCCCACATCTGGGGTGGTGCCCCCAAAACCTCTCTCAGGCTTCTTGATTCCATTCAGAAGAGGGCAGTTAGGTTAATTAATGATTCATCTCTAACAGAGTCTCTCCACTCGCTTTCTCACAGACGTACTGTTTCTGCTGCATGCCTTTTCTACAGATACTTCCATGGGCACTGTTCTTCTGAATTGGCTTCTATAATTCCCGTTCTGTCTTTCAAAGCAGTTCAAACACGTGCCGCAACCAGTAACATCATTTTACTGTCCAACTTGAAACTCACAGAACCAACTTTTCTTCTTCCTCATTTATTCATTGGTCTTATGTCTCTTAAATGCGTGTGTTCTATAGTAGATTTGTCTGTTTTGCTGGACAAAAAACCCAAGTTCTGAGGGGGGTTAAACCTTGCTATCTGCGCCTGAGACCTGTAAATCTAAGTAGACGCCATTACAGAATTTTTAGTGCGGCCCCCTGGAACACTTTCGCGAACCACCGGTTGGGGACCGCTGGTTTAGACGTACTAAATTGCTTCTGTACAAACCAAGCGAAGTTTCCTCCTTATTCTGGTCAGGGCATGTAGAACTGTTTCTACCCCTGCCCTACAAGTTCTTTCTGGATCTCTCAATTTGAATTCCTGCCGAATTCGGTGGAATTCAAATTGATTTGTTCTTCAGTCCAAAACAAGAAAAACAGCGAATCCTTAAAATTTTCAATGATCATCGTTAACTCCCAAAAAGGTTTAATCACAAAATAATTTATCTCTTGTGTAGTTTTTGTTAATGAAATAACTCATAACTGGTTATCTCCCGATTTGTTTTTTAGCTGTCTTTTAACTGAACAAAGATCATTGAATTTTAAACTTGTCTACTTCCATCTCTTCACCTCTGAATTCTGTTTTTGTGGTTCTGTTTAGGATTCTACCCATGTAACGTTAAACAGAACGTTACCCCTAAACAGAACGTTACCCATGTAACGTTCTGTTTAGGATTCTACCCATCGTTACAGGGCACTTCTGTGCCCTGTAACGATGAATTCATTTACAGTTATTCTTGGTCTCTGGTCACGTTTCTACGCGTTAGGAATCTGTTTTTTTTTATTCCCCTTCTTCTTTCAATTGTTTAAAAAATTTTCACGTTCTGTCTTTCTAAAAAGGCGGCAATTACTGTCTGAATTTCGTGGATGTACCTTCCAAGTCACATGTTACTGTCAACAAATAACACAAATGTTACCCCTTCTTTATAAATTTTATTGTTATCTAAAGATATTGTGCACATACGTTGTTTGGGTCGTGTAAAAACACCTTTACCTAAAATTCTGTGATTTGCTTTAAGGCTGTCATCTATTTTTCCTTTTGACCTTGAATAAAATCCTGAACTCATTTGAACTCTTGAACTTTTATGGATAATTTTGAATTTTTAAGTCATACACTGGTGTTCAAAGAAAATGCATCACCCCTTAAAATTGTAATTGTCGTCCGAATAACGTCAGTATATGGCAATATTTCTTACAGATTGCATCAGATAAGATTGACACGCGTATGTGATGACGTAATATTGCATCAGCCGTTACTTTCAGCTATATAAGCACGCTCTGCAAGAGTTGTAGTCATTCCTTGACTGTGTCAGGATGGCGAGTTAAGTGCAGTTGAAGAAAGAGTTCCTTTAAGTGAGGAAGGATGTTCTTCCAGTCATATTGCGTATCGAGTGTCTTGTAATCAGTGCTCCGACAGTGAATAGATTTCTTTTCAAACTCAAGAATTCTGGTTCTGCTGATAGAGAAAAAGGAACCGGACGCAAACCAGTCTCTATGCTAAAACAGGACCGCGTTTTGAGCGCTTATGCCTTAAAACCGTAAAGCTTCTTTGTCTGAGCTGAAAAGAGAATCTGAAGAACATACAGGAGTGGTAGCAAGTGCAGTAACAGTCAGAAGACACCTCTTCAAAAATGGACTTGTCGTCCTAAGAAGAAGCCCCTCCTCACACAAAAAATGAAAAAGACCCGATTCATTTGGTGTAAGGAGCATGTCAAATGGAGCCACCCCCGAGCAGTGGAAGTCAGTTATTTTCTCGGATGAGAAGAAGTTCAACCTTCATGGCTCTAATAGGAGACAATCGATTCGCCGTAGACACGATGAAGAATACCATCCAGTGGTGTTTACAGTGAAATTCCCTACCAGACAAATGATATGGGGGTGCATTTCTTATCGGGAAGTAGGTCACGAGCAGTTTATAAAAGGTTCCATAAATGCCAATGGATACCTGGCTATACTGTATTGGAAAGCAAATTGCTGCTAACCATTAGAGACCATTTCAACCTGCCAAGTAACTGCATCTTTCAGGATGACTCTGCTCCTTGTCATCGGGGGTGGGGCGAAAAGTGTAAGTAGGCACTTCTGTAGTTGCTTTAGTTTCATTTCTGCATTAGAGGTTTGACAACAATGTGTTTACATTTGTTACAGGTGAAAAGATGGTTGGAAGGACGGTCCATTACAACTGTTAGCTGGCCAGGAAACAGCCCGGCCGAGCCTGAATCCTATACACAACTGTTGGCATTGTGTGGAATCTGCAGTTGCCAGAAAGAAATCAAAGACCCTTTGTGGAAGCCATAATTGATGTTTAGAACAACGAACTATCAGTTGATTATCTTCAGAAATTGATCTTGCCAATGCCTCGGCGGTGTGCTGATGTCATCAGCGCCAGAGGCGGTTCAACTAAATATTAGTTTGCACCTGGTGAACTTTTCATTTTGTTTTCCATTTAAAATGATAAACTGAAACAATTTCTGATAACATTTCAGCCATAATTGTCGTGTTTACCAAAACTGTTGCAAATGCTCATTTTGGAATATTTTGAGAGCACCTGTCAGATAACATACCATCGCGATAAAGGGTTAGAAATGTGAATTTCCTAGGTGATGCAATTTCTTTGAGTACCAGTGTATATTCGTGCCTTAATTGGCTGTTTTTCTTGTCGTGAACTATTGTCACTGTGATTAACTGTCATTGATGCAATGTAATATAAATACACTGCTCGTCACAATTAATAGAACACGTGGTATATCTCGTGCAGTTTGTAATGAAACGGGACAAAATTCCGTATGGTGGTGTACCATAGAATAACAATGAAATGAGTAAACAGTGAAACACTTCGGACAAGTGCAAGGGACACCTATAGGGGTTGTATTAGAATTATCAAAGAGGTCACACATTACAGAAGCCGATACAAGGTGCTCAAAAATAAAGTCGCATGACATCAGTACGGCGTTGATCCCCTCCGACGGCTAAACAGGACTGACAGCAATGAACCTTGCTCGTTATAAGGGCATCTACAAGATTTTGTGGCAATAAATCCCATTCTTCCACCAGCAGTGAGACGCCCAAGGGAGTCCCACACATGCTCGATCGGAGGTAGGGGTAGCACTTTGAAGCACGGACTTAAGTTTGGTGATTGTGCTGGCCACTCCAGTTGTTGGATATCTTCAGTTTCGAGATATTCCGACATCACTTGAGCAGTGGCGTTGTCGAGCAAGGAAAGAAAATCTGGGCCAACTGCACCCCTAAAAGTAGCACATAGGATTTTGGAATCTGCACAGAGGTACCGAGGGTCTGTTCTCCATACATCTGCGCAATTACGGTACGTCCATCAAAAACATGGAAAGGGATGCGGCGGTTGATCATTATTCCGCCCTACAAGAGAACACCGCCACCACAGTAAGTGATGTAGGAGGGATGGTATGGTACCGCCTTCCTCGTTTCTCGAGATGAAATATCTTCTAGAATTAAAATGGAGAGAAAGCTCATCAGAGACAAAAACTGCACACTTTGTCAGGGCTCGAAGTCACACGTTCATAGTCCCAGTTTTGACGAGATATGCGGGGGGTTGGGGTTAATGGAAAATTCAAAATTCAAATTATATTAGGACCACCTGTAATTTCTTACATATACCCGTATATGTATTTTGTCTATAAATTGCGTGTGTTCTCTGGTCGATTTGTCTGTTTTGCTGGACGAAAAAACCCCCAGTTTCTGGGGGAAAACCTTGCTTTTTACGCCTGAGACCGATTAACTCAGCCACTGAGTCAAAAAAGCCCATGCGAGTTAATCTAGTCATCGACGGGATTCGAACCCGGGCCTTTTCCACCCATTGTGGGGAGGACGGCGACGATACCGCTGTGCTACGCGCGCAGACGGAGTTAATGAAAAGGAAACCACTGGCTTCCTTTCATAGAGTCCACTTGAACTGAGCTTTATGAACACACTCCGGTTGGAAATGTTTTCTCCTGTGGCCACAGCAACCTCAAAAGGCAATTGATGACAGGACATCGTAGGGTTCCGTCTTGCTATTAGAGGCAGATAGCGGTCTCTTTCTGGTTGACCTTGGCCAGTTCTTCTTGTAATGATTTCTGTCTCCTGACACTGTTTCCATAGTGTGTTTGAGGGTCTAATTGCACCACAGGTTTCTTCCATCTCCGCGTACTTTCCATTGTTCTGGCCTCTACAGAACACTGTCGAGGCCAGAGGTTTAAAAGTGTATTCATATTGTGGTGTGTAATGTTTTGTACGTTGTTCATCTGGCCTTTTAGCCGTTGGGCCCCTAATGGGACCCACCATTGCCCACACTATACCCTGTGGAGGCAGATCAGATCAGATCCACCAATATTTTAGATATTTACTCTGGCCACCTAATTTCCTGAGATTTCAGTGGATAGGACATAGAAAAAAAGAAAAACTAAATAAATAAATACAGCAATAATAAAAATAATAGTGCCGAGACGACACTGCGTGACACATTAAGCCAAAGTGCTACCCCTACCTCCAATTGCCTGTCATCACAAAGAATCATCTAAACGATGATGGTTTGCAATGCTGAGTGCAGGAGATGTGGCAATCTCACTGAGCAAGCCGAGAAACGGGAATGAAGTGATGTGGCCGCAAGCCGTGTAAATGCATGAATAATTTACAAAATGTGAAGCTCTCTGAGATGGTAGATCGATTTCTATTGGATATTCGGAATTTGCATGCCAGGATGTCTATCATATCAAATATTCGCCTTCGGCCACATTGATCACAACAAAATATTAATAAAAATATTTTGTTCCGTTAATTTTGTCGAGCAGTGTACTTGTTTGAATCAATTTTTTTCAACAGTTTCGTATGTTCTTGCTTAACTATTTCAGATTATATTTCTCAAAATTCAGCTTTTTTTTTTTTTTAATTCAGTGAAACCCAATAAAAAAAAAGATTTTTTAGCTTATACACTGGTGTGCAAAACTTAAAGACCACCACTATTTCTAAAGGTTACAACCACAAAATCTTTACTTAAGGTACTCTTTACTGATGAGAGTAGATTCAGTCTCAGCAGCGATCCTGGACGTCAGCTAATCTGGCGAGAAGTTGGCACACGGTATCACCCCGCAAACATCACTGAAAGGGATCGATGTGGCGGTCGAGTTGTTCTCGTCTGGGGATGTGTTGTCTTGGATGGACGTACACAACACCAGGTACTGGAAGGCGGTACTGTAACTGGTGCACGCTACTGTACTGAGGTAATCTTTCCCCATGTGTGTCTGTTCCGAGGTGGCCCCGAGTTCGTGTTTATGGATGATCACCCCCTCCCCCTATCGCACTGCAGCTGTGATATGCTTTTGGAAGGTGAGGACATTGTTCGTATAGATTGGCCTGCCCGTTCCTGCGATCTAAATCCCATCGAACACTTACGGGACGCTCTGGGGAGACGCCTAGCGGCACGTTCACACCCACCAGAAAATGTTCGTCAGCTGAAGATGGCGCTGACAGAGTAATGGACGATGTTACCGCAAGAACATATCAACAACGTTCTTCTAAGTATGGACAGGCGATGCAAGGCTTTCATCGACATTAGGGGTGGCCATATCTTCTACTGAGGACCACCTCTTCCCTTTTTTCCATCTTTGGCAGTGATGCATCTGTATCATGGCAGCCAGTGCTATTTTGCCATTTTTGAATAAAGTCCCTCTGTACTGTTTTGTTTCCGTTGTGTGTGTCGGTGTTGTTTCCCTCATCATTTCTGTACCTCACGGGGTTCCTTTGGTATGGTTTTCCCATATCCAGGCCACTCCTATGAGAAGCTACAGGTGAAAAACTGACCGGTCCTTAAATTTTGCACACCAGTATACTTATTAAATGTGTAACACAAAATGGTTCCACTTATGTTTTGCCTACCAGCAAAGTTGGTCTCTAGGCTTCTTCCTTTTAATATTTTATTTAGATGTCCACCGTACCTTTATTTATTTATTTTTCCTTCTGCTGTGGTACCGAGGTTTTCGAGGTCGGTCCTCGTACATGCGTAGTTGTGTCCCACCTCCTCATGGTGTAGACGGGCAATGGGCAAAGTTCTCCAGGTTATCGCATTCCTGGTTTGTCACCAGGAAGGCGATCCTGGTGACAAACCAGGATCGCCACACAAGGCTCTCCAGGCGATCACCTGGAGAGCTTTGTGGTGGCCAGAAGCAACTAAAGCACACGATACGCGCACACTGCACAAACATAACATTAAACACATTTAGGACCTTTTACAGAGTTCTGTATTCATCACAGTACACCAAGGCTGATTTGAACTGACTTGCGCTTGCCGCGCTACATAAGATGTTGTTCATACGTCTCCACAGCTTCTTTCTGCAAGATTGTTGTTTCAACGATGAGGAATAAGTTCAGAATATTCAGACTCAATAAATCATTTTAAGCTTATTGAATTGCAATTAAGAAAGCAATTTGGGATAAGTCAGGATAGCAAAAGTCATAATAAACTGCACCAATGATTATTAAATATTTCGTGGAATTCTTCACCCCTAATTCCCGTGGAGGGGGTGGGGATTACCACAGCCCGTATCACGATAACTTGACTCTAACGAGACCTCCGGCCTGGTATGAACTTTGTTCTGTGATAAGGCAATTTGACATGCCAAACAAATATCTCATCAAATTAACTTACCATGAAAATCAAACTCGCCAAATAGTTTTCTCAAATTCTCTACTGAAGTGTCTACTCACAATCAAAAGCTCAACTTCTTTTATTCCTAAGAAAGTAATTTCAAACAAACACGTAAAATCGCTTCTGATCATAATTGATCTTCCAAGATTATTAATATATTCGAATTATTTAGTATGAGTAGACTCGAATTGAGCTTGCTCAATCCGTTAAAAGCCTTAAACACCTCAATGAGATCACCTCGCAGGTGCCTGGTCTGCAGATGCTGCAGTTAGCAGAACTGAAGCTTTTCTTGGTCGTTCCCTTGCTCTGCACCCGTTCAGGCAGTTGTACATGGCAGAACATCGATCCTAAATAAAGCTTCCAGACTTGTATGTAGTACTCAAGATGAGTCCTAACCATTGGGATAATCACCTACTAATACCTGTTTGAAAAATTCCTGTATATCATTGACAAAACTCCACGAGCTGTTCTTGTTTCCTGTCTGTAGACAGAACTTCAGTCTGCCTGCTGTATTACTCCCAGGTCTTTTTTCCATTCTCCAATACTCTGAGTGTAGTCCACTACTTTCACAGATGGTACATCTAGGATTACTGGTACCCACATATCGTACTTACAGTATTAAATTTCAGTTGGCATTTTTCATCCCATATGTCTAATTTTTCTAGATCTTGCAGTTGCTTACCCTGATTGCTACCATTAACCCCCCTGCCAACCTTTATGTTATCTGAAACCTTATACAACAAGCTTCGAATGCTCTTAACAGATCGTTAATAAATAATAATAATAATTAACTAGGGGCTTCGCGTCTGCTCACTTTGTTTGCCCACCCTGCGCATGCTGTTCTACGTAAAATTAGAGGCCTACGGACTACGTCAAATCTTTTCTACGTAAAAGACAGACCTGTAGAAACGCACTGGTCGATATCTAATCAGGAAATGACCTACATAATTATTTACCTGTGCATTTGTAGTGCGCGGCATTCTCAAGGTCGAATAAATATCACGGTAAAACTCCAGAACAATGTACACTCTATAACATGGCCGCAAGCAAAACAGTGAGAAAGCAGTGAGTGACAAGTTGTGAGTCTCATATTTCAACAAACAGAAGAACAAAGCAGTGATTGGTAGTTGGCACTGCTTTCCCCGCCCACTGTCCTCCTAAGTTGATATGCCTAGGGTGTTTTTCCCCACATTCGCCGCTGTTTTTAATCGGGAATTCGTTTTCCCATTTTAAAACTGCGGGATGGAGGGATAAACATCCTACCACATGAGGAATATTGTTACATCCCAAAGAGCAGGACCAGAATATTTACAAACTATACAAGTATTTAAAATATTTACAAAATATTAAACTAGAGTATTTACAAATATACAATATTCATTAATAAACAAAAAATGTTACAATGAAATATCAAAATTTAGCCAGTGAATCACGTCCACGAGGTTGGTAAACGTTATGGAGGCAGTTGTCAATAATTAATTGCATTTATAGTGACGTAATTGCCTCGCTCTCTTCTCCCATTGGCTCTAATAAAGATCACTAGGAGGAAAACCTTTTTAATGTATAGTAGAAATTGCAACACGAAGCTCATCGCACTACTATTGCTAGTCATGAACATCACGTGGTGATGTTTTGGTAAACACATCATCAGAATGGTATCGATTCCATTCTATAGAAGATTTTAGGCACGAGAGTATCTAACGCTATGCGGGCTTTATCTCTTTAAGATTACTTTAAGATTAATTAGGAAATTTCGCTCCATCTAAACCTAACGTGTATGATCTATAAATACAAACCGTTTTCTCTGTGAAGAGCGAACTCCTGCTGTTCATCCGAACAAGGGCACGAATAATCTGACATATTTATGAAAAGGTGTCACGTGGAATAAAACAGAAGCCGATAACACGACAGACATCCAGACACGCCCTTACTCACGTGGGATGCAATTTTCCGCGTGCTGATTATAGCCTGGAATGATGGGCTCCCATTAACCAAATTATGTTGGTGTTTTCGAGAAAAGAACGAAATTTCCAGCCAGAGAAATAAGCTCGTAGTTTAATGAGCTGATTAAATGGTGAGCGTTTGGTTAATGTACACTGAAAGGACAGAAATCGTGGGATACCTGATTTCCTGAGCAACGCGACGCTCTCACCCCTCTCCCTAGTGGGCGAACCCACCACTTGGCAGGTATATAGGTACACTGCATTCAATGTTAGTATGGATAAACGTCCAAACTTTGAAAGAGGGATGATAGTGGGTGTCCGGCGCATGTGTTACTCGTTCGACAGAATCATGAGTGTATCGGGAATACACCATTTCCGGAATAACATCTCATCGTGGACAGCGCTGTGGATGTAGAAAGGCGGTGGTTAAAGGTGGCCGTCGACAGTAGCACAAATCACCGCCTTCAACGAGGGGGGGGTGCCAGAAATGTCTCCACCAGGACCATCAGGCGATCATTAACTGCAATAGGTTATGGGACCCACCAGTGTCCCATTGCTAACACCACGACACAGGACTCTACGCTTCAACTGGGTGATTGGAGACGGGTCTCATGGTCCGATGAGTCTCGTTTCCAATTATTACGAGCGAATAGGAGAGTGTATATCTAGCGTAAACCGCACGAAGCTATGCATGCGACATGTCAACAAGGAACTGTCCAGGTTACGTGTCCACCCTTCCAGACCATCTGCATCCATTTATGGTCACCGCGCACTCACAGGCAACGAACTCTTCCAGGAGGAGGGCAATCAAAGGTAATGAGGAGTACCCGGAAAAAGTTGAAATTCGCGAAAAAATTTCAAAAAGAGATCTGTTGTTGTTGTTGTTGTAGACTTTTAGGAGCATCAGCGACCAATGCTATATTGCTCAGTGTATACTATTCGTAAATTGCATGTATTCTATGGTCGATTTTCTGTTTTATGGATGAAAAACCAGAGTTTCCGGGATAAAAAAACCCTGCTACCCTCGCCTCTCTCTAAAGGTTGTTTATGGTGTTTTATACAGTTCAGTTGAAGCACCTAGAAGTTAAAAATCAAATGCATAAACTATAAACTTGTTTTAGAATTAAAACTCTGCACTGACTCACAACGATATCTTCTTTCCTCCTGTCAATTTTATCTAAAATATTGTTAAAAATGAAACAACTGTTACTGTGCAAATGTTGCACAGTAACAGTTGTTTCATTTGTAAAGTCTAAAGGTTTTAAATCAAGTTGTGAAACCACGTTGTGAAAAAAGGATCATAAAAATTCCTTGTGTCATCGAACTGAGGTCTTTTCCACCCGGTGTGGCGAGGACCTCGATCCTACCAAATGTGCCGCCCACCACAAAGAGAACGTGTGCGTTAAGCTTAGCAGGGGTGAAATTTCGTAATAAAACCACTTCTCGCCTCCCTGTCCCTCTCCAACGAGTTTTTTTTTTTTTTTGCAGAGTTTGGTTTTTTTCTTCCCCTGAGTTTGGGATTTATTATTATTATTGCTCTTATATGCTGGTACTCAGGATTGGGCACCCTGAGTGCGAGATTGCTGATAATCACTGGTATGGCACACATTGGTGCATCCATTGGTGCAATGGATGCTGGACCTTGTGCTTAGCACAGATTACTGGACCAGGTCCAGTTCCAGTGCCGAGGGACTGACACCAGGAATCAGCTAACTAGGTGCTAGCTGCTCCCTGGTGGCAAAGTGGCCTGACATAAACAACACATACACTAATAAATACCCAAACACACATTAATACACTGTCAAGCCCGTTTTACAGAGATTCTGTATTCCACCACAGAAACAATTAGGTGGAGATAAGCATATGCCCAAGAACAGCCATAGACCGGGAACATACACTTCTCGTCCTGGCCCTCCTGGGTAGTACAGTTGATATAATCACCACCCCACGTCAAATAGAATAAGATCTGAGTTCGAATCCCGCCAATGAGGCGACGAATTTTATGGATATTTTTGCAACGTGGCTGAGTTAATCGGTCTCAGGCGAGGATAGTTTGGAATTTTTCTAGGTAACTCAGGTTTTTTGTCTAGCAAACAGCAAATCGACCATAGAACACACCAGATTTTCTGACATTATGTATGACGCAATACAGACTAAGTTGCTGGTGTCTCTCTTATCGTCCACTCCCCTATTTCACCCTACTCAGTCTTCTATGCCGGTTATCTTTCGAGAGACGCTTTGCTAATATGGTATGAGGACATTGTCCACGTTTCAAGGGCACTATTTGCATAGTAAACAGCAAAGTTTTGGATAAACCTGGCCCAGTTTGAAGTCCACTTTTGTGGACCTCGATCATTACTAATCAACGCACGGTATACGCGAAGTTCCAGTTTGTCAGTGTCATGCTGATAGAGAGACAGAGAGAGAGAGAGAGAGAGAGAGAGAGAGAGAGAGAGAGAATAAGCGTTTCTCATTAGCATGCAAACCTCGCCTCGTCTCTGATGACTCACTGATCCACACGACTAAATTATAATTATAGTCGTAATAATTGTTTCTATGTACAGTGCGCATTTTGTCATGTTTGTTTACAAAATTTCTCCACTGGGTGAATTGAACCATCATGGTGGAACTATCTGCATAGCTGAGAATACAGGACTCGTGTAAATTCGAGCGAGGTTTGCACTGTAGTCGCAAATATTCTGGTATTTGATACATGCCACAAATATGTAGATATTGTAATAAAATACGGTAGAAAATTCCAGCAGATTCTGATCTGGAAGATTGCACTCTTTGGCATCAGCTCAAAACGGATTATAGAAAAGATGTTGGTGTATTTCACCCTTCCTTTTCTCATCGTTTCATTAAAAATAATCCCCACACTTTGGAGGAATCGAAAGCCAGTTTCGTTCTATACATTGACTTTCAATTCCTCCAATGTGTGGGGATTATTTTTATCCACTCTGCCCTTCAAAATGTCTCTAGTCCCACCAATAAAATCCTGCAATGTTAAAACGGGAGATTTTGGGGCCACAAATTTTCAGAAATAAAACGATTACCGGAAAAATCTCTCAGAATTTCTTCTGTTTCACTGGATGACATTGTCAAGCAGCTCAATAGATTGGTTTATTAAATCCCAGCTTACATTTCCATCAGCTGTGTTCTCTAAAAAGAGAGAGAGGTCCAATCGCTCGGCGACAATTTTTTTGAGGTTGTAAGGATGAGGATAATACAATCACTTTTTATTTATTTATTTTATTTTAAGATGGTATTCGTTACAGCAATATGATGGAGATAGAAGTATTGGCGAGTCAGGATATTTGTTACTGCGTGACAAATTAAGCTAACGTGCCACCTCTTCATATCTCGGTACTATGCAAGCAGTTTCAGGAGACAGGAACTATTAAAAGAAGGGATGGACAAGGTCGCCCAAGGGCTACGTCACCAGAACAGACCGCTATCTGACTCTAACAGCAAGACGGAACCCTACGATGTCCTGCCATCAAATATCCATTGAGATTGCTGCGGCCACGGGTAAAAACATTCCCAACCGGACTGTGTTAAGAGGGCTGAATTCAAGTGGACTCTACGCAATTAAACCACTGGTTTCTATCTCATTAACCCCGTCTACGCGGTAGCACAGTGGTATCGTCACCATTCTCCCAACACCGGGTGGAAAAGGCCCAGATTCGAATCCCGTCGATGACGCGAGGAACTTTAGTGGGCTTTTTTTCACTCGGTGGCTGAGTTAGTCGGTCTCAGGCGTAGATAGTAAGGTTTTTCGTCCAGAAAACAGGCAAATAGACCAGAGAACGCGTGCAATTTACAGACACAATAAATGTATTGGTAGATGTAATCACTTACAGGGGACCCTAATATCATAATTTGGTGGGTTTTTTTTATCCCATTAACCCCAGACCACCAGAGACTTGTCGAAACTGGTGCCACAAACATGTGACTTGCAGTCCTGACAAAAGAGATAGAATTCTGTTCTCTGAAGAATCCTGTTTTAGCCTACAAACACATTCTAGACATTATCTTATCTGGAAATAACAAGGAATGTGGTACCATCTCTCCAATATCAAAGAAAGGGACACTTACGGTGGATGTTCTCGTCTGGGCCGGTGGATCAACGGTCGCATCTCTCTTCATGTTTCTAACAGGGGTATCGTAACTGCTCAGAAGTACCGAGAACAGATCCTCGAACCCTATATGCAACCTTTTAGAGGTACGGTTGGGACCAGATTTTCTTTTCATGCTCGACAATGCCACTGCACATAGAGCTCAAGTGGCAGAGGTATATCTTGAAACTGAAGATATCCAACGACTGCCGTGACCAGGACGATCACTAGACTTAAATCCGATGGAACGTGTGTGGGACGCCCTTGGAGACGCATTGCACGCCAACAGCCAACTCCTCAGACATTTGGTGAGTTAAGGTCTGAGCTGGTGGAAGAATAGGATTTATTCCCACAGAATCTGAAAGACACCCTTACATCGAGCATGGTGATCATACGCTGTACTGATGTAATGCGATCGTTCTTTCGAGCATCTCTATCGACTTCTCTAATTTGACCTTTTTGGTAATTATTATACAACCCTTGTAAATGTCCGTTATACCCTTCCGTGGTTTTTCGCTTTCCTCATTTCATCATTAATCTTTGGTACACCACCATACCAACTCTTTTCCCGGTTCATCGCAAGCTGAACGAGTTACACCACGTTTTCTACGTGTTCTGTTAATTTTGTCGAGCAGTGTATAAATCCATGTTCCGAAACGGGAATATATCACCATCGATTCATCACGAACAAACCGGTATGCATCAGTTCGTGTAGTTGTAACCGTACAATCAACGTTCTGCATGCGGAGGTGTACTGTGTTTGTAAGAATTGCTTGCAGTTATCAAAATAAGAGAAATTCCGAATTGGTACCTCACTTCGGTCCCCCACAATGTTTAACATTGAATTAATTGAGTTGGATGCAAATAGCGAACAGACAACTGGCGTTACGTGAAACAATAGTTAGTTGACTTAATAGTTAGTTGTGCCAAAAATTTGGATATTTTCATCAAAGAATCACTTTCCTTTGATGTCCATGTCTCAAACATTGGGAGGGAGGGCAGCTAGCAAAAAACTTGGATTTCTTAAAAGAATCAAAGACCAATAAATTATCACTATTCATATATCTTTACAAAATTTTTGTTAGGCTAGCCCTAGAATATTCCTCCCATGCCTGGTCCCCACATGCAGCTTACCAAAGACAAGAAATTGAAAATATCCAAAAAAAAAAGCAATGCAATACGTCTCTTTCAAAAGTTTATCAGAATATAATGAGAAATCTTACCAAGAGTGGTGTATACTCTTTGGACTCGAAACGCTGGAAGAAAGAAGATATAAAGCCGATCTACTCCTATTTAACCAGCTGGTAAATGGTACCATAAATTGCCATCACTCACCTCGTCTCACAAATTAACTTCAACCCACCGAAAAGAGCTTTAAGAAAGCATCCTATGCAAGAACTAAAGGATATTACAACAACAGGACTGCAAGATCAATTAACAAAGCAAACTGGGAGATATTTTATACCCCTGGATACTTCAAGAGGCAACTGGAATCTCCAACCGCACCACTTACATGAGCCTTTGAATTGTTTTTCTTCATTTATGCACTTGGCCGTTTTTTTCTTGATGAAGTTCCAAGTCTCTGCTTTGGAGGTGAATAACTTTATTTTTGTTGCTGCGCACTAAGGCATGTTTGTTTGCTGTTTAAATAAATATTTTCACATAATCTTTGCCTGTTCCTGAAGGAATATTCGTGAAGCTAATTTACATGTGCACAACCAGACAGTCGGATTCCTTCCTGAGGAAACGCCATTATCAATCCGACTGAATGCGTCGCTTTCTTTGTCTCTAAGCGCACTTTGTGTGTAACGCATGGAAAAAAGGGGGCAGGGACACTGTATCATCGTAAGAATCCGTTACTTAATTGCCAGGGACACGGGATTAATCGGTAATAATATTTAGCAGCGCGAGCGCCCAATCTCCACGCCGGCTAATCTATTTGCTTAATTTTATTTCCGAGATAAGTGAAAGTTGCGTCACGAGAGGAAGAGAGGGAGGGAGAAGCTCTCTGGGTCGAGAGTGTCAGGTGACTGCGAAGGACACAAACGCCTTCGTTCGCCAGAGCATCAGCAGGTTGCATCGGTTTCCACGGATCCGCCGCGGGTCTCCGAACGATGGGCAAAAGAAACAGCAAATTGAAAAGGGAGGTGGTGAACCGCTTGATCCAGGACACCTACTGTAAGTACCCCTTTCCAGTAGTCTTTTGACACTTGTCTGCTTCTTATTAGTCATCCCTTCGTGTGGACAATATCTTCCGCTTTGCCGTTGACATGTACGCAGTTGTCTGGCGTGGCTTGTCGCGTTCAAACGGATAACAACCCGTTGTTGGACACCCCCTTCCGTGTGTCATCAAGGCCCATTGTGATACTTGTGAATAATTCGTGTTACGATAGCGAATTTAGCGCACTTCACGATTCTTATTAAATGTTTTGTTTCATTTCGTAGAGGGATTTGTTGATACTCTCCCACTTCCAGGTCCCTGTTTATGTTAAGTGTCAGAATTAACGTGTTTAATCCCAATTTTCATTCCCTGTTAACTGGATCCCAATCTCTGATGGGAAATCCCTTCAAAACATTCCACAGAAAAAAATTAATAGGTAGGAAGATGCAAGTGACAGTGGACCTTGATTTCAGCAGCACAGATCACTATTTGATTGGTACTGCGTGTCCCTATAAGTCAATGGAAGGTCTTCGATGAGTTCCATCAAAAAGTAATCCACGTATCTATCTGAAATTTAGTTTAACAGTTTTAAGGATATTGCCCATAAATGGCTCTAGACTTCCTCCATCATCTATGAGAGAGCGAACGCATCAGTTATTTAAGATAAAAAGGTGAGCGATCCAACGATCCATTAGAAAATATTTCCAAGCAACACAAGTCAAAGTATTGTCCCAGATGAATTTCATTTCACGAATTATGCATCTTTTAAGAAATAGAAGATGACAGCAGCGGATAAATGATTTCAGGACATACCACTGTATTTTTGAAGATTTTGGTAATGGTCACTCATATCTGATAAAGACTTTGCAAGGCGTGTTTGGGAATTAGATCGTTGAAATGCTGTTAACAGCTGGACAACATTTCTGATTACAACAATAAGGTGCATCCCATCATTTCACCGACACAGTCAAGACAGTGGGCAGGGGGGGGAAATGCTATGGATAGGGTCCCCGTTACTCAGGTTAATGACAATCTGTAGTTTTACTATTTCTAAGCAACTTGACCTGAATAACGAAGATTGAATAATGAAGATTGAAGCCGCGCCATTTTTGGAAAATTAGAATATTATCGAGCTCTAGATTTGGACAACTCCGTGAGATTCTTCGAACTATTGGCAAAAGTGCTGGTTGCGTAAAGGCTTATTGATGTGCCAGCTGCAGTGGTCAACGCGGCATTTCTTATGGCATAAAAACAAGAGGATTTTTCTAATGGTTTTTGAGCATAACCCATATCCTTATTGGTGTATTGTGTCGGTAGAAGTGTATGTGTTCACTGAACGATTTGCTTGTGGTGCGCGAAGAAAAACCCAGAATAACTCACGAGGGACATTCCACTCCCTCCACTTGATATTAACTAACTACGGCTTCGATAGAAAGAGACTTCAGAAATTCCTCCAGTCGTCGACGAGACTCGAACCCAAACCCCCTTCAAACGAGTGACAAGTGGCGAAACTACTAAACCGCTAAGAAGGACCTCCTCCCAAATTGGATTAAATGAACAAACCGGATTCATCTAAATCCGATTTTCAATTTTTGTTTCAAATTAGGAGAAATGTGCATGAGGAAACCAAGAAATGTTAAAAAAAGGTTTTGGAGAAACTGCTGGCCCGTGTTTCTGATCTCATCAAGAGTGATACATTTAACTGTATTCCAAAGTTGCTGATGAAACTGGTATTTTTTATGGGACATGCGTCGCGTCCTCACTGATGATTAGCGACTGGCCAGTTCTCGCTTATCAGGCGCTTCATTAACATGCTGATGACCCACACTTGGTTTCTTCCTTCACTGATTGCGAATAATTGCTATGACCCGGAATCAAAAGCAGATCTCTCAATGGAAGACTTCGTCTTCTGTGTTGGGACAAAACGGTCGGAACTTGGCTTCAGGGAATCGGCGCTAGCTTCATGACAACGTCCCTGCACACTGCACGCTTTTTAATTAAAAATTGCTTACAATGCTCTCCATCACTATGGAGAGCACCTTAAACAAATGGTTTTACTATTTTTCTTCCTCCTTCTGTCCATTCTTTGATGACTGATAATATCGTTAAAGAAATATATCTTCCATTTCCATAAAGTAATAAGAAAAACTTCTTGAATCCCAGTCTGATTTAAATTTCGGGAATAATTCAATGGAGCTGTCTTTTTTGATTAATTATCGCCATCTAAGTTTTCTAATTAACTCTTCAGTCGATTCCCATGAAATTTGTGCGGCTCTTTGAGAAAAATCTGTCAAATGGTCGTCAGAGCCGAATTTTAAAGAGATAAACATAACTCTAAGTGGCTTAGTGATAATTGGATTTCTAATCTTTTAAGCTCGATTCTCATTCCGAATTTGAAAACGCCATCTTTCAATGATTATCAGAATTTTAAAGAACTGAATTTAAAATATTGAAATTTAAATTAGAAAATTTGGAATTTAAAAAATATTACGAAAGTATGCCATGAGGAAAATGTCAGATTGGTACTGATGCTTTTACCAGACAATAGTACCCGTTGACATGTGCAGAAGTAGAGACAATATGGCGTTCACAGTGATGAGCATACACACTCAAACTATCGTAAAGCAATGTTACAGTTTCTCACAGCGGGGAGCGTCTCTTCAACCGAAATTGTTATCGTAGGTGGATGAAATTATCAGTTACCACCATCGAAGAAAGTGAACACTCTTGAAAGTACTGGTAAGTGTTCTTGTGGTTGATTTGCTGTTCGCTGGAAGAAAATTTTCCAGCAAATGGTGTTTTCTCCCGAGTTTCCGGGAGCAAAACCACGCTACCCTCGTCTGAGATCTACTAACTCATTCATGTTGTGAAAAAGTCCATAAAAATTCGCATTTTTTTTCTCATTATTGAGGGGATTCGAACTGAGATGTTTTTCACCCAACGTGAGGAGGAAGGATGGCGATAATTTCAACGAAAGCGAATCTCACAACAAAAACTCAAAAGTCAATGACATTTCTTCTCTATGGTGTGGGTTCTTTGGTTATTAGAATTCAATGAAAGATCTATGATGCGGTCCTCTCCAATTACGCCATTTGTAATTTACCTTTGAATGGTACTAATTTTACTGATTGGCTAGTTTATTAAGTACACCTACCCTCTTCAAGAAATGGACCACTCCTTCAGTAACAGCATCTTACTATGCGATATAAAACAGGTGGGCTGAGGTAGGGATGCTGCACGTGTGAATAAATCCTCCAATGAGTAATAAATGTCATGGTTAACGAGACACGTGGGAAATGCAAACACGAAAATGAACAGTTCATTCACCACAAATATTGATCATCACAAAAATCAGTCAACCATTCGAGTAACTCATTTTATAATTCCAGATAAACAAAAGACAATTAGTTGAGATGACACATGATTTGCGATTCTGCAAATCGCAAATCATGTCTTATTCCGCAAACCACTTCGTGTTTGGTCTTATCTTGTCTAAATTATTGCGCAATACCATTCATTTTGATGATTTTTACAAAGTTATTATAAATATGGAAAAATTCGGCTTCTCTTTCGTAATCAGCTTAAGAAAGGTCAAGATCAAAGATATAACAGCCAAGATGAAACTTGTAAAAGATTCACATATAAGAGAATTTTTATTTATTTCGAAATCTTCCACTTTCTCCATTTTATTGGTCGCGCGACAGAAGAGCACGAATCCGTGCTACTCCCTGAGGACGAGTGTCCTTTTCCATCAGCTGCGGACCGCTTTGCTTCGTTCCTTGAATGCCCACGAGAGAAAAGCGGTACCGCTCTTCTTGATATTCGACTGTCACTTTATTGCCAGGTGTCTCCGAGCGAAGATGTTTCTGTTGGGTCCAGATTAGATTACAACAGATGCGTTCGCTTTCCCCCGCTCGCTTCGCTTCCTGTTCAAGGATGCACCGTGACATCAACTTCCTCCTCGGTGTCTGATACTGCCGTTTGAACTGCAAAGCAACTACACCCTTCCCGTAAACGCGTTTTCCCAGACTGGAAAAAGCGACAACATTATTTACTCAACTGCACCTACACAATTCTCGAAAATATTGTCCTTGCTGGAGAGCACGCGATCCAATGACTGCATCCCAGGAACTGACTGAGTCATTTACATAATAAACTGTAAAGTCATGAAATTCTTCAAACGCTTCACTGGAAATCTACCCTGATAACCAACAACACACTATGTTTTAATGTGACCCATATTTTAGGGCCAGAAACAACCCAGTAGATGAAAATACTTTCCTTTAGATTCAACAACACGAATACAACTTAATTATAATTCATTATAATCAACTTGTATTATAATAACCATATCATATTGGATGGCGCTTCTTTTTGCAATCCTTGGAAGAATTTTAAATTGCTTTGTGTTTTATCGAAGATTCACAGGTGGTCCATAAGTAAGGAAACATGTTTGACTGTAAATAACAACACTAAGAGCCAAAAATAGTTCGGTAAATTCCAGTCTTCCATCTTCATTCAAACTTTGTCGCAACATGGAATGATAATCGTTGTAGTTAAATTCCTTTATGATTCTCTTTAAGCTTGCTTAGATATTTAAGTTCCAGACTTCGTTTTTCAGGTGTTTTTGATATCCTTCTGTTGTTGTTGTTATAGGGGTTTTAGGAGCAGCAGCAATTTGGGCCATATTGTTTCGTGCATACTCTCTGTAAATTGCGTGTGTTCTATGGTTGATCTTCTGTTTTCTGGACAAAAGACCCGAGTTACCGGGAGTAAAAACGATGTTAATCTAGCCTGAACCAACTAACCAGCCACGAGTGAAAAGGGCCCATAAAAATTCCTCAAGTCATCGACGGGACTCGAACTCTGGTCTTTTCCACCCGGTGTGGGATGAACGACGATTCCATCAACTGTGCTATCCACTAGGGCTTCAATATCCTCTCTTGCAAGTTTCAAATCAGCAGATGTCTTTGAGATACAAGGTCTTCCAGGTTTTGGTAGGTTGTACTTTGTTCCCACTTCATCAAACTTCTTCACAATTTGCTTTCTTACTTTTATTGGGGAGGGTTTATGTTCAAACCACCTGCCTTATGCCCACCACTCTGTCCAAATTGTCCTCACTGTTTCTTTGTCAATGTGTAGCTGTTCTACGATTACTCGAATGCTCATTCGAAGGTCTTTTGTCGCTTCGTTTTAGCCACACCTTGAAGTTTAACTGGCAGTCCATTTAATTAATAATTAGATGTTAAAATCTCTTATGTGTTAGGTAATTTCTAGAAGAAATAGTAAAATCTAAAAAGAGATCCAAATTTATTTTGTCTACTGCACTTCGAATGCTTAAAAGGAACTAAATTTTCCTGTTTCTGTCCTATATGTTAGTTATATGTACACTGCTCGACAAAATAAACATCTCACGTGGAGAACGTGGTGTAACTCGTGCAGCTTGTATAAATTGGAACAAAATTTGTTATGGTGATGTACCATAGAATAATGATGTACCCCTTCCCTTCGGATAAGGGACATTCATAGGGGTTGTATAAGAATTAACAAAAAGGTTGCATTGCGGAAGTAGACAAGATGCTCGAAACAGACCCAACAGTGTTGTGGTGAGGTCGTTGAGCATTATTCATCTCCACACCGCCTCCACAGTAAGAGTCCCTTTCTCTGATAGAAGAATCTTTATTGCAACGCATAGATGATGATTTACATAGTGGTGTAGTTGCAACTGACCGTCGCTGCCCAGCGACCAGGGGTTAACAATGTGCTATAAAGGCAAGTTGCCTCAGTAAACCAAAAAGTAAAATAACAATAATAAATGGATAAAATAAACTACTAGAATTGGTTACAAAATACACAACATAAACATATACATGGAATTGCATAATTATATACCACGAATTGAATTCAGTAAGAGTTTACATTACTCAGGACTCAGGTTATAACAGTGGTAGCCTTGACCGCCCACCATGGAGTATTCTCTTTCTATATTGTCGATCCTGACTGAACTTGTTGAGGTCGACATCTAGATCCTGGATGCGTGAAACATCTGCTGAGGAAGGAACCGGTCCGACAGGTGAAGGTGTGTTTCAAGAGGGCATAGCTGTGGAGCTGCTCGCAGATGCGCCTCAATACACAGTTGTCCCAAAAGGAGGAAGAGGAAAGACGGGTCAAGAGCTTGACCGTTCTGACGAGTCTCCTTTCATCAATGAGCCATGTAGGGTTTGGGATGTTCAGTGTGTTAGCTATGGCGGTGGTCCGTATCTGAGGTAGGCTAAGCTTGTGGCAAGTCCACTTGAGGAGCCAACACTTGGAGGAGAACACTGGTTTGGTGGTAGAAGGAGATGCGGGTGCCCAAATCTCTGCAGCATAGAGAAGTGGGGAATAAACTACTGTTGCAATGTTGTAGGATGGTACCGCATTCCCCGTTTCTCCAAACGAAATAACATCTAGAATCTGTTTGTATAAAACGGGACTCATCAGAGAACAGAACTGTACCCCATTTGTCACTTGTTCATGACACCAGTTTCGACGAGCACTGCGTTGGTTTGGGGGTAATGGGAAAACAAACGATCGGTTTCTTTGCGTAGAGCCCAATTGAGTTGAGCCTTCTTAACACAGTCCGATTGGAAACGTTTTCATCTGCGGCCGCAACAACCTCAAAAGACAGCTGACGACAGGACATCGTAGTGTTCCGTCTTGCTGTAGAGCCGATAGCGGTCTGTTCTCGTTGACGTTGCACTTGGGCTACTTGGCCAGCTCTTCTTGTAATGGTTCCTACTCCTGAAACTGCTTCCATAGTGCCGAGAAGACTCTGCGTGACGCATTAAGTTAACGTTCCTGCTTCGCCTGCTACTGCCCTACTTCAAGTCGTCCAACGGTCCGCCCTCTCAAAGATTCATGTAAACGACGATGACCTGTCTGCGCGGTAGCACAGTGGTATCGCCACCGCCCTACCCACACCAAATGGAAAAGGCTCCGGTTCGAATCCCGTCGATGACGGGAGGAGCTTTAATGGGCTTTTTGCACTCTGTGGCTGAGTTTCAAGCTCACAAGGTTTTTTGTTTTTTTTCAGAACCGGGGTTTTTCCTTCAGCAAATGAGGAAAATCGACCAGAGGACAACACACGCAATTTACAGACATAATACACATGGGTAGATGGAATAACTTTCCTGGTGACTCTAATAAATAGTTTTTTAAACGACAACGACTTTCCATCCGAGTACTGAAGATGTTGGTTGGTTGTGTTTTTAGAAGCATCAGCGACTAAGGCCATATTGCTCCGTTATAGTGTCTAAATTGCGTGTGTTCTGAGGTCGAGTTTCTGTTTGCTGGATGAAAAACCCGAGTTTCCGGGAGAAAAAACCATGCTGCCCTCGCCTGAGACCCACTGACACAGCCACTTTGTGAAAAAGACCAATAAAAATGCCTCCCTTAATCGACGGAATCCAAACGCAGTAAGTTAATTTATTAAACCTCTTCCACTATTCAATGCCGAGGAAACGGTTGAATTACATTGGGGTTGCATGCGACCAGATTTTGAGAAGAGAAAACAACTGAACAAATGCTTTTGCAAACATAATGAAGTTTGAATTCGAGAAGCCACTTATTTCTTGTCTTTCTGCCCATAGCCATTTAGAGATTTAATCTTATCTTCTTGTAGCGTTGTCCCAATCTCGTTATTGAAAACCATCCTGCTCATTTGAAGCCCAGTCTTTTTCCAGTAATCCTTGAGACAGAAAACGTGTGCCATTATCTTTGGATATATGTACTAAACATCATCTGGTTTATCTGATTTGATGAATTAACTTCATGTAGTCAGCATAAGAAGTCAAACCGAAAATTTTTGAACGAAGGAGTTCCATCACAGATAAGTTCATAAAAGTGTGCCCTTCCCTAATAATAATTTATCTTAAGAAGACGGATGCTTTAAAAATATCTGGACTTCTGGCTATTGCGAATAATAATTCAAAATTCGTGCAGTCCAAATTTAAAGCGTTAATTTTTCAATGTCAACTTAATGGAATTTGTTTCTTACAGCTGCCGAAGAGCTGATCATAGCCACATGTCCAACAGCTGGTGTTGCTATATGTTGTGGAGGTTGCATCCATTTTTCTGCATATAGGTAGCAGTAACCCTAGAGGAACGTACCAACTGTGTGGTACTACACTTAAGTTGGTAGAAAATGAAAAAGACCTGGGAGTAATTGTGCAGGCAGATATGAAGTTTTCTGAGCAATGCAGACAGGCTGCCAGGGCAGGTCATGGGGTTTTGTCAATGATATATAGGAATTTTGCTAGCAGGGAAAAGGAGGTAATTATCCCTCTGTATAAGGCAATGGTCAGGCCACGGCTTGAGTACTGCGTACAGGTCTGGAGGCCTCATTTTAGGAAGGATGTAGATTTGCTTGAGCGTGTACAGAGAAGGGCAACAAGATTGGTGAGGGGAGCTTAGCTTTAAGTTCTGCAAAAATTGCAGCGGCTGGAGACTAGGCATCTGCGAGGTAATCTGATTGAAGTGTATAAAGGCTTGAATGGGTTGAGCACACGGAATTCTGATGGGATCCTTCCACTTGTTCAGATTACGAACCTAAGGGGGCATCAATTCAAATTTAGAAAAGACAGATGTAGATTAGATGTGCGGAAATTTGCCTTTATCCAGCGGGTGGGTTTTTTTTTTTTTTTTTTTTTTTATGAAAACCCCAAACACGAAAGTTATCAAAACCTATAGTACTTAGTACCGTGCATGGGTTGAAGGAGAAGTATGGGGGGAGGGGGATTGCTGGAACAAACTTCCATCTGTCGTTGTGGAAGTTGATAGGTTGAATAAATTGAAGGAGGAACTGGACAAATATTTAGAGGGCATGGTTGTGTGAATTTTTTATTTTGTTTTATTTATATATTATTATTTTTTTTATTTTTTTATTTTTTGGCTAATGCTACATAAGCTGACACGCTTGCTTTCTTGCATCACATGCCCCTATTACTATTAAAATATTACTACAGTGGTGTGCAAAACTTAAGGACCAACACTATTTCTAAAGGTTACAACCACAAAATCTTTACTTAAGGTACTCTTTACTGATGAGAGTAGATTCAGTCTCAGCAGCGATTCTGGACGTCAGCTGATCTGGCGACAGGTTGGCACACGGTATCACCCCGCAAACATCACTGAAAGGGATCGATATGGCGGTCGAGGTGTTCTCGTCTGGGGAGGCGTTATCTTGGATGGACGTACACAACTCCAGATACTGGAAGGCGGTACTGTAACCGATGCACGCTACTGTACTGAGGTAATCCTTCCTCATGTGCGTCTGTTCCGAGTTGCCATTGGCCCAGACTTCGTGTTTATGGATGATAACGCCACACCCCCATCGCACTGCAGCTGTTGATATGCTTTTGGAAAGTGAAGACATTGTTCGTATGGATTGGCCTGCCCATTCCAGCAATCTAAATCCCATCGAACACTTACGGGACGCTCTGGGGAGACGCACGTCCACATCCACCATAAAATGTTCGTCAGTTGAAGATGGCGCTGACAGAGTAATGGACGACGTTACCGCAAGAACTTATCAACAACATTGTTTTAGGAATGAACAGGCGGTGCAAAGCCTGCATGGACATTAGGGGTGACCATATCTCCTACTGAGGACCACCTCTTCCCTTTGTTCCATCTTTGGCAGTGATGCATCTTTATCATGGCAGCCAGTGCTATGTTGCCATTTTTCAATAAAGTCCCTCTGTACCGTTTTGTTCCCGTTGTTGTGTCCGTGTTGTTTCCTTCATCATTTCTGTACCTCACGAGGTTCCTTTGGTATGCTTTTTCCACATCCAGGCTACTCCTATGAGAAGCTACAGGTGAAAACCTTACTGGTCCTTAAATTTTGCACACCAGTGTATTACTATTGGAAATTGGTAGTTAGTCTTTAATCGATTCAGGTGTGATATTTAATAGAATGGTCTTAACCCTGTAGTGCTTCCAGATTTGGGAGTAGTTGACCGTCCAGATAATTTTGTTATATGTGGAGAAGGTACAAGAATGAAAGAGCCACAAATCTTAATCATACATAAAAAATCAAAATGAAATCCAGTGGTGGCGCTGGTGCTGATGGATTGGCACAAGTTGTAGTGCTGTTTATTAATCGAGTTTTTGCTTTAATAAGGATATGCCTAGTGATTTTGCCCTCGTGGGTAGATAGTTGGTAGGATCGCCGTCCTCTCCACAAGGGGTGGGAAAGACCCGAGTTCGAATCTGCCGATACGGAGGGGGAGTTATAGGCCTTTTTTAGAACGTGGCCGGGGTTGTCGGTCTCAGGCGAGAGGATCATGGATTTTTCTCCCACAAAATCGGATGTTTCGTCCAGCAAACAGAAAATTGACCTCGGAACACGCGATTTACAGACAATATACACATAGAATAACGTAGCCTTGGATGCCGATGCTCTTAAAACTCAACAACTAGTGATCGACGCATTAAGTAACAGCTTTAGTTTGCTCACTGTTGCGTACAAAGTTAAACAATACCAAAAAGAGGATATGAAGTTACCCTCTTTGTACACAATAATATTCGCAACGATACCTCAGTGTTCTACCCGTTTCGTTATGTTTTCAGACGAGAGCATTCCTGAAGCTTGTTTTTCCTTGTTTTTTTTACAATTACAAGGTATAAGAAACTTCACTTGGTATTTACAACTTTATTTCCTAAAATGAGACTGGATCTTTATGCAATGGACAAAAATAAAAGCTGAACTAAACTGTGAAGTTTCAACCATTTTTAATAGTTTCTGATTTTTTAACGTATCAAGAGCCGGGTTCAAAAGCCAATGGAACCTCGGGTATTGAGAATTTCAATCTGGCCGTCAACGTTGCATCATCCAAACTGAAATCTATCCGAAATATGGATTTGGTTATTAATACTTTGTCAGAAGTGATCGGAGATGCCTTACACAACTTAAGGATCTTGAACTGGAGATGGCAAGCTACAACCCACTGAAGTTTGTCAGGTTATATTTTCCCTAAAATCCGTGCCAACATTCCTTAACGTTTCACTATAGATTTACCAATTCCAATCGTGCTCTTGCGCAGACCTTAGCGTCTATTTCACCATACGATGCCCTTTGTCAACCAGATCGACGAAATCAATACCAAATTTTCTCGTCTGAAGATCTCAAAACGACAGCTGCTACATTCGACATCCCCTCATTATTAAAAGATTCAACATCTCCACGCTTTACTCCACCCCAAGCAGATGCTTGCCATCTTGAAGTGTGTGGACGCTGACTTTGATAACTTACTGAAGAACAAGAAAGACAGACTCAACTTTATCAAGGCCTTCGTCGCATTCTCTATGGTGAAGAAATATGGGCCTCAGCCGCGCCCGCAAACTGAAATGGGCCAATACCAAAGCTTGTCTGCTTCCGGCCACCACAACTACCAAGATGTCACATGCAATCGAAATCCAGAGGGTGAAGTCCCTGATTATGGAAAAGAGGTTAGTCTTCAGAGCCAAATTCCTCACAGGCCAGATATCATTTCCCAACATTTGGAATGTCTGCTCTTGGAGGATCCCACAGGCGTTTTCTGATTTTGTGCAGAATTATTTTGATTTATTTCTTAAACGCTTTTAATGTCATCCGAGATGACGAACAACATCAAGGTATCAGCGTAAGAGCTGAAGTCAATAAACTCCGCTAGAAATGGCTGCAAGATGAGCTGGTTCCACCCCAAGCAGATGCTTGCCATCTTGAAGTGTGTGGACGCTGACTTTGATAACTTACTGAAGAACAAGAAAGACAGGCTCAACTTTGTCAAGACCTTCGTCGCTCTTGATCCCTAATATTCTAAAAGAGGATTAAGATGCTCCCGTTTCCCATCCCGAGGCTCATCTGTTATCACTGCAGCCCTGCTGAATCTGCACCTCACAGTTGATCTTGAAACCTGTCACGAAGCCACGTACGTATACAAACGCTGACGTGAACATATATCAAACTGATATCTATCACCTTCTGTTTCTCTTACTCCTTAATCCTTAACCCCCCCCCCCCCGGCGCTCGTTGCACTCATGGGATATTGTGTTGTTTATAATTCTGTACTTCACAATAAACATTTATTTATTTACAAGATACGTCTTTTCAAAGAGGTCTTAAATTATGCTTTTCTATTGGGCAGTTCTTTTTATTTAGGGTAGTGCAATATCGAGTCAACCCGTGACGAAATGCCTCCATAATAAGAAATCGGGGCACTAAGTAGCAAACCTAGTTTGCTCGTTGCTGCTAACCACATTGCTACAACGAGCTCGTTCCGATCCTCTTTCTATCCCGTCATTCACACCTCACCAAAATTGATCGACTCAATCTTGCGTGTTTTCGCAGCAGCGTTGGCTTTTGTCTGCACTGCGTAAAAAAGTGATTAATTTCGCCCTTTCCCCATCAAAAACAAAACAAAAAAAACGAAGAAAGAAATAACGCTGTCCGTGGTTATCCGACCGGCGATCGAGAAACGTCTTCTGCTTGATTGGATGGCATTTGACCTTTCCGTCGTTTCTTAGTTTCTCTTCGCACACCGCCGTCAACCGGTTCTCCGCCAGATATCTACGTGTCGGAGCATCTCCAGCGAACACGCGCTGAGGAGGAGGAGGAGCACTCCGAATCCAAAGCAGGTTACCGTACCTGAAGCTAGGAAACGGCGATTGTGTGAGTGCTCTTCGTAGTGACCCCTCCAACGATGCACCAATGTCTTCTCCGCTTATAATCGCTTTTGCAGGCCGTGGAAATCCCCAGAGAAGTGCACACCACTCGCCGTTCATTGCGGGCGATGCATTCATCAGAAAGAGTTTCGTAGATTTAAGGAATCTTAGAAGAAAGGGGAACGGCACCTTGCAAGATAAATTGCGCCCGCTTGCTTTAGGAGGCCGTCCAATTTCGCGTCCGTTCTCAAACGCAGGTCGTAATTTATCAGTGTTTCTATTTATTTTCGTTGACAGCGGCAGGGCACACAGTCGGGGTTGTTTACGAGTCCGAAAGTACTGCATCATCTTTCATGCTCTGTCAGTGGAGGCTCAGTTAGATCCCTGTAGGTGGAGCCGGAAAATAATGCGTCTTCTTTAAGCCTGTACATCTCTTGGAGGTCTTCTTTTTTTTTGATATTTTATCATTCACGCTTGACCTATAACATATTCCACAGTTTCTGCTCTTAATATCTTCGCAAATATGGAAGGAACCAACTTTTTGGTATACAAAGACTGGTATTAACGTGGAGCAGAAAGAGTAGAGTTTCCGGAGCAAAACCTCACTGATACAGAGAAAAATTAACAATTTCTATTAAGGTTATTATTAAATTAAAACCACTCTTATACCATATGAAAATTAATAATATAGTTTATTAGGCTGTTCATCTACATTAAGATGACGTTTCGGGTAACTTACCGATACCAATCATCAGGCTCCTCTTGCCGATCCTTCCAGAATCCGGATGTGCAGCCAGGCAAGAGGCACAGCCAACAGTTAATTCATAGAGGAGGGATTACCTCCATTAGCCAATAGAACAGTGCCAAGTTTTTTATTCTGGATCCGGGAGAGGGTTGTTATAAGCCACGGGTGACCTTTGCTCTTATACTCTTGATATCAGGGTTCATGTGTAGGCTGGTTCAGGATCTTACTGATACCTGTCATCAGACCATGCTGCTGGTGCGAAATTTTTAATTACACAAGAACCCCAGATCCAGGTTAGAACCTTGGCACCAGCTGCATGGTCTGATGAAATGTATCGTTAAGATCCTGAACCAGCCTGCACACTATTACTGATGTCCACTGTATAGGAACAAACTCTTGACATTAGGGTTGGTGTGCAGGCTGGTTCAGGATCATACCGATACCTATCATCAGACAACGATCTTATGCCAAGTTTTAACTATACAAACACCCCGGATCCAGGTTGAAAACTTGGCACCAGCAGCATGGTCTCATGATAGGTATCAGTAATATCCTGAATTAGCCTGCACACAAACCCTGATGAAAAGAGTTTGCTCCTATACTCTTGCCATCAAGCTTGGTGTGCAGGCTGGTTCAGAATCTTACTGATGCGTGTCATCATACCATGCTCTGGTGCCAAGTTTTTCACTGCACAAGAACGCCAGATCCACGTTAAAAACTTGGCACCAGCAGCATGGTCTGATAATATCCTGAACCAACCTGCACACCAACCCTGATGCAAGAGCAAACTTTTGACATTAGGGTTGGTGTGCAGGCTGGTTCAGGATCTTACTGATACCTATCATCAGACCATGCTCTGGTGCCAACTTTTTAACTACACAAGAATCCTGGATCCAAGTTAAACTTGACACCTGCTGCTAATAGGTAGCAGTAAGATCCTGAATGAGCCTGCACATCAACCCTGATATCAAATGTAGAGGAGCAAAGGTCACCGAGACTTCTAAGAAACCGAGATCTCGGATAAAACACTCGGCACTATCCTATTGGCTAATGGAGTTAATCACTCTCCTATAAATTAACTGCTACTTGAGCCTCTTGCCTGGATGCACATCCGGTTTCTGGGAGCATCGGAAAGAGGAGTCTGTCAGCAGCGTGGTCTGATGATGGGTATCGCTAAGATACCCGAAACGTCACCCTAATGTATAGTAATGTAGGCGAACAGCCTATTAAACTATATTATTAATTTTCAAGTGGTAAAAGAGTGGTTTTAATTTTATAATAACCTTAATGGAAAACAACCACGTAGCGTTCTTCCCCCTAACAATTTCTGCCACGAGAAATCTTTCACCGCCCACAGAGAAAACGGTCATCAGAGGACGCAGAATCGATGATAACCAGATCGCTTCAGACCTGCACGAATTTGCCCGGATGAAGATGAAAAACGCAAAGAAGACCCTCAACGGGGAGAGCCAAAAATATAGAGAAAACAGAAAGAAATCACATTTTCATTTGTCGTCACTCATCGCTTTCGTAACCGTATACCTGAAATAGCGTTCTTCATCCGACCTTCAGCGCGTCTGTCGGAAACACATGACGCCAGTGAACGGGAATGTTGTGTCCTTCAGGTATTCAACAATAACTTGCCAAAATAAGTCTTTTCATTCACAAAACGAAATCATTGCTTTCTATCTTTTCTATTTTTGTGTTTTTCCACTCAGTGTGTGTGGGTGAATACACTTAGTGGCCACTTTATTGGGTACGCCTACCTAATACAGAGAAGATCCCTCTTTTGCTTCAGCACACTGGTTTCATCGTGGTATGGACACAAAGAAGTGTCGAAAGCGTGCCACAGGGTGCTGGCCCATGTTGAATGGAATATTTGCGGATAAATTGCCACGTGACAGGATGAGTCCAAGGGCTCAAGCTGCTTTCGCTATTTTCTGGATCTTCCCCATCAGCGTGATGTAACCATACCTTCTTGTTTTTGTTTTTGTTTTTGCTTTTTTTTTTTTGTTTTCGAGGGTGGAACCCGGTTTGGTTGTTGGCTGCGATCCCACATTCGTGAGATGATAGGATTAACATTAGCATTAGTAGAGGCACATAATGCAAGAAAGCAAGTTTATATACACTGGTGTACAAAACTTGGGAACCAACACTATTTCTAAAGGTTACAACCACAAAATCTTTACTTAGGGTACTCTTTACTGATGAGAGTAGATTCAGTCTCAGCAGCAATTCTGGATGTCAGCCAATCTGGCGACAGTTGGCACACGGTATCACCCCGGTCGAGGTGTTCTCGTCTGGGGAGGCGTTATCTTGGATGGACATACACAACTCCAGATACTGGAAGGCGTTACTGTAACCGGTGCACGTTACTGTAACCGGTGCACGTTACTGTACTGAGGTAATCCTTCCCCACGTGCGCCTGTTCCGAGGTGCCATTGGCCCCGAGTTCATGTTTATGGATAATAACGCCACACCCCATCGCACTGTAGCTGTTAATATGCTTCTGGAAAGTGAGGATATTGTTCGTATGGATTGGCCTGCCCGTTCCAGCGATCTAAATCCCATCGAACACATATGGGACGCTCTGGGAAGACGTCTACTGGCGCGTCCACACCACTCAGAAAATGTTCACCAGTTGAAGATGGCGGTGGCAGAGCAATGGACGATGTTACCGCAAGAACTTATCAACAACATTGTTCTAAGAATGGACAGGCGGTGCAAAGCTTGCATCGTCATTAGGGGTGGCCATATCTCCTACTGAGCACCACCTCTTCCCTTTCTTCCATCTTTGGCAGTGATGCATCTGTATCATGGCAGCCAATGCTACGTTGCCATTTTTGAATAAAGTCCGTCTGTACCGTTTTGTTTCCGTTGTTGTGTCGGTGTTGTTTCCTTCATCATTTCTGTAGCTCACGAGGTTCCTTTGGTATGCTTTTTCCATATCCACGTCACTCCTATGAGAAGCTGCAGGTGGAAACCTGACTGGTCCTTAAATTTTGCACCAGTGCAGCATCGGCCAAAGAAAAAAAAAAAAACTTTCTTTCAACCCATTCATTCATTCCAAAATCTGTCCATGTACAGTCTTGAATTTACTTAAGCTGTCAACTTCCACGACAGATGGAAGTTTGATCCAGCAATCAACCACCCGGTGACTAAACACCAACTTCCGCACATCTGTTCAAATTGAGGAAAGACAACTCTTTCCTCAATTTGAATGTATGCCCCCCTCAGGTGTGGGATCTGAGCAAGAGGAAGAATTGCATCAGCATTCAGCTTGCTCAAACCATTCAAGGCATTATACACATCAATCAAATAACCTCGCAGTTGCCTAGTCTCCAGGCGCTGTAATTTGCAGAACTTAAGCTTTTCTTGTAACAGCAACCCTTTGACCACTCACTAATCTCGTTGCCCTTCTGTGTACTCGTTCTAGTAGCTGAACATCTTTCCTAAAATGAGGCCTCCAGACCAGGTTGCAGTATTCAAGGCTTTGCCTGACCACTGCCTTATACAAGGAAATAATCAACCCCTTATCCCTACTAGCAAAATTCCTGTATATCATTGACAAGACCCCATGGGCTGCTCTGGCTTCCTATCAGCACTGCTCAGAAAACTTCATATCTGCCTGCACAATTATCCCATGCCTTTTTTATTGTCCACCTCCCTGAGTGTAGTACCACAACGTTGGTACGTTTCTCTTGGGTTACTGCTACCCATATGCAGTACTTTTCATTTATCCATAATAAAATCAGTCCACTGAGAGCCGATTACCACTCTCTGCCTTCTTCCACTTAACCATCCCTTTATCCGTAGCAGTAACTTGCCCTTAATGCCATACTGTTCCAAATCTTAAAATCCAAGTATATGATATCAAAATTAGTTGTAAATTCTGGAATGTACTCTTTGGTTACCGCTGCCTTATTGGGTTGTTAATTTGACTGACTGTGGCAAATCTTTTCTGTCTACTTTGGTCTCTCTCTCTCTCGTTAATGGTACTGGTACGAAACATATGTAGTTCTCCATTTCTTGTAAATGGAAGATGGATCTAATGAAGTTGCCAGACCAAGTGCACGCAATGGTTAAAAAGGAAGACATTTTCCACTTACGATATATTCGCGACGGTAAATCAATTAAGCGACATGACGTGGAGTGGCAGTTAATGGAAAGGATTGAAACGTGAACTGACTGGAGTTCTGCTATAATGACATCTGTATCATCACTGTGTCACCATAGTGTAGCGACGGTAACACATGTCCACGATATCAGATCGTCTGGGGTGTACAAACTACACACTCACTAGCCAAAAAATTAGAAAACTTTATTCAATAAAGGTTTCTAATTTTTAGATTTTTTTTTTTGTTGTTTCTTTACTGAATAAAGAACGACATAAAATAAAATTCAATAAAACAAATAAAAGAACCACATAATCTCTTCCACTGTTACACGGTCCAGTTTGGAGTTGATGACACCACTGCAGTTGAATCCGTCGATTTTTTTTACAGAAGTGGCTTTCGTATAGGCCCATGACTCCAAATCCAAAATTCTCCAGTTCTATGGTTCGGTTGAAAATGGGACTTTCTTTGCTTACATTGAATTTTTTATTTACTTTCTGCGCACTGATGCACAATTTTCTTTTTAATTCATGCTCTTGTTCTTGGAGTACCAAACTTTCTGCTGCATTTTTCCTTTTAGAGCTCATTCGTCTTTTGTCTTTTACTGGTTGTTTACTTTGGAGATGATTGCTTTCCACCCACCAATGATTACCTTTGTTTTCTCAACAGCTCCTGATAAACGTGCTTCAATAATGACACCTTTCTGAAAGCCTGAAATTTTTAGCTGTCTTTGCTATAACCAGATCAATTAATTATCTGATACACAAGAACTCGTGATCATACCATGTGTTGTTGTTGTTGTTGTTGTTGTTGTTGCTGTTGTGGGATTTTTAGAAGCATCAGCGACTAAGGCCATATTGCGTCGTTATATTGTCTGTAAATTGCGTGTGTGTTCCGTGGTCGATTTTCTGTTTTCCTGGAAGAAAAACTCAAGTTTCCGGGAGGAAAAACCATGGTTTCCGATTAACTCAGCCACGTTATAAAAAAGCCCATAAAAATTCCTCAAGTCATCGACGAGACTCCAACTCAGGTTTTTTTCCAACCGGTGTGGGAAGGAGGGCGATTCTACCAAATGTGCTACCCACGAGGGCCATACCATGTGACACATTACATATGTATGCCGTACGTTTATCTGTTTGACGCCATTTGCAATAGGTTTCCGATTTTTTTGGCCAGTGAGTGTAGTTCCATGGTGCAGATAGCATTTCCAGTTAACGGAGAAAAGAACATGATTCCATCGGCCATCATCCATTATCAATGGTCTGACCTGTGGAACCCATCACTTTCAATGGTCCACTTTTGAAATAAAATTTTGATTCTTGAATGAATTTCTTGTAAAATTCAATTTATTGTCTCTCCAATGAAACGCAATTTTGGGCCCTCGCAAAATGTGTTTGATCAACTTTTCTAAGTTGATTTTCTCACAGCTGAAGTCTCAGTTTCAATGATCTAGCACACCTTTTCATGGTGATTCGTACAAATCTTTAAGGATCTTCCGAAAAGAGACTACAGGTCATCTCATTTTAACTTCCATCATCTCTTTTGTTCTATCAGTGCCACGGACACTCAGTAACAAGTCCTGCCTTGACCTTGGTGGTTCAGAAGCCAAAGATAGAGAAATAAAAGACAATCAACAGTATGCACAGATTTCAAAAACCTGGATGTTATATGAACTTTCTTCAATCTGTTCTCAGCAGCAAACTTGAACCAACTGCGAAGAAAGACTTCCTTAAACATTAAAAGAAAGAAAAAACTTAGAAAGGGTTACGCCTTCCTTTCACGAGATGGAAAGATTTCACCAGCGACCTCTCAGGCCTTTCACGTTGATTATAGGGTTGGATGTCGTGCGTGTTCGTGCGACACATACAAGCTCTGTTTTCAGATCACATGGACGACAGCGAGATTATTCACCACCTGAGGGATTCTCACGAGATGAAAACTCCCACCCTCGATGCAACCCTAAGGAGAAGGCGGTAGAGAAGAAGTTTACGTGAATGCCACAGCAATACGCAGATTTCTATCGGGTTATTATTTGGGCTTTGTAGAGGCTAAGGATTCGTTGCCAGTTTCTCAATAGCATTTTGTTCTCCCTTCAAGAAATCGAACTGTCACAAGATATTATTCTCTCTCTCTCTCTCTGAGGGAAATGCGACTTGCTGTCTGCCACATGGGTTCCTGAAGTTGGTCAAAATTGGTAGTGACACATGAGATAATACTAGAAATAACAAAACGCAGTAGAAAATCAATAAGACGTAGTTGATGTCGTGTTCCACTGCCTTCATAAATTGCTATGAGAACTGCCATGGAGGTAATATTGAAGTGTTTAGCCACGAAATGTTCTTTATGTTTTAGTGATTTTATTTTATTCTGTTCTTTTTAATATTCATATTCAGCTAATTTTTACTATTTTTGGTATTGTTTTATTTTAGTTGTAAATAAATTGGTTTTTTATTTGCTTTTCGCATTCTGGTCGCAATATTTTGGTACGTCACTGTAGTTTCCCCTCCTCAATCATCATCAATTAAGTTATTCCAGGTTTTCAACTTCTATAAGATGTAAATTAACCTATAAAAAACGCCATCTACACCTCATGTCTCTAAACCTAAGTGATCAACGATCGAATGTCGATCCACTGGTGACACTTGGCCTTGTATCACACCCTCGTGGGTAGCACAGTTGGTACAATCGCCGCCCTCCCCACGCCGGGCGGAAAAGACCTCAGTTCGAATTCCGTCGATGGCGTGAGGAATTTTTATCGACCTTTTTCGCAACGTGCCTGAGTTAGCCGGTCTTAGGAGAGGATAACGTGGTTTTTCATCCAACAAAACAGAAAATCATCCACAGAACATATGCAATTTACGAACAATATACACGGAGAAATATGGCCTTAGTTGCTGATGCTCCTAAGACCCTTCTACAACAACAACACATGGTATGATCACAAGTTCTTGGGTATCAGATAACTAGTTCATCTGGCCATGGACAGCTGAAATTTCCGACTTTCAGAAATGTGCTACTTGTGATATAATTGTCCAGAGAAAACTTACCTTACTTTAAGCCTGCCAAAAACTATTCTTGTCCTATTTCTTGCAAAATTCTTTTGCTCAGGTGCTTATCTTCGATAACACTCAAGTTTTTAGACAGATCTCTTTTGAGGATTACCCTGACTTCTAATCTTTCTTGGCATAAGCACATCACAAATATTGACTCTTCTACTTTGAAAAACACTGTGTTTCTTTTAAGCTTTCGGCGTTGCCTTTCTTCTAAACCAGCTACTCACTCTGTACAAATCTCAAATCCGTCTTACTGTGGAATATTGTTCCCTTCATCTCGTTAGTGTCCCCAAAACTTGTCTGCACATGGAGCTAGGAACTTTTATGGACGTTCTTTATTCCGTGGCTGATTTAGTTAGTCTCATGCGTCGACAGTAAGGTCCCCCCCCAATCGGAAATTGGGGTTTTCGTTTAGCAAAACACTCGACTACTTCGACCAGAGAACGCATGATACACTTGGACGTGTATCATGCGTTCATATAAGTTCGGTATCGGGTGGGTCCAAAATGACAGTTTTTTGTCCCCAGAACCTTACTCGAGATTCTCCTGTAGATTCCATTCAAGAGAGGGCAATAAGTTTAACCAAAGACTAGTCTCCTACACGGTCTTTCCATTCTCTGTCTCATAGATATTAAGTTCCAGTTAAATGTCCATAGGAAGGTTTCAGAATCTTTGAAAGATTTTCGTCTTTGTAATCCTTCTTCGATGGGCACTGTTCTTCTGAATTGGCAGCTCTAATTCCCCCACTCTCTTCGTTCGAACACGTACAGCAACCAATCAACATCCCTTTACTGTCCAACTCCAAACTCACAAAACCAACTACGTCTCTCCCTCATTAATCCCTTCTACTTGTTTTCTTGCCCCACATGTATTTCCTGAAAATTGCAATGTAGAGAAATTCAAGTCTGATGTCAACAGGCGTCTTCTATCTTACTAAACGTCTTCTATCTTAATAACAAGATCAAAGTCAGTGTCCAAGCAAGGAATATCATTTACCGAAATTTTAATACTCATTCCAAATGCAGTGTTAAAAGAGTTAAGGGATCCAGTTCATTTTAAATGCAGAAATAAATATTAATGTATTACCTAACTCTTTTAAAGCACACCCATTCGCTTTATTCATCAGATATTACGCAATCACTCTCTGACACGAATCGCTTTCATTATACCACATTATGTAACCTCATTACAATCATGTTCATGGTGGATTAACGCCAACATTATCTGTGAAGTTTCTTCCCATTAGTGCTCCACGACCACCCAGATTGCAACACAGCACATCTTGATAATGTCTAATATCCTAGTAGAGTTTATGAAGACAACGAAATCGATTTCTGTGGTGTTAAAGACCTTGATGGCCATCAGTAACCATCCTCACACGAGAAATCCATCATCCCTAAAACAAGTTGACAAGCGCTTGGCGATAAACATTTTTCCGGAGACATTCGCTGTCACCGTTTTGGGCGCCCACCGACACTGAAACTAATGAACGCTGGGTGTTTTCCACTCGCTTGACCCAAGGTAGGACAACGCCTGACCTTTCACCAGTTTAACATTAACGCGTTGGCAGTGAAAACACCTGTTCGTGTGGAGGAAGCGACACGAAAAACGGCTGTCATTTATCTACCGCTTAACGTCCAAGCCAAGGGCTCGCGCAAATCGATACACCGCCAACCTGTAAATGGAATCTTCCCCAGCTATCATTCAGCCAGTGACGTCATGTCTGACAATCTGCTGGCCAAGGGGAATACGATACCACCTGTCGCGTGCAAGAGTTTGGTGTCACAATAGCGAAAAATGTTAAACTTTCTTTTTACCTGCTGGATCCACAGAATACATGACGTGTCTTCAACCCATCCGAAATTTTTCTGATATTGCGTGCGTGGATACCATTACGTTTTGCTAATGAGAACAGAAACAAGTGCCGTTATTGGAAACTGCAAAGAATATTTATTATTATTTACTCAATTTCAAGTATACAACTTCACCCGGTAAGAGGTATATACTAGTGGGGGTAGATAAATAAGTAAAAATCTGAATAACAAGTACATAGCAGGATCAACTGTATGCAATAAATAATTACAGTACAGTGCAATTCAAATGCGAACATAACATGTAGTACGCAATTAATACAAAAAGACGATTGTAGGAGCTGTGGCACACGAAGGTATCCAGAGGTTCTCCATCAGCAGGCAAATTTGTTGAAAAATGGCAGTTGTATAGGTCTTGTTGGCACACAGTTGCTCTATATCTATGCCCATCCGGTTCACTAGACTGCATTGGACAGGGACATCATTGCAGGCTTCTCAGATGGTCATAGTTGGAGTGCAGCAGCATTGCTCAGTTCCGTGTGTTATTTGGCTATCTACGAGGAAGAGAAACGATTTCTGAAAGGTTTAGTACATCTATCCTGGATAAATGTTTCCTGGATTAATTCCCAGGGGGGGGGGGGCACTTAAAAGTGGTGTTCAGGATGCTTCTTGAGATTGTGAAAGGTTTTCTGAGTGTCCTGTTTAGCCATCTTAGGATCCAGTATTCTACGCTATAGAAGATCTTGAGTCGAGTAGATGATGCAGAGGAGACACTCCAGAGGCTCATTCCCAAGATTTCGAACATCTGCTCTGGCTGCCTAATTCTCAATGTCTGAATCCATTTTAGAATTTCTGAGATATGCCGGAAAGGGCATTTAGGGTTCGCATTTTTCTATCGGCTACATCACTGATACAGCATCTGAAATATCCTGATGGAAGAATGAACAAATCCGAATTATAGCCTGTTGACGTGCCATGACGTCAACAGGGAATAATCATTTTTGCTGATTATAAAAGATCAGATCTACATTACTTGTTAGATGGGACAGTAGTTCCATCTAAGGTGACAGGAAACCTCTTGAGATAGAGGTATTATCCATGAGATACGTCAATGCATCTTTAAAAAAAAGGAATGATTTCAAAATACGTTGATTTACAATAATCCTGGACTGTATTTCGCAATAAAAGTGCAGGACTTGGCATTTGGTCTGAAACGATTTTTATATCTAGAAATGAGACATTAAGTTCCATTTTATTGCTAGGATATACTATTCTGTTCTTTCAATACGTATTGATATTTCTACAAGATCTGTGTTAGTTTACCTATTTGGGATGATTGAATATAGATTGTGTGGTCTTTATCCAAAGCAGTGATCAATGATTTGACCATGAATAGATTTTTCGAACACTCTCTGGAAATTGTAACCGTTTGAAATTGGTCTTCAGTTTTCATGGTACTTCCATATTTGGAGGAAGTTGAATGGTGAAGAAGAAAAATGTCAAGAATGTACGGTATACAGATCTTAGTCATAAAGAGATGACAACCACTAGCACCAGTGATCGTCCTGTTTGGTAATAAATTTATCGTTAGTATTCGTATAAGGGTGCGTAATTGTTTGTGTGTGATTCTTGAAAACCTATGGGCTATTGAAGAGTTCTTATGGGCTATTGAAGAGTTCTTCACAAAAAGTGGACAAACGCCGAAGGTGTTTTTTTTTTGGTATTTTAATGTTTTCATAAGACGAGTTTCTTGGAAGAAAATTTTCTAATCCCGTCGATGACGGGAGGAACTTTAATGAGCTTTTTTTTTTTTCTCTATGGCTGAGTTGGTCGGTCTCAAGCGTAGATAGCAAGGTTTTTTCGTCCAGCAAAACAGACCAGAGAACACATGCAATTTGCAGACAAAATACACATGGCATATGGAAGAAATTACCGAGTGACCCTAATATCATAGTTTGGTTTTTGGTTTTTTTTATGACAAGAGGAGGACCACGTTTCTCGTGGTAGTTGTTACTAACTACACAAGGTGGATAATTCTGCCCCATTTAATTAATAACAACCACCATTAAATACGTGGTCCACCTTGTACTATACAGAACACTTGAATCTCTGGATGATCAAGAAAGATTCGCCTAAATATAGAATAGAATCTTTAATTGCAGCATGATATACATAATTAGTCCCCTCACGGCATGGTGGTGTCAGGGGTTTACAATACATATTTACAAAAGAGATACACATGAGAAAAACATATAAGTTACATCAGATTATTGGAAGGCAACAAAGCACAGTTCTACATTTTCAGTTCGACGAGGATTCCCTTCCTGTATTTTTTATTGTTGACCACTTCTTGGAAGTCACCATCGATCGCTTGCAATGAAGGCAGCATTTGCTTTGGCAGGAATCTGCCGGTTAGTACTAGCCGGTTAGGGTTTTCTGGCAGCGGTGCTGAAGACCGGAGATAAGGGGGGAAGAATGCGCCAAGAGCAATGAACCCAGAAGTTCGGCTCTGTAATTTTACCACTGGCCATCTTGATGGTGAACAGCAGCCTTCTTTCTCCGATGTAGGATCGGAGCCTGCGTAGTTGAAGGACTTCTGCTAACTGCGTTGATCTGAGAGCTCGGGGAAGGTGGAGTTTGCTGTTGGCCCATTTTAGAAGCCAGAATTCGGCAGAAAATATCCTTTTAATGTTGGATTCGGCAGCCGAGGTCCATATCTCTGAAGCATATAGTATTGACAGGTATAGGTTTGATACGATGCATCTTTTTAACAGGTGCGTCGTTGGTGTGGAGCAGCTGTTGTTTGGTGACCCAGCGTAGTGAAGTCAGCCTCAACTGTATGAGGTTTAGGTTTACGTGATCGTTGAAGGATAACTTGGAGTCTAAAACGACTCCCAGATCTTTGTGCGTTTGAACACTTGGAACTGAGAAGCCATTGAGCATAGGCTCCAACACTGTTGGGCTGCCCTTTAGTGAACAAATTATTTGTGCGATTTTAGGGGGCTAATTTGGAGGTTGAATGCGTTAAGATAGTCAGTCATGTCCTGTAGTTTGCTATTGATTTGCCGAGTGGTTTCGGCTGCCTAGTCCGAGCGATATCCTAGTAAGGTGCTTGACATCGTCAGCATATGTGATCAAATTGCATTTCTTGGCCACAAACGGCACCACGATTGCCGTGAAGAGAACGCCAGACAGGATTCCCCTCCCCCTTGAGGCACACCGGCAGTTATGTGATGCATGAAGGTGTTTGTTCCGATCTTTAGAACAAGAGTCTTCTTGGATAGCAGAGATTCCAGGAACCAGAGAATATCGCCGCGATAATTGAAGTAGCTTTATAAGAGATACTGGAGATTGGTTATATAGATGGCATCAAAAGCAGAATGAATGTCAAGATATATAACTGACAATTCCTGTCTTTGTTCTAAGACTTCTAAGATGTGCAGTGTGGTAGTTGCAAAGTTAGCTATAGTTGACCTTCCTGATATCCCATAGTGTATTTGCTGAGGACTATCACAGAGAATTTTATGGCTGATGGATGGTATTAGTGCTTTCTCCAGAATTTTTGGCAATACGGAGGCGAAAGCAATGGGCCCATATGTCTGATGACAGTGATTTAAGCAACCTTGTGTTTGGCAATACAAGAATGCAAAATGGGATGACCTGCGAGATTTCTTTTCTTCTTTTCCTTGGTCGGATTACTGTTTCAAAACTTCTGATGTTAACGTTTGTACAGATCGTGTCAGCGAAATTATTCTTGTAGGAATGGAATCCTTTATTCCACACTCCACTTTAAAATCGCGTCCTTTATCTAAACCTTGGTTTTCCAATAAATGTGCTAAGGCTGTTCAAAAGAAGAATGTTGCATATCGTAATTGGCTTGTTTCCAATTCTTCAGTTTCATTTTCTGTCTACAGCAAAGCTCGCAACAATTGTAAAGCAAATATTAATCTGTTCAAAATAGATTTTGAACAGGCTAAGAGTAAAAAACTTATTTCTTACCTAATGGTAGCCGAGCATTCTGGTCTCTTGCCAAAACTATTGGCCGCAACTTTGCCCATCTCTGCTCCCACCTCTTTCAAAACCAGTTGGTTCTGTTGTCACTTCAGCCAAAGATAAAGCTGACCCGCTAGCATCCCATTTTTCTTCCAACTCATATATTAATGATGTTGGTAGAACATCTCCCATCATTTCCAACACGCTCCATTCAATGCCTCCTGTGGTCTTCCGTCAAAAGGATATCAGAAGGATTTTGATGAATCTTGATGCTAAGACAGCTCCAGGTCCTGATGGTATTTCTCCACTTGTTCTCAAAACCTGTGCTCCTGAACTTACTCCTATTCTTTGCCGCCTTTTTTCACTTTCTTATTCTAAAGGTGTTTTTCCTTCTGCTTGGAAATTTGCTCATATCCAGCCAGTTCCTCTAAAGGGTGACAAATCACTCGAATCCAATTATCACTCAATTACGTCTACTCTTTATAAAGTAATGGAGAAATCAATTGACCTCCAGCTCTTAAACTACCTAGAAACCTTCCGTCTAATCAACCATCGCCAGTATGGATTCCGTCAGTGTCGATATTCTGGCTTATGTTACCCATTTATGGACAAATTCAATGGAAAAGTTCGGTGAAACCAAGCAGTTGCTCTTGACATCTCAACGGCTTTCGATCTTGTTTGGCATAAAGGACTTCTAAACAAGCTTCCATCTTATGGTTTGCCAACTGTTTTTTTTAATTGGTTATCCAGGTTTCTCTCTGACCGCTCACTTAATGTGGCAGCTCACTGATGGTCTCTCCGTCTTCTAACTTCTCCACTAACGTGTTCCCCAAGGTTCAGTTCTTTTCCTCTTGTATATTAATGACCTTCTTCTATTGACCGGAAATCTTATCCATAGTTTTGTTAATGATAGCATATTGCATTCCACTTTCCAGTTTGAGAAACCTCGCCCTGATCAAACAGCTTCAACTTCTGGAATATCTGCTACAAATTCCATAAATGCCGATCTCCAGATAATTCTCCAGTGGGGCAAAGACAACTTAGTTGATTTCCATTCTTCTAAAACTGAGTCCTGTCTTATGTCTCGCAAAAAGGATGCTTATCTTTGGTGACACTCCGATTCCTATGCAAGTTGATATATCTCTTTTGGGGATTACCCCCAAAACCTCTCTCAGGCATCTAGATTCCATTCAGAAGAGGGAAATTAGGTTAATTAATGATTCATCTCTAACAGAGTCTCTCTACTGTCTGTCTCATAGACGTTCCATTTCTGCTGCATGCCTCTTCTATAGATACTTCCATGGGCACTGTTCTTCTGAATTGGTTTCTATAATTCCCACTCTCTCTTTCAAAACAGTCCCAACACGTGCCGCCACCAGCCAACATCCATTTACTGTCCAACTTGAAACTCACAGAACCAACTTTTCATCTTCCTCATTTATTCATTCAACTGTCCTTTTCTGGAACAACCTTCCTTCATACGTATTTCCTGAAAATTACAGTCTACAGAAGTTCAAGTCCAATGTCACCAAATATCTTCTTTCGTCTTCTCACCCTCCAACCCAAGCACGGTACTAAGTACTATAGGTTCTAATTCCTCTCGTGTTTGGGGTTTACATAAAAAAATAAAAAAATAAATAAAAATAAGTTATACAAGTCCCAATGAGTAGACGCAACACTGGCTTTTAAGTCATGATGTAATGACGAAATCCTTGAATTGCTAACTCCTACATTATCCTGAAAGATTCATGTGATTCATGCTATTGCCAGTATAAATTACTCCAATATAAATCATCTGCACTGGTTTTAAATAGAGCGGTCTGACCAATCGTCACTCAATTGAGTGCAAGTATATTCCATGGGCCAATTGCACAACTATCCTCTTATACAGTATTACGAAATACTGATTAATAATTCGAAGTAAGATTTAATTGTTTTTATTTAAGTTTTTTTTTTTTTTAAGGATGGCCTTGAGTGACGATGTTAAATAACATCTGGTGATTTCTCATTAAATTAGAAATTTATTAAGTGCTCCTCAAACAAAGTACTGTTTTAAGTGTTTAACTTAGTACGATTCTATTATTTATTTATTTATTTATTAGTGCCAGCTTTATTCTGCACGTGTATATCTCAACATACAAGAGTTCTAATAGAGAAATTTTTGTAAGATTTTTTCAATTTGATAAATTTGTGTGCCTGAAAAGGAATCTTTCTTCTCCACGATGTTAGTTAGTCCAGGTCAGCTATTAGTCTCTCGTCGGTGACACACCTTAGGGCTGTTACAAACCATCTTCACTTTCTCGTAGTGGACAAACTACACGCCTATTTGTTGGTTGTGCAGAAGCCATGTTAGTTGCTGCGTTATTTGCAATAACCAAGTTGACTATGCGCTCGAGTGTACTTCTTGTAATCCCCATTATATTCTGTCATTCTCCTAACACGAATCGGAAAAAACCTCCGAAGAAAATAAAAATATTGGAAATGTTATCTACGTAAGGGTGGCAGTTAGTAGAAGGACTCTGCAAATGATGCGGTTATCAATACAAGCCTTCCGTCGCTGACCTTGGAAGATACACACAGCGTGAGGGACGGCGAACTCTTAGCACAGACTACAACCTCGAGAAATTCAGTTCTAACATTATAAAGTAACTCTCAAATAAGTTCCCTCTATTTAAGAAAGAACACCCAAATAAATTGACAAGAGGAACACAAACGGTTCAGAGAGCAGTCATAAAGAGTAATGACGGTGCTCCGTTAACTCTTGCTCTTCGTCGTCTTTTTCTCCTAACTAATACTTCTATCCGATGGTCAAAAAGCGTAGATGGTCTGACCAGCCGCTTGATGTCTGCATTGAGTAGAGAGAATTCATGGGATACCTACCTAGTAATGGATAGGGCAGTCACACGGCGAGGCATTGAGTCCACTAGTTCACGAAAGCGTTCTACGGGTATTTCCATCCATGCTTACTGCACCGCTGCCCATAATTCCGTAGCATTCCTGGGTGGAGGATCCAAAGCTCGAAAGGATCTTTCCACAGCATCCCATAGATGCTCCACAGGGTTCATGTTCGGTGTGTGGGGAGGCCATTCCATGGTGGTAAAATACAGTATGCGGAATGATCTTCGAACCATGTTCTAGTCACCACGGCTCTGTGGGGAGGCGCATTGTCCTGCTAGAAGAGTCCATTGCCCTTTGGGTGCACGATAGCCATGAAGCAGTGCAGTGGTCTGCAGGGAGGACACATAATCTGAACCGTTCAGAGATGTGTCCAGACGTACCAGAGGTCCCAACGTGTGCTAGCTGAACACACCCCAGGCCATTACCAACGGTCGACCTGCCTGAACAGTTTTTTGTTGACATGAGGGGTACATAGTTTCGTGCAGTTTCCGTCAGATACGCACCCTCCTTTCCGCTCAAAATAACTGGAAACGGGACTCATCGAACCCGTCTCCAATCATCCAAGGTCCAGTGCCGATGTTCTTTCGCCCAGTTGAGGCGTAGAGTCCTGTTTCTGTTAGCAATGGAACTTTGGTGAGTAGGCGGCTTCCATAACCTATTGTGACTAATGATCACCTGATGGTCTTGATGGAGATGTTTCTAGCACCTCCCTCTTTGAAGTCGGCGGTGATTTGTGCTACCGTAGCTCTCCGGTTGACTGAAGCCATGCGAGACAGACGGCCACGTTCAACCACCACATTTCTCCGCCCACAGTGCTGTCCACGATGAGATATTATTCTGGAAATGGCGTATTCCCGATACACTGTTGATACTGTCGAACGGAGATAGTGCCTTTTTTCTGCACTACCTTCGCGATAGAGTGACCCATGTGTCGGGCACCCACTATCATTTCTCTTTCAAAGTCTGTTAACTCACAACGTTTATCCATACTGACATCGAATTATCGTCTATGTGAATGCAGTGATGAAGTGTACCCATATACCTGCCCAACGGTGGGTTCGTCCACTAGCGAGAGGGGGTGACAGTGTCGCGTTGTCCAGGAACCAGGTGTCCCATGAATTCGGTCCTTTCAGTAGGAGTCCACTTAATAAAATTGATGAACTTAGAATTTCTGTTTGCTCTCTGGAGTTCGATGTCTATATCCTTACTGAAATGTGGCTGCACAATGGGATTGTGGATACGGACGAACTTAGTTTGGGAGGTGGAGCAGCAATCATTATTTCAAACCAATATGTGTTAATAATGCACAGACTTTCCACAAACTGGAAGGGATCTTTGGTCAGCCGATTTCTTAAGTTTCATAAGAAAATTATTCTCTCTTGCAGCTATTTATATAATATCTTTATTAAATTCAGTGAAAATATTTTACAAATTTGCCCATAACAGCTACAATGCCAGGGGTTTGACATAAAAAGGAACCAAAGCAGGAAAAAATAAAAAACAAGTTCTAAACACGGGAAATGAGAACACAGTTTTTGTTGTTGATGGCAACATACCGATCAAGGAAAAATAATGACACTCACTCAGCAGAAGACGATAACTGCTCCCTGATGATGCGTCTTCTGTAGGATTTATCCTCAATAATTTCTTGTAGTCAATATCCATCGTCTGCACGTTTTGGAGCATCTCCATTTGCAAGAATCTGTCGCCATTCTTGAGCCTCCATGCCACTGACTGTAAAGAAGGGAGGGCTCTTAAGGGTTTCCGGAGGATCCTCCAATTACACATTTACCAAAAGAGAGAATATCACAATAGTTTTGTGAATTTGAAAAGTATATTCATCAGTCTAACGAGGTTTACTTTTTTGGAGATTTCATTATTCAACACTCTCCATCTGGCATTGAAGAGTCACCTTTAACAACAAAGTTGCTCTATGACACTATGTCTGAACTTGGCCTCAAGTCTGTACTAGAGGCAAAGCGTTACTGTATCTCAATTTTGCCTCCAAGCAGACCTTAGATTACTGAAGCAATTTCGTTATTTTCATCTCAAAACAATCTCAACAATTTAGGTTGCCAAATAGTTATTGGACTGGAAACTACACTGCTCGACAAGATTAACAGAACACATAGAAAACGTGGTGTAACTCGTGCAACTTGCAATGAAGCGGGGCAGAATTACGTATAGTGGTGTACTATAGAACAACGATCTACAAATAAACACTCCTTTGAAGATTGTATTAACGAAAAGCCCCCATCAGGCTTCTTTAAAAAAATCTAACTTTACAAAAATTAGCGGGTCTCGACTACTCAAGTTTTCTGTCCAACAATCTTCTTTTGTGCGAAGATAGAACGGTCTGACGTACTGCTTTTTCCTATCACTCGGAGATTTTAAACGACAGAGCATAAAGAGAACTTATTTTTTACTTTTTTTTTTGATCAGGCCTCCGAGAGAACAGTTAGATGGAATTCCCAAAAGCCGCGATCCTGAACAGGGTCGCGGCTTTCTAGCCCACCTAACAAGAAATGCATCATTTTGGAATGTCTTCAGAAAGGTCTCTATTCTTGGCAATATTTTTAAGTATAATATTCTGAGAATCCTTGGTGCAAACACATCAAACCCACTATGTTCCAAGTTTTTAGTCAATCTTTCGGACATCATTCTGGCCAAGCGAGAATCAAATAGTGCTTCGATTCATGAAAGTGCCACGTACTTTCCTTCTACCCTTGTACGAAAATGTAGCTAAATTCCTGCAGCCAGTGAAAATTTCTCATACGTTGGTGAAAATCTCAAATCCCTGCAGAAGGGCCAGAAATGGTATAAAAGCAGAACTCACAGAAGATAGGATGGTTTTCACTTGATTTCAGACTTCACACTGGGAAACACATTGAGTTTTCTGAATCCCCTTTTGGGTGTGTTTTTCATCTGGTAAACAACTGCATGCCTTCAATTAACGGGTGCGAGCGTTAGGATTGGAAAAGGAAAAGCAAATTAAAATGTACTCTTTACGATTGAATGACACTGTTGCTATGACGACAGCTGAAAATTTCTTCGATAACGCTTCCAAACTTCTCCCAACAAATAGCCCCGATGGTTTACCACATCCTAGATTGCCTTAATTAAGCGCCAGGAAACTCATCAGCGTAGATTTAAACTGACGGAGTCCCCCTTCGCCCTGTAACAGATTGCCTGAAATGAGAAACCAAATTAACTCGCAAACGGGACTTCAATGTGATAAACGTCTTTCATAGCACTGAGAGCCTTTCGGAATTTTGTTGAAGAAAGGGAGGTTGAAGTCAATCTTTTACTTTAATATAGTATTTGATGCAAAACAACAACGTTCCTAGGTTAAGTTCATTAGGTACTCAAAAATCATTACGGATAGTACAAAGCAATCGTCCATTTAAGCCCTCGTGGATAGTACAGTTGGTAGAATTGCCGTCCTTCCCCCACTGGGTTGGAAAAAACCTGAGTTCGAGTCCTGTCGATGAAGGGTGGAATTTTTATGGGCTTTTTTCGCAACGTGGCCGAGTTAGTCGGTCTCAGGCAAAGATAGCACGGTTTTTTTTCTCATTTTTCTTATACAGCAAAGAGAAAATCGAATTCGCTGATGCTTCTGAAACCCCTACTTCATCGCATTTAATGGAAAGATTCTCTTTCCATTATATATGAAAGATAAGAGCATTCAACTGGACAAGAATTTTACAGTTAGAAGTATAAACACCACAAGTTGTTTTTCATCATTATTTCTCAAATTTTGTGGTTCCCATAATTTGGGGTGAACTTTACGCCCTGCATTATTTTATACCAATTGCAAATAATGTTTTAAAATACAGTACAGTATAAAGGAATATTGATAAGCTGACGAAATAAGTTGAACTTAATTAATTTTCTTAAAAATTTAATTCCTAATGCCACCAATATTTTAGTAATATTAAAGCCGAATGATGCAAGGAAGCAAACTTTTTCTGCAATACGCCTTCCAGAGAACACCAACAAGGAATTCCAGAAGTCGCGCTCCTGAATACCTGCAGGACAGCATTCATTGCAGAATAGCCAGACAGTTCCTCGACCAGCAATAGCCAGAAGTAACAAATATCGGGTACAACTACCTGTCGGAGGATGGAATAAACCCATAAGGAGGACAGAGAGGATAATAATATCCAAACAAAACGGAATATTAGTAATATTCTCATTCTCACAACGCAATAATCCAAATCTGCGTTAAACTTGGACACTCTCATTGCCTCTACCACCACACTGAGAGTCAACTTATTTCAATTTTCGACAAACTGCTGCCCATTGGTGAATTAAGGAACTATAATCTGTTATTTCCTAAGATTTTTTTTAATTTGTGTTTTCTGGTTCGTGTCACAGCCAATAGAGAACAAACCTTCCTCATTCATTCTACTCACTTCAGTGCCTTATACATCTCAATCACATCACCCCTTATGTCTAGTTGTTAAACTTTGCTGTTCATACACTCAAAACCGTTCTTCATAAGTGCATCACTTTGCACTCGCCACCAGTCTGGTCACCCGTCTCCGAATCCTCTTCAGAGGTTTATGTCTTTCTTTTGGCGTGGTCTTCAGACCTGAATACAAATTCCAAATGAGGTCTGACCTTCGCCCTATAAAGAGAGACAATGACGCCCTTCCTAGAAGGGATTCTATGAAAGGCTCTATAAACCAGTTTACAATGACTGGAAAATTTCATGTTAGATTGAATCATAACATCTACCTTTTTCGTCTTGAACCACTATACGCTCCTCTTCCCAATACTAGCTTATACGTAACTCCAGCATTTCTATTCATGAAGTGCATAACCTTATATTTAGTATTAGCCATACAGGTCAAAGGCCAAAAAAATAACAAAAATACAAATTATGCACTTCCCTCCTCACGTAGGTAACTATCCAGTTGACCTTCTAATTTCTTCAAACTGTCAGCCTCAACTACATGCGAAAGCAGCTTGTCCCAGTAATCAATAACTCGCTGGCTGAGAGAAAACTTCCTACAGTCCCCTGTAATTTGAATTTATGGCGTGTTACCAGAGTCCTTCATGACAGTGAAAATTCTGCCTTCATTAATTTTACTGTCCTGTCTCAGAGCCTTATAAACCTCAATCAGATTCCCTCTAAGATGCCGTGGTTGGCAAGCTCTGTAGCCCACATAATCGAAATATTTAGGTCACCCTTTTGATGATCTCACCATGCGAGTTACTCGTCTTTGGATCTTTTCAAGGAGCTCAATGTCTTTTTTCTGATGAGGTCTCCATACTTCGACATTGTATTCTAAATGCGATCTTACAGTTACCTTATACAGTGGGATTATGACCTCTCTACCTCTACAGGATATTGTTCGATAAATCATAGATGGGACACCATGGGCTTTCCTAGCCGCCAGTTCACACTGTTTAGGAAACTTCATATCTGCCCGTATCGTAATTTCCACATCCCTTTCTCCTTTGCTGTTTTTAATTCAATCCCACCAAGTGTATGATTTATTTTGGGGTTACTATTCCCCAAGTGTAAGACGTTGTTGCGTTTTGCTGCAACTTTTCTAACAGCATTCTTTGAAGCGTGTTCAAACATACTGAAAGAGTACTGCTTTACACCCTTTGTCGACCACATTATGCAGAAATAGTTCGAGGATTGTGTCCAAGCATTTTGTGTAATCTCCTGACCGCCAAATTCTCCTGTTATCAATCCCATCGAATATTTATAAGATGCGGTGGAATGGAGCATTCGCCAGTCCATGCCAGTGCCTCACTCCCTTGCAAAACTCAAAACATCCTTCTGTCCAGCTGGTCCAAGATATCTGAGGGCAACTTTCGCGGTCTCGAGGTGTTGATGTTTATCAGAACGAAAGGTGGCTCAACATGCTATTAGGTAGTTTGTCATAATGTTTTTGCTCATGAATGTATGTTCATTTATGGTCACATGCGCCTTTTGATCAAGAGCTGGCTATCTTTTAGCCAGCTCTTGATCAATCGAAGGATCTTGCTATTAATCCTATTAATCCGTATCACAGGCTTTACTAAAGTCAAGGTAAATAATGTTCAATCGTGTCTTGGGTGCCCACTGTTTTATGACTTCGTCATAAAAAATTAACTACATTGGTCAGACAAGACTACCCCTTCACGAGGAAGAGGAGGGACCATGCAGTGTTGCAAGGGGATATTGGCCTATTCGTAATTTTCTAACGGGTCGGCTGAATTTTTAATCTGATGGGCCATAACTATTGCTGGAATTCTGAGTCGATTAACCTAGCAAATATTTGCATGATAATTTAGTATTATGGGAGAGATTTTGATAGTAATGGAAGAGTTTCCATAACAAATAACAGGACAGAGTAGTTAAGCGATTCCCGAGCAACTCTTTCATGAGGAAAGTTTAAATCGAGTCTTTTTAGTGGGAGGAGGGTCTTATCCATCAATTCTCACCACAGAGAGAGAAAGAGAAAATTAGTGTTTCCTGGAGATCGCTGTGGAGGTCTCCAACCGATTTCTCCATCTTCAACCGATTGATGCACTCACATGTAACCGTTTTTGTATACCATCCACATCTGGAGCCTTACCTTCCTCCATCTTCAATAATATTTCTAATATACTCTTCTTATTCAAGATCTCTGTGTGATTTAATTTGTAAGCTCCGACTCCTTGTGACAGTTCCTTCGTGGTTCTAATAGTCTTTCAACCGTAAAGATCAATTCAGTATCTTCTTTTATTCGTGTATGAAAAGAACTTGTCTCATGACTGCCGTGGCCAGCACAGTCCCCAGCCTTAAATCCGATCGAACATGTGTAGGACGTCTTTGGGCATCGCATTGCACGCCGACAGCTTGGTCACTTGGTGAGCTAAGGTTTGCTCTGGTGGAGGAATGGGATTTGTTGCCACATAATCTTACAGACACCCTTATATCGAGCATGGTTCACAGCTGGCAGGTCTGTTTTGCTATTAGAGGGGATCATACGCTGTGTGATGGCATGTGACCACATTTTCGAGCATCTTGGTTCGACTTCAGTAATAATTATGACCTTTTTGGCAATTCTTTTACAATCTTTATAAATGTCCCTTATACCTGGGCAAAGTTTCTTGCTCTCTCCTCATTTCATCTATGGTACACTACCATACCAAATTGTGTTCTGCTTCATCGCAAGCTGCACGAGTTACGTCACGTTTTTTTACGTGGTCTGTTAATTTTGTTGAGCAGTGTATTAGCTACAGAGATGTTATGCGAATTTTGTTTTTTTACTTGGATATGGTAGAGTCCTCTGTAGCAGGAATGACAAAGTACGAGAACCCATCAATTTTTCTTTTCAAAATGAATCATGAAATTTTATCACTCAAAGATATTGGAGACTGTCAGAATCCTAGTGTGCCATCGATTATCTTCTTTTATAATTAAGATGGAGCCAAATGACATCCGGCAGGAAATTGCACTTCAATAACGATTATTTCTGACATTACCGGAGTTAATGCAGAAGGAAGTGAGAACGCCTAAAAACTTCCGAAGTTCTCCACTGACAGATTAACGCTTTAAGCGATTTTGTATTCAAATTTTAAAAGAGAAGAAGCGAGAACTGTTAATATGGCCAATATGTTATTTCTGTTTCTCCATACTCTAGAATATAGAGATAGAAGAAACAAGAGTACCCGGATTAAAATAGCGATGTGGTTATAAATACCGTAAAACTACAGTAGTTGGTTAAACGCAGAGTAACCATAGGAACTTAGCGTATTTATCCAGTTTCCTGCTGAAGTTTGCTTTTTATGCGCGATAACATACACTACTCGACAAAATTAACAGAACACGTAGTGTAACTCATGCAGATTCCAATGAAGTGGGACAAAATTTGGTATGGTGATGTGTCAAACAATAGAATTCCTTCACGAGCTCAGACCTTGGCTTAACAAGTGACTGAGGAGTTCTCTGTCGCTGTACAATGCGACGCCCAAGAGCGTCCCATACATGTTCGACGGGATTTAAGTCTGGTAGTCATGACAGTCGTTGGATATCTTCAGTTTTTCAAGATATTCCTCCGCCCCTTGACTATGTCAACCCAAGCACGGTACTAAGTACTATAGGTTCTAATACCTCTCATGTTTGGGGTTCACATGTGCAGTGACGTTGTCGTGCATGAAAAGAAAATCTGAGTCCACTGCACTCCTGAAAAGTGACACGTAGGATTCGAGGATCTGTTCCCCCGGTACCTCTGCTCAATTACGTAACCAAAAATATGAAGAGGTTGTGGTCATTGGTCATATTCCGTCCCACACCAGAACACCGCCTCTACCGTAAGTGTCCCTTTCTTTAATGTTGGAGGGATGGTACCACAACCCTCGTTGTCTCCAGAAGAAGTAACGTCTATAATCTGTTTGTAGGCCAAAATCGAACTCATCAGAGAACCGAACCGTACCACAATTGTCAGAGATCCAAGTCAAGTTCATGGCACCAATTTCTATGAGCTCTGCAGCGGTTTAGAGTCAATGGGATACAAACCGCTGGCTTCCTTGCGTCGAGTCCACTTGATATGAGCCTTCTTAACGCAGTCCGGTTGGAAATGTTTTCAATTGTGCCAGCATCAATCTCAAGAGACAGTTGGTGACGGACATCGTAGGGTTCCATCGTGCTGTTAGAGCCAGATAGCGGTCTGTTCTGGTTGACTAGCCCTCGGGCGATCTCGGCCAGCTCTCCTTGTAATTGTTCCTTTCTCCTGAAATTGCTTCCATAGTGCCAAGATGACAGTTTATGACACATTAAGCCACTATGCCACCTCCTCCTGCGACTGTTTTCAAGTTGTCTAACGGTCCGGTATCTCAAAGAATCATCTAAACAACGATGATTTGCCATCCTGAGTACTGAAGATTTGGTTATCCCACTGAGCAAGCCAAAAAACTGGAATGAAGTTCTGTGGCTTCAAATCGTCCAATGGCTTGCCACATCAAAGAATCATCTAAACAACGATGACTTACCGTTCCCCAAGTAAGCAAGCCAAAATCGGGAATGAAGTCATGTGGTCGCAACCCGTGTTTTTATAGGCATGAATAATTTGCATAACATGCGGCTTTCTAAGGTGGTAGATCGAATTCTTATTGGATACTTGGAGTTTGAATGCCTATTACATCAAATATTCGCCTTCGGCAACAGTATTCACCATGAGCATTCATGAAAAACCTTTTGTTCTGTTGATTTTGTCGAGCAGTGTACATGCATAATGCGCCGATTGTCTTTGCCATGCCCGTCGGTCCGTCCGCTTGTAGCAGCTCGATCCCCAATGGACAGATTTTCATGAAATTTTATTTGTCCAGCCATTTCAGACCGTCCAACAAATATAAATTTGGCAATTACTTTTTCTTTTTTTCCATATAGTTTTGCATGAAAAAAAAAAAGAAGAAATTCGTAGATTAAATTAGATTACACCTGGGGAAATGTAACCACAAAATAACTTATACACTTGGTGGAGTTGAACTAAATCCAGTAGTGGAGGAAAGGTAATTGGGTGCTATGATACGGTCAGACATGAAGTTCTTCGAGCATTGTAGACTGGCTGCAAGGAAGGCCCAAGGTGTCCTATCGAATAATCGCTAGTAGACATAAGGACATCATAATCCCATTATATAAGGCATACTGTGTTCCACGTACCACACTTGGAATACTGTGTTTCAAGTGTGGAAACCGCACCTAAAGGAATATATTGAGCTTCTTGAAAGGGTCCAAAAGACGAGTAACTTGCCTGGTGGGATTGGCAAAAGGGCGTCAATATGAGGATCAAGGGAATAGTAAATGGTTTCGATATCATGCCGGGGATCAACGTTATGTTGCTTGACCCAACAGTTCGAATATGTGGGTTTCACAGCTTGGAAGCTAGGCACCTTAGAGGAGACTTGATTGAGGTGTTTAAAGCTCTGAGAGGCATAAGTAAAATGGATGAGGACAAAATTTTCATGGTAATAAATAATTCTAGAACTAGGGGCCATAATTTCAAGTTATGGGGGGGGATGTTTAGACTTGATTGCAGGAAGTTTTATTTTAGCCAACGAGTTATAAATTACTGGAATAAGTTGTCTACATGGGTGGAAGAGGCTGACAGTTTGGGGAAATTCATAGGTCAGCTGGATAATTGCCTAAGGAAAGAGGGACACGCATAGTTTGTTTGTTTTCTTTTCTCTTATTAAGTAATTATTTATTTTAATTTTCTTCTTATAAACCATGGCTTCCTTGCACCATGTGGCCATTACTAAATGTAGTTTTAATTGTGTATTGTTATGCAAGACTGATGAATGTGGTCTCGTTTGTCGCAATGGAGGGATGAATAAGCAATGTGGCGCATGCTCAGAAACTAAATTTTCTCGGATTACGCATTATTAAACTTTGGAAAGCCAGGCTTGCTCCATCGAAGACCGGCCCTTCAGCAAACGCGATCATTGTTTGGATCGTAAATTACCTCTTAAACAAACGATAGCTTGTGGCAAAGAAAGACAAATTACTCTGGACTTAAATTTCTGTTGAAACCATTACTGTCATCATTCACAATCGTCAGCTGAGGAAACAGCGCGCAAATCCCCTTTTCCCCAGAGTTGGAGAAAGAGGGAAATCAAGTCCGATCGATGAGCACTATTCTGTGTGCCTTAAAGTGATTCGTTGTAAAATGGAAATAAACACTCAGTTTATTTTTACTTCAAGTACACGCTGTTGTCATTCAAGCTTGCCCATGGTCTGTAGAGATTATCGTTTGTAAATTCGTAGGAAGATTGTAGTTTTTCTTTCTCTCATCCTTTTGGAGTGTTTTCTTCTTTTGCTTATTTTTAACTGGAGGCTATTTTAACTCTTCACAATTTGGAGTTACTACACACACACACATCATAAACGATACAGGAAAACAAACTTCTAAAACCGTTCATATTTGAGTACAGTTGGTATAATCACAGTCCACTGCACACCGGGTGGAAAAGACCTCAGTTCGAATCCCGTTAATAACCCCAAGGAATTTTTCTGGGCCTTTTTCACAACATGGCTGAGTTAGTCGGTCTCAGACGAAGGTAACATGGTTTTTCCCTCCCGAAAACTCAGGTTTTTCGTCCAGCAAATCAATTACATAATATAATCATACACTGCAACAAATATACACTGCTCGAAAAAATTAGAGAATACGTAGAAAACGCGGTGTAACTCGTGCAGCTTGCGTTGAAGCAGGACAAAATTGAGTACAGTTCCGTTCTCTGATGAGTCCCGTTTTAGCCTACAAACAGATTCTAGACGTTATTTATTATGGAGACAACGAGGAATGCGGTACCATCTCTTCAACATCAGAGAAAGGGACACTTATGGTGGAGTCAGCTTTCTCATGTAGGGCCGAATAATGATCAACGGCCACACCTCTCTTCATGTTTTTGATACCGAGAACAGATCTTCGAACCCTATATGCGACTATTTACGGATGAGGTTGGCCCAGATTTTCTTTTCATGCATGACAACGCCACTGCACATAGAGGTCAAGTAGTGGAGGCACATCTTGAAATTGAACATATCCAACGACTGCCATGGCCAAGATTTAAATTCGATCGGATATGTGTGGGTCGCCCTTGGGCGTCGCATTGCCAGCTGACAGCCACCTCCTTGGTCACTTGGTGAGCTGTGGTCTGCGCTGGTGGAAGAATCGATTTGGTCCCGCAGAATCTTATCGACACCCTTACACCGAGCATGGTTCACAGTTGTCAGACTTGCTTGTCATATGTCGTAGAGATGTCATGTGACCATATTTTCGAGCACTAAGCAAGCCAAAAAACGGGAATGAAGTGATGTGTTCTCAACCCGTGTTTTTAGAGGCATGAATAATTTCATAATGTGCAGCTCTGTAAGGTGGTAGATCGATTTCTGTTGGTCAGTGGTAATTGCATGTCATGATTTCTGTTATATCAAATATTTGCCTACGCGACACTGTTTGAAATAAAATATTCATGAAGAATATTTTGTTCTGTTAATTTTGTCGAGCAGTGTATTACATATTATACACTGCCTACCATTAATATCTAGACACCCCTCCATCGATGGGGAAACAGGTCCTATGCATGCAACACGCCACAGAACCTGCTATAAATATGTCCACCGGGCTTCGAACAGACAATTGCAAAAGTGGGCATGCAAGATGACACGTTCGACAGAATTGATCACCTCAACAAATGCTAGACGCCGATTAACATGGTGTAAGGAGCGCAAATCCTGGACTGTAGAGCAGTGGAAAACAGTCTTATGGGCAGACCAGTCGAGGTTCGCACTCTATCAGTGTGATGGCCGTTCCTGATTGTATCCTCCCAACAATGAAATTTAGTGGAGGCAGTGTCATGGTATGGGGCTCTTCTCAGTCATTATCGACAAAACCGTGAATGCTGGGCAATACCAGCACAGCCTGGACAATTATGCACTTCCAACATCATGGCAATACTTCGGGGAAGGCCCATACCTGTATCAGCAAGACAATGTGCCATTCCATACTGCTCGGGTCATAACAGAGTGGTTTGAGGACATGGGTGTGGAATAGTTGGATTGGCCAGCCCAGAGTGTTGATCTGAACCCTATCGAACACCTTTGGGATGTATTGGATCGTTGGGTACGTGCACGTCTAGATCGCCCAAAGAACCACGCCGAACTGGTGGCTGCGTTAAAGCAGTAGACTCTGTTTTAAGAGAAATACTGGACTGGGTTTTAGAAAGGTTAAAAGTTAATTAAGTTTCTACACACACTACTGAAGAATTATCTGAAGATCGGTATTTAAATAATTCAACTTCAACTTCTAACCAACAGAATGAATTTCTGAAACTGAAAGGAGGAGTGTAGTACTGTATCATTGACAATACTATATTGAGGATTTCCTGTCAGCCGAAGATAATCGGCTGACAGGGAGAAAAAGAGTACGGGATCTGACCCTTAGGGAACTGCACCATTAGTTGGAAAATAAGAAGATAGAGAGAGCCATCATCTATTACCAGCAGCGAGCGATAAAAAATGAAAATGGCTGCCCATTTAGACAAATTGGAAGACAGATCGGAAAAAGGAAGTTTGTTTAGAAGTTGCACATACTGCAAATTATTTAATGCAGCTGCCTGAATTTCTTCAAATTTTCCATAGAATATTGGCCAAGTATGTAGATCTGCTGGAACAGGTGCAGAGAAGGGCAACCAGATTGGTGAAGGGAACAAAAGGGTGCTCTTACCTAGAAAGGCTTCAGTTTTACAAATTGCAGCGTCTCAAGACCAGGCACCTGCTGAATGTTAATGGTATTCTTCCATTCTTCCACTTGCTGAGTCAACACTCATGAAGGGGAATAAATTCAAATTGAGGTGGTTGCAACGCAGATGAGCGCAAGTTTGCCTTCAGCCAGCAGGTGGTGGACTGTTGGAACAGGCTTCAATCTGTTGTGGAAGTGGAGGGGTTGAATAAATTCTTGGAGGGTACGGATGGGTTGAATAAATTAAAGCGAGAACTAGACAAATTCTTGGAGGTTAAGGATGGATGAACAGCGTAGGTTTTTTTTTTTTTTTTTTTGCTGATACTGTATAAACTTGCTTTCTTGCATCATTTGCCACTACTACTAAGTAAACTAATATTCTACTAAAGTAGTAGAATATTAGTTTACTACTACTAAACTAATATTCTACTACTACTGCTTCTTCCATCAGATCTATTATTTTGACTACAACTAATGGTTATCTTTCCTATCTTTGGAATTATCCATCACCTATCTTGAAATTAGTGCTGCATTTGATTCCATCAGAATTTCAAAGGTACTCAACCTTTCCAATTATCATTTTAACATGAAGGTTGACACACCATTAAATGTATTACATGCTTATTAGCAGAGAGGTTATACATCTGCAATTTGACCAAAGGACATTATCCAGCTTTTAATAACAGGGATCACGCAAGGAGGTGTGCTGTCAGGATTACTCTTTACGACTGTGCTGCTGCTGCTGCCATTTCTCTGCGGGAATATCTGTTTCATAACCCGTACTGATGAGATTAAACTGCAACCATTCAGGAACATGATGTCCCTAGCTCCTCAACTAGGGACCAAGCTAGAATATTACCTACATGAACTCCTGTCTATGATTATTCGCATTAAATAAATTGTCTGTTTTATTATTATCCAAGACATCACCCGTACAAAATATTGGCTAGTACATAATAAAATAAGTCGTTTAGATTTATTTTTAGCAATCTCCTTAATATTGATATTAAAATAATCGTTTAAATCCGAGAATATAGGTAGGGATGGGCTGCCATGTGTTCAATTTTGTTTTAGATGTTTTTCACAGCCGTTGTTTGACAATTATCTATGAATTCTTTTAATAATGTTCTTATTTTTTATAAAAATAAACCAATAAATTACAAAACTGACAAAATGAAATTTTCTGTAATTCATATTGTTTATGTTTTTATTTAGTTACCGAGAAGGAAATCAAGCAATGGTAAGTAAAATTGTTTAGTTCCTCTTAGTTGTAGAATACCATAACTTCTGGACTTTGTACAAGTTTTTTTATTATTTTTTGCCATGGTAACTATAAATATACCTTACTTTAAATTGCACATTCTCTGATTTATATGCCTGTTTTACTGGATATAAAATCCCTTTAACCATTGCCGACTAATTTGGCTACGGTTTGGAAAACGCTCTTGAAAGCTTCTTCCATAGAGGGACAGGATTCGAACCATGACGTTTGGCACACGGTTTGGAAAGATGGCGATTATAGCCGTTGTGCTAGCTGCGAAGGAATTTCTTACTGTGGTAAAGAGAGCAATTGTTTCCTTTTACCAGGAAACAGATAGGATCGAAGGGACCACATGCATAGTGTTATTCATCTGTTGATGATATTGTGCAAGGAGTGGCAGGAAATGGAATATCTAAACGTTTGTGGGATGACTCAGGCAATTTACATTGAACAAGGGAGGACTTTTAAAGAAACAGAAAAAAATTTCCTCGTACACTGACGGTCAAAATTGAGCTCAACTTGACAAAAGTGTCTCCACCTGTTGCGTCTGTGGTGGAGAGCTCAATTATTCATTTAGTGGAACTGGGAACCTGTTCCTAATACATCTGACAAAATCGTTGTGCTTATAAGTTAAAACTTTTCATCCGGATACACTATTCTCTAAAAATTATCCGAATGATAGTTCGGTTTCACTGGTGTTACTGCTACTCACTTCAATAGCGTGAAGATCTTACTTTAGTCTCCATGACATTCTCAGACCTCCTGGATACACTTTCCACCAAAGAGCCATAGATTACAGAGAATATATATTCCTCCATTCCCTCTGCACTCGGGGGTAGTACAGTGAATGTAACCACAGGGTGGAATAATGCCTGAGTTCGAGCCCCATCAAAAACGCGAGGAATTTTCATCACCTTCTTTCTCACAACATGACTGAGTTATTAAATCTCAGCCGATGGCTTTTTTTTTTGTATTGTTTTCTCCCGGACTCGGGTTTTTTGTCCAGTAAAAAAAAATATATTCTCATATCAACTGTCTATCCCCTCCAATAATTCTTCGAGTTCTTCCTTGAATTTATTCAAACTACCCACTTCCACAACAACAGATGGAAGTTTGTTCCAACAGTCAACCATCCACTGGCTAAAAGCAAACTTCCACACATTTGTTCTGCAACCATCCTTCCTCAACTTGAATTTATCTCCCTTAGTTAGTTTGTCTCAGGCAAGAGTAGCAAGGTTTTTTTTCCGGAAACTCGGGTTTTCCATCCAGCAAAAAAGTAAAAACGACCACAGAACACACAATTTACAAACAAAATATATATACTGCGCAATATGGCCTAATTCGCTGATGCACCTCAATCCCAAAAACGAAAAACTAATACTAACTCCCGGCCAGAAGATGAATCTTGCCCATATAAACTTTTATTGCCGCCTATGGCGACCTGCTGGAGAAAACTGAAATTAAAATTAAACCTTTATTTGTTATCTCACAATGAAATTTAACCTTCTTCGATTCACATGAAGTCTGTTGTACTTTATTTGATTTTTTTGTTGAACCACATTCTTCCATGTAATCGTCTCCATCAAAGATCTATATGAGGGAGTATGCACATTTTAGAGAACAGATTATAACAGTTGTGATCCTTGGATTTTTGCTAGCAGGGGTCAGGAGATTATCCCATTGTATAAGGCAATGGTCAGGTCACATCTTGAGTAAAGCGTACAGGTCTGCAGGCCTAATTGAAGGGAAGACTAGAGCTGCTCGAACGAGTACAGAGAAGGGCAACTAAATTGTTGAGGGGAAACAAAGCGGTGCCCTTACCAAGAAAGGTTTCAGTTCTGCAAATTGCAGCGCCTGGAGACTAGACACCTGCGAGGTGATCTGACTGAGATGTTTAAAGCTTTGAATCGATTGAGCAAGCACAATGCTGATGGGATTCGTCCTCTTGCTCAGATACACACACACATGAGGGGGCGCAAATTGAAATTGAGGAAGGATGGTTGCATTGCAGAAAAGATATGAGCAACTTTGCCTTTGCCAGCGAGTGGTTGTTTGCTGGAACAAACTTCCATCTGATGTTGAAGTTGATAGCTTAAACAAATTCAAGGAAGAACTAGACAAACTATTATAGGGTATGAACAGACGAAATGGGAGGTGTCTTGGTTTTTTTTTTTTTTTTTGTTGACTGACGCTGTATAAGCTTGCTTTCTTGCATGCATCATTTGCCAATACTAATGTTAATGCTAATAGCACCCGCTCTTTCAGCAGACCGTATTCAAGGCCCTGACTGCTAAATGCGGTCAATCTGCCAACCCCCCCACTAGACCAGCTTGGCATATTATGGTCCCTCAACATGACTTGTTGAGGAGGTCTCTATTCTGCAGTGGGATTGATAATGGCCACACACTTATTATTTATTTATATGATGTATATACACTGGTGTTCAAAGAAAGTGCATCAAAGAAATTCACATTTCTAACCGTTTTTCGCGATGGTATGTTACATTAATGACTAGCATCACAAATAGAAATATAAACAAAAGATATTTATTAATAGTTAAGGCAAAGCTAAGTAATATTTCACAGGTGCTCTCAAAATATTCCAAAATGAGCATTTGCAACCTTTATACAACAGTTTTGGTAAACACGATAATTATGGCTGAAATGTTATCAGAAGCCTTCAATTTGCCTCAGTTTATCATTCTAAATGGAAAACAAAATGAAAAGTTCATAAGGTGCAAACTAATATTTAATTGAACTGCCTTTGGCCCTGATGACAGCAGCACACCGTCGAGGCATCCACAAGATCAATTTCTGAAGATAATCAACATTTTATTTATGAAGTTCACGAAGGGTCTTTGGTTTCTTTTTGACAACTGCAGATTCCACACGATGCATGCCAACAGTTCTCTATAGGATTCAGGTCCGGGCTGTTTCCAGGTCAACTAACAGTTGTAATTGAACGTTCTTCTAACCATTTTTTCACCTGTAACAAATGTAAACACATTACTGTCGAACCTGTAATGCAGAAATGAAGCTAAGGTAACTACAAAAGTGCCTACTTATACTTTTCGACCGATGACAAGGAGCAGAGTAGTCCTGAAAGATACTTGGCAGGTTGAAATGGTCTCTAATGGTTGGCAGCAATTTGCCTTCCAATATAGCCAGGTATCCACTGGCAGCCGGAAGGAACCTTTTATAAACTGCATGTGATACGAAATGCACCCCCATGTCATTTGGGGTTCTGGTAGGGAATTTCACTGTAGACACCATACAGTTTGGATGGTATTCTTCACCACGTCTACGGCGAATCGTTTGCCTCCCATCAGAGCCATGCGGGTTGAATTTCTTCTCATCCGAGAAAATAACTGACTTCCACTGTTCGGGGGTTGGTCCATTTGATATGCTTCTTACACCAAATAAATCGAGCCTTTTTAATTTTTTGTGTGAGGAGGGGCTTCTTCTTAGGACAATTCCATTTTTGAAGAGGCGTCTTCTGACTGTTACTGCACATGCTACCACTCCTGTATGTTTTTCTCATTCTCTTTTCAGCTCAGACGAAGAAGCTTTACGATTTTTAAGATATAAGCACTTCAAAACGCGGTCCTGTTTTAGCGTAGATTCAGCAGAACCAATATTCTTGAGTTTGGAAAGAAATTTACTCACTGTCGCAGTACTGATTAGAAGACACTCTTTAAGCAATATGACGGGAAGAACATCCTTCCTCACGTAAAGCATCTCTTTCTTCTTGGCGTCAACTGCACGTAACTCGCCATCCTGACACGAGCAAGGAATGACTGCAACTCTTGCAGAGCGTGCTTATATAGCTGAAAGTAACAGCTGATGCAATATTACGTCATCACTTACGCGTGTCAATCTTATCTGATGCAATCTGTAAGAAATATTGCCATATACTTACGTTATTCGGACGACAATCACAATTTTAAGGGGCGATGCATTTTCTTTGAACACCAATGTATATACGATTATAATATATTATATTATTATTATAATCGAAACTAATGACACTAAATTCGAATAGAAAACACGCAGCTGTGTTCTGAATTAATAAATGCTGAATCAGAAAAATTAAAAATGTGTTTAATTTGGAGTTTAAAGTTTAAAAAGAGTGCTTAAAGTTTTTCAAACATTAACCCACCAAAAGTAGGTTAATATTTGAAAAATACTAGTTTTAGTTAAAAAAAAATGAATAAAGTGTATAAATACTTTCGGCTAATTCTTTGTAGCAGGCAGCAAGAATTTCTGTAAACTTTATATATTCTGTACAGTGATGTGCTGAAAGGCCCAAACTGTTTTATGAATATCATAAAAAAAAACATCTTTGAAATGACTTGTTAAAAATTATACACTAATGACAAGGCTTTACCTTATCACTTGGTAAGGCTTTACCTAGTTTAGCCTTAAAAATATACTGTCCTTCATGCTACGTAGAAAAGATTCACTTTGGCACCACCTCAAAGGGAGGAACTTTTACATTTTCTTCTAAGAAAACCTCCGAGTCAATTTTGTAGGAGTCCTCTACAATACTCAGTTGATCAACTGTATGGTTTTTTCGACTTTCCATAATGTCAGTGATTCTATGGTTAGTTATTGAAGAATCCAAGTTTGCTAGAACTAAAACCGTAGTTATTGTTTGAACTCAGCCCTTTTCTATGTAATATGAAGGACAGTAATTACAACCACTGTGCTAAATTGCCCCAGAAAAACTTTTATCCAAGTGATAAAAAATTGAGTTGCTCTGTTTTAACTTCGTTCTTTTTTTTTTTTTTTTTTTCATTTACAGATGTGGTGATTGAATTAACAATGTTTTCTAGGTATAAAGGTTTCAAGAAAGATTGTCCGGATGGTCTTCTCACAGAGCAGGTATAATGTTCAACCTTTTCTTATGTTTACTTCAACCCTCTTTTTAATTTGCTTATAGCTTTTCAATTTAATAGCTTCTGTTGAGGGCATAATCTTTTCTCCCGGAAACTCAGATTTTTCTTCCCGAAAAGAGGAAAATTTAGCACAAAATTCACATAAAATAGACAGAATATATTGATGCCCAATAGCCTTAGTTGCTTAACACACACACACATACCATAGCCTGGGAGTTATTCTTAACAAATATTAATATTAATAAGGTATATTACATTTTGCCTGTCCATTATTCCAACAATAACCTTTTCACCCTTGAATAAGATTGCTCTGTTCTTTGAAATTGATGTAACTGGGTTCCAATATGTTTCCGTTTTTGTCAGTGATATTTTCAATTGTACTAAGCAATCAATATTTTCTTTGTGCAAAATAATGCATCAGCACACTCATCTCTACTTCAGAAGATAATGAATTGCACAATAGTGCTATTGAAAAATTAACAAAGTAAAGTGGGATCAGAGGACTTGTAAATTAGAGGAAGATGCTGTGCCAGCAATTACAAGGGGAAATGAAAGGAAATGCCAGCAAGCCTCATAAACCGACCTGATCCATAAAACAAACTACATAAATAACCTAAGGGAGCAATTTTTGACTTCATCCCTTTACAGACTTGACTTCATCCTTTTAAAAAAATATATGTTGATGAAATAAACATATATTTTTTGGATACCCCTCCCATATCACAGTTTATTGGAAGATAGATATCCAACCATTCGTACAATTCCCTCACTGAGACAAGATTAAAATATGCAACGATTCTCTAAATCAGTTGAAATTCTGTGCACATTACTTACAAGTCTCATCTGGGTATCATTTTCATTGCATTGGTTATCAGTTCCATTCAAGTTCATTTTCTGCCTACACAAAAGCTCATAACAATTGTAAAGCAGTTGTGAATTGGTGAAAACTAGATTTCGAACAAGGTAAGAGTAGAAACCTTGCTTCTTGTCCTAATGGTATTCGAGCATTCTGGTCGTTTGCCAAAGCTGTTGGCCGCAACCTTGGCCCATCTCTGTCAAAACCAGATGGTTTTATTGCCACTTCAGCCAAAGATAAAGCTGACCTGCTAGCATCCTACTTTTCTTCCAACTTGTGTATTTATGACCTTGGAATCCACTTCCTACCATTTCCAGTACGCTTCATTCAATGCCTCCTGTGGTCTTCGGTCAAAAGGTTGTCAGAAGAATTTTAAACAAGCTTGATAACAAGACAGCTCCAAGTCCTGATGTTATTTGTAAGCTTCTTCTAAAAACCTGTGCTCCTGTACTAATTCATGTTCTGTGTTCCCTGTTTACACTTTTTAATTCCACTGGTGTTTTTCTTTCTCCTTGGAAATTTGCTTATATCCAGCCAGTTCAAACAAGGGTGACAAAAACCCTCCCATTCAATTATCATCCCATTGCACGTCTACTCTTTTTAAAATAATGGATAAATCCATTAACTGGTATCTTCTAAACTAGGGGTGGCCAACTTAATTTGTGATGCGATTTTCTTACTTCAAAATGGATCTACCATCTCAAGAATTTCATTGCATAGTTAAAAAAGTTAATCAACACGTATTGAAATATGTTGTTTATAAATTTTAAAATTAAATACAATTAAGAATTTTTATTTTAAATTCATACGTATTTAAATTTTTAATTTATGTGAAGTTTGTGACTTCATGTCATCTTCCCAGCTTTCAAAAACGGGGATATACTGTGGTAAGACCAACCATAAAGAATTTACGGTTGGCCTTATCACAGTATATTATTTTCATCGAGTTGCATTTTGAAAAGTCTCCTTTTAAGAGAATGTCCTCTGATGGAATTCACGATTCAGAAAGCTATGTCCATAACACTTTTAGTATTTAATCTTTTGCTGGCTAACACTTGTTGGTGGATGATACAGTGGTAACTCAAAAAATCTGGGAATTCATCATCCTTTTGGCACAATGCGATGAATCCGTTAAGATTCCCCGTCATTGCTTTAGCTCCATCTGTTGTTATTGATACTAGCTTAAATAGTGGTGATTTTATTTTTTCTAAGGTTACTATTAGGTGGAAAATCCGATTGGTATTTACCATAGAGTGCGTTGAAGTGTCTTTCTAAATTTCCTTCTTTGGGTATAACCACGGAAGCATTGCAAATCAAACGACAACATCTTTCTTTTAACATTACAAAAAAGTATTCTAGTTCCGACTCTTCATGAAAATGATACGTTTTACTCTTTTTTGTAATATTCATTTTAAATCAAAGGGTATTAAATTAACGTATAAGTACTGGCCAGTTATTAATATTAAGTAAGCTAAATAAGAATTTGACACTATGCTCTGCACAACATAACTGCGTGAATTTTCGCTAGACAAGCCTAGGGGCTGCGCAGTGGCAAGAGTAGCCACGTGGTTCACGTGGCATAATAATAATACCATTTAGATTTTGACTAATCTATTTTTTATATATATTTAAAATTCGTTGTGATCGACCGAAATTAAAGCCGCGATCAACTGGTAGATCGTGAACGACCACCCCTGTTCCAAACCATCTTTAAACTTTTCATCTTATCAATGATGGCTAATATGGATTCAATCATTATCGATGCACTGGTGATATACGCTTATGTTACCCATCTATGGACAAATTAAATGGAAAAGTTCAGGTGAAACTCAAGCAGTTGCACTTTACATTTCAAGGGCTTTTGATTGTTTGACATAAAGGTTCCCTAAATAAGCTTCCATGTGATATGCTGACTGTTATTTGTAATTGGGCATTCAGTTTTCTCTGTGATGGCTAACTGCTGGTAATGGTAAGTGGCTTTCTGTCATCTAACTTTTCCACTAATGTTAATGTTCTTCCTGATTCAGATCTTTATCCCACTCTTTTGCACTTGTATATTAATGACCCTCTATTGACTAGAAATCTTAAATAGCTTTACTAATAATAGCACATCGCATCCCACCTACCAGTTTGAGAAAATTTGTCCTGCACAAACAGCTTCGACTTGTCGAATATACACTACCAATTCCTTAAATGCTGATCTAAAGGTAATTGTCCAGTGGGGCAAAGATAACTCAGTTGATTTCAACCCTTCTAAAACTCATTATCATCATCATCAGCCATTTTCAATCCACTGCAGGATGAAGGCCTCTCCAGCAACTTTCCAGTTCCTTCTGTTTTGAGACTGGCCATCCATTTACTACCCATAAACTCATGAATTTCATCTATCCGTCTCCGCCGTTGTCTTCCAGGTTTTCTTCTAGCTCCTCTTGGATACCATTCTGTTATTTTCTTAGTCCATCTGTCATCATGTCTTCGAGCTATGTGTCCTGCCCAAGACCATTTTAGTTCTTTAGTTTTAATAAGAATATCCTTTACTTGAGTTTGCTGCCTAATCCATGTGTTTCTCTTCTTATCTAACAGTCTGATTCCCAATATAATTCGTTCCATTCTTCGTGTGTAGTTGTCAGCTTCTCTTCCATTCTTTTGGTGAGTGCCCAAATTTCACTTCCATAAGTCATGGTGGGGCGTATACATTGGTTCATTATTTTACGTTTCAGACAAACTGCGATATTGCTCTTCAGTATGTGACTATATTTCCTGAATGCTATCCATCCAAAATTTATTTTTCTCTTGACTTCCAGCCATTTATCACTATTACAGCTAATGACTTGTCCCAGATAAGTATATGACTCCACCTTTTCAATTACTGCTCCTTCAATCATTATTTCCCTTTCCGTGGCATACTTGTTCATCATTACTTTTGTTTTAGCCATATTCATCTTGAGTCCAAAATCCGTACTAACCGTGCATAACTGATTAAGATTTTCCTCTAATTCTTTGGGATCGTGGCTTATGACCACAATGTCATCTGCAAATCGTAAATGGTTTAGGTACTCTCCATTCACATTGACTTTTTTCTGCGACCAGTCTAATCTTCTGAAAGCTTCCTCAAGGGCAGCAGTAAGCAGCTTCGGAGATATTGTGTCTCCTTGTCGAGCTCCTTTCTCGATTTTAAATTTTCTACTGTCTTTGTCTAGTCTAATAAAGGAATTAGCGTTCTCATATATTTTCTTCAAAATCATAATATATGGGGTATCTATGCCTTGTCTTTCCAGTGCCCGAAACATTGCCTTATACTGTATGGAGTCAAATGCCTTTTCATAATCCCCAAATAAAAGCATAATGGTGTTTTATATTCATTTGCTTTCTTCATTAGCTGTGATATTACGTGAAGGCGATCCATAGTTGAGGATCCTGTCATAAAGCCAGCTTGCTCTTTCGGTTTATTCTCATCAAGTATTCTTTCTAATCTATTAGTAACGACCCTTGTGAGCAACTTGTAGATGTGGGACAACAAGCTAGTTGGTCTATAATTTCCAATTTCTGATTTATCTCCTTTCTTATGCAGCAAAACTATGATTGCATTATTCCACTGCTTCGGCGTCACACCTTTTCTAATACATTTTGTAAAGTGCCTTGCCAGTTTTTGTGTTATGTCTCTTCCTCCCAATTTTAACAACTCAACAGTTGGTAATTTTCCTTGGTGATTTTAATGTTCACAACTCCAGCTGGCTTCCGTTTTCTAGTCACACCGACCCAGCAGGTCGAGATGCTGAGGCTTTTGCAATTACTAATGACCTAGCACAGATTGTTCATTTACCTACGAGAATACCGGACAATCCTAATCATACAGCCAATACGCTTGATCTTTTTCTCGCAAACAGCCCTTCTAAGTACACGGTCGAAGTGAGAGGTCCTTTAGGCACTTCAGATCACAATTTGGTGATTGTCTCTTCTTCAATGGAACATTTATCTCATGGCTATTCCCAACCTCATGTTGTTTGGCATTACAAGAATGCAAAATGGGATGACCTGCGAGACTTCTTTTCTTCTTCTCGGTGGTCGGATTACTGTTTCAAAACTTCTGATGTCAACGTTTGCTCAGATCGTGTCAGTGAAATTATTCTTGCAGGAATGGAATCCTTTATCCCACACTCCACTTTAAAATCTCGTCCTTTATGTAAACCTTGGTTTTCCAATAAATGTGCTAAGGCTGTTCAAGAGAACAATGTTGCATATCGTAATTGGCTTGTTTCTAATTCTTCAGTTTCATTTTCTGCCTACACCAAAGCTCGCAACAATTCAAAAGCAGTTATTAATCAGTCCAAACTACAGTTTGAACAGGCTAAGAGTAGAAAACTTGCTTCTTGCCCTAATGGTAGCCGAGCATTCTGGTCTCTTGCCAAAGCTATTGGCCGCAACTTTTGCCCATCTCTGCTCCCACCTCTGTCCAAACTAGATGGTTCTGTTGTCACTTCAGCCAAGGATAAAGTTGACCTGCTAGCATCCCATTTTTCTTCCAGCTCATGTATTAATGATCTTGGCAAAACACCTCCCACCATTCCCAACACGTTCCATTCAATGCTTCCTGTAGTCTTCCGTCAAAAGGATATCAGAAGAATTTTGATGAATCTTGATGCTAAGAAAGCTCCAGGTCCTGATGGTATTTCTCCACTTGTTCTCAAAACCTGTGTTCCTGAACTTACTCCTATTCTTTTCCGCCTTTTTTCACTTTCTTATTCCAAAGGTGTTTTTCCTTCTGCTTGGAAATTTGCTCATATCCAGCCAGTTCCTAAAAAGGGTGAAAAATCCCTCCCATCCAATTATCGTCCCATTGCAATTACTTCTACTCTTTCTAAAGTAATGGAAAAATCAATTAACCGCCAACTCTTAAACTACCTAGAAACCTTCCGTCTGATCAACGATCGCCAGTATGGATTCCGTCAGTGTCGATCCACTGGTGATATTCTGGCTTATGTTACCCATTTATGGACCTAATTCAATGGAAAGGTTCGGTAAACACAAGTAGTTGCTGTTGACATCTCAAAAGCTTTTGATCGTGTTTGGCATAAAGGTCTTCTAAACAAGCTTCCATCTTATGGTTTGCCAACTGTTTTTAGTAATTGGTTATCCAGTTTTCTCTCTGATCGCTCAATGAGGGTGATGGTAGATGGCTCTCTGTCTTCTAACTTCTCCACTAATACCGGTGTCCCCCAAGGTTCAGTTCTTTCCACCACTCTTTTCCTCTTGTATATTAATGACCTTCTTCCATGTATAAATATAGTGCAAATGCATCAGGAATACATAGCTGTATCTGAATAAATCAGATTATTAATAAAACGGCATCGTTTTAAGTTATATCTCATATTGTGAATACCTTCACAACGAGTTGCCATGATATTGCACTACTTCGAATAAGTAACGCTTCACCTAAGGAGAAGACTAATGTTACTTATTCTCAGATGGATACCACCACCACCCACCGAAGAAGGGCCAAATAGCCCTGAAACGGTGCCGTCTGGGTTGTGGTATCCATCTGAGAATAAGTAACATTAGTCTTCTCCTTAGGTGAAGCGTTACTTATTCGAAGTAGTGCAATATCATGGCAACTCGTTGTGAAGGTATTCACAATATGAGATATAACTTAAAACGATGCCGTTTTATTAATAATCTGATTTATTCAGATACAGCTATGTATTCCTGATGCATTTGCACTATATTTATACATAGTCTAGACTCCTTCATAGCTTGAGGCTTATGCCCTAAACGCTTGACCTTCTTCCATTGACTGGAAATCCTATCCATAGTTTTGCCGATGATAGCACATTGCATTCAACTTTCCATTTTGAGAAACCTTGTCCTGCTCAATCAGCTTCAACTTCTCGAAAATCTGCTACCAATTCCTTAAATGCCGATCTTCAGGTAATTCTCCAATGGGGCAAAGACAACTTAGTTGATTTCAACCCTTCTAAAACTCAGTCTTGTCTTATATCTCGCAAAAAGGATTCTTCTGCTCCTATGCTTATCTTTAGTGACACTCCGATTTCTAGGCAAAATGATATATCTCTTTTGGGGATTACCCTGACTTCTAATCTGTCTTGGCACAAGCTCATTACAAATATTGCTTCCTCTGCATCTAAAAAACTTGGTTTTCTCTTTCGCTCTCGGCGTTACTTTTCTTCCAAACAGCTGCTCACTCTGTATAAATCGCAAATCCGTCCTGCCATGGAATATTGTTCCCACATCTGGGGTGGTGCCCCCAAAACCTCTCTCAGGCTTCTTGATTCCATTCAGAAGAGGGCAGTTAGGTTAATTAATGATTCATCTCTAACAGTATCTCTCCACTCGCTTTCTCATAGACGTACTGTTTCTGCTGCATGCCTCTTCTACAGATACTTCCATGGGCTCTTCTACAGATACTTCCCTGAATTGGCTTCTATTATTCCCGCTCTCTCTTTCAAAGCAGTCCGAACACGTGCCGCCACCAGCCAACATCCATTTACTGTCCAACTTCAAACCCACCGAACCAACTTTTCATCTTCCTCATTTATTCATTCAACTGCCGTTTTCTGGAACAACCTTCATTCATACGTATTTCCTGAAAATTACAATCTACAGAAGTCCAATGTCAACAAATATCTTCTTTCGTCTTCTCAAACTCCAACCCAAGCACGGTACTAAGTACTATAGGTTCTAATACCTCTCGTGTTTGGGGTTCACATAAAAAAAAATAAAATAAAATAACTTCATCTTCCCCCCGGGGCTTTCTGATTCTGAATTTTCTTCAATGCATGTTCTACCTCATCAGGAAGAATATCGGGTATGTCATATGTGTTGCTAATTTGCGATCCATCTTTCCCACTGCTGGCATCATTCCGTCATTTCTTGTATAACTCTTTATATAGTAGTCTTCTGCTATTTTAATTATGCCTTCTCTGCTATTTATAAGTACACCATCGCTATTCTTCAGTTTCAGCATCATTTGACTTTCTGTATTACTGCTCATGGCTGCTGATTTAAATCCTTTGCTTTCCCTTAATGTTTGTTCTAATTTTCTTGTGTTAAATCTACTTATCTCCTCTCTGAGTCTCTTTCTAATGGCTTTGCATAACAGTATACTCAATCAATTTTCTCCTTGTCAGTGTTTATCTTACTCTTCATTTGTCGTCTTCAATTCATCATAACAAGTGTTTTTTTGACTAATTTTTGTTTTCTTTGGATTTATTTTTCCCTATAGCTTTCTTGGGCTTTATCACTTTCAGAAAGTTGTAATATTCCTCCTCGTCGATGTCTTGGTTCTGAGCAGTCTGCAGAAACTCAAACCTGTTCTTAAGTTCCAGTACATACTGCTTTTTCTCCTCTTCTGTTATCTCAAAGACCTTCGTATTATTTACTCGAGTCAGTTTTTTTTCCTTTCCTTTCCTACATCTATATCGAGTGTGCATCTTACCATTCTGTGCTCACTTCCAACATTTACCTTATTCAGGACGGTAACATCATTCACAATATATCTTCTGTTAGTGAGGATGAAGTCGATTTCATTAGTTGTTAATCCATGTGGACTTTTCCATGTCCACTTTCTCTTCACCCTTTTCTTGAAAAAAGTGTTCATTACTGACAGTCCTTGAGATTCTGCAAATTCCACAAGTCTTTCACCTCTTTCATTTCTTTCACCAATTCCAAAATTTCCTATAGTTCCCCTTTCTGCGCTGTTTTGCCTTTTTCCAACCTTAGCATTGAAGTCTCCCATAATAATAGTGTAGCGGGTTTTCTGCTCCTCTAGAAGACTCTCAATTTCGGGGTACATTTCTTCAACCTCTTCATCATCATGGCTCGATGTTGGTGCATAAATCATTATAATCTTTAGCTTGTACCTCTTAGAAATCTTGAGTATTAGTCTTGACACTCTTGGTGATGTACTTTTGAATTCCAAAATGTTGTTTTTAAAATCTTTATGGACCAGAAACCCAACTCCACCTTCACTCCTTTCACTGTTTCCATTGGTGTACAGCAGATTTCCACTTGATAAACTTATAAGTGATTCATTTCTTCTTGTTGTTTCAGCCAAACCGATATTCCAATTCACATTTTCTAGTTCCTTTTCCAGCTCTAATATCCTGTTTTCACCGATGAGCGATCTTACGTTGTTACAGGCCAAGTTCAGTTTCCGTGAATGGCAGCCTGGTCGTACCCAGAGATTCTTAGCATCCTCTGCTTCCACTCTGATCCTCTCGTTGCCGTAAGAGTGGGAGTGAAAGCCGCTGGGGACTGAGGGCCATTTGTTTCGTCGTGCTATCATATGCTGGAAGGTTTGGTCTTTTCCTCTTCACGCTGACCAGGCGTCTTGAAGAGAACCACTCTACACGTTCATTGCCACCTAAGTGACGTAACAGGGCTTACCATCGAGGTGTTCATTAGTGGATTTTAGGGAGGCAGGCCAACCGGACTTCTCCTAAATCTTCTGTAATAGAAAGAAATTGGATCCATCAGTGTTTTAGACTGAGTGTCTGATAACACACAGAACTCAGTCTAAAACTCCGTCCTGTCTATATTTCAAAAAAGGTTTTTATGCTGCAATGCTCACCTTCGATAACACTTAGATTTCTAGACAAGATCATATATCTCTATTATGGATTATCCTGACTTGTAATCTCTTTTGGCATGGGCCAATCCAAATATTGTTTCTTCTGCATCTAAAAACTGAGTTTGCTCTGTCTCCCTTGGCATTTCTTTTCTTCTAAACGGCTACACACTCTACAAAATTCAAATCCGCCCCATTGAATATTGTTCACTTCTCTGTTTGTGGCAGTGCCCCGTACTCTCTCCCAGGCTTCTAGACTTCATTCAAAAGAGGGCCGTTAGGTTAATTAATGATCCATTTCTTACAAAAGTCTCACCACTCTCTGTCTCACAGACGTTCTGTTTCTGTTGCATGCCTTTCTATAGATACTTCCACGGGCACTGTTGTTCTGAATTGGCTTCTATAATTTCCCTTCTCTTCGCAAACACATGCCACAAGTCAACATCCAGTTATTCCACACTGCTTGACAAAATTAACAGAACAAAATGTTTTAAATGAATATTTTATTGAGAAAAGTGTTGCCAAAGGCGAATATTTGATGTAATTTTCATCGTGGCATGCAAATTCAGAGTATCCGATAGAAATCAATCTATCACCTTACACAGCTGCACATTATTCAAATTATTCATGCCTATAAAAACACGGGTTGCGACCATACCACTTCATTCCCGTATTTTGGCTTGCTCAGTGAGACAGTCACATCTCCAGTATGCAGGATGGCAAATCATCATCGTTCACATGATTCTTTGAAGTAGCAGGCTGTTGGACTTGAAGCCGGGCAGCAGTCGCAGGCAGGAGTGGCACAATTTAACGGGTCCCATAGTGTCATCTTGGCACTATGGAAGCAGTTTCAGAAGGCAAAGCATTACAAGAAGAGCTGGTTGAAGTTGCCCGAGGGTTACGTCAACAAGAACAGGCTGTGATCTGGCTCTAACAGCAAGGTGGAACCCTACAATGTCCTGTCTTCAACTGTCTCTTGAGATTGCTGTGGCACAGCTGAAAACATTTCCAACCAGGCTGTAAGAAAGCTCAATTCAAGTGGACTCTATGCAAGGACCAGTGCTTTGTATCCCAATAACCTTAAACCACTCCAGCATTCGTCAGAACTTGTGGCTTGGAACCATGACAAAGAGGGTACATTTCTATTCTCTGATGAGTCCTGTTTTAGCCTACAAACAGATTCTAGATATTTTATCTAGAGACGACAAGGAATACAGTACCATCTCTCTAACATCACAGAAAGGACACATGATGGAAGCGCTGTTCTTGTTGGGGTCTGAATAATGATCAATGGCCACACCCCTCCATGTTTTTGATAGGTGTACTGTAACTGCACAGAGGTACCAAGAAGAGATCCTCAAACCCTTTGTGTAATTTTTTGGGGTGTGGTTGGGCCAAATTTTCTTTTCTGCACATAGAGCTCAGTTGGTGGAGGATTATCTTAAAAGTGAAGATATCAAACAACTGCCATAGTCAGCAAGATCACCAGACTTAAATCTTATCCAACACGTGTGGGATGCCTTGGGCATATTATCGCACACTGACAGCCAATTCCTTGATCACTTTGTGAGTTAAGGTCTGTGCTGGTGGAAGAATGGGATTTCTTTCCACAGAATCTTATAGACATTATTATATTGTGCTTGGTTGATCACAACTGTCAGGCCAGTTTAGCTATTGGAGGGGATTATATGCCATACTGATATCATGTGTCCATATTTTTTGAGCATCTTATATCGACTTCTGTAATGTGACTTTTTTTTGGTAATTTTTATACAACCCCTATACCGACTATAAATGTCCCTTATACCTGTCCGAAGTTTCTCATTTTCTCTTCCTTTCATCGTTAGTTAATGGTACACCATTGACTAACAATGAAAGGAGGAGAAAGTGAGTCAATGGTATATCACCATACTAATTTTTGTCCCACTTCATTGCAAGCTGCAGGCACCTCCGTAGCCAGGTGGGAAGGAGCAGCAGTGCGTAGCACATGCTTCTTGATTAGACCGGGGTTCGAGCCCGTCACCACCGAATACGGAGGATGCGGAAAGGTCAGGGAATGACTACCGCATATTCCCAGAGCAATATGGCCTTAGTTGCTAATGTTCCTAAAAACCAAAATAACTAACTAACTATTGCAAGCTGCATGAGTTTTCTATGCATTTATCAAGCAGTGTATTTCAAACTCACAGAATCAACTTTTTTCTTCCTCGTGTATTCCTTCTACTTCCATTTTCTGGAACAATATTCTTTTAGACGTATTTCCTAAAAATTACAAAAATTTAAGTCTAATGTCAACAATTATCTTCTTTCATGTTCTCAACCTTAAACCTCATGCATGGCATGAAGTATTATTGGTTTTAATACCTTTCATATCTGGGGATTACATCAAAAAAAAAACTCATATAATGCATTCATAACTCTATATTGTTATACACGAAAATCCCAAAAATAACTGGATACCTGCATATTGAAAAGAACCTTTTATTAAAGCAGCATATATGTCAGCCCTGATGCAACATATAAGTTGGACTGACATATGTCAGCATTGAGCAGGCTCAATGCTAATGGGATACTTCCGCTTGCTCAGATTAAGAACCTGAGATGGCATAGATTCAAATTGAGGAAAGACAGTTGTAGAATAGATGTGCAGAAATTTCCCTTTAGCCAGCATGTAGTTGATTGCTGGAACAGACTTCCATCATCTATTGTTGTGGAAGTTGATAGCTTAAATAAATTTAAGGCTGAACTAGACAAACATTTGGAGTGACCAGATGGGTGAAATGGGAAGGTTTTTTATTTTATTTTTTTTTTGGCTGATGCTCTATAAGCTTGCTTTCTTCTATCGTATGCCTCAACTAATGCTAACTTTGGCTTTACCTACTCACTGTATCCTCATCAGCAAACTCAAAACCATTCCATTTCTCCTACACTCGTAGTGTTGGAGTGGAATTGTTCAGCAGAATTTCAATGTACCACATGCTATTCATTGTTCTAGGAACAACCATCAATGGTCTAAATCAGCAGAAAAAATGCTGTACAGCTATTATTTTCCTTGTACAAATATCAGTTCCTGTGGCCTCCCAGGTTTTCTGGGATTGCTAATATGACATTCTCCTGACTCCTTACTAAATCTCTAGATTCAATGCCTGAACCAAAGTATTTCATTGATCTGCTTGTTTTTAGTATTAATGCAATTATTTTTTTATCTATTCCTGACAAGTAAATGATGGGAGTGGTTGTTTTCACAAATTCCAGTGGTCAGATGCTTTTGGCAATATAGTGTATATATTTTCTAAAGCTTTACATTCACATGTAAGTATTCTTGTTGCTTAATGTGTTCTTTATTTTTAAAAGGGATTCTTAAGGATATACAAGCTATTCTTCCCCCAAGGTGATCCGTCCAAATTCACCTCTCTCATCTTTAGGGTGTTTGATGAAAATAAGGTAGGTTTTCAGTTTTTTTTTTTTTTTCATACTCTAGTATACAGCTAATCTATGCATCCCATTTCAGAAAAAGAAACATGGCTATTACAGTAGCACATGGCAAGTTCTACTAAATTACTAATACATTTGAGGAAATATTGAACAGATACTTTAATGAAACAAGGAAAACTTTTTTAGCCTTTAGCTAACATGGTGCAGTTCCAAAGACAGTTTTTTATACTAGTATTGTCACAAAATTAATGAGACTGGTTTTATAAAATGCAACGTGGCAGCACTGCACACACATTTAAGCCCCACTCCAAGTGGAGTATTCATCATGTCTGGTTGTGTTCGGTGTGTGTCAAGTCATTGTGAAGTAAGCAACTACGTTTGATGACTGTGTCATGAAAAATAACAAAGAATATCAAGCAACATCGTGGCATCACATATTGTATTAAACTTAATGAGAAGTGCAATGGAAATGTGTGAAATGTTAAGAGCTTATGGAGATCAAGTTTTATCCCAAACCCTAGTTTTCCAATGGCACAAGGCCTTTTTTTGGAAGGATGTAAAGCAGTTGAACCTCACACTCAGGCTTGGTAACAATGGAGGAGAATGAGGAGAGGGTAAGGACTTTGATTGTGTGACTAATATTGACCATGGCAGGTGAGCTGAACATGAATTGCCAGGCTGTTCATGACAATTTAACAGAGCATTAGGGCATGTGCAAAATTTTTATGAAAATGGGACTAAAAAACTCATTGAAAAACAGAAGCAAAATTGGAAGAACATCTGCCTCAAACTTCTCAAAAGTGTTGAAACTGAGCCAGAGTTCCTTCAATAAGCAATAACAGGTGATTAAACATGGATTTTTGAGTATGATCCAGAAACAAATGACACATTGCAAATTCACCATATCTGCAGAAAGCGCATATGAGAAAATCCAGAATCAAATCGATGTTCTTGTTTTTTTTTTTGATTAGCATGAAGTAGTGCACAAAGAGTTTGTGCCTCGAGGTAAAACTATCATTCAAGCGGTCTACCAAGTCCTTGAATGGTTACAGAAAAGGGTTCTGTGCATTTGACCTGGAAGGGCCAAAAACTGGATTTTGTATCACGACAATGCATTCTGCCACTGAGCAATGTGTGTTGGAATTTTTGACCTCTGCAAATATTCTACTGCTCCCACAGCCATTGTATTCTCTGGATTTGTTAGCATGCAACATTTTTTCTTTTTCCAAAGGTCAAGAATTACCTGAAAGGACATCATTTGGGGACAATTAGCAATGTCCAGAGCACCATAACTGATGCACTGAAGGACCTCACAGAATTAAAATTCCGACACTGCTTTCAGGGAGGGAAGTAATGCTGGAGATGATGTGTAGCTTCCCAAGGAATCTACTCTGAAGGAGAGATCCTTCAGTTGTAAAAAATTTTAAAATAAATTTTTATAAAACTAGTCTCATTAATTTTATGAAAGACCTTGTATCTAATACTAACAAATTTTGTGAAAAATGTTTTTGTATAATAGGAATATATTTTATACTGTATAAAATGACACTGAATAACTTTTATAGAAAACTTTATTTAGCCTTCTGTTGCTAACATGCCATCTAGTAGGCACAACTCATTAAATTTTTTTTTAAATTTGAAAATGAAATTTTTTAAAATATTTGTACATGAAATCAAATTGTCCCACGTACCTTTGCCCACTAATCCCTAATTAGTTATATGGCATTTTCTGTTTTCATTTTGATATACTATGAATTATGAGACATTAAATTATTGTTTGGCATTTAATAGACAGTAGGTGAACAAAAGCATCTACCTTTCTTCTAGGCAATTCCCATTCTCACATGGTGTCTGTGAGATGCCAGCAACAGGTGTCTAATTTTGCTATAAGAGCTTTCATTTCACCAGTTAAACATAAGCACATCTGATAAAAATACAAGCATTCACGAACGCATTTTCCAGATACCATGCAAGCATCTGGGTTTCAATCTGTGGAAAATTCTGAAACCTCAAAAATTCTAAAAAAAATATGATAAAAACTTCCTTTATTATTATTAATTATAATTTTCTCTTATATTTTCTTGTTTATATTTTTGATATTTTTTATGGGGTTTAGCAAATCATAATTAATAGATCAATTTTCAGTCAGTGAAAAAAACTAAATATTAATTTTTTATAATTAAAACAGAAAGGAGATCGTAGATCGTGCAAACACTAAAGTATCTTTGTTAAAAATTGAGTGTGCGAGAAACAGAAGGTTAAGTTTTGAAATTTTACCAATTTTATTGAAACTTAAAAATAAATAATCCCAGTTCATTAAAAATGAAAGAAACAGAAATACACATTATAAGAAAAAATTATTTATAAATTAAAACATCAGTTACATATTAATTACTGATATATACAAAAATATTACGTAAATGGTATGGTGTGGTCTCTTAGAACACAAGCAAAATTTAAATTATCCAAAAATAAAATGCGTGAGCAGGTTGCAATTTTATTACTGTTGAATGCAGTGATAAAAGTAATAAGGTACTGAAATACAGTATAGTTTAGGGCTAGAGCTTCAGGTTATGTAGGGAGTTAACTAGCATACAAATTAAAACATTATCTACCTAGTGTACAAGTTAGTGCAATTGCATCATTTCTGTACGTAGCCAACTACTTAAGCAGTTATAAATTGACATCATTAAGTATATCCATATTGTGAATACCTTCACAATGAGTTGCCATGATATTGCACTACCTCGAATAAGTAACCCTTCACCATAGGAGGAGACTTTTTTACTTATTCTCAGTGGATGATGGTAATCTCTTCAGTAATTTCTTTACAAATTACAATTTTGGTCAATTCACTTTTTTTTTTTGTATAAACTCAAAATACAAAATTTGAGTTTATACAGGTTAACTAACCATATTTATATTCCACAAATTTCATACTGTTCCAAGTTTGTCGATGATACATGAGTTATCAGGGTGGTTGATAACAGGAATTGAAGCATACTATTGTAACAAGATCTAGAAAAATTAGGCAGTGCGCTGAGAAGTGGCAGTTGAGGTTTAACATTGATAAATGCAAGTTACTGCAGTAATCCCAGAATAATATACCAATTGGGTGGCACCACTGAAGGTAGTAGAGAACAAATAAGACCTAAGGGTAATTACAGTCCAACACAAAGTTCTCTGAGACACATAGACAGGTTTCTAGGACAGATCATAGGGTTCTGTCAGTGGTATACAGGAATTTTGCCATCAGTAAAAAGTTGGTGATTATCCCATTATATAAGGCAATGGTTAGCAACACATTGAGTACTGTTAACAAGGCTGGAAGGCCTTAGGATGGATGTGGTATGTTTCGATGAAATGCAAAGAGCAAAAAAAAAATAGAAGTAAAGGGTACTCTTAACAAAAAAGACTTCAATTCTATAAAAGTATCTGGAAATGTGGCACTTGCGACGATACTGATTAAAGTGCTTAAAGCTTTAAATGAATTGAGTAAACTAAATGCTGATGGCATTCTTGCACACCTAGAAGAAATAGGTTATCTTATTTTATCTTTATCTCTCCTTCCCCTGGGGGAAGGAGAGACAGAAGCAGACTCCTGAAAATATGGAAAGAGAGTAACAGGCCACTAGACCCAATACTGAGTAGGAAGAAGATATTTATTTTTACTAATTTTTAATAACTTTGCCCACATTCAGTTGTGTGTACTGGCTGAAAAGAAATATGCAAAAATGCAAAAACATTTTTTCTTTCTTTTTTTTTATTACTCCAGAACAGCCTAAGCCTTACAGAGGAGGAATATAACAGTAATACTACAGGTCTTTTTACAGTTAATATACAATGTCCAATGTCAACATCATTATACAGCACATATAATGGAATATTATATTTACTTTGTGTTAATTGAATTATTATTATAGTTATCCATTTTTTTTGTATTATTTCTTATTATTGTATTTATTTTTTTATTTACTTTTATTGAAATATCCATAAATAATATTACATATTTATTATTATTTAAGTAATCATTTATTCTCATTTTCTAATTACTTGATTGTAGTACCTTTGCAATTATTTTTTGATATTGATATCCTCAGCTAGAATATCAATGTTGAATTCGTTTAGCAATCTTGCAGTTCTATTGAAATAGTTGAATTTAAGATTATCAGTTCTGAATGGCTCTAGTGCCAGCATATTGTGTCTTCTCAGGGCTCTTGGAGGGCAGCTAAAGTTGATGAGGATCTTGGAGGCATCCAGCTTTCCAGCCACTAGATGCATCAGGAATTTGCAGTCCCCCACAGCCCTTCTTTGAGAAAGTGGTACCATCCCGAAGTGAGTGCACCAGTCATAATAAGATTTTGTGTCCATTTCCAACCTAGACTTGTACACTAGGAATCTGACTATGGATTTCTGAATACGTTCCAGTTGTTTTATTAGAATTTTGGTATGAGGATTCCAGATCTGTGAGGCATATTCTAGTATAGGGTTAATGATCATTATGCATGCTGTTTTTATGAATTATGCTGGAAAAGTCAAAGAAGATTCTTTTGAGCAGTCCAAGAGATTTGGAGGCCTTTGCTGTAGTCTTATTTATATTTTATACTTCTAGGATGGAGCCATTGAATTTGAAGAATTCATTCGCGCTCTTTCTGTTACATCTCGAGGCAATGTGGACGAGAAACTGGACTGTGAGTATAACAACTTTTTCTGATCATAATTCTAATACGTTCATTCATGATTATCTGTTGGTAGGAAAATGATTATCTGTTGGTAGTCAGATAACCACAAACTGTGCTCACTGAGTTTACTTAGTATCTGTATCCAGTATCCATATAGTATGCAGAAGAATAATAGGTAAAATTAGGACAAAAAAATTAAATTCAGAACAAACTGGGTCACACACTATTCTATAATTAAAAATTAAATTATAAACCATGACATGTCAGTTGAAAGTTATTGTATTTTTAATTAACACATTTAATCAAAGAAAATAATAAAATTTTTAAAAGTAGTGTGGAATTATCAATTTAAAAATACAAAAATTAAAATTTTAAATATATTTAGATAAATCAGTCTTCTTCAAATGATCTATTTCTGTAAAAAAAAAAAAAAGCCATAAAATTGCTCATATCATATTCTTCATGTTAAAATTAATTGACTCTACTGACTTTACTGAATAAATTACAGAATATATTTTTGATTAAAATTAATGTGATGTTCATACGGCCTTGTTTTGATCTTACTACTGAGATGACTATCAGCAAGAAGTTATTTCCACATTTTTCAAATATATAAATATGTTCTACATTTATGCTATGAATTTTAACTTCATCCTTTTCATCTTTGCTAGAATACAGCAGTACCTCAAAAATCCAGAACTTTTTGAATATCTCTTAAAGTGTACTCAATTGTTTAAGGGCAGTGGAAAAAATTAAACAGGCTGGCTGAATTTAAAAACAAAGTACTGCAGATGCCAAATTTATGCATTATGTTCCATTACTAATTTCCAAATGCTATTTTCTTTCTGTTTTACATATTTCATAGACTATATGTCATTATTACTATATTTATTTGCAACAACTAAAATCATTCATTTTGGACACTCAATTCACAGTACTGTATAGGCCTTAAAGTAGTATGGATTTCACTTTTAAAGCAATCCAATTTATAAAATCATGTTACACTATTTATGCCTCATATTATTTTTAATAGTAGGTATGTGATTATCCAATATTTTTATATATTTCATAATGATAACGTCCATATTGGAGGTAGCATTCAAATGATGTTATGTCGTTGTTATTGTAGGGTTATTGGAAGCATCAGCAACTAATGCCATATTGCTCCTTTTATATTGTCTGTAAATTGCACGTTCAGTGGTTGATTTCTGTTTACTGGATGAAAAATCTGAGTTTCCAGGAGGAAAAACCATGCTACCCTCGCCTAAGACAACTAACTCAGTGACATGAAAAAGCCCCATAAAAATTCCTCACGTCATTGACAGGCTCAAACTCAGGTCTTTTCCACCCAATGTGGAGAAGACGGCAATTCTACCAACTGTAATACCCATGACATTTATCTACTGAACCAATCCAGCTGTACAGGTTAACATTTTGGCTAATGCTCACAACAATCATTTTGTAGAGATTATGGAATCAGAGTTACCTAATAAAAATAACAAATTGCTTCTGAATACTTAGACTATATGCATACCTTTCAAAAAAAACACTAGAATTTTCAAAAATCTGCCATATGCTGGATCCCAAGGATGCTGGATTTATAAGGCTGTATTGTATGAGAAAAATAATAATTCTATGAGAAAAACTTTAAATTAAAAATTAATCCCTAAGAGAAAACTACTGAAGGGTGATAACCTGAAAAAAACTTTGTCTAATGACTTGGGCATTCATTACATTATGTAACAAATATAAAAATATTTATATTTAACTGTTTTTCCTTATGTGTATTTTGAGCCAAATCCAATAGCATTATTGGTTTTCTTTACTGCTAACATTTTGGTAAAAAATGAAGGTGTTATTTTTCATGATATTTATATGTATTACACAATAATGTGATATGTAAGAGACTGTAGTATTCTTTATAATACTGTTATAATTATACACAATGTAAAATAAAATATAAATGCACAATTAAAACTGTATAAATGAAATAAAAATTATATACAATTAAAATTTAAAAGATTATAATATGATGGTATAAGGCTTCTGTAGCTGAGTAATCAGGAGCAGGAGTGTAATAGCACACTTTTTGAGTAGCCCTTGACTGCTAAAGTGGGTCAATCTGCCAACCCACACTGGACCAGCATGGCAGATTATGGTTTATTCCCTCAACATGACGTATTGAGGAGGCCTTCATCCCGTGGATTGACAATAGCTGCAGATTTATTATTTATTTAATATGATGGTATGGAAGCTTTTCACAATTAGCTGTTGTTTTCACCAGTGATTGGTGTCTTGCAATGTATACTTAAGTAGGTTAAGTTATATGTGGGATTAGCAGTGCACTCATCGTTGTCATGTCTTTTACAGTCTTTAAAGTTTTAATATTTTAATTGTATATAACTTTTATACAGTTTTAATTGCACAATATTTATATATATTTTTATATTTTATATTGTATAATAATCATAGCAATTAAAATTTTGGATATTAGTGTGGTCATTGTTTTAACAGAAGTGAAATATACTGTGTGGGGTGACCAAATCAGTTATTGATAATTAATATCAATAAATAATTTAAGAGCATATGCAGTAGGGAAGTTTATGAAAATTGGATATACATGTATGCATAATATAAAAAAAACATTTAATTTTTTTCAACACATAGGGGCATTCAGGCTGTATGATATTGATAACAATGGTCATATCACCAGGGAAGAAATGTATAATATAGTGGATGCAATCTACCAGATGCTGGTAAGTATTTTACTAATAAGTGGAAGTATAAAAGATTAATTACTGTATAATATAAAAAGGTGGCATTGCAAGATAGATAATTAATTTTTTTTTAGTGGATGGCTCCCAGACCTCCTGTGATCTGATAAAATATATAAACTGCTTTTATGGTTGGATGCTCTCCCATACTTGCTCATTTTTATAAATCAAAAATCAGAAAAATTTTTAAGAGATCCAGATTTAGATGGAATGGTCTGGAACTGAGTTCTCTGCCATTTTTTTTTTTTTTTTCAAATGTTAGTTAGTTAGTTATTTGGTTTTTAGGAGCATTAGCAACTAAGGCCATATTGCTCCGGGATATGCGGTGGCCATTCCCTGACCTTTCCACATCCTCCGTATTTGGTGGCGACGGGCTCGAACCCCGGTCTAATCAAGAAGCCTGTGCTATGCACTGCTGCTCCTTCCCACCTGGCTACTGAGGCGCCTTTTTTTTCAAATTAATGATAACTAATTAAATGAATATCATATGATACATTAGTAAGCATGTCACCATGGAATACTATAACTGTATTTGAAAGTTTTCTGCTTGTTTGCCGCGCCCAGTTCTGTTCAATTACATTTTATTGGCTATTCAAAATCTTAACAATCAATAACCGTATTGAAGTCGATTTTGCTGATCATCCCAACTTATGCAAATTGGTTACCACAGTGCAGTCACACTCAATAAATTGAAAGAAATCTAATCATTCATAAACAGATTCTCTTAAAAGAATGAAACACTACAATGACCTTTCTTTTAACAACAATCACAATTATGATACGCAACACAGAGCAAACTACCACAGTAACAATGTTGTATTAAACAGTCATTAATGCTAGTCACAAAAAAAAAAAAAAAAAAAAACAGCTGAAATTAATATATTAAAAATTGAAAGGAAGTAAAGTTTACACATTAACAGTTTACATGAAAGGATGTTACAGCATCAGCCAAAAAAAAAATGTACTGAGTGATAACACTCCCACCGTCCTTGCACCATGTCCTTTGCTAATACTAATAATATTACATCAGCACACACTGCTTTTTTTTTCTGACTTGAGAATACAGGGGATCATAATGGCATCACTCTGAAATGGTTAGGAATGTAATTATCAGCCTCTGTTATCATGTCTCTAGGTCTAGTTATGATATTATTTTTGTTGTTAAATTTGGCAGTTTTTTTATATGAACCTTTATTTTATATGTAAGGGAAAACCAACAATAATGTGAATGTACATCTATTATTATATTTAATTTCCATTTGTATTGCATACTTTTTTTTTATTTTGATGAAAACCCCTCTGGCCATTTTCATACATGGTGAGTCTCTGATGCCTTGCATTTGTATACAAAAGCAGAGTGCAACTGCTGTAAAATCTGGCACTTTACAATCTCGAATTCTTTAAAATCCAGCACTTTCACAATCTAAAATTCTTTAAAAATCTGGCAGATTTTATATTAAAAAAATTCAAGGTTTTATAATTCAGAAATATTAAGAAAGTGGTCTACCAACAATCACATTTGTTTTTGAGAATTGGTGCAAAAAGAGGGTGACATTTTAACACCTTATAAGATGCTTGCAGGAGTATCTTGTCCTTCAATCTCATTTTTCAGCCAGTAGGATTTAAACTGTATAGATAATACAATGGTCTTAATTCTCACAGTAGGAAAAAAATTACCTTTGAAAGGAGTTTTCCTCGTAATGCACTTCTTTCAAACACATGGCCTCACCAAAAGGTTAATTGGCCATTTGTTTTAAGGAAGAGACTGTTATAACAGCCTGATTCAGGACTAATTGCTCCCTCATCAGAGAGCAAGTTGTCTCTATGGCAGCATGCAGACAAAACAGTTTTAAAGTTTTTAAGGTTAGGCCTGAAACAGAATGTCATCTTAACAGTCTCATTTTTAAAACAAATGGCCAATTAACCTTTTGGTGAAGCCATGTGTTCAAAAGTAGTGCACCAGGCCAACTCATCATGAAGGCAAGTTAAGTTTAAACTTAAGACCATTGCATTGACAATGCAATGGTCTAAAGTTTAAATCCTGCTGGTAATAAAAACAGACGATAGGACAAGATAGTCCAGAAAACATCTTATAATTTCTCTGAGGCCATATAGCTTTAGCTATATTGTAACTTTGAATTTCTCTATTTTAGTGCTATCTCTTATTCAGTAAACTCTGTAACTTAGCACAAATTACTCTTCAAATTACAGCTATGTGGCTACTTGTCATACAGTGCATGCTTGAGCTGAAAACAAATTGGCTTCAAATGCCCAGTTTGGGTACAGCTGGAAAAATGTATGCTTCATTAAATCTATGGCTTAACTGTAGTTCACCTGCAGTTGCTTCGATTTGCATAACGACTCGCTGGTCATAAAAATATGACCTGACCAGTGAGTCTATAAAAATCATAAACAAATAAACCATACAGCAGATATTTTAATAAAATTTTCTACTGCTCCTCTGTGTTACTCAATAATGAATGGTTTGGAACAATGAAAACACAAAGGACAAATTTAAATAAATTTTCTTAATATATTTTGCATTTTCATTATTCTAATTCATTCACATGAGACAGGGTGGTATAGCATTAGTTTTAGCCATATAGTTCAAGAAAGCCACAGGCTTTTGCTGCATCAGCAAGAAATAAATAAAAAAGAAGAATAGAAGAGCAGTATAAATATCTGCTCAATGTTTATGTACATGATGAAATAAAAATGCTACATACAAAAGTGCCTTTGTGTATAGTACTGATGGTACTGCAGTAATAATCATTCTAAGTGCTGAGTTTTATTATTATGTATTAGATGAGCACGCGAATATTTTACTGGGAAAAGCCATAACTGCATTTAAATCAGTATAAAGTGATGTTAAATGGCTTATTTTAATGAAGTTTTTTTAATCCAGGGACAGACAGGTGAACAAGATGAAGATGGAGACAATCCACAAGAAAGAGTAGATAAAATATTTGAACAGCTAGACAAAGTAAGTGTTACTTATCATGATTCTGCTCTTCAACTAAATAAAATGTTGTTTCTATTTTTAATTAGTTTTACAGCAGATCAACATCTTAGGCCATATTGCATTATATTATGTCTCTACGTGTGTGTGTGTGTGTGTGTGTTCACAGACAATCTGCATAACATGCAGGATTTTTAGTCCATACAAATATGGGAGGACCACTCACTCCATCCAAGATTGGCAAACAACAGCACTAAGTAAAGATGGCATTAACATGTTAACCACCATGAGACATGACATTCATGTCTCAGCCTTTTCATGTTTAAGAATCCTTGAGACCCACATGCTGGTTCACATACTGTTTATCTGTTTGAGTAATGACAAGAGAGAAAGAGAAAAACCCAGTTTCTTAGATGCAAAGGAAATAATATTTGTAATTCAGGCAATAGAGGTCATACCTCTATTGCCTGAGAATAGACATATTCTCAGGCAATAGAGATATGACCTTGCCTAGATCATATATCTTGCCCAAAGTGTCATCAAAGATAAGCACAGCAATGGAAGGATCCTTTTTTGGGAGATAAGACAGGATTGAGTTTCAGAAGGATTGAAATCAATTAAGTTATCTTTACCCCACTGGAGCATTACCCAGAGATCAGCAATTAAGGAATTGGCAGTGGATATTCAAGAAGTTGAAGCTGTTTGTGCAGGGCAAGGTTTCTCAAACTGGAACGTGGAATGCAATGTGCTATCATCAGCAATACTATGTGTAGGATTTCTGGTCAATGGAAGAACGTCATTAATATACAAGAGGAAAAGAGTGGGAGAAAGAACTGAACCTTGGGAAACACCAGCATTAGTGAAGAAGTCAGAAGACAAAGCTATCTAATATCACCAACAGTGAGAAGTCAGAGAGAAAACTGGATATGCAATTAAAAAACTGTTGGCAAACCATAAGATGGAAGCTTATTTAGAAGACCTTTATGCCAAACATGATCAAAATCCTTTGAAACGTCAAGAGCAACTGCTTGAGTTTCACCAAATGTTTTCATTGAATTTGTTCAGAGATGGGAGGTTATATCCAGGATTACTAACAGTTCCACCATCGTGAAGGTGCAAGCAGAGGATCTGGCTCTCACAGACAGACTGAACTTTGCTGAAATTAGGTCCACTTGTCTTGAGTGTCACCTGAACATCAGTTTCATCACCTGAACCTGAATATCAGTTCCATCACATGTAGCAAGCAGAGATTGGCATATCTGAGTTTTTGTTTTTGGCATATGAGTTTTTTTTTTTTTTTTTTCCTTTCTAATTAAAATTGGAAGGGGGAAAAAAATGAAAACTTGCACACCAAAGATAAAATTTTAGATTTTATAAAATTAGTTATACTACCACCAAAATATTCAAATTATGTATTCATATAAACTTTTATATAAGGAAATTTTTAAAATAATAATGGTGTACTCTAGTACTCTTTTAAAAATCTTTGTCCACAAATTGCTACTTTTCTGGTTTATATTTATCACAGAAGTCTGTCAAACAAAACATTACACCTACTGTTTGTTAGTTTATGTTCAGTTTCTAACTGTTAAGTAGAGATTATGTTATGATCCGTTAAATAGAGAACTGGCCATTATGATACAGAAGTTTCATGTAGGTAGACTGGATCTCGAATATTACCTTGTGCTGTAATTACAGTTTTTTTTTCTTCATAAGTTAACATAATTACTGTATACAAAGGTAAAGTGTATCGAGAGTATTTTGCATTTACATTCACACATGAGGAATTCTGTAAGGAAGGGGAGAACAGAAATTTACTAACACTAACAGGGAGAGCTAAATGATTTTGTAATAATGGAGAGCAAAGTGGAGGAGGAATTATTGAAGTGAAACATATAAAAGGCACCTGGGGCAGATGGAATCTATCCAGTTATATTGAAAGAGGCAGCAAGGGAAATAAGCAAACCCTTAGCCATAATTATGAGAACATCCTTAGATGCAGGGGAGGTCCCCATGGACTGGAGATGTGCAAATGTATCCCTAATTCACAAAGGGGGTCGAAAGGGTGAAGCAAATAATTATAGACCTGTTAGTTTAACTTGTTCCAGGGAAATTAATGGAGTCACTGGTTAAAGAAGTGATGCAGGATCACCTAGACAAGACTGTAGTAATAGTTCAGACACAACATGGGTCTATTAAGGGGAAGTCGTCTGACCAATTTCATTGGATACTAAATGTGGTCACAAAGGAACTGGATGCAAAAAATAATTTTGATATCATATACTTGAATTTCAGGAAAACTTTTGATACTGTTGCACAGGGAAGACTGCTGTATAAATTGGAGCGGTATGGCATGGCATTAAGGGCAAGTTGCTACAATGGATAAAGGAATGATTGAGTGGGAGACAGCAGAGAGTAGCAATAAATGGACACTGCTCTACGTGGACTAATGTTATTAGTGGAGTCCCCAGGGTTCACTGCTGTGCCCATTGTTGTTTTGTGTATTTATCAATGATATCAATGAAGGTATATGAGGCTTAATGTCCAAGTTTGCAGATGATACAAAGGTTGGCAGGGTTGTTAATGATAGTAAAGACAGTATGCTACTGTTAAGTAGCATAGTGTCTTTACTAGATCTAGAAAAGTCTAGATCAACAGGATCTAGAAAAGTTAGGCAGATGGGCTGAGAAGTGGCGACAACACATCATGCTGAACCAACATTCTGTGATAAATTTCAGTTTATTCCTTGTGCATTCAAAAATTGGATTACAGATTGCATCACTACCTCAATGCATGACTGCAAGGATGCTGCCATCTTGAAAACTGACTGTTTCCAAATAATAGTAGCAGATAGTGTCATATGGGCACTCAGTATTACTAACAGACTTCAGTCGGTAATCTGACATAAGACCATGAATAATATACATTTTATACTATAACAGCCCTTTTTATATGCATATTATATACATAAAATAAGTAATCGATGTTGGTTATGCAGTTTTCATTAAAATAATTTTTGTATGTCTCATTACACATCAAGCATGTCTTACAAAAAAAAAAAAAAAAAAAACAGATGCTTCCATTGTCATCGTATGAGTTGTTAAGAACACACAAGTTAGGTACCAAAATAACAAAAAAAAAAAAAAAGTGGCACACGTATCAATTTTTTCTTTAATGTAGTGGTGGTTAGCACATTAAGAATTGCTCCTGCCTTTGACAGAATTCAAACCGGGCTCTCTCCAAATAAGTTAAGTTGTGACTTGTTTGGAGAGCTGGGATAGTAGTTTCACTATATTTCACTATACGATAACCATTATGGAGACTGAATAAAACACTGAAATCCTGACCAGGCGGCATTTATAGACCTGACTGCCCTCTTTTGAATAGAATCTGGAACTTGAGAGAGGATTTAGGGAGCACCACCCTAGATGTGTGAATAATATTTTATGAAAGGGCAGATTTGAGATTTGTACAGAAAAAGGACGAAAATCCAGTTTTTCTGATGCAAAGGAAGCAATATTTGCAATGTGCTTATGTTGAGAGAGAAAAAGACAGAGAAAGATTAGGAGTCAGTATGATCCCAATAGAGAGATGTGATCATGTCTTGAAATCTGAGCATCACTGAAGATGGACATTGGAGCAACAGACTGTCATGCAAGACTTATATGCAAGAAATAAGACAGGATTGAGTTTTAGTATTGAAGTTAACTAAATTTACTTTGCCCCACTGAAGAATTACATAAAGATTGGCATTTAAGGAATCAGTGGTGCAGTTTTCTTTTTAACTGAGCCTACATATACAACTTCTCTAACATGTGAAGGGTCAATACAAAATTCTGAATGAGAAAGCCCTTGGGTCACAGCTCCAATTAATAAACAGTTCACCGACTGGCCATTACACATCTATATAATGGCACAATCCACACAATGTATACTCACATTTATAATATAACTGTATATCTTTGCTAATATAAACCAAATCATAGAATTCTCATCAGCTTATTAAGAATATTTAACAGTGTACAACCTTTTGCTTTTTTTCCCCCTAATACTTTTAATTTTATTTGATACTACTTTTTAATTTTATTTGAAGTTAATTTTTTTGACATATGAATTATCTAGTCAGCCAAACACGGTGACAAATCACTCGCTGACCTATGGGTCACAGGCTTCATATCATACTACTAGAGTAGACTATATTAGCATGGAAAAAAAACAGATTAAATTCAGACTTTGATCCTTAATCCTTTGGATTAAGGATCAAAGGCTGAATTTAATCTGTTTTTTTCTTATGTACTGAGGGGTCAAAGAAATGAAAAAGACATATTATTACAATTATTCAAAAAGACATTATTAAAACAAATCTTTATATCAAATTTATTTTTCTTCATAACTGTTTTCAATTATACAAAAATTTTTAAAAAATAGTATGGGGATGTGAAAAAAAAAAAAGAGAAAATAATTTAAGTAAATCATAAACAATATTACTGTTGAACTAAATTCTTTTTAAGGTTAAAACTATTAAGGTCTATGAAGTTTAAAAATTTAGGAATAATCTTCAGTATTTGGTCATATGAGTGATTTTCTGTTTCTTGCTCAGTTAATCAGGTAAATTTTATCCCATTAAAAATCTAACTTTAAAAATCAGCAAGAAATAATTCAAAACTGTAGAAACTAAATATCCATTTTTTTCTATATTAAAAACTTATTTTTTAAATTATTTTTTTGAAAATAAAGTATCGTTGTAGGACTTTAGACATTTATCCTCTCATATTTGGAAGATTTGATTATTTCCCTTTTCATAATTGACTGACAATGAGTGAAATATCAATCAAAAAATCTGTGCACTTCAACACCAGCCAGACTCTTCCATGACAGGATGCCAGAGAATGATTTTATGCACTGCCATAAGGCGCAAAGAGCATATGCTTTAATAATTAAACACAAAAAATGCACACTAATTTTAAATTCATAGTTTTCAATGATACAGCTATTCTTGATATAATTATCAAGAACAGGCTTATCTTGGTCCAGAATTTTTACTTTCTGCATAATAACTAACAAAAATTCTGAAATTTTCAATGGAAAAATAAAAAAAAAAAACACTTTTGTTGAACAGTATTGAGAATTTCAGTTGTGTAAGGAGCAGAAGAGACAACACAGCTAAAGGTCATGTGGAGATCTTGAAGACTGCAAACCTAGCTCGGGGTTAAATATATTCTTGTATTCATAGAACCCTTTCTTTTTTATAACTTACTCCTATTTAACTGTCTTCCAGCCAGCTGAGGTTTGAAATGAAAGCCTTCTGACTATTCTTTATAATCATTTTTATCAGCTTTTAACAAATGGGCTGATATAATCATGCATATTTTCATCCTCTAAGGCATTTTTCATCTTGGTTTAACATTCCTCCCATTAAAATGACACATGACATTAAAATAAACAAGATTTGTTACAATATTTAAGATAATTCTCATATTTTTAAGCTCCAACAGTACTGTTTGAATTAATGAAATTTTATTAGATTCATAAACAGACATTTGAATTAATTCTGTCACAAAGAATTGTATATGTTTTGGTTCATTGTATGTACTAATTTTCAGAACCATGATAACAAACTGACACTGGATGAATTCAGAGAAGGATCAAAGAAAGACCCAAAGATCATTCAAGCTCTGTCACTATACTCATCGTGAAAGCGTTTACTGTAATTCATATCATATTTATATAAAATAGTTGTATATGTAAACAAAAAAATAAAGAATGTATATCTCTCTATATTTCTGTCTGTTTCTCTCACTCTCATATCCACTTGCTACTCAACTGTATGATAATTTGAATACACAATTTCCTTATTTACTAATGGCAAGCCAGAAAGCTGAACTAAGTAATTTAATTACTATTTAAGTGAATCTTTAGTAAACTTTTAATAATAACATTACAGGGTCTTTAGAATCGTGACTCTTTAGAAATGTCACATTCAGATGTAAAGTATAAAAGAAAATTCCATTTCTAACCCCACGGAAAAAAAATATATTTTTTTGACAACATATTGAGATGATATATTAGCATTAATATTATAATAACTAAATGATGCATGGAAGTGGACCTTTTCTCATCTGCCAAAAAATAAAGGGAGAAAAAATTCTCAATAACTATAACCTTCCCCATTGCCAAAAAGAGTGACAATCTAAATCTATTTTGAACTTTACCAAACTCTGTCTTAACCACCAATGGAAGCAATTTATTCCAATGATCTATAACATGCTGCCAGAGTAAATTTCATGATAACCAGACTTCTGTTACTCTCAAAAATTTTATATTTGTGATCTCCAGATTTTATTTCTCCTACATAACTCACTCGACAATTGTACTGATTCTCTTCAAAGCCTTGTATAACACAATCAGGATCCACCTCAGATGTCTAGTCACACATTCTAAACAATTCTTCATATGATTTTGAAGGTTTGATCTTCAGTGTGGCCTCCAGTGCTGAATACAATATTCTAAATGCAGTTTTCCCATTGTAATATATAAAGGAACAACATACTTTTCCCTAATTGTGAAGGTTCTTTATATTTTCACAGATTAGCATTAGTAGAGGCATATGATGCCAGAAAGCAAGCTTATGCAGCATCAGCCAAAAAAAAAAAGCACTTCCATTTCATCCCTCCGTTCATTCGAAATACCTGCCAGCTGAGCCTTAAATTTATTTAGGCTATCAACTTCCACAACAAGGGATGGAAGTCTGTTCCACCAACCAACTACCCACTGGCTAAAGGCAAATTTCTGCACATCTACCCTACATTTGTCTTTCCTCAATCTGAATTTATGCCCTCTCAGGTGATTATTCTGAGAAAGAGGCAGAATCCCATCAGCATTGAGCATGCTTAACCCATTCAAGGCTTTATACACCTCTATCAGATTACCTGGCTGGTGCCTAGTCTCCAGACACTGTAATTTGCAAAACTTAAGCCTTTCTTCATAAGAGCAACCCTTTGTTCCATTCACTAATCTTGTTGCTCTTCTCTGTACTCGTTCCAGCAGCTCTACATCCTTCTTGAAATGAGGCCTCCAGACCTGTATACAGTACTCAAGGTGTGGCCCGACCATTGCCTTATACAAGGGAATAATCACCTCCTTATCCCTGCTAGAAAAATTCCTGTATATCATTGACAAGACACCATGAGCTACTTTGCAGCCCATCTGCACTGCTCAGAGAACTTCATATCTGCCTGCACAACTACCCCCAGGTCCCTTTCATTCTCTACCACTGTCAGTGTAGTACCACAGAGTTGATACGTTGCTCTGCGGTTGCCATTTCCCATATGTGGTACTTTACATTTGTCATTGTTAAACTTAATTTGCCACCTCTCAGCCCATCTGCTCAACCTTTCCAGATCCTGTTGCAGCAGCATAGCATCAGTATTGTCCTTAACAACCCTGCCAACCTTTGTATCGTCTGCAAACTTGGACATTAAGCTTGATATACCATCATCAATATCATTTATAAATACAGAAAACAATAATGGATCCAACACTGAACCCTGAGGGACTCCACTAATAACATTAGTCCACGATGAGCAGTGTCCATTGATTACTACTCTCTGTTTTCTCCCCCTCAACCATCCCTTTATCCATAGCAGTATTTTGCCTCCAATGCCACACTGCTCCAATTTGTGCAGCAGTCTTCCATGTGCAACAGTATCAAAAGCCTTTCTAAGATCCAAATATATAATATCAACGTTATTCCCTGCATCCAGTTCTTTTGTGACTGCAATCATAGTATCCAATCAAATTGGTCAGGCAAGACTTTCCCTTAACAAAACCATGCTGTGTCCGAGCTATAACTGAAGTCTTGTCTAGATGATCCTGCAGTGCTTCTTTAACCAGTGCCTCCATTAATTTTCTTGGAACTGTCAAATATAACTGGAAGTTAAACTCACAGGTCTATAATTATTTGTGTCAGCCTTTGATCCTCCTTTGTGAATTTGGGTCACATTTGCACATCTCCAGTCTATGGGTACCTCCCCTGAGTCCAAGGAAGCTGTCATAATTATGGCTAAGGGTTTGCTTACTTCCTTTGCTGCCTCCTTTAATATAACTGGATAGATCCCATCCACCCCAGGTGCCTTTCTTGTGTTTATCTTCAACAATTTCTCCTCGACTTTACTCTCAGTTATTACAAGTTTCTATAGTTTACTGCCAGAATTGAATACACCTCTGGCATTCCCCTCGCTGAATAACTCCTCTTGTGTGAATGTCGATGCAAAATATTCATTTAGTTTGTCAGCTACCTGAGCAGGATCATCAACAGTTGAACCATCGATATCAAGTGGACCAATCTGATTCATCCCCTTCCTTCTAGAGTTTACATAAGTAAAGAACTCTTTGCTGTTTTTCTTTGCATCCTTTGCCAAAGATTTCTCGTAATCTGCCTTCGCCTGCCTAACCTCCTTTGTAACTTGGTTACAGACCAACTTATATCTATCATAGGCTTCTGTGTCACATGTTAATTTATATGTATCCCATGAATTTTCTTCTCTGCCATACGTCTCATTAGTTCATCTGACATCCATTTAGGCCTAAACCATGAACAATATTTCTTAGTTGGTATGTAAAGCCTAGTAGCTTCCAAGATAAGTTCTTTGAATGCTTCCCATTTTGAATTTGCTGTTGGAAACATCATCAGTTGGTCCCACTGTATAGATTTTAAATACTGTCTCAGTCCATCGTAGTCGCCTTTACGGAAGCAATAACCCTTCCCTTTACCCCTAATGGTAGTTACCTCTTGGAGTAAATCCCACTTCAGCACACTGTGATCACTGCCACCTAGTGGTTCCTTTATCTGCAGATTCTTAATGCATGATGAATCACTACTGATAATCAGATCAAGAGTATTACTCCCTCTAGTTGCCTCCTGAGCATGCTGATGTAGAAAACAATTATCCAATTAATCCACAAAAGCCTTGCTAGTGTGTGAGTAACCAACCCACAATTTCCAGTCAATATCTGGGAAATTAAAATCTCCCATTATAAGACTCTCTAATTTACTGGCCCACTCTATTTCCCTGTACAATTTCTTATTATACTCATCAGAGTCATTAGGCCTATAGCACACTCCTACTCTCAATTTTGATCTCCCAATGCTTATGTCACACCAAACTGACTCGACATTGCATTTTCCAGCGATGTCGACTGGCTTCACTTCCTTGGATTTTATGTGTTTCTTAACTAATAGCATAACCTCTCTTCCCTTCCTATCCTGTCTATCCTTTCTGTACACATTGTACTCCTCAAATTCCAGTTCTGCATTCCTTATATCTGTGTGACATCACGTCTCTTACTGGCGCATTATAGCCTCAGTTGCTGATGCACCAATAAAACCCAAACCAAACCAAACCACGTCTCTTAAATCCTAACAATATCTGCCTTTGATGTTTTGAGCAATACCTCAAATTCATCAAATTTATTTACCAAACTCCTAGCATTGGTGTACACACAAGTATACATGCACCTATTCCTATTCTTAGCTACCCTAAAACAACCCATGTGTTTACTTATACAGCAATGACTCCCAGCAGTCTCTGAAATATCCTGAATCTTGTTTTCCAGGCTGCTGCTCATTCCAATAGAAGCAGTGCAAGAATCACTTTCACCTCTGCCAGTGGCTACTGTTAATCTATTATTCCTTGTATCCCCCCAAGCTAGCAGTTTTCCGACCCACCTAACACTGCCTTGATAGCATCAGCAAATATTCTTTCACCCTTTCTATTCAAGTGTATCCCATTCCTGTAGAAGCAGTCTCTCCTGTTAAAAAGTACAGACCAGGCTGAAAAAAATTCTACCCCTTGAACCTTGCACATTCTTTTCAGCGCCGAATTGATCGACAAGGCTCTCATCATACACTCCCTCCTATAGTGTCTGGGCAGAATTGCAGACACTTTCAAATTCAACCCTAATTCACGGCTTTTTTTCAACAGTGACCTGTACTTGTTAAGTAATTCTGCCGGTCTCCTACTCTTTCCCAACTGCCTATTTATACTGTACAGTAAATTTCATATCTGACTGTACCATTAACCCCCAAGTGTTTTTCATCCCAAAACATTTTTAATCCCATCCCCTCAAGCATATGTTTCTCCAGGATTTCTGTTCCCCAGGTCCAACACCATACATATAGATGTGCTCACCTTTAGTTGCCATTTTTCAGATGATTTGTGCAACTGCTCTAAGTCATTTTGAAGCAAAACGGCCTCATTCTGGTTGTTAACCATTCTTCCTACCTTTAAATCATCAGAAAACTTTGATAACTTCTCCCACATTTCCTTGTCGATGACATTAAGAAAGATGATAAAATTATCCCGAAATACTGATCCCTGAGAGACTCCACTTGCTAACACATTGAGAAACATTGTCCACATTGAGAAATGTCCTTTATGACCAAACTCCAATTTTTTTTAAGCAGCCTTTGATCCAGAGAACAATCTTACCAGTAACCACAGTTTGTATAATAGCTTTTCATGAGGAATTATATCAAAGGCTTTAATGAAGTCGAAGTAAATAATGTCAAAATTGTGTCTTTTTGCATTCAACTGTTTTATGACTGTCATACTAATTAACTAGGTTGGTCAAGCAGTACATCCCTTTCACTAACCCATGCTGTGATCCATTAAGGATACTGTTTCTACTGAGATAGTTCTGTATCTTATCCTTAATAGATCTGGTTTATAGGCTTGACTATGGGGTAGAGTAAGAGTACTAGATTTTTACAATTTAATTATAGATGACATTGATACAGAAACAGTTAAAACAGTTATGTGGGAAGAGGGACCTCCAGGAGCCAAGTATATTTTGTAGCCAGGTGAGTTCTGTGATTTGCAATTCTGTTTCTATAAGTGAATAAGGTTCTGGATTAGTTCAGTTTGTTTTTCAGTTCATTTTAAGTAGTTTTGAAAAGTTTCAAGTAAGAACCAGGAAGAAAATTTACCATTAATTGTAATAAAAGATTATAGAACACTGGTCTCAATGTAAATTTTTTAGATGCAAAAAATGAACGAGTTCATTGAAACAAGCTGTAAAGAAAACTTCCTAGAAAATGTTCCAATAAACCAACCATTTGATGACATTCTGAAATTTCTGGATTTGTCATTTAGCATTAGCAGAGGCATATAATGTGCAAGAAAAGCTATGCAGCAAAAAAAAAAAAAAAATTTCCATTTCACCCGTTCATTCTCTCCAAACGTTTGTCCACCTCTTTCTTGATTTTATTTAAGCAAACTTCCACAACCGATGGAAATTTGTTCCAGCAATCAACCTCCGGCTAAAGGCAAATTTCTGCACATATTTTCTACAACTCTCTTTCCTCAATTTGAATTTTTACCCCCACAGGTACATAATCTGAGCAAGAGAAAGAATCTCATCAGTTTGAGCTTTCCCAAACCATTCAAGGCCTTATACACCTCAATCAGATCATCATGCTGGTGCCTAGTCACCACACACTGCAATTTGCAGAAATCAAGCCTTTCTTGGAAAGAACAACCCTTTGTTCCCCTCACCAATCTCGTTGCCCTTTCTCTGTACTCTTTCCAGCAGCTCTACATCCTTCCTAAAATGAAGCTTTGAGATCTGTATACAGTACTCAAGGTGTGGCCTGACCACTGCCTTATACAAGGGGATAATCACCTCCTTATCCCTGCTAGCAAAATTCCTGTATATCATTGATAAGACCTCATGATCTTCTCTGGCAGTCTGTCTCTGCTGCTCAGAAAACTTCATATCTTACTGGACAATTAACCCCAGGTCTTTATCAGTCTCCACTACTCTGAGTGTAGTACTGCACAGTTGGTATGTTACTCTGGGGTTGCTGCTACCCATATAGAGTACTTTGCATTTGTCAATGTTAAACTTCAGTTGCCACCTCTCAGCCTATCTGCCTAAATTTTCTAGATCCTGTTACAGTAGCATACTGTCATTAACAACCCTGCTGTTAATGATGAGATGTTTTAAGGAATTGCTATTCTATTATTAGTCAACCCTGTTGTCTATCAATATCATTGTTAAATACAGAAAACAATGGACCCCGCACCGAACCCTGGGGGACTCCACTAATAACATTAGTCCACGAAGAGCAGTGTCCATTGATTACCACTCTGTGTCTTCTCTCACTCAACCATCCCTTTATTCATAGCAAGTCGTCCTTAATACCATACAGCTCCAATTTGTACAGCAGCCTTTCATGTCCAACAGTATCAAAAGCTTTCCTGAAATCTAAGTGTATCATATCAAAATTAATTTTTGCTTCCTGTTCCTTTGTGACCACATCATAGTATCCAATCAAACTGGTCAGACAACACTTCCCCTTAACAAACCCATGCTGGGTCTGAACTGTAACTGCAGTCTATCATTTTTAAGACTAGAGGAAGAAAAAATAAGGTGATTCATGGAACTGGTTATATAAAATGCTACACTATTTTTAAAAATTGTTCTTGAATAAATTGTTCTTGTCAGAGTCTAGCACAATCACCAGGTCAGAGGAGTTTACAATAAATGGTGAATACAATCATTAATCATATTTAGCAGTCACAGGCTTGAACTGTGGTCCACCCAAAACTTGGATGAGATGTTTTAAGCATTAGCATTAGCATTAGCATTAGTAGAGGCATTTGATGCAAGAAAGCAAGCTTATGCAGCATCAGCCAAAAAAAAAAAAAAAAAAAAAAAAGTAACATAAATAAATAAAAATAACCACTTCCACTTCACCCCTCTGTTCGTTCGAAATACCTGTCCAGCTGAGCCTTAAACTTATTTAGGCTATCAACTTCCACGACAAGGGATGGAAGTCTGTTCCACCCACCAACCACCCGCTGGCTAAAGGCAAATTTCCGCACATCTATCCTACATCTGTCTTTCCTCAATTTGAATTTATGCCCTCTCAGGTGATTTTTCTGAGCTAGAGGAAGAATCCCATCAGCATTGAGCATGCTCAAACCATTCAAGGCTTTGTACACCTCTATCAGATCACCCCGCTGGTGCCTAGTTTCCAGACACTGTAATTTGCAAAACTTAAGCCTTTCTTCGTAAGAGAACCCCTTTCTCCCATTCACCAATCTAGTTGCCCTTCTCTGTACTTGTTCCAGCAGCTCTACATCCTTCCTGAAATGAGGCCTCCAGGCCTGTATACAGTACTCTAGGTGTGGCCTGACCATTGCCTTATACAAGGGAATAATCACCTCCTTATTCCTGCTAGAAAAATTCCTATATATCATTGACAATACACCATGAGCTACTCTTGCAGCTCGTCTGCACTGCTCAGAGAACTTCATATCTGCCTGCACCACCACCCCCAGGTCCCTTTCATTCTCTACCACTGTCAGTGTAGTACCACAGAGTTGATACGCTGCTCTGGGGTTGCTGTTTCCCATATGTAGTACTTTACATTTGTCAATGTTAAACTTCATTTGCCACCTCGAAGCCCATCTGCTCAACCTTTCCAAATCCTGTTGCAGCAGCATAGTGTCAGTAGTGTCCTTGACAACCCTGCCAACATTCGTATCGTCTGCAAACTTGGACATTAAGCCTGATATACCATCATCAATATCATTTATAAATACAGAAAACAATAAAGGCCCCAATACTGAACCCTGAGGGACTCCACTAATAACATTAGTCCACGATGAGCAGTGTCCATTGATTACCACTCTCTGTCTTCTCCCCCTCAACCACCCCTTTATCCATAGCAGCAACTTGCCTCCAATGCCACACTGCTCCAATTTGTGCAGCAGTCTTCCATGTGCAACAGTATCAAAAGCCTTTCTAAGATCCAAGTATATAATATCAAAGTTATTCCCTGCATCCAGTTCTTTTGTGACTGCATCATAGTATCCAATCAAATTGGTCAGGCAAGACTTCCCCTTAACAAAACCATGCTGTGTCCTAGCTATAACTGAAGTCTTGTCTAGATGATCCTGCAGTGCTTCTTTCACCAGTGCCTCCATTAATTTTCCGGGAACAGAAGTTAAACTCACAGGTCTATAATTACTTGTGTCAGCCTTTGATCCCCCTTTGTGAATTGGGGTCACATTTGCACATCTCCAGTCAATGGGTACCTCCCCTGAGTCCAAGGAAGCTCTCATAATTATGGCTAAGGGTTTGCTTACCTCCTTTAATATAACTGGATAGATCCCATCCACCCCAGGTGCCTTTCTTGTGTTTATCTTCAACAATTTCTCCTCCACTTTGCTCTCAGTTATTACAAGATTCTCTAGCTTACTGCTAGAATTGAATACACCTCTGGCATTCCCCTCGCTGAATAACTCCTCATGTGTGAATGTCGATGCAAAATATTCATTTAGTTTGTTAGCTACCCGAGCAGGGTCATCAACAGTTGACCCATCGATCTCAAGTGGACCAATCTGATTCATCCCCTTCCTTCTAGAGTTTACATAAGTAAAGAACTCTTTGCTGTTTTTCTTCGCATCCCTTGCCAAGGATCTCTCGTAATCTGCCTTCGCCTGCCTAACCTCCTTTGTAACTTGGTTACAGATCAACTTGTATCTATCATAGGCGTCCATGTCACGTGTTAATTTGTATGTATCCCATGCATTTTTCTTCTCTGCCATATGCCTCATTAGTTCATCTGACAACCATTTAGGCCTAAACCTTGAACAATATTTCTTAGTTGGTATGTAAAGCCTAGTAGCTTCCACGATAAGTTCTTTGAATGCTTCCCATTTTGAATTTGCTGTTGGCAATATCATCAGTTGATCCCACTGTATAGAATTTAAATACTGTCTCAGTCCATTGTAGTCGCCTTTACGAAAGCAATACCCCTTCCCTTTACCCCTAATGGTAGTTACCTCTTTGAGTAACTCCCACTTCAGCACATTGTGATCACTGCCACCAAGTGGTTCATTTATCTGCAGATTCTTAATGCATGAAGAATCACTACTGATAATCAAATCAAGAGTATTACTCCCTCTAGTTGCCTCCCGAACATGCTGATGTAGAAAACAATCATCCAATAAATCCACAAAAGCCTTGCTACTGTGTGAGTGACCAGCCCCCAAATTCCAGTCAATATCTGGGAAATTAAAATCCCCCATTATAAGACTCTCTGATTTACTGGCCCACTCTATTTCTCCGAACAGTTTCTTATTATACTCATCAGAGTCATTAGGCCTATAGCACACTCCTACTCTCAATTTTGATCTCCCAATGCTTATGTCACACCAAACTGACTCGACACTGCACTGTCCAGCGATGTCGACTGGCTTCACTTCCTTGGATTTTATGTGTTTTTTAACTAATAGCATAACCCCTCCTCCCTTCCTATCCTGTCTATCCTTTCTGTAGACATTGTACTCCCCAAATTCCAGTTCTGCATTTCTTATATCTATGTGACACCACGTCTCTGAAATCCCCACAATATCTGCCTTTGATGTTTTGAGCAATACCTCAAATTCATCAAATTTATTTACTAAACTCCTAGCATTGGTGTACACACAAGTATACATGCACCTGTTCTTTTTCTTAGCTACCCTAACACAACCCATGTGTTTACTTGTACCCCAATGATTCCCAGCAGTCTCTGAAATATCCTGCATCTTATTTTTGCTATTATCTATTGCTATTAGCAATTGCTATTATCATCAAACTTGAACTGTGGTTCACTACTGCACTCTCACTCTTGACCGCTTGGCTTCGTCACGCCTGAATTTATGAGATGGGGAAAAAACACTAGTAAAGATATGCTGGGTTATTTTTAATCAATTATGTGATAATTATGAAATTGTCTTTGTCAAGTCTAGATGAATAAATTGAATATATAAATGATTATTTTATAATTATCACACAATTGGATAAAAATAGTGCAGTGTATCTTCACAATTAGTGTTTTTATTTATTTATATTTTTCTTCTCATAATTCACACAATTCATTTAATTTTAAAATAATGTGCAGCATTTTATATAACCAATTCTTACAATAACTTTTGTTTTTCTTTCTCTAGATGTGATATCTATCGGGATTTCAAAACATCATCAAACTTTCCTTTAAATGGATAATTGGGTTATTGGAATGTTTTTTTGTAAAATTTTCTTTTCACTATGTTTTAATAAACTTGATCATTTTTTTGCCTTTAAAAATTTGCATGAACTGTAGTGTTTAATCTTTTATTAGAATTAGTTCATTCACACACATCTTTCTCCTTCTTAGTATATTTATTACTAGTCTAACTAATCTTTTCAGCTGTTTAGCTGCCTAGCAGCACTGCTCCTATATCCCAATGGTGGGGCCAGTAATCTGGAAAAAAAACGACAAACCCCAAAGGTCAAAAGCAGCTAATGTAGATTCTCAAACTCCTGCCACTTGAGTGTACTAGTTTGCATCACGATTGCAAAACTTTTCATGAGAGAAAAAACTTAAGATCAAAAAAGAATACCTGACCTTTCTCATAATCAACTTGCTGTCAAATCAACCAGTGAGTAAACTTTCTCTATTATTCATTCCAAAATGCACAGAAAATGCAGCTGGTTCACCCAAAATGCTCAAGAGGCTAAAATCTGGAGATCTTGCTGAAATAACAAAACAAAGACACTCAGAATCACAACTTATCAGAATAGGATTTGATGAATGTAACTGAAGAGGAAACAGTTAAAGCATTAAAAGATCAAAAAGTTATATAAGCAAAGAGAATACTGACATTATGTTTCTCACAAGAAACATAATGCTTACCTTTAGTAAGCTTACTCTAACAAATACTCTTAAAGCAGATCATGTGAATATGTGAAGAACATATGCTTGTTTATTCGTAATCCTATAATGTTACAAAAAGTGCAAAAATGCTTGGCTACTCGAAAACCACCTGTGAGTGGCCAAATGAAGAGTAAATGTGAGTCTAAAGATCATGCACAGATTATTGTGATGAACAGTCACAAAGATGTTGCAATTTTGATAAATGAGTAAAGAGGCTGACCTGGCTTATCTAAAGATTGCAAACTATGGAAAATAAGGGGAAAAAACATGAAACTAAGGGAAAAAGACAGATGAAAGAATAGAAGCATGCTTTAAGCATTTGTATATTTCATCTACAACTGGCATATGTGAGGAATGATAGCTGAATGTGTTCTGAAACTTTGGCTTCTGCTACCACTTAAATAAATTCATGTCATCTGGATTGCAGATGGGATGAGTCTGTTAGGCTTAATGCAGAGGTAGTTGTCTCTCAGTGATGCTCATGTTGCCCAACTGACATAACTTAAAATCAGCAATAAAGGACGCTACCTAAAGAGTTGATGGAAGCTATTCCAAAATGGAATTCACTCTGATGAGGAAAAAAGTGCAATACATAGACAAATGAGCCTAACCCTTTAACAAAGGGGCTGAAAATGGATGCTACATAAACTTGGAAAGTTTATGTAGCATCCATTTTCAACTCAAGATAATAAAAAGTTCTTAATACCAAAGTTCCAGTGTTTGAAAATGCTAATTTCAAACATACTGTATGCTCTTTTCACTTAAAAGCATACTGACATCAGGTATTCAAGTTTTCAAGTTTGGCAAGAGCATATCTAAAAATGTTTCCAGTATAAAGGAAACTGCTTCCTTTTAATTAGAGCTAAACTTGCTTTAGAAAGGCAGTTATTAACACTTACCATTCTTTCCAACAATTTTCACATTCAATTTGTCTTACTGATGGAACAATAACTTGGGTATTTTGAGTTCTCCCTTCCTTTCATGCTTTAGGAAAAGCAAGATTTGTTTTTGTTTGTTATTTGGTTTTTTTAGGAGCATTAGCAACTAAGGCCATATTGCTCCGGGGGGGGAATGCGGTGGTCATTCCCTGACCTTTCCACATCCTCCGTATTTGGTGGTGACAGGCTCGAACCCCAGTCTAATCAAGAAGCGTGTGCTACGCACTGCTGCTCCTTCCCACCTGGCTACGGAGGCGCCGGAAAGGCAAGAGCAATTGCCTTCTCACAAGAGTCCAAAAACTGTTCCTCTATGAAACTTTAGAAAAGTAGTAATAATGATGAATGATATTTCATTAGTTTAACAACACATGCCTGTACATCACAGGTCTATAAGCAAAAAACACCATTCTCTATTCCTCTCTAGGCCTGACATAGCAGAGTGGCAAGGAGTGTGAATGCAGTAGCATGCACTCTTTGAGTGAACTCGGGGTTCAAGCCTGTGACTGCTAAATACGATTAACGCTTGTATTGATGATTTAATGTAAACTCCACTGACTTGGTGGTCATGGCAGAGTATAAACAAGAAATTGACACCTGTGTTACAACTCCAGAACAGCATTAATTCATTATCTCATAATTTTCAATAAAAATCACTGATACTATGTGTACCACACTTTGAGAAACACTCTGGAGCATGATAACATATTTATAGGCTACTAATGGCCCAAATTAATGGGCCATTATGCTCCAGACACTGAAGACTAAATGTACTTAACTGATAGAAAAATTAGAATTTGCAGATGATTTGAATGTGCATTGTTAAACTAATGTTTAACAATGCACATTCAAGCATACATACTAAACTGTTTCTGCAAGTTTCACTAAGGCCAGCTAACCTATATACAGTTTATTGCAATATGCAGAATAAATTCTTATTTAGCTGGTAGTAATGTGTATAAATGCCATACTGATATAATCTATTAATCCAAAAGAGCAATCTGGGTAGAAAGGTTTTCTTTTTCTTTTTTTTGATTTAGTGTCAAATCCATTTTACTTAATAACAAATATATTACTCTTAAAAAAAAAACAAAAAAAAAAAACACATTTACAAATCAGAATTTCAAAATTCATGATATTTATTTACAGCATAAAACAAGTTACAAAAAAAATTATGCATGATCAACAATTGTACATTATTTGGCAAAAGGATTTGCATGTATAGTTACGCCATTTAGCCGTGTATCATGAAGAGGACGATAATTTTTGGGATTCACAAACAACTTTTCTAGCTCATCAAGGGATTCTAGACCATCAATAACTCTGAAAATAAAAATTTAAAAAAAACTACTTTTCAGGTTTTTTTTTGATAAGTATCCCAAATAATATGTCAAAAATAAATGCTGATCAAATAGCAGGTAATCAATCTCTATGGTGACAATTCTAACAAGTCAATGAAAATTAAAATTACATGTGCATTTTATGTTATCAACAGTTTAATTAACAACAGTGTGCGTGCGTGTGTGTGTGTGTGTGTGTGTGTGTGTGTGTGTGTGTGTGTGTGTGTGTGTGTGTGTGTGTGTGTGTGTGTGTGTGTGTGTGTGTGTGCGTGCGGTGTTTTAACTTCCTCCGGCACATGGTTTCATGATTTCTAAGAAATATTGCTCTAGGTTCAGTGGGAAATGGATGTCAGATGAACTAATGAGACTCATGGCAGAGAAGAAAAATGCATTGGATGCACATAAATTGTCAAAATTGTAAGATGACACAGAAGCCTATGGTAGAACAAGCTAGTCTGTAATGAAGTCACAAAGGAGGTTAGGCAAGCAAAGGCAGATTATGAAAAATCTTTGGCAAAGGATGCAAAGAAAACCAGCAAAGACTTCTTTACTTATATAAACTCTAAAACGAAGGGGGATGAATCAGATTGGTCCACTTGATATCAATGGTTTGACTGTAGATGATCATTCTCAGATAGCTACCGAACTACATGAGTATTTTGCACCTACATTCACACATGAGGAGAGGACCAGATGTTTACCAAACTCTAACAGGGAGTTAAATGATTTCGTAATAACTGAGAGAGTAAAGTGGAGGAGAAATTGTTGAAGTTAAACATAAGAAAGGCACCTGGAGTGGATGGGATCTATTCAGTTATATTAAAGGATGCGGCAAAGGAAGTAAGCAAACCCTTAGCCATAATTATGAGAGCATCCTTGGACTCGGGGAAAGTCCCCATGGACTGGAGATGTGCAAATGTATCTCCAATTCACAAAGGGTGTCACAAGTAATTACAGACCTGTTAGTTTAACTTCTGTTCCAGGGAAAATAATGGAGTCACTGGTTAAAGAAGCATTACAGGATCATTTAGACAAGACTGCAGCAATAATTCAGACAGCATGGGTTTGTCAAGGGAAAGTCTTGTCTGACCAATTTTACTCGATACTATGACATGGTCACAAAGGAACTGGATGCAAAAAATAATTTTGATATCATATACTTGGATTTCAGGAAAGCTTTTGATACTGTTGCACATGGAAGACTACTGTACAAATTGGAGCAGTATAGCATTAAGGACAAGTTGCTACAATGGATAAAATGATGGTTGAGTGGGAGAAGACCAGAGTGGTGGTCAATAGATACTGCTGTACGTGGACTAATGTTATTAGTGGTGTCCCTCAGGGTTCGGGCGCCTCCGTAGCCAGGTGGGAAGGAGCAGCAGTGCGTAGCACACGCTTATTGATTAGACCGGGGTTCGAGCCCGTCACCACCAAATACGAAGGATGCGGAGAGGTCAGGGAATGACCACCGCATATCCCGGAGCAATATGGCCTTAGTTGCTAATGCTCCTAAAAAAAAAAAAAAAAACCAAAAAAAAACCAAAACCTCAGGGTTCGGTGTTCGGCCCATTGTTGTTTTGTATATTTATCAAGGTATATCAAGCTTTGGCAGGGTTGTTAATAACAGTAATGACAGTATGCTACTGCAACAGGATCTGGAAAAGTTGGATAGATGGGCTGAGAAGTGGCAAATGAAGTTTAACATTGACAAATGCAAAGTACTACATATGAGTAGCAGTAACCCCAGAGAAATGTACCAACTATGTGGTGTTACACTCAGGGTAGTGGAGAATGAAACAGACCTTGGGGTAATTGTGCAGTCAGATATGAAGTTTTCTGAACAGTGCAGACTGGCTGTCAGAGTAGGTTGCCTCCGTAGCCAGGTGGGAAGGAGCAGCAGTGCGTAGCACACGCTTCTTGATTAGACCGGGGTTCGAACCCGTCACCACCAAATACGGAGGATGCGGAAAGGTTAGAAAATGACCACCGCATATTCCGGAGCAATATGGCCTTAGTTGCTAATGCTCCTAAAAACCGAACAACAACAACAACAGAGTAGGTCATGGGGTCTTGTCAATGATATACAGTAATTTTGCGAGCAAGGATAAGGAGGTGATTATCCCCTTGTATAAGGCAATGGTCGGGCCACACCTTGAGTACTGCATAGAGGTCTGGAAGCCTCTTTTAGGAAGGATGTAGAGTTGCTAGAACAAGTACAGAGAAGAGCAACAAGACTGGTAAAGGAAACAAAGGAGTGCTCTTATGAAGAAAGGCTTAAGTTCTGCAAATTGCAGCTTCTGGAGACTAGGCACCTGCGAGGCAATCTGATTGAGGTGTATAAGGCCTTGAATGGATTGGGCAGGCTTGATGCTGAGGAGACTCTTCCTCTTGCCCAATTAAAAACCTGAGGGGACACAGATTCAAACTGAGGAAAGACAGTTGTAGAATAGATGTGTGGAAGTTTTCCTTTAGCCAGCGGGTAGTTGATTGCTGGAATAAACTTCCATCTGTTGTTGTGGAAGTTGATAGCTTAAATAAAATCAAGGCAGAACTAGACAAACATTTAGAATGAATGGATCAGTGAAATGTGAAGGGTTTTTTTTTTTTTGGATGATGCTGTATAAGCTTGCTTTCTTGCACCCTGTGCCTCTATTAATGCTAATGCTAACGACATTACAATGGAGCAATGAATGAATCTCAAAATTTTCCTTAAAACTGGGAAAATCTGCAACATAAATGTATATGTTAAAAGCTGTTTATGGTGATGAAATGCTAAGTCGTACCAGCATGTTTGAATGGTAATAAGCCGACCGGGCTAGCCGGGTGGGTAAAGTGCCTGCCTGGCAACCCAAAGGTCGTGGGTTCAATTCCCGCCTCAGGCTTGGATCAAAGTACTGCAAAAACCTTGGGAGGTGCATTATGGCCACAGAAGCCTATGCGCCAACAACTACCAAAAAAAAATGGTAATAAGCGGTTCAAAGATGGACATGATGTTTGCAATAACCAAAAAGTGGGAACCTGTCAACATCTCGAAATGAGGACAGACCGCAAAAGTTTGGGAAACTGTCAGAGAGTCAATGGTTTGGGAAACTGTCAATGCTCTGTTCTACATACAGATGCTTCAATCAAATGCTTTTGCAGCACATTTCCCAGGTGAGGCTATAATTTTAATAGAAAGACAGCAGGTTCTTGTTTCTTGAAATGCCCCCCCCCCAATTCTGCACTTTTTTGTGAAGACATTTCTGAAGAAATATGTCGTATAAATCAACCGTCCACCCTACTCTTCTGATCTGGCACTAGCAGACTTCTTCCTGTGTTCCAAGATAAAAACTGCCCTCAAAGGAAAGAGATTTCAGGATGTTGAGGACATAAAGAAAAAAGTAACTGCCACACTGAACATCAACTCTTTGGATGCCACTGCTGACTCTTTTCAGGAACTTCAGAACAGTGTAATAAGTGCATTCAATTAGGTGTGATTACTTTCAATTTAAAAAAAAAAACATTTTTGTGCTTCTTCACTTTGTGTTCTTTTTATTGCACCAGTCCAGGAACCTTACTGCCACACCTCAAATATACATTCAGTGATCACTGAATTGTGACCACCTACTTAATACTGTGGTGGGCTACCATGTGAACAGGTAAGAACTATTCACCTAGGCAATGACTCCAGACGTCTGATGTCCATAGGGATCTGCAGCCATGCTGCCTGCAAGGCTTTCCACAGTGTCAGAATAGATGATGGTTGCATGTGCATACACCTCATTTCCCTTTCCAAAACATTCTACAGCTGTTCAATTGGATTAAGGCAAATTGAGACCAATCAAGATGGGTGATATCTTCCTCTCAAGTCACTCATGCAGAGCTTGTTATCATCTTGGAAGATCCAGTTCCTGTCTGGGAAAAAATGCAGCATGGCAGAGTGCGTATGGTCTCCTAAGAGCTGCTGGTAGACCACACCAGTAAAATGTTGGTCCATACACACCAGGGTCCTATTTCTTACCACAAAAACATGCCCCATATTAAGAAACCATTGCCATCTGCCTGGATAGTGGGCATCATGCATAATGGGTCCCTAGCCTCATGTTGCTTGTGCCACACACAAAGGCATCTGCTGGTACACTGCATGAGGTATTTGGACTCATCTGACCAACACACTTGTTTCCAGTTCTCCACTATCTAGCATGTTGTGGACACCACAGCATTCACTGTTAACAATGATCAGCAGTGAAGAGAGGGTGTCTCTTTGATCAGTCTGCTGTGGAACCCCATACATCTGAGTGTATGGTTCATTGTCATTTGGGATATTGTTCTTGCATTCCCCATATTGTATTGCAATGTAAGCTGTTGCACAGTGACCTGCAAAATGCACTGCACCCTTTGCTCACCATGAACGCCCACCTTGTGTAATCCTTTACAGTTCTGTCGGCAGAGGTCATTTGACCCATTCAACACTACTCCTTGTACACCTTAACCACATTGGGCTGTGAGCAACTGACAAGATGTGCCATTTCCAATATAGAAGCACCTGACGCAAGAGCTCCCACATGCATGCCCTTCTGCGAGCTATGCGGCACAATCCATCATGGATGGGATAATCACAATTCAGTGATCAATGAGTGTATATGTTTTGAAGCTCATTTAAAATGATATGGCTATATACAAATTGCCTCGAAATATACAAGTAAATGCTGCCATGTCTTATTGTGTCTGTGGTTCTAAGTTTGTTGTACACACAATATATCAGAGATGGCTCTCAGAAAATACCTTTGAAAATTAGAAGAATGGCTTGCACTTATTAATTCTGATTGTCCAATGTGGCCTTACAAAAACTGAAAAATCATCTGGATTGCTGATCCAGATTCCAGGCCATATTTGATCAAACTGAATCTACTAAATTTATAAAACCAAATCAGGTAATACATAAATAGACTAGAGGATATTACTGCATTAAAAATAAACAAATAACAGTGAGCTTTTTAAAAATTTTTTCATAATCATTTTTCTATTTTTTTTTCAATTTTTTTTTTAAAATTGTGATTTGATTTTCAACAATAATTTCATTTTCACATTGGACAGTCAAGTAAAAATAAGAACAAATTAATTAATATTTAAAAGCATTTATGTATAAACTGTTCATTTTTGCAAAACTTAAATTCCACATAGTGCACTGCCATTGGAAACTTGCTACTAGTCTACTATGCATATTTAGAAAATTCAATCTGTGTGTGCGTGTGTCCGGCTAATCCGCTTCCCGGTTAATCCAATCCCAGTAAATTGAGAGTCTGCTGTAGTTTGTAAATTGACTTGAACTAGTAGTGAAGAAAAACTTTTATCATAATATTAACAAAGTGCCATTATTTTCAGTCTCTCTCTATCTCTCTTTTTAAAGCAGAATGTTTATATTAATACTATTGTAATATAATTGTATTAGTATCATATAATATAATACTAATATAATTGCTATTGCACAACCAAATAGTTAGATACTCATAATTTCTCTGTACAAGAAAATTACAACTACATTCTACTGCACATCAAATAAAAACTACCTTAGCAACAAAATGTTCTTACCTTCCAAACAAAGTGTATTTCATATCTAAATGAGGCTGTTTGGAATAAGTAATAAAAAACTGCGATGCATTTGTATTTGGACCATTATTTGCCATTGACAGCATTCCTCTTGTATTGTGCTACAAAAATAAAAAAACTAATTTTTTAAAATTTAAATTCAAATTAAAACGTAAACAGAAACAGAAACAATAGCAAGCTCTTCACAAATACATCAATGACTGCAAATATAATATTTAAATTGTAAAACAAAGGAAAATTTAACTATTACAGAACTACAAGTACAAATTAAAAAGAAAAATTGTACTTTCTTCTTTCTTATACAAAACTGATGGCAAATATTTTTATATTATAGGTATAATATCAATTTTTAGGATTAAAATTCAAAAATATGACTCTTCTATATAAGCATAAAACATTTTAGTTTATAGTTATAAAATTTCATACAGTAATCTTTACTAACTGGGGAGATACATGGATTAATAGAATAACAGTAGCCACTAGCAGAGGTGAAAGTGATTCTTGCACTGCTTCTATTTAAATGCAATTGAGCAGCAGCCTAGAAAGCAGGGCAATGGGGATTTCCAGAACTGCTGGGAGTCATAGTAGAACAAGTAAATACATGGGCTGTGTTAGGGTTACTAAGAGTAGAAACAGGTGCAAGTACTAGTCAAGACATCAAAGGCAGATATTGTTGGAATATCAGAGACGTGGTGTCACACAGACATAAGCAGTGCAGAATTGGATTTTGGTGAGTACAATGTGTACAGAAAGGATAGACAGGACAGGAAGGGAAGAGGGGTTATGCTGTTAGTTAAGAAACACATAAAATCTAAGGAAGTGCATCCAATTGATGTTGGTGGACAATGCATGTTCGGGAGGCAACTAGAGGGAGTAATACTCTTGATCTGATTATCAGTAGTAATTCTTCATGCATTAAGAATCTGCAGATAAAGGAACCACTAGGTGGCAGTGATCACAGTGTGTTGAAGTGGGATTTACTCAAAGAGGTAAAGGGAAGGGTTTTTGCTTTCGTAAAGGCGACTATGATGGTCTGAGACAGTATTTAAATTCTATACAGTGGGACCAACTGATGATATTACCAACAGCAAATTCAAAATGGGAAGCATTCAAAGAACTTATCTTGGAAGCTACTAGGCTTTACATACCAACTAAGAAATATTGTTCAAGGTTTAAGCCTAAATGGATGTCAGATGAACTAATGAGACATATTGCAGAGAAGAAAAATGCATGGGATACATATAAATTCATTGGTGACATGGAAGCCTATGACAGATATAAGCTGGTCTGTAACCAAGTCACAAAGGAGATTAGGCAGGCAAAGGCAGATTATGAGAAATCCTTGGCAAAGGATGCAAAGAAAAACAGAAAAGAGTTCTTTACCGATGTAAACTCTAGAAGGAAAGGGATGAATCAGATTGGTCCACTGGATATTGATGGTTCAACAGTTGAGGATCCTGCTCAGGTGGCTAACAAACTAAACAAGTATTTTGCATCGACATGCACACATGAGGAGTTATTCAGGAAGGGGAATGCCAGAGGTGAAGTAAACTCTGGCAGTGAGCTAGATGATTTTGTAATAACTGAGAGGAAAGCGAAGGAGAAATCGTTGAGGATAAACATAAAAAAAGCACCCAGGGTGGACGGGATCTATCAAGTTATATTAAAGGAGGCAGCAAAGGAAGTAAGAAAACCCTTAGCCATAATTATGAGAGCTTCTTTGGACTCAGGGGAGGTACCCATAGACTGGAGATGTGCAAATGTGACCCCAATTCACAAAGGAGGATCAAAGGCTGCCACAAGTAATTATAGACCTGTGAGATAACAAGATCATGGTTTTAACGAGCAAAAATCCATAATGATTTAATTTATGCATATTCTCATACAATCGCTCATGTTATAGCGAGTGTACTACACGGATATACCGTACAAATTTTGGTAACTATGCAAACATTCTTAATTGCTCGGGTAGGTTGAAAAAGCCCAATTCTTGGAATAGACAAAAATTTAACTTTTATGACCACCCGCATTGGATTAACAACTGGTTTATGACATTATCCTTTCAGGGACGGGGCTATACAATAGGGCATTGGCGTTCTGCTTGTCGCATTACCCTATTTACAGATTGTATTGTATTCACTGAATCATAAATTTATTTCGGGACTTCTAAGAACTTTGTATGCAGATCATTGTAGTGCCATTTTAAAGTAAAATCAGTTAGAAACGAACCCTTCCTTCGGAAACATGTCTACTAACAAAAGAAAGTGTCTCTTGATTCACAAAAAAGTCAAAATTATTTGTGAGTTAGAACGTGGTGCAAAAAATATTGAAAATCCCTAAAGGGGTTAGTAAAATAGGCCAAGGTCTATACGGCTTTGAGAGGAGACAGTAAAATGAATGAAGGCAAAATTTTCACTGTTAAATATTATTCCAGAATAAGGGACCATAAATTCAAATTACAAGGAAAGAGGTTTAGACTAGATTATAGGAAGTTTTCTTTTAGCCATCAAGACATTAATTTATTGGAATAAGTCACCTCCATGGGTAGTTGAGGCTGACAGCTTGGGGAATTCAAAGGTCAACTGGGTGACTTTTTCAATTCACGTATAGTATGATGACACATAGGTAGTTTACTTTTTTACATAGTTTTTTTTTTTATTATTATTATTTTCTTATTTTATTGGATGGTACAGCAAAACCCTATAAATTCTTTGCACTGGCTAATAATAACTTCACCTACCCGTCTACATCAATGTCGTTAAGAAAATTATGAAACGGGAGTGGTTCCAATACTGATTTGCCTGGACTATTTGCTACACTGGTCCACTCTAAGGAATGTCCATTTATGACTACTCTGTCTCTTTTAGCCAGTATCTGATCGAATGAAAGACCTTACCAGTCATCCCAATCTGCTCCAGTATATATTCCCGTTTGATACAGTTACTTTTCATAGGGAACTGTATCAAAAACTATACTGAAGTCAAGATAAACAGTAAAATTATAGTAAAAAAAAAAAAAATTGGTAAATAGTGTCAAAGTTGTTTCTTGCATTCAACTGTTTTACGACTTCATAATTCACTAGGCTGGTTAAACAAGACTTCCCCTTCATAAATCTATGCCACGATCCATTTAGGATGACATTCCTATTGAGATGATAGGGTATTATATCCTTAACATTCAAGAAGGATGTAGAGCTGCTGGAACGAGTACAGGGAAGGGCAACAAGATTAGTGAATGGAACAAAGGGTTGCTCTTACAAAGAAAGGCTTAAGTTTTGCAAATTACAGTGTCTGGAGACTAGGCACCGGTGAGGTGATCTGATAGAGGTGTATAAAGCCTTGAATGGTTTGAGCATGCTCAATGCCAATGGGATTCTTCCTCTTGCTCAGAATAATCACCTGAGAGGGCATAAATTCAAATTGAGGAAAGACAGATGTAGGATAGATGTGTAGAAATTTGCCTTTAGCCACCGGGTAGTTGGTTGGTGGAACAGACTTCCATCCCTTGTTGTGGAAGTTGATAGCCTAAATAAATTTAAGGCTCAGCTAGAAAGGTATTTCGAATGAATGGAGGGGTGAAATGGGAGTGGTTTTTTTTTTTTTTTTTTTTTGGCTGATGCTGCATAAGCTTGCTTTATTGCATCATATGCCTCTACTAATGCTAATGCTTAACAACAGAATCCATGAACAGAGTTGCCCATGTCTTTCATACCCCTAAGACAAAAGATCTTAAGCTTTCAAGCAATCAGGAGTAGTAAAAGAGGTTATTCAAATGAATGATCTACTCTCTGAACAAGTGCTAGAGCAAGTAGAGGTAAAGAATTATGACTGGAAAAAAGTATAATGAGAATGAAGATTTCAAGAAACTTTAGCTGATTTAATGAGGGTGTAGATTGATTCTCAATTGGCATGTCATGGCATTTTGAAAGAGAGCCAAGAGTTTCTTAAAGGGGATGCTACTAGAATATGAGGTATTCTAACAAAACTAAAGCTGCTCTTTAGGTGAGTTGCTTTGTTTGTTATTTTGGTTTTTAGGAGCATTAGCAACTAAGGCCATATTGCTCCGGGATATGCGGTGGTCATTCCCTGACCTTTCCACATCTTCCGTATTTGGTGGTGACGGGCTCGAACCCCGGTCTAATCAAGAAGCGTGTGCTACGCACTGCTGCTCCTTCCCACCTGGCTACGGAGGCGCCTAGGTGAGCTGTATGGGCAGTGTCCCCCCCCCCCTCAAAGTTTGCCTCCAGTGCCAAAAATCTGACAGTCACTGATATAGACAATACTGTATTTAATGACAATAACTGCTTAAAATGGGAAATTAAATTTGGTATGATTTCAGATGGTCAGGTATGAATTATCCATTTATGAAAAAATTACCCTTAATATACATTTTTTTTTTGCTTTAAATTCAGTTTCTGCACATCCAATTAAGGAAGTAAATTGGGGGATTTACTTCCCTGACCTTGCACTACAAATATATTGTTTGGAACCCTAGTTCAAGGTCACTGATATGTTTTAGAAACACAAATGAATAGAGAATAAAAATTCTCAACCTTATACTTACTTTTAACTCATCTCTGAACTCATCTTCAAATCTAGTTCCCCAAATACTGTTCCCTCCTTTCCCAGTTCCTAAGAAGAACAAGAGAATAAAACAAAAGGAACTTTTCAAACAAAAATTTTTCTCTTCTTTTTGTAGTTATATAATCAATATTATTAGAAATTAACCACTTAAATTCCACTTAAAAATGGGTTTTGTTCAAGAAAATATTCCAAACACTGGTTAGCTTACGAGATCACCATGTGTGTGTCCCCCACCCTAATAATATTTATATTCCATTCAAAACGAAATCACACACAGACCTCCTTGCCTCCCAAAAGTACTTGAGTACCCTGACAGGTTGATTAATTTTACCGACCATTTTGAAACAATTTGGCCACCATCTGATTTAAGTATAATCTGCTTATAACTCATTTATTTAGTCTGATCCAAACAAAGTTTCTGGCATCCCCCCCCCCCATCTCATTTGACTCAACCCATGCATGATACTAAGTACTAATAGGTTTTGATACCTTTTGTGTTTGGGGTTTTCATGAAAAATAAAATTTTAAAAATGTTGTGTGAAAGATATATTTGCAACTAAGCAAATGATGTACACTAATACTTGTAATTTTTGGCTAATTAATTAAGATTACTGAATATTACAAGGAAATAAAATAACCTGAGCAAGGCACTAAAGTAAATTAATCAAGAGTGAATAAGGACATTCAACATTTCAGAACCACTTTCATTACTATTTTCAAGATAAAGGAGGCTGCCAACAACAGCACCACTAACACATAAAATATGCTTGTAGTCCAGCACTCTAACTTAGTATAAGTTGTTTTTTGTTTATTCATGCCAAGATTGCTGCCATCTCTCTTGGTCATATAATACAATATATATATTTTGTCTGTATGTGGAATGCTGGGAAAATGGAAGATGATCTGGAGGTATTTCTGCAGTTTTTGCAGCTTGTCTGCCAATTCTTTTTCCATTATATTTACATGACTTGGTATACAACAAAATCTAATATCTTGTTTATCTTTCATAAGAGAAATTAAGACTTGCCTAACTTGCTGCAATACAGAGTGGTGCAATGTTCTGAGATTTTTCAGCAAAATCTATTGTAGATTTGCAAATCTAAGGTAATCTCTGAGCCACAGCCTAGACATTTCAACATTATGTAAACAGTTCAGCAGATTATAGTACTTTCTTGTGGTGGAAGACACGGCAGTGTAATTTTGGGAAAGACTGCAGTTGAATATACTATGGTTTCTGTTTTTGATCCACCTGTATAATACTGGGATTTAATTTGAAACTGTTCATGATGAATGGCACGTAGTTGTTAGTAACTCATAAGAAGTGTCTTTTTTTTACCAGTATAGAAGCGATACATCACAATGTGGAATTATATCATCCCATTGTGGTGGTGGTTGAGGTGGGGGAAGATTGGACACTGGCAACATTATTCAATGTTGAATTATGATCCCCAGCAGTCAATTTTATTTGGTATATTTCTGTATAAATTTTTCCACCTTGGAAAAGAGAATTTCCCAGGTAGGATCATATGAAGTGTCCACCACTGTGGAATTGCTTTTATTTTGTATGAATATTTCAGAGCTAATTGTTTTTCAGATGGACAGAGGTGGCTTGAAAGGTCTCCATTCCTATACAGAGAACATTACTGTAGGTCAGACTGAACCCATAGAGGGCACATTGACATGCAGACATATTTAAGCTCTGTAGTCTATTTTGAACCTAACTATCACTCCGTGCAGCTTTAATAGGGTATTGTGGCCAGCACCACATTCTGTTACTCATAATATTCGGAGTTTATTTAAACTTTTGTTGCATTTCATGTACAGTTGTTTTATATGACCAAGAAAGGCTAGCTTCCAATCAAAGACCAAATAAAGGAATTTACCTTTGATTCTATTGGTACATTTTGTCTATTTAGTTTTAATATGAACCTTTTTCAGAAATGTATGCAAGTTTATTCTGCACTAATATCTGGAAACCACTGCTTTCTCACTTGCTAATGTATTAATGGTAACACTAGTAGTAAATTAATAAGAGGAGTTTACCTCAATATAGTACGTAGAACACTTCCGTATGATACCCTCCAGAAATTAAAACAGAAAAAACAAAAAAACCGACAACTTACCAGTACATCAAAGTAAAATATAAATAATCAATTTAACACAATTCAAAATCAATTTAAAACAATTAAAATTCAAATTAACGCAATTAAAAGAATCTAACGAAAATATTCAAAACGATTTTCCTTCCTTATTAATATTTTCGTTAGATTCTTTTAATCGCGTTAATTTGAATTTTAATTGTTTTAAATTGATTTTGAATTGTGTTAAATTGATTATTTATATTTTACTTTAATGTACCGGTAAGTTGTCGATTTTTTCGTTTTTTCCGTTTTAATTTCTGGAGGGTATCATACGGAAGTGTTCTACGTATTATATTGAGGTAAACTCCTCTTATTAATTTACTAATATTATTATCAACGTAGAACATATTGAGTATTACAGCTCTGATTCATACTATCTAATGGTAACACTGTAGTTGCCTCTCAATTGTTCTAATATTCTGTAAATGACTGAAAATGTTAAGGTCATATACAAACAGAAGTGAGTTGCTCAAGCAGCTATTATTTATTTTATTTTATTTTTTATTTTTTTTAGGAGCATTAGCAACTAACACCATATTGCTCCGCGGATATGCGGTGGTCATTCCCTGACCTTTCTGCATTCTCCGTATTTGGTGGTCACGGGATCGAACCCCAGTCTAATCAAGAAGCGTGTGCTACGCACTGCTGCTCTGCCCACCTGGCTATGGAGGTGCCTACTCAAGCAGCATTGTGTGCCTATATGTTCAGATTTTCTCGATAAGGATATCCATAATCCTGACTTGAAAGGCACTGTTGACAAGGCTGTTGGAAATTTGTACGCACAAAACTTCCAACTGCCTTGCAAGCTTCCCTGTTTCTATGTTATGTCATAAGCTTTCTTGATATCAAAGTTAGTACTACTCATAAGGCCTGGCAACCCAAAGGTCGCGGGTTCGATTCCCGCGACGTTGGGAGGTGCATTATGGCCACAGAAGCCTATGCGCCAACAACTACCAAAAAAAAAAAAACTACTCATAGGTATTAGCAGAACACAAAGCGCATCTCGAATGATGGTTACAGTCCTAACAAGGTGATCTAATGTTGTTCTATGTGTAAAGCCACATTAAGTGTTGAAGAGAATTTTGTTTCTTTCAAAATACCAATCCAGAAAAATACAAACAGCTAGTAGGGCTAGCTGTAAGGCAATTATGTAGGTCATTGTGGTCTCTGCCTTGTTTTGGCAGAGCCTACTGTTTAGACTACTTTTTGATGCTATTCTATATAAGCTTCTATCAAAATTTTAATCATGTCACACCACAGTTCATCTGCCCCTATCACATCAGTCTACTCATAAATAGTGCTATATGGAGTGTATTCATTGTGAAAAGTTGATTATATGAAATTTATGCATTTTAGTCTTTTTCTGCATATCTGATGATAGACAAAATATAGATTCAAATATTTTCTGCCAATAATAAAATCAGTGAATGACAACATGATTCTGTAAAGCAAAGTTGTTTGTTTGTTGTTTGTTATTTGGTTTTTAGGAGCATTAGCAACTAAGGCCATATTGCTCCGGGATATGCGGTGGTCATTCCCTGACCTTTCCGCATCCTCCGTATTTGGTGGTGACAGGCTCGAACCCCGGTCTAATCAAGAAGCGTGTGCTACGCACTGCTGCTCCTTCCCACCTGGCTACAGAGGCGCCTAAGCAAAGTTGTGATTTACAGCCTACTATGTTAGAAAACAAATTAATATTTTTTTTTTAAACTCAAATACTATATTATAAAAATGTTTATGCACAATGAAATAATTTATAATACTAATTTTATCAATGTACAACAGAATAAATGAAATATTATTTTACAAAAATTTTACCTGTAGGATCACCAGTTTGCACCATGAATCCTTTAATATTGCGAAGGATAAGACAGCCATTATAGTAGTCACTGGCACAAAGGGCCAAAAAGTTCTGGTGGGTAAAAGTAATAAAGTAAATTGTCTATGAATTTGTGACAATAAATAGATATGATATAGCACCTAAGATTCATTAAATTACTAAAAATGTTTTAGCTGTGCTATTCTATTAAATCCATTTAATACTTCTAATTACTTATGTATTGCCTATATTATTAATTACATTACCTACATTAATGAAAATAACCCTTAGCAACTTATTCTTTTAATATGCAAGTTTTCTTTTCTTAATATGCATATATCAAACCATCTAGCATTAATATCTATTTGCTCTTATTAGTAGAGCAGGGATAGCAAAATGTTTTTCATCTCTTTGGCCCTATATATCACTTGCTCACATCATTCATAATTTGAAATTAAAAATGTCACAGGGAATCTATTACTTATTACATATAAGTAATAGATTAAGCTGCACAATTACACCAAATATTTCTATATTATAATAATGATGTATATAATTTCAGGTTTTTAACAAAGTTATGGTGAGAAAAAGTAAATAAAAGCACACTGATATAAATTCTTGATAATAAATAACTATGATAAGGCACCGAAGATTCATTCAATTATCAAAAATGATTTAGCTGTGCTATTAAATCCTTTTAATTACCTATATACAGGGCTTGACAAATTATACAACACCCTACTTGCCACACAAAAAAGGGGCTCGTCCCCACCTCCAAAAACTGTTTTTTAAATGGCATAAAGTCCAAATAAGAATAAGAACAGTAATGTTGAGCAGTGTGGTTCACGTGAATCGTACACCACTGGAGACTGTGACGACATATGTGTTATCACAGCAGCGGTTATCATTGTTTGACACAGTCTCAAAAACACCTGTGAATGTTACAATAGCATTTTATTATTATGTTAATAAAAACATTCTATATTACAATGTGTTTCAGAACTGCATGAAACAAATCTTGAAGAATATTTTACAGTTAAAAATAAGAAAATTTCCAGAAACATCTCAAAAGTTTTTACTTCTCAGGTATTAAACATTAATCATAAATTACAGAATAGTGTAAACCAGCAAAACACTTTTATGTTCAATTTAATGTTTTAAACAGTCAAAAATGAGTGTTTTTCAAATCCAGATCTGTTTACTTTTTCTGAGTTAAATAACATGATTTTAATTTATGACAAGGTACATAAAAATTCCAGAGTAGATATGATGGGAAATTTCCAACTCGTCAAGTACCAAACTGTAAAACATTTGCTGCTGTGAAGAGAAGACTTAGACAAAAAAGAATTTGCAACATACATATGTTTTGTATAAATGTATAAATATTATAGGAACTTTGTTTCTTATTTTTAGCTGGAGGATGTGATCCTACACTTGTACACTTCTGAAACACCTTGTATAAACTGGCACAAAAAAAATGCATGACCACATTATTAACCAAGCATGCTAAAATTCAGCTGCTCTAACAAAGAATGTATAAACTCCTGTCTGTTTGGTTGGTTGTTTAAGGATTTTATGGCGCATTCCTCAGTCTGGTGAAGAGGGAACCTTCGAATGGTAGCAGGGGAAGAGGAAAACAGAGCAAGAACTTGCTGGATAGAGAGCTGAAGAGCTGTAACCATTAGATAGACAAACTATTGGAGGAATGGATGGGTGATGTCAGAAGGTTTTCTTTTTTTTTTTTTTTTAGCTGATGCTGTATAAGCTTGAATCATATGCCACTGGTAATGATAAAAGGCAAGCTTATAACTGCATTAACAAAAATGAAAAAAAAAAATTCAACATCATCTGTCCATCCCCTCTAATAATTTGTCCAATTCTGCCTTAAATTTATTCGGAACTATCCACCTCCACAATACCAGACGGAAGTTTGTTCCAACCACCCATCCCATCTAGACAAGATTGAAACCTATGCTTTTTCCACAAGGAATATGTAAGGTCAACAATAGAAGCAGTGCTAACCACAAGTCAGTCCACAAAGTTGGACTGGCCTATATTTGTATGGTATTGTGATTATGTGCATTTATTCTATGCAACCCTTTGTGCATTATAAGGTAAAAAAAAGGTAAACTACAGCCATTATCAAGCTGGATGACTGCAGGATGGAAGCCTCTTCAATGATTCATGCTGAGGGAATGGGACCACAATCTGCCAAGCTGGTCCAGTGAGGGTTGGCAGATTGACCGTATTTAACAGTTAGGGACTTGAACCCCAGTCTACTCAAAGAGCATGTGCTACTGCACTCTAGCTTCTGAATATTTGGCTATGGAGGCCAGTTGTCTTATAGCTTGATATAACTAATAAATAAATCAGATCTGGTTACGTACTTTTCTTTTTTTTTTTTTATGGAAACCCACTTAGTAACCAATTTTAAACCAGTTACTGAATGAAGGTCATTCAGAATAAAATTTTTATTAAAAATAAAAAAATAAAATTTTTTTATTTAAAAAAAATAAATAAAAATAAATAATTTTTTTTTTATTCTTCAGTTTTATTCTGAATGAAGGTCATTCCTTTTTACATTCAACTTTCAGATATTAGCATTAGCATTAGCATTAGTAGAGGCATTTGATGCAAGAAAGCAAGCTTATGCAGCATCAGCCAAAAAAAAAAAAAAAAAAGTAACATAAATAAATAAAAATAACCACTTCCACTTCACCCCTCTGTTCGTTCGAAATACCTGGACAGGTATTTCGAACGAACGAATATATAAATAGTTATGAATCATTTAGGAGACTTAGAGGCAAAAGGCCACCAAGGCAATCTATTATAAACTACTTGTAACTACTTGTTGCCATTGGTTATCTTCCCCTTACCCTGTTGTTAGTGAAAAGTGACAAGTCCCAGAAAGTATATAAAAGTATAATTTTAAAAAATCATAAAAGGATGAGGGTAATACTGTTTTTCACAAATATCAACGAGACAAATATATTTTTGCTTAGTTAAAAAAAAATCCACTGTATAATTGCTACTAGACTATCTGATGAGTCTGATGAGTCCTGACAGGCTCACATAGCAGAATCACATTTTTTAAACAATAGCAGAATAATCTTTCAGCAATGCCATTTATTTGAAAGCACAGCCAGACCTTGCTAAACAAAGTATATGTGTCTCAGAATATCACTTTTTTTAACAAAAACTTCATTATCAGAGGTAAAATAACATAAAAAGAACAGGGATATATTCTACATGCAAAATATAAACACACTTCAATTTTTCTTAATGATCTCTCTCTCTCTCTCTTTTCAGAGAAATTTCGTTGTTCATTTCTGTAGAATCTATGGTTTCTTATACCACTTGTTGCTCTGTAACTCTTGCATTTCTCCATTTGTTAGAAGCTTGCTTTGTTTTCCAACAACTTTTAAACGTTGGCTAAGTAGACCTTTGGAAGTAAAGGTCCTGTGCCAATTGCACAATGCCTTCTTTGATGGAAAAAATATCATATTCTTGTACTACTTTTAGCCATGCTTTCTTCCAAACAGCATTAAGACAATGGCCTGTTACTTCTTCACAGACATTGCCAATATTGCAAATTGCTTTCATTATGTTATAATTCTTCCAAAATTCTTTGATTGACTTTTGTTGATTGTCATTAGCTTTTGCAAAATGCCTTGGTCCACAAGCTATATAAGCAATATCACATCTGATGGAAAAAAACATCACCTCTACCGGAATGAAGGCTTGAAGTGAATAGGTTTGAAGAATGGCAGAGAGAATTATCCAGTAGTAATAATGCTTCATCCTCCAAATTATTTTTTTAGGAAATAGCTTTTTACAGCAGGACATAAATGATTAACAAACTACTGAACAAATACACTGTTACCTAGAACTTGATGCTGAGGATTTTCATGCCATGGGTAAGTTATATTTGGGGAAGCCTTTGTTGCTCAAGGCATCTGAGATTATCAAATGAGCAATACATATATATTTTTTTATCTCCTGTTACATTTCCACCTAGTTAGTTTAATGATCTTTAGCTGCTTTAAAGCTTAAAAATGAAGCTCCTTGTTCATTTTGGGAAATTAAAGTTTTAGAAGGCAACTGCTTCCATAAACTCTGTTCCATCCATTTTGAATAGAACAGAATCCCCTCAATTATGCAAGATGTGCCTAAAACCTACAATATCAACACCCAACAGTGCTATTATATTTAGAAATTACAAGAAGGTGTTTATGCCGAAGGTAAGACATATAAACATGCATATCATTAAAATTTTTCTTTAAACTCTTCCAAATTTTGAATACTGATAGAATAAATGTTTGAAATCATACATCACATCAAACCACAAACACAGTAATAAATGTCATATGCACAGGCTACAAAATGAAGGATTTCTGGTTCAGACAAAACATTTTCAACTATCGGTGAAAAAAATTGCCAACTTTGTTATAACAAGGCTTCATACTCAGAGGATTTATTAGTTAAGCTAGGTATGACTGTACCATAATCCTAGGGGACTCATTAAAAAAAGGTGGTTTGTTCTGCTGTGAAAAAATACTACTAGAGTTTTTCATTGCAGTTTAAACTGTACAAGACAAAAAAAGCACGTTATCCCTATACTTTTCACAAATATAAAAGGACATGGTATCCCATACTTTTCACATAAAGGGACATTGTATCCTTTTATGTTTGTGAAAGAATACAGTTTTGCTTAGAGTTTAAAAAAATCCACTGTATCCATTAGACTGATAAACTTGTGTTGCCATTCTAGGATTTAAAAATCCTAATTCCCTTTATACAATACTAACAAAATTTGATTATCAAATATCTTAAAATGATTTGACAAATATAAAAGTTATAGAATTCTTATAATACCGTAATAATAGACTAAGTATTAAATAGCAAATGCTTAATGTACGGTACTCACCTTGAATATAATCTGCAATAGTTTTATGAAGTCTCTTCATAAAACTATTGCAGATTATATTCAAGGTGAGTACCGTACATTAAGCATTTGCTATTTAATACTTAGCTTAAAATGATTTTAAATTAATCCTAAACTAGCAACTAGAATTTGCTCTCACTATAACAGAACTAAATACATTCTGATGCAGCATACCTCACATGCCTTTGGACACTGTTCACAGAAGAGTTCTATCTTAATATCACCTAAGTCTGTGTGAAGAGTTGCTGACTATAAAATAAAAAAAAAAAAATTAGGATTAGCATTAACAAAATGAGGGTTACAATTAACAATAAATTAGGATTAGCATTAATGAAAGGAAGCAAGCTTATATGCATCAACCATTAAAAAAAATTTACCCACTTTGTCTGCCATCCCTTCTAAAATTTGTTCAATTCTTTTTTTTTTTTCTAATCTTTTCAGTAGTACTTACATATATCTACAGTTTTCATGCGTGGGCTTTGAACAATGGTACATACATAAATTATGTTTTGAAGGGGTTTCTGCACACATTATGCTTTAATGTGCAAACTGTATGAAATTGCATGAGTGCTGCCATCTCTTATCTCTTAGTACAATTGTCTACAATTATCCAAATAATTGTAGACAATTATAAAAGAGGAGAGCATAAAAATTCCAAGTTGCCTGGTTTCTAGATACTATAATTTGTATTCCCTAAATAACCTTGTTGCTATTCTTTTTACCTATCCCAACCTATTCACATCCATCCTAAAATGAAACTTATAGACCTGTATATAGTATTCAAGGTGTGGGCTAATCATACCTTGAGTACTGCATATCCCATCATGATGGGATAATTGCTTCCTTGTAACTGTTGGAAAAATTTCTGTACATCAACACGACAGAACCCCACGAGTTGTCATAAATAGCCTGTTTGCACTATTCAGAGAACTTCCTGTTGGATAATACAATCACCTCCAACACCTTTTATTCTCCACTCAAATGCTATTTTATTTCACAATTACTGCTACCCAAATAAGGTACCTTGGATTACCACTGTTGTCAAAGATACTATAAACAACAAAGCAGTCATCATGGAATCTGAAACTCAAGTAACAGGAACATTAACAATACTAGTATTCATTATTAAAGATAACCAGTACTATTCACAAAGGTACTGGTTGTCTTTAATAAATCGGTAAACTACTGAGTGCCAGGCACTCAGGATGATGATCCAGTCGTTAGTGTAGTATCTCAAATAGAGCTTTATGGTAACTGAAAAAAGTTTCTAGTACCCCGGCTTGGTGTAAAACTGAGGAACTAACGAAAACGTTGTCTATTTGAGTCTTTCCAGTTGTGAATGACAAGGGTGGGAAAAGCAACTCCAACTTCTTCCTAGAGAAGTGATTAAAGTCTTGGGGAGAAGTGACTGGCAGGTGAGGGCCATGTAAGACTCTGCACAGACACCTCCCCACCACCTCCTTCCCAGGTCAACTCCAGCTTTGAAAATTGTTAAAAAATACTTCTCGTAGCAAAATGACCTTTATAGAATTATTAACTAACTATTTAGCAATCTTTTTGTCACCAAAAAGAAGAGTTACTTAGTACAAAGAAGCACACTATCGAAGTGCAATAAAAACTGTTTTTTTTTTTTTTAATTTTAACACAAAAAGTAAGTGATAGATTTCAATCAGAATAGTTTTCCCTTGATAAGCATCAAATAACACACAGCTAATGTGATTTTAAAATTTTTAGCTCCATTAGCAACAGAAATAGAGGGGGGGGAAACAAAAATTACTCACATTTTCCTGTCTGGCGCCAACATTTTTAATTTTAGAAAAATTTTAAAATTATATTTTAAACCAACTCGTTGAGCTCTTTCCAACAGTGCATAATAAACTATAAGGTTGTCAACAACATTTTTGTCCCCTCACATTTTACTCCCCACATTTCTCAGACAAATTTTTGTCAACAATGATCAAATGGCATTATGTTGGCCCATATGATGTAAAAATCCATGCAAAATTTAAAGTCAATAGGTTGAGTGGTTCCAGAGATACAATGCTGTGACAGATGGATGGGCTTTCAGACAACCAAGTGACATTATAAGGCTCCTAAGTTAGACTATGGACCCTAAAAATGTTTTCCAGTAATGTTTTCATGATATAATTTGAACTTACAAATATTTGCCATTTTACACAGTTTTGTAATTTACAATTTTTTTTTTTTTTTTTTGATCTGGGAAATACTGCTTTTCAGAAAAATTTATAGGAATTTTTTTGTTATAGAATATGCCCCTGCATTTGTTCTGTGCAATCTTGAAACATGTTATGCACATGTGTGTTTACTGTAGAAAGAAAGAAAGAAAGAGAAATATAAGAGAAAGTTAACTGTATAAAATGGAGAACAGCAAAAAATTATGGGGAAAGTTCAATTAGTTAGGAAGGAATAGTTAGCTGAATTAGTTAGCAAGTTATCTACATTGACAATAATATACTTGATATATAAAAAACTAGTTTTATCATACTCCCCTAAATGAACATATCTCATTTCTGTATGTCCAGCTCAATTAGAACAGATTTAAAACAGACAACATAAAGGAAACATGGATATTGCAAAATAGAAACATTACGCTATCATCAAATTTCTGACATAAGAGAACTGACTGAGAGTTATTCATGAGTGTTCTATGATGATGCTGGTACCCCTTTTGAATACCAAATAAAATTTTAGTCTCAGCAGTTTAAATGGGATTTAGAATCCATAGGTGATGGCCTCTGCTCAACATTTTGTAAATGTCTTGTGTCAATGTGACACACTTCATTCAATATAGTGTTTCTCTGTTACTGGTGGTGTATTTACATTGAATCAGCACATTATGTCCATATATGTATGTATTCACGGCAATACTCATTCATGAGATTATTTTTTAATGCTCTTTATTTTTTCAGTTAAATCTTTTTTTAGTACTGCTAAATGACATCATACTTGTCCATTTCCCATCACTTGTCATGCAGCACTGTCTATTATTATTAGGCATATAGTGCAAGGAAGCCTGAGGCTTATGCTGCACCAGCCAAAAAAAAAAAAAAAAAAAAAACTTTCCAAGTTACCCTGAAACAGAGAGAGAGAAAGTAGAAAGGAATCACCAAGAAAGAGAATGATGATATCTATCTCAGGACTATGGCTTGGCAAACCCAGGGTCCTGAGCTGGATATCATCATTCTTCTCTTTCTTGGTGACTCCATTCTACTTCTGACTCGGACTCTCTCTCTCTCTCAGGGTAACTCAGGAAATCTTTTTGGCTGGTGGGTGCAGCATAAGCCTCAGGCTTATGCTGCACCAGCTAAATCATCATATGGCTAATAATAATAATAAATATCTCTACAAATTTAAATTTGGTAGTAATTAATTCATGCCTTTAATTAATCATATCTATTTCGTGGTACCATAATACTTTTAAAATTTTAGGCATAATTGATAAACTTTTTTTGTTTAATTAAAACTGAGTATTTCTAGTGGCCAAAAACAGAGAATTAAAAAAAAAAGTTGATTAAAAAAAAAAAGAATTAATACATTTAATAAGTACCGCAATGCACAGATAAACGATTAAGCATTAGTGTATAAGCACAATTCAGAATACTACTTTCTTGAGTTTACTCCACTCGTGTTTATAGATGTACGCTTTACTATTAAAAGGTTAAAATAAATGGGATTTTAAAATAAAAAAAATAATAAATTTCAAAACAAAAATAATTATTATTATTGCAATAACCTTAAAAAGGCCAGATTAATTACATTAGTACGCAAAAATCATTATGCTTTAGCGCTCCAAAAGAGATAACGCCAGTCGTCTGGGCTCATATTCACATAATGAACATGTCTTTACTTCACAGTTAATCTTCGCTTGAAGATTAGTAAATCTTATTCAGGAATACAAATACAACTAATTCACCCATAAATCATTTTATTTGTATTTATAAGATTTCAAGAGCCAAAATTAAAACATCTACACCAATTTAAACATTTTACCATCGCATCGCTTCGTGAAGCTTCGAAAAGAAACACTGAGTTAAAGCGCCCTCTATATGCATGAACATTAAGAAATACAGGAATTTAAAAATTAAAAGTGGATGTATTTATTGCTGAATATTATTGGATGTCCAGTAATATATCTAAAAATTTTTAAAGCCCGATGAACTAGTGATAAATAATTAATATCAGTTTAATTTCGACATTAAAGTCATTAAAGGATTGGGCAGATGATTTGAAGATTTCATGTATCCTGCAATATGTGAAAGAAGCTAGGAACTCTCTCTTTCTCTCTCTCAGGGTAACTCGGAAATTTTTTTTTTTTTTTTTTTTGGCTGGTGCAGCATATGCCTCAGGCTTCCTTGCACCATATAGCTAATAATAATAATAATAATAATAATAATAAACCATAAAAATAGGCCACTACTCACGAACGGTACGCTCTTCCCCGAGACTGAAGGGTTCATGCTCGCCATCCAAGACTAGGTAATCAACATTAGCACCTATAGAAAATACATCGCCAAGGAGCCCGGAATGTCCGATGACACGCGTCGACGATGCCACTTGGCCTCAGAAACGATCCAACACATCACCGCGGGATGCAAGGTGATCACCCAGACTGAATACACTAATAGACATGACCAGGTAGCCAGGATAATACATCAGAAGCTAGCGAGGAAATACCAGATGATCGAAGAAAGTGTACAGGTTGGGCACTTTCTTCAGATATGAAGTTCTCTGAGCAATGCAGACGGGCTGCAAGAGTACCTCATGGTGTCTTATCAATGATATATAGGAATTTTTCTAGCAGGGATAAAGAGGTGATTGTTCCCTTGTATAAGGCAATGGTTAGGCCAAACCTTGAGTACTGTATACAGGTCTGGAGACCTCATTTCAAGAAGGGTGTGGAGCTGCTGGAACGAGTACAGAGAAGGGCAACAAGATTAGTGAATGGAACAAAGGGTTGCTCTTACGAAGAAAGGCTTAAGGTTTGCAAATTACAGTGTCTGGAGACTAGGCACCGGCGAGGTGATCTGAGAGGTGTATAAAGCCTTGAATGGTTTGAGCATGCTCAATGCCGCTGGGATTCTTCCTTTTGCTCAAGATAATCACCTGAGAGGGCATAAATTCAAACTGAGGAAAGACAGATGTAGGATAGATGTGCGGAAATTTTCCTTTAGTCACCGGGTAGTTGGCTGGTGGAACAGACTTCCATCCCTTGTTGTAGAAGTTGATAGCCTAAATAAATTTAAAGCTCAGCTAGACAGGTATTTCGAACGAATGGAGGGGTGAAATGGGAGTGTTTTTTTTTTTTTTTTTTTTTTTTGGCTGATGCTGCATAAGCTTGCTTTCTTGCATCATATGCCTCTACTAATGCTAATGCTAATGCCAATGCTAAGTACGAACCCCAGGTAATACTAGAGACCCCAGCCCACAAGCTGTACTGGGAGCGTGACATAATAACGGATAGGACAATCCCGCACAACAGACTGGACATAACCTGTGGACAAGAAAGAAAAACCTACCTATCTGATTGACATAGCGGTACCCAACACTGGCAACCTGCAAAAAAACCATGGGGAAAAAATCAGGAAATACACGAACCTAAGACAGGAGATCAAAGAGATGTGACATATGCAACAAGTAACAACCATCCCGATCATCATGTCAACCACAGGTATGGTGCCAAAAACCCTACATAACGGCCTAGCAGCAATAGGTCTCCGGGCGAACCCGTACAAGGAACTCCAGAAAGTCGCGATCCTGAACACCTGTAGGATAATCAGAGAGTTCCTCGACCAACAGTAATACCAGACATAACAACATCCACCCTGTGTACTTGGTAGCAATACCCGTCACGAGGTGGAACCCCCAATCAGGAAGAAATAATATAAGATCAATAATAATAATAGTAATAATAACAATTATATGTTCTATACTGTACTCTAAAACTAAGAACTCTGGTTAATGTCTCCTGGAGCCAATTCAGGAGACCATAACAACGCCCTATTGGTGTTATGGTGTGGGGAGCTATCAGTTTTGATAGTCGGCCGTCATTGGTCTAACCGCTTAGTCAACGGCAGTCTGACTGCTTAAATTACCACATATTTTTTTCTTAAAGTAGAAAGTTTCCTTATGTACACGAAACAAAAAAAAAAAACCAAATTATGATATTAGGGTCCCCTGTAAACGATTACATCTACCCATATTTATTTTGTCTGTAAATCGCGTGTGTTCTCTGGTCGATCTACCTGTTTCGCTAGACGAAAAAACGGCAGTTTCTGGGACAAAAGACCTTGCCATCTACACCTGAGACCGACTAATTCAGCCACGGAGAGAAAAAGCCCACTAAAGTTCCTCGCGTCATCAACGGGATTCGAACCCGGGCCTTTTCCACCCGATGTGGGGTGGACGGTGACGATACCACTGTGCTACACTCGCAGACGATACACGAAACAGTTTCATTTATTCACAACGCTTTGGTAGGTTGTCACATCACAGCTAATTCATATTTCAGTAATTCTATAAGAATTCTGGAAGCTCTCGTTCCAGTATATTGCATCATTACAATTTTTCAGCATATATCTGCTGAGAGTTAAATATTTTTACTGTATTTGACGGTAAGAATCTTCATAGACTACCAAAATTGTTGAGAATTGGACGAAGTGGGAGATTTACTCCTTCACAATGTCTAGCAGTGGTTTAGCTAAAACATTATCCAGAGCTGGCGCGTTCAATCTGCCTGTGAGCAATTGTGCGAAAGCGTGTATTTCCTGTTGATTGTCTGCTACTTGTGAGTGTAAAAGGGTGGCCACCAACGCTGTTAAGCCATCTGAAGAGTCAGTTATCGATCCCAAGGACGGATTTATAATGTGAATCAGGAGCTGAGGACAAAATTTGAGAGGCATGGATTGTAATTGGAAGAACTCACTTTAAAATGTACTTTGTCGCTAGCTGAAAGTCCCTAATTCCTACAAGAGTAGCCCTGAAAGCAGCGTATACTTTTGTCTCCATGAGAGCGAAGCATTGAGCAAAGGTGAATCTGTCTTCTTGCTTAAGACCCAGGTGTGCACTTTTGCCACGCTAGAGGTGTTCATAAAAATCGAGATGTCATTTTTCTTCTGCTTGTTAGTTATGATCATTTGGGCAGACTTCTGTGCGGCGCCCAACACAATCCAGATAGGTCTCAAATTCTTGGATTTTGCTATTTGCCATCTGACAGATACTTCTGCTGATTCATGGTCTTTAAACGTGATGAAGAATTTCACATCGTCAGCATACATAATTCATATGTCACCATTCTTAAATGGGAAGACCTTACATCCGGTAACTTGTTTACATGATCAGAGATCCGAAATGTATAACTGTCTTAGATATACTCCAATTTCCATATTAATTGTTTTCAATTCTCTGAATACTTTCTCTGAAATGTGTACAATGTACTAATATGGAATTTAACTAAAGATATAACTACGGCCAAGGGTAAAGGAAAAGGCTTTTGCTTTCGTAAGGGTAACTAACTACAGCGGTGTCAGACAGTTTTTAAGTTCTGTGCAGTAGAACCAACTTATGTTACTAACAGCAAATTCTAAATGGAATGTATTCAAGGAAGCAATCAAAGAAGCTACTAGGCTTTTTACACCAACAAAGAAATACTGTTCAAGGCCTAGACCTAAACAGGTGTCGGATGAACTATTGAGACACGTGGCACAGAAGAAAAGTGCTTGGGATGCATATAAATTATCATGTGATACAGAAGACTATGGTAGATATAGTCTGTAATCAAGTGACAAAGGAGGTTAGGCAAGATTGTGAGAAGTCTCACAATCTTGAAGGCAAAGCATGAAAAGAAAAACAGCAAAGATTTCTTTTGTATATTAACAGTAGATGGAAGGGGTTCAATTATATTGGGCCACTTGATGACTATGGTTTAACTATTGATGACCCTACTCAGGTGGCGGACAAATTAAACAGGTATTCGTTAGGAAAGGGAATGCCAGAAGTTTATCAAACTCTAACGAGAAGTCAGGTGACTTTGAGATAACTAAAAGAAAAGTGGAAGAGAAATTGTTGAAGATGGACATAAAAAAGGCACCTGGCGGATAGATCCTAAGCAATTATATTAAGAGAAGAAAAGGAGGAAGCAAACCCTTGGACATAATTAGGAAAGCATCCTTGGATTCAATGGAAGTCTCCATGGACTGGAGATGTATTCCCAATTCATAAAGCGAGATCAGAAAGCAACATGAATAATTACAGACCGGTAAGCTTATCGTCTCTTCCAGTGAAAATAATGGAATCACTCGAGGTAAGGAAGTAATGTAGGATAATTTGGATAAGCATGGAAGCAATCAAAGCACGGATTTGTCAAGAGGCGGTCTTGTCCAACTAATCTGATAGGTTACTATGATGCAATGTCCAAGGAACTGGATGCAAAAATAATTTTGCATCATATACTTAGATTCGGGAAAATATTCGAGAAAGGCTTTTAATACTGTTGAACATAAAAGACTGTTGTACAAACTGGAGTTGTTGTTGTTGTTGTTGTTCTTGAGTTTTAGGAGTATCAGCGACTAAAGCCATGTTGCTCTGTGTATATTGTTTGTAAATGGCATGTGTTTTGAGGTCGATTTTTCTGTTTGCAGAACGAAAAGCCCGAGTTTCTGTGAGAAAAAAAACAGTGCTACCCTCGCCTGAGATCGGCTAACTCAGCCGCTCTGTGAAAAATATATATGAAAATTTCTCCCGTCATCGACGGGATTTGAACTGAGGTCTTTTCCACCCGGTGAGTAGTTATTAATGGGAGCCGTTCTTCGTGGATTAGTGTTATTAATGGAGTTCCCCGGGGTTCAGAGTTGGGCCCATTATTGTTTTCAACCTTTATCAGTGATATTGATGAAGGTAAAAAAAAAAAAAAGCAGCCATTATCAATCCACTGCAGGATAGAAGCCTCCTCAACAACTCGTCTTGAGGGAAATGGACCATAAATTGCTACGCTGGTCCAGTGGGGATTTACAGATCGACTGTATTTAGCAATCAGGGGCTTTAACCCCAGTCTACTCAAAGAACGTGTGCTACTGCATTCCCGCTCATGACCCCTTGGCTACGGGCACCATGATGAAGGTATACCAGGCTTAAGGTCTAAGTTTTCAGGTGATAGAAAGGTGGTTAGAGTGGTTAACGACAGTCATTGGGCGAGCTACAGCAACAATATCTATGAAAATCGAGTCGATGCGCTGAGATATGGCAGTTGAAGTTTAACATTGACAAATGCAAGGTACTGCATGTGGGTAGCAGTAACCCCAGAGTAACATCAACGGTGTGATACTACACTAGGGGTATTGGAGAATGAAAAAGACCTGGGGTAATTGTGCAGTCAGACATGAAATTCTATGAGCAGTGGACACATGCTGCCAGGAGAGCTCACGGGGTTTTGTCAACAATATACAGAAACTTTGAAAGCAGGGCTAAAGAGGTGATTATCCCTTTTGTATAACGACATGGTTAGGCTGCATCATGTATATTGTATACAGGTCTGTAGCCTCCACTTTAGGAAGGATGTAGATCTGCTGAAACGGGTGCACAGAATTACAACGAGATTGGTGAAGGGAACAAAAGGGTGCTCTTGCCTAGAAATTCTTCATTCTGCAAATTGCAGCGTCTTGACATTAGGCACATGCGGGGAGATCTGATTGAGGTGTTCAAAGCCTTGAATGGATTGAGTAAGCTGAATGTGAATCGCATTCTTCCACTTGCTGAGACTACACACGAGGGGGCATAAATTCAAGTTGAAGAAGGATGGTTGCAGAATAGATGTGTGTAAGTTTGCCACTTACAAAACAACAGGCTTCCATCTGTTGTTGTGTAAGTGGATGGGTTGAATAAATTCAATGAAAAACTAGACAAATTCTTGGAGGGTACGAATGGGTTAACTGTGTAGGTTTATTTATTTATTTATTTATTTTTTTTTTTTTGGCTGATGCTATATAACCTTGCTTTCTAGCATTATTTACCATTACTCCTACTACTACTACTACTTTCCTTGATCAACTGGTATTTTTGTGCTAGCTTTTGATGTCTTATATTAGCGACCTGGTCGTGCCTAGATGTTTAGACTGGATTGCAGGAAATTTTACTTTAGCCAGTGAGGAACTATAAATTACTGGAATAAGTTACCTACATGGGTGGTAGATGCCGACAGTTTGGGGAAATTCAAAGGTCAGTTGGATAATTACCTACGGTAGGAGAGAAACGCATAGGTTATCAATTTTTTTTCTCTTATTATTTTATTTTTATTCTTATTATTTTATTATTATTTTTTTGTTTTACAATGTTTATTTTTGTTATCTTATTTTATTATTATTATTTTTTTTTTAGCTGGGGCAGAATAAGCTTCCTTGCACCATGTGGCCATTGCTAATACTGAATACTGAATGAGTGTACTCCATCTGGGTGATTGCCACACATTCAGCGGTGATGTGTTGGATTGTTTCTGAGTCCAGGTAGTATCTTCGATAAGTGTCATCTGCCACTCCGAGATCCTTAGCGATGCATTATCTACAGTTCTTGTTGTTGATTGTCTGTTCGGGACCATTAATCCTTCAGTCTCAGGGAAGAGCGTCCCGCTGGTTGGATTCCTGGGAGAGTACCATCGATATCACATAGCATCGCGAGCTATAACATTCAAAATCTCACAATAGAAAGTTAATGAGTCATGGAGTACTTCTGACCACAGAGATACAAGCTTCATCCCTCCAACTTCCAGAAATATAGTTAGATTAGTCAGATTTTGTACAAAGAAAGCTCTTTGGATCCTGTTTTACGAAAAATTAACTGCTAAACTTCATGCGGACAGCTCCCAAGTATTGCAAGGAACACCTGAAGATTGCGTTACAAGGCTCACGAAGATAATCCAACGTGTCTGTCTGTAGCAATCCCCAAAGAGGGGCTTTCCAATATGCAGTTCCCTGGTGGAATGCTGATCTAGAGAATCAAAGGAAAGCACTCTATCATGCACGCACGACCTTCCAGCGGGCTCGAGCTGCATTACCAAAGCCTGAAATTGATGCAGCCAAAGAGAGAGAAAGATACAGAATACTAAGAAATAGATGCATAGACAGCATCAAGAAATATAAGAAAGCCTCCTCTCGCGATTTAGTTTCGAGCTGGTAACAACAACCCTTTGGGAGTAATATACCGTGTTGAAACTAATAAATTCACCAGGTGTAAACTCCTGCGTTTGACTACCAAATCCTATGGGACGATGACAGGGAGGACTCCATTGCTATTACGTTGGACTCCCTTTTCTCCACCAATCAGGGCGTACTAACCATTGAACGACAACTTATTATCTCCACTAATTAAGAATACTGCACTGACATCGTCAAAGGGCCCCTTCAGGTTGAGGAACTACGAGAAATCCTGCAGAAAGCGAGTGAAAACAAAACCCCTGGAAAGGATCTCCTGAAAGTCGATATCATTAAAAAAAAATTCAATAGATTTCCATATGTTCTCTTGGGCCATATACAATAAATTTCTGGACATTGGTCTCTTCCCGAACATCTGGAAAGAGGCCAATCGGAAATTAAGCCTGAAAAACCTGCAGAAAACCCCAGCTCATGCAGACCCATAGCCCTACTTTCAGTATTTGCTAAGTTCCTAGAAAGGTTACTTCACTTCACACGGGATGAATACTATACTGATTCCACCCAGGCTTCGCAACAATTTGGATTCAACAAAGGTTCATGCATAGAAGATTCGCTACGGTATCTAATTACCATGGCAAAAGAAACAGCAACTAAATGCTCACTAGCCATTGTGGTTCATTTCGCAGGCGCTTTTGACACAGCTACCCATGAGTTGGATTTAGGGAATAATTCGGACATAGATTATTTGCATTTTAACAAAGCATGGGCCATCACAAACATGCTTCAAATAGCTGTAGTAAAAACCAGATCTATCCTTCTCAAGGGTAACCTTCCGATAACATGACATCCTATTATGAAAACAGCTACCATTTCCATCAGGCTCTCTACCCAGAAGTGCCGTACCTGGGTATTATTATAGAGAGCAAACTAACTTTCCATCCTCGCCTTTTCCACCTCTTTGCAAAAATACGTTCATACACCACAATGATAACTAGAATCTGCCGTGCGGACTGGGGCCTCAAAGGAAAGGTTCTAGCTCTTCTGTACAAAGTCATATTTTTACCAATCGTTTGTTATGGAGCAGCAGTTTGGTTCACTAGAGATACACTACTCTGTAATAAACAGAAACTAGATTGCATCCAGAGAACAATGTTACTCACAGTTATGTACCAAGGCTTGCTGCACTGTGAGCACACCAGCCCTCCAAGTTCAAGCCGCTCGCTTAGCCCTCCGGTGATAAAGAGTGGACTAAACCAAAGCCTAAAGAAAGGAATACAAACGTAAATCCTGGGGATTCAATTATACATCAATAATTACGCAAAAAAGTGAAGAAAAAATAAAGTAACCAATTTTTTTTTCTTTACTTGCAGTGGCCTTCATTAGCCCACAGCCTCCTCTCTGGTTCTCACTGGGACTGCAAGTGACCTTCCTTCTCACGGGTCATGGCTCCTTCAATCATGTATACCGGCCCACTGTATGAGGAATTTCGACCTAGGATGAGCAAAAAAATTCAAGACCTTCCCTGCCATCACGGGTCGGCACGGTAGCACATTAGTATCATCATCGTCCTCCCCACACATGGTGGAAAATGCCCGGGTACGAATCCCGTCGATGACGCCAGGAATTTGTATTGGCTTTTTTTCACTCCGTAACTGAGTTAGTCGGTCTCAGGCGTAGATAACAAAGTTTTTTTCCCATAAACTGGGGAAAAAACTTTATCGTCCAGCAAAAAAAGGCAAATCTAGCAGAGAACACACGCAATTTACAAACACAATACACATGGGCAGTTGAATTAACATTCAGGGTGACCTTAATAAATATTATCGCCAATACATAAAAGCGGTTCTAAGAGTGAACTTGGGAATCACAGACCGGTTAGTCTGACTTCAGTGGTCAGAAAAATCTTAGAGGCAATGATTAAAAGTGCAATCCAGGAACATTTAGATAGATATGACATTTTAACAAAGTATTTGAATCCGTCCCTCATGAGAGGTTACTGTATAAGCTTGATCAGGTTGAGATTACTGGCAAGATTCTGAGATGGATTGCTGAATGGCTGCAGGCAGAAGGAAGAGAGTTGTGATTAATGGATATTCTTCACATTGGTGTAATGTCAGGAGTAGGGTCCTAGAAGGAGCGGTTCTTGGACCACTATTGTTTCTCATTTTCATAAATGACATGGACGAAGGGATAGAAGGTGTGATGTCAAAATTTGCAAATAACGTAAAATTGGTAGAGTCATTAATCATCAGTGACAAGCAGCACCCCTTCAGGGTGATTCGAATAGACTTCAGAGATCGTCAGATTAGTAGTAGCTGTGTTTTACCGCTGCTAAAGGCAAGGTCTTACACTTGGGGGAACAGCAACCCACAAATAAATTACACACTTTGTATAATTTATTTGTTCAATGATTTATCGAACGCTAGCCTGTGGAGATAAGGAGGTAATTATTCCAATGCATAACTCAATTTTAAGACCACATCTGAAATTCTGTGTTCAATTATGGAGACCTCAACTGACTTCTTTACTTATGTAAACTCTAGAAGGAAGGGGTTGAATCAGATTGGTCCACTTGATATCGATGGTTCGATTGTTGATGATTCCGCTCAGGTAGCTGACAAACTGAATGAGTATTTTGCATCTGGATTGACAGATGAAAAATTCTATAGGGAGGAGAGAAGAGGCAAGAAGCTTATTAAACTCTAACAGGGAGTAAAACGATTTTGTAACAACTGAGAGCAAAGTAGAGGAGAAATTGAGAAAATAAACATAAGGAAGGCACCTGGAGTGAATGGGATCTATCCAGTTATATTTAAGGAGGCAGCAAGGAAAGTGAGCAGGACCTTAGCCATGATTATGAAGGCATCCTTGGACTCAGGAGAGGTCCCAACGGACTGGAGATGTGTAAATGTATCCCCTATTCACAAAGGGATATCGAGAGGTGACACAAGTAATTACAGACCTGTTAGTTTAAATTCTATTCGGGGAAAAGAATGGAGTCACTGGTTAAAGAAGAACTGCAGGGTAATTTAGATAAGTAGTTATAGTTCATACACAGCATGGATTTGTTAAGGGGAAGTCTTGTCTGGAAAATTTGATTGAATACTATGATGTGGTTACAAAGGAACTGAATGCCAAAAATAATTTTGATATCATATACTTGAATTTCAGGAAAGGTTTTAATACTGTTGCACATGGAAGACTACTGTACAAATTAAAACAGTATGGCATTAAGGGCAAGTTGATGCAATAGATAAAGGGATGGTTGAGAGCGAAAAGAAAGAGAGTGGCAATCAATGTGCACTGCTCTTCGTGCACTAATTAGTGGAGTTCCGCAGGGTTCGGTGTTGGGCCCATTTTTGTCTTCTGTATTTATCAATGATATGATGAAGGTATATCAGGATTAATGCAAAGTTTGCAGACCATACGAAGGTTGGCAGGGTTGTTAATGGCAGTACTGACAGTACGGTACTGTAACAGGATCTAGAAAAGTTTAGCAGATGGAATGAGAGGTGCAACTGAAGTTTAAAATTGATAAGGAAAGTTCTGCTTATGAGTAGCAGTAACCCCAGAGTAATGTACCAACTGTGCGGTACTACATTCAGGGCAGTAAATAATGAACAAGACCTGGGAGTAATTGTGCCGTCAGATATAAAGTTTTCAGAGCAGTGCAGCTCATGTGGCCTTGTCAATAATGCGCAGAAACTTTGCTAACAGGGATAAGGTGGTTATCCCGTTGTACAAGGCAATGGTCAGGGCACACATTGAGTACTGTGTACAGGTCTGGAGAGCTCATTTTAGGAAGGATGTAGAGCTGCTGGAACGAGTACAGAGAAGGACAACGAGAGTAACAAAGAGGTACCCTTACCAAGAAGACTTAAGTTCTGCAAATTGTAGCCTCTTCAGTTTAAGCCTCTGCAAGATGATCTGATTGAACTGCATAAGGGCTTGAATGGTTTGAGCAGGCTCAGTGCTGATGGGATTTTTCACCTTGCTCAAATTACGTACCTAAGGGAGCAGAAATTCAAATTGAGGAAATACAATTGTAAAATACATGTGCGGACCTTTATTGATTGAGTGCTGGAACAAACTTCCATTTGTTTTTGTGAAAGTTGATAGCTTAAATAAATTCAAGGAAGAACTGGACAAACGTTTAGAGCGAATGGATAGGTGAAATGGGAGGTTTTTTCTGGGGGGTGGGGTGATGCTCTTTAAGCTTGCTTTCTTGCATCATACTAATGCTAAACTACATTCACGAGTGAGAAGTTAATAGGGAGTGGTATGCCAGACGTTCATCAAAATCTAACAGGGTGCTAAATGATTTTGTGATAACTGAGAGGAAGGTGTAAGTGAAATTGTTGGAGCTTAACGCCAAAAAGGTACCTAGGATTGATGAGATCTATCCAATTATATTGCGGGAAGCAGCAAATGAGATAAACAAACTACTAGCCATGGTTATAACAGCACCTTTGGATTCGTGGGGATGTCCCTATTAGTGGACATGTGAAAATATATCCCCAATTCACAAACTGGGATCTAAAGGTGAACTGAGAAATTGCCGACCTGTTAGCTTAACTTCTGTTCCAATGAAAATGAAATAGTCTCTTTTAAGAAGAAATGAAAGACCATGTAGAAGTAGTGCAATCATATTCAGGTCACAGCTTGAATTTGTTAAGGGAAAATCTTGTCTGACCAATCTGATAACTACTGTGATGTAGTAACAAAGGAACTGGATGCGAAAAATAATTGTAATGTCATATACTTGGATTTCAAGAAAGGTTTTGCTACTGCTGCACATAAGGGACTGCTATACAAATTGGAGCAGTGCAGCATTAAGGGAAAGTTGCTGTTATTGGGTAAAGGGTGAGTGGGGGAAGACAGAGAGTGGACACCGTTCTTTGTGAACTAATATTATTAGAAGATTCCTCAAGGGTACAGTTCTTAGTCCATTTTTGTTTTCTGCATTTATTAATGATATTGATGATGGTATGTCAGCCTTACTGTCTAAGATTTCAGGTGTGACAAAGATTGGCAGTTTGGTTAATGACTCTATTCAAGGTAAGCTACTGCAGAAGAACTGGAAAAATTAAGTTGTTATTTGTTATGTGTTGTTATTTGGTTTTTAGGAGCATTAGCAACTAAGGCCATATTGCTCCGGTGCAGTGGTCATTCCGTGACCTTTCCGCATACTCCGTATTTGGTGGTGACGGGCTCGAACCCCGGTCTAATCAAGAAGCGTGTGCTACGCACTGGTGCTCCTTCCCACCTGGCTACGGAGGCGCCTAGGAAAAATTAAGCAGATTTGCTGAAGCATGAGAGTGAAGTTTAAATTTGACAAACGTTTAGCAAGTACCTTGACAAACGCAAGGTATTGTATATGGGTAGCAGTAATCACAGATTAATGCACGAACTGCGTGGTACTACAGTACAATCAGAGTAATGGAAAATTTAAAAAAAAGTTTAGTAATTGAGTAGTCATATATGAAGTTCTTTGAGAAGTGCAGACTGGTTGCCAGGACCGCTGATTGGGTTTTGTCAATTATATTCCTAAACTTTGTTAGCCGGAATAAAGAGGTGATTTTCCCATTGCAGAAGGCAATGGTTAGGTCGCATCTTGAATACTGCATAGAGGTCTGGAGGCCCCCATTTTGGAAAGATGTAGATCTGCTGTAATGTGTGCAGAGAAGGATAACAAGACTGGTGCACGGAACAAAAAGGTGCGCTTAATAAGAAAGACTTCAATTCTGCAAATTGCAGCGTCTGAAGACTAGACACCGGCGATGTGATTTGATTGAGATATTTAAGGCTTTTAATGGATTGAGCAAGTTCGATACTAATGGGATTCCTCCTCTTGTTCAGACTACACACACGAGGGGGCATAAATTCAAATTGAGGAAAGGATGGTTGCAGGATAGATGTACAGCGGTTTTCCCTCAGCCAGCGAATGGTTGATTGTTGGAACAAACTTCCTGTTGTACATTGGAAGTTGGTGGTTTGGATAAATTCAAGGACTAACTAAAGAAATTATTGGAGGGCGTGGACAAGTGATGTGGGAAGGTTTTTCTTTGTTGGTTAATGTTTTATAGGCATGCTTGCTTGCATCCTTTGCGACTACTAATCCTAAATATATTCCATAGATTTAGTCTAACATACATTTTTCCAACTATACTGACGTTGAGTCTTCTCTCTCTCTCTCGCTCTGTTTGCTCCCATCTATTCTAAAGTGACGTCAAATTGGCCAACGACTCATTCAAGCGTTGTATTTTCAGTCAGATAGCAGTAGAAAATTATTGTAATACAGTGTAATTGAGGAGTGCGCAATTACTGGGTGTACTGTCTCATCCGAGATAAACTTCAGCAAGCAATAATTCAAACATATTCAAAAGCCTTTCTTAAACAGCAGTGTAATGACATCACCTGGAAATCTGCTTGCAACTCCATAGATCCATACGATGCATGTTTATCACCGTCGTCCCAAATAAGGAGAATTTACTTGCTGTTAGTACATCCTCTAAAGTTGTAGCCGATCTGTTTCTAAATTTGTTTGCTGCTGACTCTTTAGTAATGTTTTTGAATATGGGCTTCGAAGGAGAAAGTTTTATGGGCTTTGTTTAATACGGATTGTACAGATAGTTGGTCTAAGGCGAGGGCCTATTTTTCCCCTACTAGAAAATTGTGTTTTTCATTCCAAAATTCAGACTACCTGACCACAGAGCGCACAGTTTATATGTATTACATATTTGTGACTTCACATCAATTTGTTCACGTATCTGAAAGTCTATAACTCTTAAATCTACAATACTGCAATAGGAAGCAACCATCTTTTGTAACTTTTGACATGTCTACAAATTCTAACGAATAACTCATGGAAACCACCCTCGTATCTAAAGTAACCTTCGGAACATGAATTTTGCATCTCTAAAGGATTCTCTAATGGATAATGCCATTAATGAATTAGTGTGAGCAAAAAATGTTGATTTAGACACCAAAAGGATCCCACATTATCCACTTGACCTAGTTTTGTCACATTGACTGACGTGAATTCTCATCCGATCAATTTCTTGAGACTTGTTATCACTGTCCTCGCGAACTTTGTCTTTATAGACTTCATAAACATGTCACGAGAAAATAATAATGAGGAAGAATATCAAATTTCGACTTTTCCTATAAATATATCTTGGACATACCCTGTGCACGAGGAAGTAATACATGAACAGCCCACACATTCTACAGTACTTGGGAAACTACAGCAATGTCGCTATTGATAGTGGAACAATTTGTTACAGGGTCTATCCGGTTATAAAGCTGTCTACTTTCAAAACTAACTTGGCTCCAGTTCGTTCAAGGCGAAAGCCCTTGTACCCTAGTTTCTGTTCGTATTTTATTCAAAATGAAGAAATCTCCAGTTTTTAAGCTTAATTTCATCATATTGAAAAATAAATGGCGAGATTAATTTATTTAGGAAAAAAATTACAATAACAATTACAAATGACGCCACAGGAATGTGCTAAATTTACAGGACAGCTTAAAAATAAAAATAAAAAAAAAAAAAACACTGAAAAGCATCGTTATATCTTAGAAAAAATAAAGCAGGAAACATAAGTGATTTCCGGACGTGTTTGTTGTAGTATCCAGTTTCAGCGTTTATGTAGGAACAGGCTCGATATCACTGCTGACGCATGTCAAATGCTTAATTGGGTCCTCTTGAAATCGATCTCTTCTTACCACGAATTGCCCAAACTGCGATGGTTGTTTTCTTCCGTCTTTTCTACAACCCTTTCTTTCAATTCTGGAAGGTAACTGAAGAAGGAGTGAACTGTCGAGTCTGTGTCAAGTGGTTTTATTTGATTTTTAGTTCCGTGGTAAAACGATTCATCAAACATTTCTTTCAGTTCTTATCGCTCAGTACGAAAATCAGATCCAAGACCCGCAGTAAATCTTAATACTTGACAAGCTTGCAACAGTGGACCAATGTGTCTTAAATATTCACAAACAACAAAAATACACAAGGATTTTTCCCTGAAAACCATGCATAGAATTTTGAAAAGAAAATACTTTCGTTTTGGATTGCGTTAATTCTCAGAAGAACTTACTTTCTTGTAAGTTCTTAAGTTTAATCAATAAAAGTTTGGCACATAAGAAGAAAATTATCAGAAAATCTTCATAATCGAATAAAAGTCAGCTTGTTTTAGGTGTTTGTGAACCCTTTTTACAGTATGCTTTTTATTAAACTCAAAAAGTTAATTATAGAAGAAATTTGAAGCACAGCTGCTCTTGTGTTTAGCTCCAACATTCGACATGATTTTTAAGAACTCGTATTAATATTATACTAGAAATCCCTGTTTACACTAAACTCTCGCCAACTGCTGGAGAATATGTTTCTGAAAGGTACCGCGTTTGGCAAGAATATGAACCTGGAACAAAGGGACGTTGGCCCCTGACAGAAAGTAATTTAATTGTAAGTTTAAGTAAAGAAAAGTACATACGAAGGTAATGTTAAGTTACTATCAGTCTGACCAAAGCCTTTTGTGCCAGATTGCAAAATTAACTCTCCTAAAACCATTGAACTTTAGTTGCTGTTTTTCGGACCAAATAATATGCATCCAGTCCAAGCTTTTTTGAAACGTTGCCTGGCTCATATTGTTAACCACCCTTCCTTGTTTGCTGATGACCTGAAGGTCATCAGCAAACTTTGACCGCTTCTTGGACATCCTTCCATATCACGTATGAAAATTAAAAAAAAGAAAAGGGGGCTAAACACTGCGGGCTGAGAGACCGCACTTGTTTCCTGGTTCGCCATGAAAACTGACCATTTATGACAACTCTCAAATCTTTTAGCTGTCCCATGATTCAGTGTTGGATGGATTTTACTAAATGCTTGCTAGAAGTTAAACAGAAGTGTAGTCAGTTCAAGAATAACCTTAGTGGTATTTGCAATCAAGGTAAAGATAGGAACTACTTTCAGAATCGTGGCTGATTAATAAATTGCATTATTTTGTAAATGGACATAAGTACATCCTTGGTTTGAGTGCCCTAATCTGTGATTTTGGGAGGAGAACGTTTGATAAACTATCGGTTTATCATACATTTCTATCTTATTTTCATAGGCACCTTCCTGACTAACAGGAAAGATAACTCAAAGACACGAATGTGTCAACTGAGTGGCCGAATGCATTGCGCATGTGTAAATTTTTATGAATATTTATAATTGCTCATAAAACAATTACAATAAACCGTTTTAATATCACAGGGTGGTTCAAGCACGAATGAGAATTTTTCATTATTAAGAAACAGAAACAGATGCGAAGTACATCATCAGTTAGGGAGAAACGCAGCGATGTTCATATTTCCTGTCTCCTGTCATCCTGGCTAAAATATCCTCTGGCTACAATATGCTTTCCCAATGAGTTGTGCGCATTACAACCAATTACTGTTATCCTTAAATTACTGTTTTTATGAGAAAAAGTTTTCTTGGATCAAGAGATGATTGAAAATTTAATTAACAGTAATACATCTTGTAGTTCGCTTTCGGTTAGGAGAAACACAGAGAGTAATTAAACATGATGGAAAGACGATAAGTCTTTAGTAATTGTCCTGCGACTTCGCTAATACTGATCTACAGAGCCTAATAGTTTTTATTGCTCGAAGCGATAACAAAAGGAAATTGAAAAATTGAGAAAGGCGTTATCTATTTAGGTATGACAATTGATAGCTGTAACTCAAATGAAACCACGAAAAAAACTTTTTCGAACACCGCTACAAGTTTTCATTGTCGAATTCGAGTTAGGAGAAAACTTAATATTGTGAGAGCTGAACTGTGAACATCGAGCTCATCCCACTTTTGTGTTGGGATTAAATTTTCATACGCGTAATTCGCCAAAGGACTGTTCTGTGATAAATATATATGAATGTATTTGTATGTATGTCATCAAGGGCGTAGCTTGATAACAGGCAACAAAGCGGAACGCGACAGTGACCCGTGTGGAGTTCTTCCACAGAATAATGTCCTCTGCAGGTAATATAGTTTCTACCTCTGTTTTTCTCATATTGCAGAAATTTCATTGCCCAAATTTTCATTTTAAATGTTGCTCTGGAATTAAGGAGTCATTGCACAATCTATTGAACAATCAACCGTATCGATCTCTATAGTGGCCAAGTTGATATCCCACTTTCCCCGACTGACGTGCAAATATGAATTACTGTTCGCCAACAAAAAGAGGGCTTAGAGGAGAACAGGTATCCTGTGTGTTATCAGCCACTCAGTCTAAAACACTGATGGATCCAATATCTTTCTATTACAGAAGATTTAGGAGAAGTCCGATTGGCCTGCCTCCCTAAAATCCACTGATGCACACCTTCTCGATGGTAAGCCCTGTTACATCACTTAGGTGGCAACGAACGTGTAGAGGTTCTCTTCAAGACGCCTGGTCAGCGTGAAGAGAAAAAGACCAAACCCTCCAGCATATGACAGCACGACAAAACAAATGGCCCTCAGTCCCCAGCGGCTTTCACTCCCCCTCTTACAAAGGTCTTTGAGATAACAGAAGAGGAGAAAAAGCAGTATGTACTGGAACTTTGAGCTTCTGCAGACTGCTCAGGACAAAGATATCGACGAGGAATATTACAACTTTCTGAAAGTGATAAAGTCCAAGAAACCTGTAGGGAAAAAGAAATCCAAAGAAGAAAAAATTAGTCAAGAAACACTTGTTATGATGAACCGAAGGCGAAAAATGAAGAGCAAGATAAACACTGACAAGGAAAAAATTGAGTATACTGAGTCATGCAAAGCCATTAAAAAGAGACTCAGAGAGGACATAAGGAGATTTAACACAAGAAAACAGAACAAGCATTAAGGGAAAACAAACGATTTAAATCAGAAGCCATCAGCAGTAATACGTACAAAAAAAAAATGATACTGAAACTGAAGAATAGCGATGGTTTGCTTATAAATAGCAGAGAAGGCATAATTCAAATAGCAGAAGACTACTATAGAGAATTATACAAGGAGTGAGGGAATGAAGCCAGCAGTGGGGAAGTTGGGTTGCAAATTAGCAACACATACGACATACCCGATATTCTTCCTGATGAGGTAGAACATGCATTGAAGAAAATGGAGAATCAGAAAGCCCTGGAGGAAGATGAATTTACTGTAGAGTTGTCAAAATTAGGAGGAAAGAGCATAACACAGAAATTGCCAAGAATCATCATAAAATACGTTAGGAAAGGCGTGACACCTAAGGAGTGGAATAATGCAATCACAGTTTTGCTGCATAAGAAAGGAGATAAATCAGAAACTGGAAATTATAGACCAATTAGCTTGTTATCCCACATCTACAAGTTGTTCACAAGGGTCACTACTAAGAGATCAGAAAGAATACTTGATGAGAATCAACCGAAAGAGCAAGCTGGCTTTAGGACAGGATTCTCAACTATGGATCACCTTCACGTAATATCACAGCTAATGGAGAAAGCAAATGAATATAAAACACCATCCATTATGGCTGGAAATTGTGGATTATGAAAAGACAAGACATAGATACTCCACATATTATGATTTTGAAGGAAATATATGAGAGTGCTATCTCCTTTATTAGATTAGACAAAGACAGTAGGAAATTTAAAATCGAGAAAGGAGTTCGACAAGGAGACACAATATCTCCGAAGCTGTTTACTGCTGCCCTTGAGGAAGCTTTCAGAAGATTAGACTGGTCGCAGAAAGGAGTCAATGTGAACGAAGAGTACCTAAACCATTTACGATTTGCAGATGACATTGTGGTCATAAGCCACGATCCCAAAGAATTAGAGGAAAATCTTAATCAGTTATGCACAGTTAGTAAGGATTTTGGACTAAAGATGAATATCGCTAAAACAAAAGCAATGATGAACAAGTATGCCACAGAAAGGGAAATAATGATTGAAGGAGCAGTAATGGAAATGGTGGAGTCATATACTTATCTGGGACAAGTTATTAGTTGTAATAATGATAAATGGCTGGAAGTCAAGAGAAGAATAAATTTTGGATGGATAGCATTCAGGAAATATAGTCACATACTGAAGAGCAATATCCCAGTTTGTCTGAAACGTAAAATAACGAACCAATGTATACTCCCCACCATGACTTATGGAAGTGAAACTTGGGCACTCACCAGAAGAATGGAAAAGAAGCTGAGAACTACACAGTGAAGAATGGAACGAATTATATTAGGAATCAGACTGTTAGATAAGAAGAGAAACGCATGGATTAGGCAGCAAACTCAAGTAAAGGACATTCTTATCAAAACTAAAGAACTAAAATGGTCTTGGGCAGGACACATAGCTCGAAGACATGATGACAGATGGACTAAGAAAATAACAGAATGGTACCCAAGAGGAGCTAGAAGTAAACCTGGAAGATAAAGGCGGAGATGGATAGATTAAATTCATGAGTATGTGGGTAGTAATTGGATGGCCAGTGCTCAAAACAGAAGGAACCGGAAAGTTGCTGGAGAGGTCTTCATCCTGCAGTGGATTGAAAATGGCTGATGATGATGATAATGTTCGCCAACAAATACAGGCCGAGAACATGGAAATTTAGGCATGCGACTGTTTCGTTAAATATTCAACCATGTTACAGACGCATCTCATTCGTGAACTACAAAATGCAATACGTCTGTTAATTATCGCTCAGAAGAAGCTGAAAATGCCATCTCAGACATCAAAGATTACCCTAACACGTGCGTAATGGATATGTACTCAATTGGATTCTGTCTTGGGTGGTACCTGAAGCCTTCCATTGGATATGAAGGGTTTGTTTGATTTTGAAAATTGGGGTCTACTACTCTCTTGTTGTTGTTGTTGTTGGGAGATCCAATTCTTTCAGTAGAATCATATAAGATACTTGTGCATCCATCTTGTAATGAGCTCCACTTTGAAGACTTGGTCGCAGTTCTCCAGAGGATACAAAGGTATGGTTGTTGCTGCTCCTCCCAGGTATTTAATAGGGTTGATGAAAGTAGAAGAGACTGCAACTTCTGTTCCACATTATTAGGGGGGGATTAATATGATACAGTTGGCAATTTGAGAGTTACTATAATTGGATCGTGAAAAGAGATAAATTACGTTTCTGGTTGAAAATGGACTCTGCAGTTTACAGAGCTCAGTGGTGTCCACCTCGAAGTTGATAACTTCTAGGCAAGCTTGGCGAACATTTGTTAATATTCATTAGAATGTGCTCTATAGACTTTACTGGGGGTTGTACGGGAATTAGCGACTAAGGCCATATTGCTCGGTACATGCTGTAAATTGCATGTGTTTGAGGTCAATTTTCTGTTTGCGGGACGAAAAACATGAGTTTCCAGGAGAAAAAACCATGCTACCCTCGCCTAGATTAATTTGTGCATCACGTGCCATAGTCTAATATGTTCTGCTTGCACCGCCTTCCTCTTGCCTTCATTATAATATTGAGTTAAATTTTTAATTTTTAACCTATAATAGCAAACCTATATGAGCAAAATACTACAAGTTTTCTTGAATATTTCATCCCTATCGTGAAAGTCAAATTGCTGTCTGTCCTCCCCACACCGGGTGTAAAAGACTTAAGTTCGAGCCCAGTCGATAACATGAAGAATTTTTATGTGTCTCTTTCACAACGTGGCAGAGTTAGTCGGTCTCAGGGTCATGAGAGCAGCATGGATTTTCTCCAGGAAACAGAAAATCGACCTCAGAACACAAGGAATTTATATACAATATACATGGAATAATAAATTAGTTGACACAGATTTTCTTTTCATGCATGACAAAACCGCTGCAGATAGATCAGTGGCGTTGTCACTGCTCTATCTGCAGTGAAAAATGTGGAGGAACATCTTGAAACTGAAGATATCCAACGACCGCAGTGGCCAGCACGATCAGCAACCTGAAATCCGATTGAACATGTGTGGGACGCCTTGGAAGTCGCATGGGATGCCGACAGTCAACTCCTCGGTCACTTGGTGAGCTAAAGTCTGCGATGTGCAAGAATAGAATTCGTTGCCACAGAATCTTATAGGCACCCTTATATCGAGCGTGATTCACCGCTGTCAGGTTGTTTAGTCGTTTCAGAGGATCATACGCCATACTGATGTCATGTGACCATATTTTCGAGCATCTTGTATCGACTTCTGTAATGTGACCTTTTTAGTTATTTTATTAAACCCCTTTAAATGTCCATTATACCTATCCGAAGCTTCTCGATGTGTCTTCATTTCATCGTTATTCTCTGGTATACCATAGTACCAAATTTTGTCCCGTTTCGACCCAAGCTGCATGGGTTACACTGTTTTTTATGCATGTTCTGTTTGGTCGAGCAGTGTATAATTGCCTATATTCTTCGATCAATTTGGCCTTTAATGAACGAAAGCACCGAGTTTTGAGCGGGAAGAAATCATGCACTCCTCCCTAGAGACCGACTACTTTAAGAATAAATTACTTTATACTGAAACTATTGTGTGGCTGCGTTCCTTGTTTCATCTTCTTAGTTTCTGGCTCTCGTGGGTAGCATAATTGGTATAATTGCCGTCCTTCACACACCGGCTGGAAAAGACCTGAGTTCGAATCCCGTCAATGACTCTAGGAATTTCTATGGCTGAATTTTTCGATCTAAGACGATGGCAGCATGGTTTTTCCTCCCGGAAACTCGGGTTTTTCTTCCAGCGAACAGTAAATCAACACCAGAACACACACGTAATTTATAGTGCCATATATACGGTGCCATACAACCTAAGTTGCTGATACGCCTAAAACACAGTGGTTACGATCTCTGTTATCAACACCATATTGAAAAAGGGCAGTGTTTAAATCCCGTTAAGACGAAAAGCACTTTGACAGAATAGAGTTTTTATTCTCATATCACAGTTTTACTGTGTTTTGAGAGTCTAAATTAGAAATTTTAAACTAAAGTGAAATTCCCAGATGGTTCACCCCTGTGCTCGTTAACAAACATACCACACTAACAGTTGAGCTCCTTTGCTCTTCAGGTGGTGAATCTGGCAAGATGGTAATTTTCCAACTGGTTCCATCTCCACTCACACTTGGAGTGTCGACTTCACCAGAAAAAGACAAACCGATCCTAGAAAGATGCAGTTTACAGACATAACACGCTACACAATGACTGGAGCTGTTTCTGGTTACTCCAACCATGATGCCAGGACGAATAGTTTGAACAAGTATAGGCGAATAGTAGTCCTTTCTTTAAATGGATGGGTCTTCAGAGCGGGAGAGAGAAGAGAAGAGAACCTCCTTCCAACATTCAAGCCACAATTGGGTTGATTTGCCTGTTGGGGACAGAAAATAAGTGTCGAAGAACAGAGATAGTAGCCCTCGACCAACTAACTTGGCCACAACGAGCAATAATAACAGCTTAATCTGCAAATAGTCAAACTGAACTAAGATTCAATCATTATACCCAAAGGTGTTACTGTTTTTAATTAAGTATTCATTTTTTATTGATCAATAATTAAACATATTTATCGTTTAGTAATAAAATATTTTTGAGACGTAGGCTATACTTAAAATTATTTTAGAATGTGTTCAGGGTTAGTGCCATGGTTATCTTTCTATAGATTAAAATAATTTTCCTCCTCCCCCTCTTAGTGATATTTATTCAGCCAATGGGAGAAGAGGGATGCGGAATACGTGGTAATACGTAACAGAAGCTTGTTTTACTGTGGTAAAACAAGCTTCTGTTTTAGCTTGATCATGCTAGATAAACCTCGTGCTCGCGCTTTGTTTATCTGGCATGACCACGCGGTACCATTCTTGATTTCCATATGTAAAGTATTTATGTATTCATAGCTGAGGAAGAGACACACACCGTGTCGAAAGCTTCTGTGATTTTATTCTTTCCTGGTAGGTACGCCAGGTTCTGTGATCAGCTCATGTATGCTTAACTGGTATAATTCAATTTTTCATCTAATTTTCTAATCGAAGCAAATACAGCTATTACTATTTTTGATAGTAATAACAGTACATACCATACGGTTGTTACTATGAAAAATAGTAAATTATAGTATAACTTAAATAAACTATAACTTTTTAAATTATACTATATATTGTTCCCAATAGAAATGAACTGAATAATTCATCAGGTTTCGTTTCACATATAAAAATTATCCTTGCAAATCTGCAACTGTTCAGTCTTCATTTAATATCTATGGTATTTTGTTTTGTTTTTTATTTGTTGTTTTATAATAATAATAAATGCAAAAAAGAAACACTCCCAGGTGGCACTGATGGCAACAAAGTAACAGATTTTATTTAAACATTAAACTACCAATAAATGCACAAAATATTCACACAGGCACATCATATTCCACATGGTTACATTTTAACAACTCCTGAACATACTAATTTCCTTTTCGAAAAGGAAATGCGTAATGACCTGCGCACAACTGTGCGCAATGAGTTAATATGGACTAGAATAGAATACAACCCAATAATTTACCTTTACATGATTTGTACTATGAACTCTGTTATTATTACTACTACTGACAGAATAAAATAACAGATGAATAGTGTGCTACTCGCAAATATGGTGGACGTGCTGAACACTTACAGTAGTTTCACGACGAATTATTTAAAACTACATTGAACAGAAACCACGACACCGTTGTAACTGCTTTGAGCGCAGTTAAATTAATTATTTTTTCACTATTTTTATATACACTATAATAACTGTAAAACAACTATACAGATGTACGAATGGTTAGTGTGACATGTGCCCAGCAGATGGCACTACGGTATAATGGAATGATCACGCATAAGGAACGTTAGGTTAGAAAGCAAGCTTATGTAGCATCAACCAAATATCTATTCCCTCTAAAAGTTCGTCCAGATCCTCATTGAATTTATTTAAGCTATCAACTTCCACAACGACCGATGGAAGTCCGTTCCAGCAATCAACTACCCACTGGCTAAAGACAAATTTCCGCACATCTATTCTACAACTGTCTTTCCTCAATTTGAATTTATGCCCCCTCGGGTTCGTAATGTGGGCAAGAGGAAGAATTCCATTAGAATTGAGCCTGCTCAATCCATTCAAGGCCTTATACACCTTAATCAGATCCCCTCGAAGGTGCCTAGTCTCCAGACGCTGCAATTTGCACAACTTAAGCCTTTCTTGGTAAGAGAACCCCTTCGTTCCCTCACCAATCTTGTAATCCTTCTTTGTATTCGTTCAAGCAAATCTACATCCTTCCTTAAATAATGCCTCCAGACCTGTACTCAGTATTCAAGGCGTAGCCTGACCATTGCCATATACAAAGGGATAATCACCCCCCCCCCTTTTCCCTACTAGTAAAATCCTGTATATCATTGAAAAGACTCCCATGACCTGCTCTGGCACCTGTCTGCACTGCTCAGAGAACTTCATATCTGACTGCAGTCCCAGGTCTTTTATATTTTCTACCACCCTAAGTGTAGTATCACACAGTTGGTACGTATCTCTGGGGTTACTTTTATCTATATGCAATACTTTGTGTCTCTTGTTGAAAAAAACCTACACAACGCAACATCTCTAATAACTAGGCAGCTTAGAGATGGCCTGACAGGTCTAAAAGGCTACGATAAAGGACAGTAAAATAAGTGAAGACGAAATTTTTATCGCTATCATTTATTGTGAAAATTGGCTACAACCAGTTGTAATAAAGTCCAATTACAGGAAAAAAATTTAGACTAAATTGAGGGAACTCTAACTGTCGTATTGACGATTTTGTAAATCACCTCCTACCATTCCCAGTACACTACACTTAGTGCTTCCTGTGCTCATCCATTAAAAGGATTCTAGAAGAATTCTGTACAGTCTTGATGCCAAGAATGCTCCAGGTACTGATAGTATATCTCAACTTGTCTTCAAAACTTGAGTTTAATCCTGTCCTGTGTGGCCTTTTTAAATTTCTTATTCTACTGTTGTTTTTTTCTGTTTGGAATTTTGCTCATATCTAGCCTGCTCCAATAAAGGGTAAGAAATCCAATTATCGTCCAGTTGCACTTATTTCTAAGTAATGGAGAAATCCGTTAACTGCTAACTCATAAACTATCTAGAACCCTTAAATTTTATCAATGATCTCCAATATGGATTCCGTCAGTGTCGATCCATTGGTGATCCATTTGTGAAAAGGTTTCACAAATGAAATTTGTGACTCGACATTTCAAAGGTTTTCGATCGTTGACATAAAGGTCTTCTAAATAAGCTCCCATCTTATGGTTTGCCAACTGTTTTTTTTTTTTTTTTTTTGTAATTGGATATCCAGTTTTCTCTCTGACCGCCCACTGAGGGTGATGGTAGATGAATCTCTGTCTTCTAACTTCTCCACTAACGCTAGTGTTTCCAAAGGTTCGATCCTTTCTGCCACTCTTTTCCTCTTATAAATTAGTGACTTTCTTCCATTTACTGGAAACCCTATCCATAGTTTTGCTGATGATAACACATTGCATTCCAGCTTCCACTTTGCGAAAGAAACCTTGCACTGCAACATTGAGGTAAAGATAACTTACTTGATTTCAATCTTTCTAAAACTCAGTCCTGTCTTATATCTCACAAAAAGGATTCTTCTGCTCCTATGCTTATCTTCGATGACACTCCGATTTCTAGGCAAGATCATATATTTCTATTTGGAATAATGGTGTTACCCTGACTTCTAATCTCTTTTTACATATGCACATTACAAATATTGCTTCCTCTACATCTTAAAAACCCGGTTTTCTCTTTCGCCCTCGGTGTTACTTTCCTTCTGAATAGCTACCCATTCTGCACAAATCACAAATCCACCTTACCATGGAACATTGTTCCTACGTCTGGGGAGATATCCACATAACGTCTCTGATGTTTCTATACCCCATTCAAAAGAGGGCAGTAGTTTAATTAATGACCCATCTCTTACAGAGTTTCACTATTCTCTGTCTCACAGACATTCTGCTTCTGCTATGTATCTATAGTTATATAGATACTTCCATGGGCGCTATTCTTTTGAACTGGCTTCTGAAATTTCTCCTCTCTTCAAAATCAGTCCGAACACGTGCTGCAACCAGTCAACATCCATTTACTGCCCAACTTCAACCTCACAGCACCAAATTTTCTTCTTCCTCACTTATCCCTTCAACTTCAGCTTTCTCTAACAACTTTCCTGCACATGTACTCTTGAATATTACAATCTCCAGAAATTCCAGTCTAATGCTAACAAGTAGTTTTTATCTTCTCAAACTTTAACCCACGCACGGTACTAAGACTATAGGTTCTAATAGCTTTTGTGGTTAACGTTTTCATAAAAAATGATTTCTTTGAGCAAGCTTGTTAATTACTCGAATAGATTACCTCCATGGGCAATTGAGGATGAAGAAGAAGCTTGCAGAAATTCAGAAATCATCTGGACATCTTACATACCTACGCGAAGAGGGGAAACAGATTATAGATAGTTTATTTTCTTTTTTATAATTTAAATATATATTGTTTTTTATTTCTATTATTATTTTATTGTTTATATTTTTTATATTTATTTTTTGGCTGATGCAGCTAAAGCCTGTGGATTCTTTGCAATAAGTGACCAATAATATGCTGATCTCAGTCTTTGAACTTGTCAGAACTTGTATTTAATATAATGGAAATACGTCCACTTTGTCTGCATTCATAATTTAGCAAAATAATAATAATTCCCCAGATGTTTGAATCTACCATCTCTACCGAAATTGTTTAAGTGGATGAATTTAATTTTCCATCTGATTTACTGATAGAAGAAGAAGCAACAGTGGAGATCGTAGTGGATGAACGAGAATCCAGTGATGGTCTCATAATTCGCCTACGCCTTCGCCAAGTTCTGACTTTCTGTAATACTTTGAACTCTGTGAAAGCGAGTAATATGTAAACACCTTGGGTACTGTTGAAGATTATAAACAAATACCATATGACATCGTTGTCAGCAAAGGCAGACACAAAGCCAAATATCCAGGTTAATCCCATAATCAGAGCCAGTTTAAAGAATAATACGAATTGGACTCGATTATTTTTATTTGTATTTTCGTATGCAACCTTTGTAGCCAGAGATGTTCTAGCAATTTGTACGGAGGTGGTAATAAAGAAAAAACTGTTTAATGCCAACAAAATTCCCATCGGAGCAGCAAAGAACACTAGGAGTGGAATTCTCCTTGAAATCCAACAGAGACGTCGTCCATAATCTGCTTTGAACAACGGGAAATCCAATCCCCAGTTGAAAATGAGTGTTATTCCAATGATGATCAGTGGTGAAATCCATCCGAAGAAGGAGTACCGAATAAACTGCTTCTTCATAGTGGATGTTTTAGTGAGTTCACCAGTGCAGAAAGTCTTCCAGATATCGTAAGCAAGAACGTTCATCCAAAAGAATGATGCCAAAAAAGAATAATGCAGAAGCACTCCTAGAAAGATACACAAGTCATAAAATTCTTTTCTGTTAATGCCAAAAAGGAAAATAGATTGCGCGATAAATAGAGAAATAGAGAGAAACAAAATAATCTTTGGAGGAAGTTTATTAGGCTCGGGGAAGACTAAACTCAATACTATTTTAACTAGAAGCGCCAAGAGTGATAAACCAATTCCTACAATGGTTAAATAGGTATGGGCTTCACCAAATTTCTCCAAATATTGAGTTTCTTCTGGAACACATATGAGAATAACAGAAGAATTAACATCTTCGTATTGTCCCTGCCTGAGAATTTCACCTCCGGGCATGAGAATCACGGTTCCGTTTGAATCTTTTGAAAAATGTTCACAAGTGACCTGCATCTTCCTACAGTCCGAATTTAAAAGAGATGTATCATTCGAAGAGTGGCCATTTCGGGTTCTGATGCAGATACCATCAACATTGACAAACTGCTTGCCACAGAGCAGATTACGACATGTTTCTTGGAAGACGTCGTACACTTGGTGTCCAGGACAACGTCGTTTAACCCCCACAGTATCATCCTGCCCGTTAAAATCGATCATAAGAGGAAGGCTGGGCATCGATTTTGCTGGAGTAGAAAACGTTGTTTTCTCCTGCTCTGGGCATTGCAGACCAGATGTTGGTACGCCGTTACAGGAAGCACAATACTTATTCCTGTAACGAACTGTCCCATTCGACACAGGCGCGTAATGTGAGTAGCATTTAGATACTATTTCTTGTTGACTAAGATCGTGAATGGCACGTTTTGAGCACCGTCCTATCTCTTCGGGAATGCACGGCTGTAAAAAGTTGGAGACAAACTCAGGAGGAGAGAATCTGAGATTGTCGCAATTGTTTTCATATAAAAGAGTGAGTGGAGTACTTTCACAATGTTCATTTGGCCACTGCGCAGTCCAGGCAGCAACGTTTAAATCATTATTACACGCCGCACAAAACAGATTTCTGTAGGTGTCATTGGTGATCCGACTACTCACGAGAACTTTAAGCAGAACGTCGCGATCAGAAGGGTGTTCGCACTGGAGACGAATCTCTTGATCTTGCCACGAATCCAAGCAACGAGAAATAACATAATATGACTTAATAGTAATGTTCGCGCATGACCATTTCGGACGAAAGTCATTAGGCAACCCTGGTACACTCTTGTCCAGGCAACAGTTACCGTAGTTTACACAGTCGTTGGTACAAGAACAGGAAATTCCTCCCCTAGTTTTAAATTTCCGTTTCGTATTTCCGCATATTGCATGTTGATCTGGGCATTCCCCACCACTTGATGACAAAGAAGTAACAGATTCACTTGAAGTGGAGAACCTTCTTCTAGTTAATGTAGGTGAGGCGGTGACCATGGATTTCCGCTTTAAGTAATTGAAGCTAGAATTTGTGACGTCATCTGTGCTATCTGGTGTGTTAGGCTGAGAACTTCTTAGAAAATTAACCACTTTCGCTCTTACGTGAGATGATTCTGGTCTCTGCCATATAGCCGAAAGGTGGATGTCTTCCTTCTGTTCTGAACCATTCACCGAATTTGACAATGACTTTTTTGAATAATTGAGTATTTCTGTCGGTAAATTTTGGATCTGACTGATGCTTCCAAGGAGCACCAAAATCATACAAAAGGCCATCTTTGCTATCGAATATCACATTATCGCTTTAAAAGTGCATTAACCCAAAACCTTGGAACATGGTACCTGCAAAACAAAAATAATAGATAATGAATATATTTGACATTCAACTTTTAATGGACAGCATATTCAAAAATGACTTAAAATACAAAAGACAAAATACACTTCTTTAATCTGTCTCATAATAAAATAGTCTACTAATTACAATACAAGATAATGTATTTACTTGTCGAGGAAGACTAAAAAAAATTAAGAACACCATGAAGGATCCGATTTAAAAATAAAAATTAAAGAGATTTTTAGAACTAAGGAATAAATAAAATCAAATTTAATTAGCCATAGTAATCCAACTTGCTTATAGATCAGTTTAATTCTTTTATTTCTGATTAAATCAGTTAACGTTGCCTTAAAAGTGCTAAAACAACCTTAATATTTAATATTAAGAACATCGTGGACATCTTTGCGAAGTTTTCTCTGATGTCTCTCTCTTTTTCGTATCAAACTGATCAATTAAAAGAAGGATACATATATATTCTGCTCGTAATTGAAACCCTCCCACCTGAAGAAAAAGGACAGAATTACCTCAAAATTCTGGATAACTCATTGTGATGTATAAGGACGTAAACGATTAGCAGGTCAAGGCCAATCGGCACAGTACAACTTACAAAAAGGTATCTGTTATATGTATACTTGACAGAATTTGAAGATGCTATAAAATATGAAAGGCCACATTGCGTACATATGAAGGACTTTAAAAGGGGTCGGATAATTGAGTTGTCAGAAGCTCGATAGTGAACATAGTAAATCGCCGATTTTGTGAGTGATAATGAAGCTGTTAGAACCTAACGCTGTTGGTAACAACCGGCACAGAAAGGTACTAGAACACGTCTGAAGAGCCCTTGGTGGCATAAAAAAGAACTTCAGAACTGATCTGCCCAACTAATAACGGGAAACAACTACCGCAATCCGATAGATTTCCAAAATCATAGCACCATTCCTATATACTCATTCGGGAAGCACTAATGAGTTCCTTGGCTTGCACATTCACCAGATCTGTCAGCCTCAAGCACATTTCGGATATGATGCCAGTCACTGACTTCCGCTTCTCAGCCCTCTACAATTATTTGGATAGCACAAGTACAAGAATGTTCACGCGTAATGGAGAAGATTACGAATGTCACCTTCTCCATTACAACGTTTGTCCGCGTGTATTGCTGGAAGCCATTCTGAATACTGATGTGCACCGCATTTAGGATTAGTATTAGCATTGGCAAATGATGCAAGGAAGCAAGCTCATACAACATCAGCCATAAAAACCTTCCCACGTCACTTGGCAATCTACATTCCAATACTTTGCCTAGTTCCTTTTGGAATTTATCCAAGCTTGCTTACACAACATACCCACTTCAACAACAACAGATGGACGTTTGTTCCAACAATCAATGACCCGCTTGCTGAAATCAAACTTCCACACATTCTTCTTGTAACCATCTTTTCTCAATTTGAATTTATGCCCTGTCATACGTGTAGTCTGAGCATGAGGAAGAATGCAGTCAACACTGAGCTTGCTCAGTTCAATCAAAGCCTTAAACCTCAATCAAATTACTTCGCAGGTGTCTAAACTCCAGGGCGGTAATTTGAAGAACTGAAGCATTTTTTATTGATAAGAACTCCCTTTCGTTCCCATACCAGTCTAGTTGTCCTTGTCTGTCCGTTCCAGCAGATCGACATCCTCCCTAAAATGAGGTGGGCAATCATCTCCATATCCTTGCTAGAAAAGTTCTTGTATATCATTCACAAAACCATATGAGCTATCCTGGCAGACTATCTACATTACTCACAGAATTTCATATTTGACTGCACAATTGATTGCCCTGCAGGGTAGCACAGTTGGTAGAATCGTCGCTTTACTACACCGGGTAAAAAAGACCTGAGTTCGAATCATGTCGATGACGGAAGGAATCTTTATGGGCCTTTTTTCATAACGTGGCTGAGTCAGTCGGTCTCAGGCAATGTTTGCATGGTGTTTTCTCCCAGAAAGTCGAGTGTTTCGTCGAGCAAAACAGAAAATCAACGTTAGAGCACATGCAATTTAGAGACAACATACACGGTGCAACATGGCCTTGGTCGCTAATGCTTCTAAAAACCCTACAATAACAATACAATTACCCCCAGGGCTTTTCCATTTTCCACTATACTGTGTAGTACCACAGAGATTGTAGAAATCTGGAATTACTACTACCCATACGCAGTATCTTACATTTTTCGGTGCTAAAATTCAGCTTCCATTTCCCAGCCCATCTACCTAACTTTGCTAGAATCTACTGCAATAGCTTACCCTGATTATTGTCAGTAACTACCCTGCAAAACTTTGTACCATCTGCAAATGTGGACATTAAGCCTGATAAGTATTTATTAATGATATCGATGGAGATCGATATCATTAATAAATACAGAAAACAACAATGTGCTCAGCATTGTACCCGGAGTGGCTACGCAAATAATATTAGTTCACGAAGAGCAGTGTCCATTAATAATCACTTTCAGCCTTCTCCCACTCAATCACCCCTTTTTCCAGAGCCGAAACTTGTCCTTAATGGAAGCCTCACTTCTCCAATGTGTGCAGCAGTCTTTTATGGGTAACAGTATCAAAAGCTTTCCTGAAATCCAAGTACAAATTTTTGTATATGATATCAAAATTATAATTTGCGTCCACTTCTGCATCACAGTGTCCAATCAGATTGGACAAACAAGCGCACACCTAAACAAATCCGTGCTGTGACTGCAGTACAATTGCAATCCTGTCTGAATGGTTCTGCATTAATTCTTTAACCAGTGATTACACTAATTTCTCTGGAACGTAATTTAATCTATCAGGTTTGTAATTCCTGATGTCACCTTTTGATCTCCCTTTATGAACTTGGAATGCACTTGAACATCTCCAGTCCATATGTACTTACCCTGAATTCAAAGATGCTCTCATAATTATGGCTAACGATTTATTTACTTTCTTTGCTGCCGATCTTAATATAATTTAATAACTACTACCCTAAGCACCTAATTTATGATTAGATTCAATAATTTCTTTTCCATTTTCCTCTCAGCCATCACAAAATCACCCTGTTAGAGGTTTGGCAAACTTCTGAAATTCCTTTCCCTAAAGAATTCCTTATATGTGAATGTAGATGCATCATACACATTCAACTGAGCAGAAACAACAGTTAAACCATCGTGTCAAGTGGACTTTGTGACCAACCCACAAAGTCCAGTCAACATCTGGGAAATTAAAATCCCCCATTCTGATTTACTGGCTCACTCTATTTCCCTGTTTAGTCATTTTTGCTTTCTTATGCCACACCAAACTGGCTCAACATTGCACGGTCCACCCGACCCACCTAACACTGCCTCGATTCTTGCACCCCTTCTGTTCAAGTGTATCCCTGTAAAAGATACTGAATGAAAGAGACCTTGGGGTAATTGTACAGCCGTCATGAAGTTCTCTTGATGTTCCCATCATATTGGCTAAAGGTTTGCTTACTTATTTTAATATAATTGGACAGATCCCATTAGCCACAGATGCCTTATTTATTTTACATTCAGCAATTTCTCTTCCGATTCTAAAATCATTCAGCTTCCCTTTATAGCTTAGTGTTTTTCTTAATCCTCTACTCACATGTGACGCGTGTGCTTCCTTTTGTGAAAATAGTGTTCCCCCGACAAACTTGCATTTATCAAAACAGTCTGGTATTGAATATCAAGTGTCATTTAAATGTTATCATGAACTGTTACCCACTTAGAACTTATTTACCATGCCATCAGCGCGTTGCCTAATGAGTATCATCAGTTAACGAATCGACCTTTGTCACTCTGCCAGCAGACACTAAATGTCAAAGCTGTGAAGTATTTCGGGTGGGTAAGATGGCTTGGTGACAGAAATAGGAGTAAAAATGTAAAAAGAAACGCTACTCTGGATTGGAAAGCAAAAATAGAAACGGAAAGCATCGATATACGCTACATTAATCAAAGGAACCGAGGAAATAGGGCCAACACACGAGGTGAATTGAAATACAGTGCACGGTGTCTCTGTAAACTGTTTTCAACATAAGGTTCATGTTCTTTTGGGGACTAAAACCAAATTAACTTAAGAGAAAACCACGAACTTTCGATAGGGATCCATTAACTTGGCCGCTGTATTTTCACCAGGCATATATTGCAAAAGCAAATTCATATTCAAAATACTAACTCACGCAATTTAAAATACCTCTGAATATAATCGAATTTTGACAGATGGAACAAAATGAAACGAGAAAAGGAGTACATCCATTCAGAAGAGTTGTGGCTGTTGTTGTTGTTGTAGGGTTTTAGGCACATCAGCAACTTAGACCATATTACACCGTATTTATAGTCTGTAAATTACCCAAAATCAACCGCGGGAACATTATACGCTAATGGAAGACATAAGGTAATGTCACCATTCACCTCACCCCAGGCAGGCTGACATTAATGACCCCTGACATGTGAACAGTTGAAATGGATAGGGAGAGGAAATTGCAAAGGCATCCTTAAATGAGCTGACTCAAAAGATAGTTGACTCATAAACTGACTTTTGAGATAAGTGGGGGACCAACAATTATCAGAAAAACACTTCATATAATGATCACCTTGGTCGCGTAGTTGGTCGTAAGTAGAAGGCGTCTTCCAACAGTGCATGTTATGGCGATCCTAGCATTGGACTTAACCGTAATGGCAGAATGTGATAGTTAGTGCCAAATTACGCAGCACAGTCCGAGCATCAGAAGGACGCATCTAGGGATGAAATATCCCCAAAGAACAGTTTTACTCTGGTTGTATTGTATCAGCAATGAAGTTCAGTGGTGAGAGTGTAATGGTGTGGGTTTGTTTTAAATGATTTGGATTTGGTCCAATAGTTGCGTCTAAGAAACCATGAATTCAGTTGTCTATTGGGATATTCTGAACGTATTCTGCCTTACTTAAGTTGTGGAAAATCTTTGGAGATATCAGCATCACACAATGTGGTGAACCATTCGCTCTCAGCTCAGGTCTGAATATAAATGTAGTAGAGAACTTTCCAGAACTTTATGGAGGAATGGAGCAAGATGTCTCCCTATACAATTTTTATAATTAAAGTTAAATGGGAGTCATACGCGAAAAAAAAATATATTTTTTATAAAACTATTTTTTTTTTTTTTTTCATTTAGTGTGCCAATTTAGGATACTTCGCTATGGCAAAATGTGCATCAACCAAGCAAAAAATTGGTCCAAGAAGGAAAAGACGCTGGTGTTTTCATTCAATCGAAAATGAAATTTTCATGCATTGTAAACAGGTGGTCAGGAAGATATACGTGACTTGTCAATGATTTTAAAGGCTTTGTGCCTCGTGGGTAGCACGTCAGGTGTTCCCCACACGGGTGAAAAAGGTCTGAGTTCGAATCTCGTCAATGATGCGAAGAATTTTTATAGGCCTTTTTCGAAATATGGCTGAGTTAGTCAGTCTCGGGCGAGGATACCATGCTTTTTCATCCCACAAACAGCAAATCCACCACACAACGCACGCAATTTACAGATGATATATATGATGTAATATGGCCTTAGTTACTAATGTGCCTTAAAACCTCACAACAAATAAACAAGACCTTGTTAGAAGGAAGAAGGGCGTCATTGTCGCACTAGTTAGACACATTTGGAATATCGTGTTCAAATTTGGAGGCCACACCTAACAAAAGACAGACTCGGAAGTGAGTTCAGAGAAGGGTTGTCTGACCACATGACTTTCTTCCATTGTTCCACTGTCCAATAACGACGTTCTGGGGATCACTGCAAGCGGATTTTTCTGTTTGTCTCTGAAACAAGAGGTTTTCTCTGGATAGGCAAGTGACTGCCAATACCCAATTTCTTCAATTCCCTGCGCGCGATATGAGTTGAAATAGGGTAGTTCAAGGCTTGGCTCAATTTGGTAAGGAACCTTATTTCCTTAGTGAGTTCTTATTATGTATCTTTTAGAAGCAATAAAGATTTGTACTGTAATAATAACTGGGAAATTCAAATGACTTTCGGGAATTTTTTTTTTTTATCCAAGGTTGGAATGGACCGGAAGGAAGGTCGAATGTCATCAAAGGATTTCCTAAATTTTGTATTAGATCTACTGCAGTCTGCACTCCTTTTTTAGTCCAAGATATTAATTTCTCATTAGCGAATGTTAAATCATTTTTTAGTGATCGCATTTATCTTCTACTGTCATATGTCCACTAGTAGACGATGCTAACAGCCCAACATACTTCCTTTCCAGTCTCGATAGCTTCGTTTACATTTCTTATCTTGTCATTGCCTTTCAGAGATTTTTTTATTCCTTCGATCCACGCTTTCGGCACACCTGTAAAGATTATCGGTTAACTTTGAATGTATTGATATTGGTTTTAACTTGTGCCCACTTCAATTTCAGAGATAAAGTAGAACGAAAGATGCAGTCTTACATGAAAGAAAGGGTTTCTTGCTTCACATTACGACATCCAAAACAAAACTAGAAATTCAGAAGTCAAACAGAAAACTTAAGCTTTCTTGGAACTCTTAAGAACAGTGGACGAAATTATAAATTTTCCTACCCCCACGTGGTGGTGGAACTGATAGTATGGTGGTCTCGCTACTGTTTAAGAAGCTATTTGCTTAAGAAACAAGATGTTCCAAAACTCTGTTAAAATTTCATTCACGCAGAGTAATAATATTCAACAAATTATGCAATTCTGTGGAACCAAAACGTTATTTAGTTCCAAAATGATGGGGTGATGATGCTTGTCGTAAGACACCATGGTTCCCAGAGTTTTTGAAGCAGAGAATCTGGGGGTCAGATTTATTGCGTGACTTTGATTAACATACCAGGAATGTGTTGAATGAAGAGGGAAAAAAACTCTAGTATCAAGTTTGCAGCTTCGATACGAAACCCTGACGCTGCAACTTTGATATAGCAAATTCATTCGGTGCAAATGAAATTCATCCATTTTCTAAACGCAATCCCACGAGTCTTCCATCCAAGTGCTCCTCTTGCAAGATGAAATCACTGAAAACACAATGAACTCTTGTGAAGCTTCTATATCGCATTATCGCTTGATCAGATTCTCTATCAGATTTGTCTTCTCTATCAGAGTTTCTACATCTTTCCTTCCATACCCCGGCACCGGCTTTTAAGCAGAAAGCTCAAGATTAAAATTAGCCACAATTTATAAATGAGTATTGCCTGGATTGAGCTTTGGACAGTAAAGCATTAAACATGGCTATCCGGAACAGATTGTCTGGATGGTGGATTGAACCTAAGTGAAACTGTTTTCATACACTTATGCGATTTTTGATGTAATCTCCTTAAACATCCCTGGAAATTTTACACGATAGTCCGTACCACGAAATTTTACACGTTGAGTCCGTACCACGATTAATGTAGGCTGTTTTGTGAGCTGAACACGGACCTACTCATAATTTTTCAGACATCTGTTTCTGTAAAATGATTTCTGTGGTCTATTTAGCTGTTTCTGGACGAAAAACTCGAGCTTTCGAGATAAAACCATACAACCATCGCTCGAGGCTCATTAATTCAGCCAAAAAAAGTCCATACAAATTTTTCGTGTTATTGATGGTAACGAATTCGAAGTTTCCTACCCGGTATAGAGTGGACAGTCGTTATATCCACTGTGTTAACCGTCAGGGAGTTGCCTATCTCGGTTTAATATTTATAACTAGGAAGTAATTTTTAACGTCCATTGTTAACATTCTCCCCTCTTCATGTGGAAAAGGCCCGAATTCGAATCTCGTTATTGACAAGAGGACAGCAAGTTTCCCTCCCCTTCGGAAACTCGGATTTTTCGTCCAGCAAAACAGACAAACCGACCATTAAACATAATACACACAGGTAGATGAAGTAATTCTCGGGGTACCCTGATATGACAGTTTTTATAACGATGGATTACTACAAACGATTTTTTTGGACTTATACTGATTTTTCAGTATCATGGAGAACTTTTTCTTGATGTTAATCACGACAAAATCATTCAATCGATTTTAGTTCATTGAGATTCATAAATACGTCGAAATTAACTTTGGTAGGAATGCCCTTTGTATCCACATCTCCCTTGGTACATTTAAATACTGAAAATTTTAAACTTCCAAATCGTATTTACGAAATGGAGTAAATTCGGGTAGTTAAGGTGATTTTGAAGCTATACTGAATTTCACTACAGCTTCTAAGCAGTTTATTGCAGAAGCATGGAAGTATCTTTCGCTGTTACCAAAAGTATATTAAGACAAAAAAAAAAAAAAAAAAAAAAAGTATCATAGGGCCATCCGAAAACCAATTCATCTGTTCATGTGTATTATATCCTTAAATTGCATGTGTTCTTGGTTCGTTTTATTAGATGAACCGAGTTTCCGATGGAAAAAACATTACTATCCACGCCTGAGACCGACTAACTCGGCCACAGAATGAAAAATTCCCATAAAATTTAATCCTGTCATTCACAAGATTCGAACGTGGGGCTTTTCTGCTCTATATGTGTGTAGAAAGATAATTTTAACCATGGTGCTGCCCTCTGTGCTTGCCCTTGTGGGTAGCACAGTTGGTAGAATCGCCATCTTCCCCATATCCGGTGGAAAAGACTAGAGTTCGAGTCCCGTCGATGACGTGAGGAATTTTTATGGATCTTTTTTCAAAACTTGGCTTAGTAGTCGGTCTCAGGCGAGGGTAGCATGGTTTTTTTCTTTCGGAAACTCGGGTTTTTCCGTACAGCAAACAGAAAATCGCCCATAGAATACACTTGTTGTTGTTGTAGAGTTTAGGAGCTTCAGTGACTAAAACCACATTTCTGTTTGTTAGACGATAAACCCTAGTTTCCGGGAGATAAAACGATGCTACTGTCCCCTGCGACTGACTAACTCAGACACATTGTGAAAGAGGCCCATAAAAATTCCTCACGTCATTGACGGAATCGAACTCAAGTCTTTACCACCCGGTTTGAGGAGGACGGTGATTCTACCAAATGTGCTACCCACGAGGGCCGAAAAGAAATGGTTTCTTATTCATCCCTTCAGCAAGTGCTTTGAATGAGTTGGTGATTCCATTGAAAAATAAACAAGGGCAACAAATGTGTCCAAGTTTGTGTGGGCATAAAGGAAAATGTAACAGTGAAGGATTTCTTTTAATAATCGAAGAATAACTCTGCAGTCAACCCTCGTACATAGCTGGGATACAGTACCTCACACCACGTTTTTTTCCTTTGTGATTTGCAATACACTGTATGTAAATGATATTATCATGGCTGTCGAGATTAAGATTTGAAATCTAATTTTTTGCTAGTCTCCAGTATTATCTAGACAAGATATTTGTCTTTTTGGAATAACCTTGATCTCTAAGGTTGCCATAAATACAGTACGTACACTGAAGGTAAAAATGTACAGTTGATTTACCGCATCGTTTGTCATTGTGTCATTTTTTCTTTGAGAAAGATTGTATCACTCGTTTGAAAACCTGCATGGTCACAGGTCAGCAGCATGTCGACCTCCTATGCTATCATATGAGGTCTCCTTAGGAAAGAAACGCAGTCGACGCCATAATATTCATTCATGATGGTGTACCATCCTAGCCTTGGGCAGCAGGAGTTAGTAAGTTTCAATTGCGGATTGCATTGTAATTTCTCTCGAGGGTTTTTCGTCCAGCAAATGACAAACCGAACGAAGAATACACGCAGCTATGGAACAATAAATGAGAAATGATAACTTCCCATTTTTTGATTGATCTGATTTTTCTCCTATTCCATTATCGAAAGAGATGGCGCTCTACGTTGTCTCCGCTGCTTCTCACAGATGTTACAAATTGGATGGTTGGAGATCCTGCTCCGAACACTTCGTTCTACCTCATCCCTCAAATGCACAATTGGACTGATAGCTGATAACTGATGTATCCTATCAGTAGACTAATTCACTCTCATGTTCCTGGAATTAGTTCTATACAATTCTAGCATTGGGACATAACCTGTTCGAAAAATCCATTCGAAGAATTCACTGCATCCATGAAGGAATACACATGGTCTGAAATAATTTACAGATACCCGTAGCACCCAAATATTGCACCATTGGTATCAGGAGGCCAATGTGCTATATGCATTATTGACACTTGACAGGATGAGTATATGAACTCATTATATTTTCATCATATTCTGGTCCTTCCCTCAGCGTGCAAAAGCGGGAACTAGGATTCGTCGGACCAGACAATGCGATACCCCATCCATGGAAAAAAACACTACGAGCTGTCCATCCTCAAATATCTCTTTGGAGACTACTGTACTGGCTTGATATTTGATTGATTGTAATCTTTCTACTGCATCGAAAAAGAAGTGTTGTCAGCCTCCGTTAGCTTCTCAAATTAGGGAGCTGTTTCTAACCTCAGGATCACTGTTGGCTGGATGTTATTTGATTATTGGGAAGAAAAAAAAAAGTCATGTTATCCGAGAAAAACCTCATCCACCCATGTGTATTATATCCATATACTGTATGGATATACAGTACATGGATATCTTTTCTACTGGTTGACGTTATTGACTGCGCCAATTATTGGATCGCATTTAATGACGTCACTTTAACTTGTCTTCCATTTATATTTTTGAATGTCAACGAGTCTTATGCAGGCCTGCTTTTTCAAGATCATTCCTACTTCATTCTTTGCAGCAGAGCAAAGGACGGGAAGTTGTATTTCTAGATTGGACTTCGTTTATTTACAAAGCAGGTAGTGCTCAAAGTCTGTGACGATAAGAACAAAAGGTACATAAAAAGAACTTGGGAACCATCAAGAGAGGCGAAAATGACATCATCGTGTACAGAAAGGTGTGTCGTGAAAGGTGTGTGCGGTTGAAGAGGAGCGAGAAACCGCGATAATTTGATTATAATCCGAGAAATACTCTCACTTCCTCACTAGACTTATCTGGGGCACAAGTGGTCAATAAAGCATTTGAAACGTCCTAAGCAGTGGCAAACTCTCACACAGCCACAGAAGCATCAGGGGATACAATGACTGATTGAGTAAAGTTGTGTATCAGTGAGGCCCAAAATTTATAGTTTCACCTATGAATGAAAATTTATTAATGAAGAAGGATCCATGCACTGAAATCCGTCCTTGTCTAGCCAGTCTCCTCTGTACTGTGTTTTTATGTTCGTAGGTATTTCCAGTTCAACAGAGAGAGCAGACCAGATAAGCAATAATAGTACACTCCACTCCATCCAATGGGTATTCGATGGAATTCAAGTCTGGTCTAAGCTAGTTGTTTGATTTCGTTCTGCCAAAACCAGGTTTTTTAGACTGTTTGATGGAGCATTATCGTGCTGCATTATGGAAGCTGAAAACTGCCAGAGTCTGGGCACCAGGCTTTACACCAGTTAGGCCAGAGTCCTGACCACAAAAAACAGTCCAATATCGTGACACTGCCTACTCCAAATTTATTGTGGACATAATAGGCCGCTCTAGATGACATTCCCTAAGAATTCTATAAATTCGCGCTCAACCATCTGATCTGAATGTAATGCAACTCGTCTGTTCATAGGACTAGTTTCCGCTGTTCTAAGGTCAAATGCGACAGGCAGAACTGCAAGTAACGTACTCTAGAATACTCCTGTGGACAACCTGAACTCCAACGTAACATTTTCCAAGGACATCGTTCGACTCACTTGCGTTACTTTCTTCAGAAATTGGCTTTTCTGATTCTTCCGTTATTTTGGCCTGTCTGACCATTTGTTCACAACACGCTATATTAACATAGGCGGCTAGTTAACGCGGAAGAGCCGTTTTCCAGGAGTTTCAGCTGACTGGGTTCAAGCCCACATGACTGCTAAATACGGATAGTGATTATATTCTTGTGAAAAGTATAAACCCTTCAACCCTATGTGATCATGCGTAGTATATAAAGAAATATTTTACCGACAGGCGTAGCCAAGAAGTCAAGCGTGAGGATATACAGTAGTACACGCGTTTGAATTGATCGTTGTGCAATCCCGCGGTATTTATAAATAAGATGATATTCTCATATTTTCTCTAACTTATGAACTCCTCTGTCCCTATACCGCCATTGATAAAGCAGAATTTTATTTTATTTATACACAGATTGATCACTGAATTATGACCACCTACCTAATACTTCGAAGGTCCTCCTTTTGCCCTCAGTATAGCAGCTATCCGATGTGGAATTGATTCAACAAGATGTTGGAAGTGTCCGGGAGGTATGGCCAACCAAGCCGTGTGTAATTCGGTTAGGTATGGAGGTGATTGGTTTATCCAGACGCCTGATATGCCTTTCCATAGTGTGCCACAAGTGCTCTATGGGATTGATATCGGTGGAGTTTAGAGGTCAATCCATATGCTCAACTGTGTTCCTCGAAACATTCCTGCACAACAAGTGCCCGATGGATCGGCGCATTGTCATCTTCGAAGACATTATGGCCATTCGGGAAAAGTATAACATAAGTGGGTGTACACAGTCAGCAAACAGTTGACGATAGCGGAGACCACTGATACGTCGTTCCACACGCACCCGGGGTCCAAGTCCTTACCAGTGAAACATGCCCTACACCATACAACCGCCTCCACTGGCCTGCACTTTTGATACCATGCATGATGGATCAAGGACCTCATGTTGACGCCAAATCTGTACACGGTCATCCACGGTGTTGAGTAAATAACGTGGTTCATCCGACCAGCATTCCCCAGTCTTCTAACGTCCAACTTGCATGCTCTTTGCACCAGGCGAGTCTTTTACGCCGATGAACCTTGGTTAGGAGAGGATGCCGTCGGGGTCGTCTGCTGGTATAGTCCATATGTGCGAGCGTGCGATGCATGGTCATGCCAGATATTGTTCCGGGTTGGCCCATGTTGTCGGGTAGTCAACTCTTCAAAAGTTCTGCGCCTGTTCGCCTGTGTACGAGTCGTCGGACCAGGCGCTCACCTCTAACATCCACCTTTTGCTGACCTTTACAATTTTGCCGTCAGGTCGTTGTTTGACCATTTGACGCCAGTTTTGGTACCCTTTAACTACGTCGGCTCTCGAACACCCCACCAGTTCAGCCGTTTGGGAAATCGAGGCACGAGCTCGTCGAGCACCCACAATCTGTCCTTTATCAAAGTCCGATAAATCCTTCCTTTTACCCATCACACTCGGAATTTTACTACTTACTCAACCATTGACACCTTATCTATGCTACGTAGGTTGACTAACTCCCCACTCTCGTACCTCACATGGTCAACGGGTCACATTCAGTTTTCATAGGGGTGATCATAATTCAGTGATCACTCAGTGTACAGAGAGTTTGAAGATTCCCCTTTCGAAATCGCCTACAATCGACTCTTTTACATCTCTGCTATGGCCTCGCTCTTTTAAATCTGTTTGGGTGCATCTCACTCACTCACCTTTCACCACACTGGAAGGATGTCCAATTACTTCTGGTAGGGTAATAATACTGTACATTGAGCATATCAGTCTTGTTCTTAACTGTAAATAATGGTTTATTTTCCTTTCATATGAGAGATACGTATTATATTGTATTATGCCTGGAAAAACTGGTTACACTGAAGGCGATATCCTGACACTGCCTTCAATACAACATAACTAAATCAGACCAGGATCCATGAAGGCTACTGAAATTTCGCTGCTGTTCATGACGCTAAGGCATTACAACCATGGTTTTTAGAGCCATTCTGGATTTCATCATGATCTGGAATTTTCGACTTGAATCCGATAAGAGTACAAATTATCGCCAGAGTTTAATGTTTGGCAAGCTACAATAAACAACTTACTGTTGAGTCTGAAGCCAGATCAGCAACTAGTATTTTATTGGACATTGAGCAGCAACCGGTATTTTATTGTGGATTGAAGGACTACTTAAAGGAGCGATCATTTCGAATGACAGTGGTAAATTTTATTTGCTCACAATTAACTAACGAATTGTTTACTAACAAACAATCAATAAATTTAAGGCAGTACTCAAATTATTATGGGCACAAGGATCATCCATCTTAAAAGTAAAGGAATACTTTAAAGAAGTAAATCTTCTTATAGAGTTCTAATAACAGGACTTGATTCCATGAGTTTCAGCTACTAAGCACTTTTAAGATAGCGCACTTAAAAGCATAGAAGAGGAAGTCAATCCATAATCCCGAGTAAACATTACCATCTCACAGCTACCAGAAACACGGGCTTATGCAGCACGTGACATCACAGCTTGTACAACTGCTGTTGCCGTCATCTGATACTCTATTCCATACATGAACTGAATGTACAGATAAGAAGAGAAAGCTGCTGTTAAAGTAAATGCGCAGCACGTGCCTCCTCCCTTTTCAAAACGCATCCGTCATTAAATCTACAGTTTAAAGAAATCCGAAAAGTTATTGAAAATGGGCCACCTCACTCATCACAATGAGTACAGAGTACAGTTGCAGTAGACAGCCTCTTTTATTACGGTCACTGAAGTTAGTGCAGGCTGCAAAATTTATGGACACGGGCTTCTTTGTGTGTTCAAGATAACGAAAGACTTAACTGGGAATCCCAATTTGATACACTGATAATTGCACTGCCAAAGGACGTTTCTTCAGTGCGCATTTTCGAAGACAAAGCAAAAGTGAAAGTGAACTCAAGAATTATTTAATTATTGGCGAGATGTTTCAAAGCACAAGTTTAAATGGGAACATTTCATATTAAAGACATTAAGGCCTCTGGAGTGGCACAGAATAATAAATGGACATAGTGAATACTTCGAAGAGGCATGCAAGAAATATAGATGGGATGGCGCGTATAGTTCAGATATGGTGGTGCTTAAAATAAGAGGTGTTTGGGTGTCATTAATTCTATGGAACTCAAAAAGACGCTCTTGTCTTTCCAAAAGATGGAGTCACCGGTTAAAGAAGCCAGATGTGGGAAACCACAGGCGGCGACTGACCCTAATACTATGCACACTATGCATACTATGGTTAAAGAAGCATTGTAGGATCATCTAGACAAGACTGCAATTATAGTTCAAACAGCATGGGTTTGTTAAGGGGAAATCTTGTCTGACCAATTTGATTGGATACTACGATGTGGTTGCAAAGGAACTGGATGTAAAAAATAATTTTGATATCATATACTTCGATTTCAGGAAAGGTTTTGATACTGTTGCACATGGAAGACTACTGTACAAATTGGAGTATTATTATTATTATTACAATGGCATTAAGGGCAAGTTGTTGCTATAGATAAAGGGATGGCTGATTGAGAGAAGACAGAGAGTGGTAATCAATGGACACTACTCTTTATGGACTAACATTATTAGTGGAGTTCCCCAGAGGTTCGTTTTGTGCTGTTATTTTTTCTGTATTTATCAATGATATTGATGGGAGGTACATCAGGCATAATGTCGAAGTTTGCAGATGATACAAAGGTTGGCAGGGTTACTAATAACGGTAATGACAGTATGATACTGTAACAGGATCTGGAAGTTGGGCATATGGACTGAGAAGTGGCAAGTGAAGTTTAACATTGACAAATGCAAAGTACTGCATATGGGTAACAGTACTTTGCATAAGGGTAACCGAAGAGAAATGTACTAACTATGTGGTTCTACACTCAGGGTCGTGGAGAATAATAAAGACTTGGGGTAATTGTGTAGTCAGATATGAAATTCTCTGAGCAGTGAAGACAGGTTGCCACGACAGCTGAAGGGGTTTTTTCAATGATATACAGGAATTTTTCTAGCAGGGATAAGGTGATTATCCTTTTGTATAAGGCAATAGTCAGGCCACACTGAGTACTGCACACAGGTCTGTAGGCTACATTTTAGGAAGGATGTACAAATTGTTGGAAGAGTACAGAGAAGGGCAAGGAGATTGGTGAGGGGAACAAGGGGTTGCTCTTACCAAGAAAGGCTTGAAGATCTGCAAATTGCCGCGTCTGGAGACTAGGTACCTGTGAGTGATCTGATTAACGTTTTAAGGGTTTCCATGGTTTGAGCGAGCTTAATGCTGTTAGGATTCTTCCTCTTGCAGTACGCACATGAAGGGCATATTTTTTTGAAATTGAGGAAAGCCAGTTACAGAATAAATGTGCGGAAATTTGCCTTTAGCCAGCGAGAGGTTAATGGCTGGAACAAATTTCTATCTCTCGTGGTGGAAGTTGATTCTTTAAATAAATTCAAGGAAGGATTAGACTTTTGGAGGGAATGGATAGGTGAAATGGAAAGTGGTTTTTGGCTGATGCTGTATAAGCTTGCTTCTTTGCATTATACGCCACTATTATTCAAATGCTAATATTAATGCTAAAGACATTTTATCATTTTAGATCGATCTTAAGTTTTATGAATATGAAATGTTAGTGTCGTGACCAACTACAGCACTGCTGGAAATAAATTAGTTTAGCCCTGTATTTAAATAAAGGGATATTTAAAAGTCACCACATTACAGTTTATGTATTAATATGCAAATTCTTAACAACAAGAAACTAAGCACATAATGCAAGAGACATCGCTATATTCTGTTCGTAAACCTTTATTCTTTGGTCGATTTGCTTATTTTGCTGGATGAAAAGCCGGGTTTCCATGTGAAGAAAATCCATATTTTTCCATTACAATTCGAATATTTTGGGATGCCAAATTCACGCTGCACTTCCTTAGATAACAGCTGCTTGAATGACTTGATAAATACAAAATGTTATTAGTGGGACTTCATTTCCGAGTAGGAGTATTCGGCTGGTTGCCATTTGGCTTTGCAAATATTAGTTGCGTAGTCATGCGATGCATTTTCTCGCCATCAAGCGTCATCCATTTTGAAGGTAAGTGATAAGTTAACTTTAATTTTAGCCGAATAGGTCGTGTACTCTCAGATTTACTGAATTGTTGCTTGATACGTGGAATCCGAATTTTCAATCAATACAAAAAAAGATTTGTATATATTTAAAGTCATCAAATGCATATGAAGTATACAGAACACTACCAAAAGTATCTGAACACTAAGAGAAACAATAATGGCGATTTACAGCGATATTTTTAAATATATTGTAGGACATTGCCTTTAATGCAACACAATCTTCGGAACCCTATATTTACTTAAAATTCTGGATTCAAATTATAATGGCTGTTCCAGCGCAAACAAAATTAAAATCGTTGTTTGAGAAGACTGCGCGAAGTGGCATTTATGTCGTTTCGAAAAGCTTCCGCACACGAAGGGCACTTCACTTAAGTCGTTTCACAGTTATATTATAGAAGCTATCTATTTTGATCACAACAGCTGTTGTCGCATGACACTTGGGACACATACCCCCTTCAAAGCCAAGGACTGACAGCATTTCAGATACTTTAAGCCCAATGTTATGATTAATGACAATTTCAAACCTTTGCCGAGTAGATGCGTGACTTATCTGGAAGAAAGCTTATAACAGGAGCACGTGCTGTTTAGAGGGCTGTACGGAACACGCAAGTAGCAAACATTTTTCTCAATTTTGTCTTCTAATTGGATCTCTTTGGACACACATCACCAAAGTATCGACTCCCCTTTTCACTCACAAGTGCTGATACAGTTCACTTGAAACGTGTCAGCATGTGAAAGCTACTCCATTCTTATTCGTCTCATTTTAGAATAATTTTTCATCAATCCATCTCCATTTACTAAGCCATTTTATATCTATATGTAGAGGTCGGAAAATGAATCGTAAGTAGGGACGGCACTACGAAGCTCTTATCAGGGGCAGCTTTTGTACAGACTACGCAGTTGTAATTCGAGGAAGTGGAGCCGGCATTTGAAGTATACATGCGAGGGTTTGGTTGTTAAATATTCATCTTTGTGTAAAGGGATGAGAGGTACAAAATAATGTATAAACACCTGTTTAATATGACCGCATCGTTCACAAACAAGGAGGAAGTTGGACAACCACCAATCAGAAGAGTATTTCATCAGTGAACACAACAAACGTGGGCATTCATCCGTGCAAATAAAAACATTCTCCCTCATCCGTCCTACACGTGATCAAGGTGGTACAGATCGGAATAACAGAATAACCGAAATGAGCAATTATTTCAACTCCGTAACCCACATAATTATATGCGTTTGAGTATGGAAGATTCCTGGAAAATCCTTACTACCCGTGTGTTGTCTCAACTGAAGAATATTTCCCTTCTGGGAACGTTTACCTGGTATCGAATTAGTCAACTGGTCATAGTGCATGATACCATGAATGCTACGTACTACATTTGGTTACTTTCTGGCCATTGTAGTGGGCCATATGGAAATTTCGGCTTTCCTCTGCACAAAGGACCACTCACATGGCGGCAGATCTCAACATCAGACGTCTTCCTGCCATCATTCACGAGAGAAGACGCATCTTTGCCGTCAAAATGATGGTTGGCTTTTTTCAGAACCAGATTTTTGGGTTAACTGAGGATGGAGGATCCCAGTACCAAGCCTTAACGTTATACGATCGGTTCTTACCCTTACAAATGAGTGCAGTACATACACTCCTTGGACGGCGACCTATACAAGTTCGCAGTCGAAGGCAGAACGTACTCCATCGATTTCCTTCTCAGGACCACGCCACAGAACATTAGAACCTGCTCTTGAGGACATGTACATCACTGCCATGGATTCATCACTCCAGTGTTCAAACCTTTCTTTAGTCTTTATCCTTCTCATCTTTGTTTATTATGTTGTGTTATTACTTTTATGTAAACCCGTGGCTTGTAGCCGTGAAGGGTGCTGTGTGCAGCAATGTAACTTCTGTAAACAATAAAGAGTTCTTCTTCTTCCTCTATATTGCTATTGTGGGCAATTCTGTATGCTTTACATTGTACTAATTCCACGGAAGCGGTCCTTTGCAGCAGCCAGAACAAAGTTGCAATCTCATCCCAGTGGAATGAGATTTTTTGGAATGCACATAGGGTAAGAACAATACGCCCATCTTCGCTGCTCGCTGTGGAGATGCTTGGAGTTCAATTCGAATTCAAGACGGGAGATATCTTCACAAGACGAACCAATTTTCTGCTCAGGTGAGGATTTCATGGTGCCTCCTCTCAAAATCTGAGGTTTATCTAAACTAAAGCCACATAAATTGTTGCGAAGGATGTTTGTAAACAACCAACCAGATAAACTCTCAACACCTGCCAATGATTTCCCAATCTCATAGTAAACAAATGTCCCTGTTAACAAATCTAACAACTTTACATAAAAAGCTGTGAGTGTGCATTTCTTACGACGCACGATACATGTTGAAACTGTGGTGTATTCTACTTCTACATAGTTTTAGATAAGTCACTAAGAAATCGGTGATAGACACCATTTACTGGAAATCCCTAGGATTCAGCGACGTCACGTACGAGCATACTGAGACATTAAAACACCCAGAATAGGAATTTCTGTTTAGAAAGAGCTTCGGCATCTCGAAAGAGCCGTGTTTGTTAGGATGTATCCTTAAAAGATATTCGGCATCATATCAATTAATCATGAAGTGTCTCCTTGACAACCGCGTACCAGAAAGCTTAATTGAATTCTTGCGGTCATTTCTGAAGACATATTACTGAAGATTTACGATCTACCGAAGCGAGGGACGGACACAGCTTGAAGAGAGGTCGTGAATGTCTGTGGTTACATTTCACTGCTGGATGCGCACGAATTGTTAATTAGAGGCGGAGGTCTGAAAATTGTTACGAGCTACCCAAGTAAAGTGAGATTCAATTCTATTTTTTTGCAACAGTAGTGCACAAAACCAGCTCCATCGTGATAGTGTCATAAGCTGCTGGATCTAGTTGCCCACTAAGGTACACAAATCTAATAAAAAAATAATATTCAGACAAATTAATAGCTTTGTTTATTTCGGGGTACGTATTATACTTTATTAATAGAAAGTACAGCTGCGCAACGTGCCACTCAAGGATATGCTACCATTGGCAATAATGGCTGTCCCCTCCCCAATCTGCTCTTTCCTTGTACTCATCTTTCAGCTCTTTCCTTGTACTCATCTTTCAGCTAACCGCAGTTACTCTTATAAATCAAACCATTGCCTCCTATCATTCCTGCGCTAAAAGAGCTCACCACTCCTATACTCATCTTCGATAACGCTTACATTTTGAGATCACGTATTTCTGTTAGGAATTGCTTCTTCTAAATAAAAAAAAACAGTCTGCATGGTAGTACAGTGGTATCGTCCCAGTCCTCCCCACACGGGTGGAAAAGGCCAGGTGTTCGAATCCCGTTGATGGGTGGTGCACACAAAACCTCTCTCAACTTCCAGACTCCATTCAAAACTGACAGCTTAATTAATGACCCATCTCTTACATTTCGCTCTTTGTCTGAGTCGTTCCCTTCCTGTTGCCTGCCTTTTCTATAGATACTTCCATGGGCACTGTTCTTCTGAACTGGCTTTTATAATTCCCCTCTTTCTTACAAAATTAGTTCGAACACGCGCCACAACCAGTCAGCATCCTTTTACTGTCCAACTTCAGGCTGACAGAACCAACTGTTCTTCTTCCTCATTTATTCCTTCAACTTCCGTTTTTAGGAACAACTTTCCTTCACATGTATTTCCTAAAAATTAAAATCTGCAGAAATTCAAGGTTAATATGAAGAAGAGAAGATGTGAGTGCCATTCGTGTACATTGTAAATATGATAGCATGTTACATTTTTAATTTTTCATTTTATATCGTTGCGTAAATAATTAATTATATAATTCAGAATTGCAACTTCACTTACATCTATGTGCATCTAGTTGCAATAAAGATTTTCTCTCTATCATCTGTCTTCAAAAACCTCCAACCCCACTGTATTAAGATACTATAGATTCCAATACCTTTGGTGTTCCGAATTTTCATAAATATAAAAAAAACAGATAGATGTCCTATGAAGTTTTGTAGGATAGTTTATACTTAACCACCTTAATGCTGTTTGCCACTGTCCCCAATGTCGCTCAGTTCATGACAGCACACAACCCCAAAAAATGCCCTCTGGGTGGAAAGACCCTGAGTTCGGATCCTATCAATGGTGGGAGGAATTTTTATGGGTCTTTTCACAACGTGGTTGAGTTAGTCGGTCTCCGGCGGGGGTAGCATGGTTTTTCTCTTGGATTCGCTGATACTCATAGAACTCAACAACAACAACAACAACAACAACGTTAAACAAACGGATTTCAGAGAATTAATATCTTGTAGAAGAGAAAGCTGATAATGTTACAATTTTCAAGGTAATTATAATAAACACTTCAAGTTTATTATAATAATAATTATTATTTGTAAATCAGTGCACCTCAACAACTCCAAAATCCTCATTCTGCAACTGCACCGTTCACATGTGAACATCAAAACGATGTTCCACTTCGAAAACCACAAAAAAACACAGAACTTGGATGAACATAAAATACATACCTTAAACACAGATCGAACCTGATATCCGTGAGAGGGGGTTCGTGTGAGTCACAGTTTACATATCGATTACATATATTAATTCACTTAATGAACCGCAAATATAGATCAAAGGTCACTTTTACTTCTTATTCGCCCTATCTTCGCGCGGTAGCTCATCTAATCGGAAGAATAATACCAACTCCATAACAACCGTCCCATAATACAGCACCACTAGCAGACGACGATGTGGCTCGAGACGCGGAGTGTGTGACGTTTTTATAACGGAGTTCTGCTATTAGCCGGCGGTTTGGTGTCGCGATTACTTACGGGAATTGTACACTTTGTGGAGGGCAAAAGCGTGGGTGTTTCAACTGACGCGAACTGTTCAAATTTTTTGGCTGCTAATATTGTATCTAATTTACCCAGAATTCCGGTGTGGTAACTTTAGCGTTCACTGGAATATTTATTTATTTATTTAAAAACTGTTAACAAGACTGGTTGCATTTGATTATGCCATCGTAAGAGACACTGTTTAAAACTCTTACAGGATGGTAATACAACGCAGGACCTCTTTCATTTTTTCTCTTTCATTTGACCGTGATCGAAGTTTAACGATGAACTCGGCCACTGGGTACAAAAGGCTATAAAAATTTCATCCCTCTCCACCGGATTCGGACCTCTGGAGTCAACACCCGATAAGTTGGCACACTTCTTTGAAGATTTTGGTCTTGTAAGTTTTCTGCAGAGTAATTTTAAACTGGGACTACTTCGTTCAACTTTTGCAGGATCCATGGTATTCCAAAGATCTGGTCACACAAAAATTTATTCAATTGGTTACTTTTGCTTTGCAAAAAAAAAAAAAGTGCTAAAATGTTTTTTTCCAAGTTTAAACAGTTTCTTACTGATTGGGCATGGCACACTCTTTATGTTTCTGTGACCAACCCGAGTATTGGGAGTATATCCTCTTTAACTGTTTGCTGTATATTCGTCAGCCTCTTCTTATCTCTTGCTCATCTCTTCTTCTTCTCTTCACTGGAAATATTTAATCTTCTTCAGAACTTTGCTTGCAAGACATTTATCCGCCATAAACAGATTAGTTTTCTCGAAACTACAGTGAATCCTCTGCACCAGCTTCCATCTCCCCTGAAGCCCCAAGCTGAAGAAATTACCTAGATTACAAATCTTGCTTGTGCGGAATTCTTTCTCCTCATCTTTTTGCTTTTCTAACTTTGTCTTTTCAGTTTTGTCTATGCTACCAGGTGTATGCTAGGGGCTGGTTGAGTGAGTGAGTCTGTATATAGGTTGGCTTTAGGTTTCTAGAGCGGGATTATGTTTCTGTTTCTTTTTTTTTTTTTTTTTTAATGATCCCAAGCTCGCTTTGGGCATTCGGTACGAGATTGTAAATGTGTGCTACGGTAAATACGTAGTTGTGGTCCACCTCCCCGCGTTGTAACCGGCTTTTGGGCAGGCCTTCCTCGTGACAAAAAGCAGTTGGTCAGAAACGACTGACAACACAATAAAAGACACAACACTGCAAAAAGACACAACATTACACACACTTCTGGCCGTTTACAGAGTTCTGTATCATCATAGTGTTCTATGTTCCACGCAGGAGTTGAACTAAAATTCTGCAGAAACATATATAAGATACCATACATGTTTAAGTAGGGTTTTAGGTGCATCAGCAACTAAGGCCATATTGCTCCGTGTAAATTGCGTGTGTCCTGTGGTCGATTTTCTGTTTGCTGGACGAAAAACCAGAGGTTCCGGGAGAAAAAACCATGCTGCCGTCGCCTGAGACCTACTAACTCAGCCACGTTATGAAAAAGGCATGCAACTAAATGCCACCTGTGCAATTCATCAGGAATGTTTTCTTAAAAAAATGCAAAAAACTCTGTATATTTGCCGACTATTGCTGGTGCTCCATCAGAAGCAACTGCTACAATATTAGAGAGTAATATTGTTTTCTCTTAAGTATTTTTCAAAGCACAAAAAAAAAAAAATTATCTCTCCTGCTGCATTCGTCTTTATTCGAGAATTGATAAGATACAAAATGGGAAAGGATATGTCGGCCATGTGGAACTGGAAAAAGGAAGACAGTGGCAATCTACACTGGTGTGCAAAACTTAAGGACCAACACTATTTCTAAAGATTACATCCACAAAATCTTTACTTAAGGTACTCTTTACTGATGAGAGTAGATTCAGTCTCAGCAGCGATTCTGGACGTCAGCTAATCTGGAGAGAAGTTGGCACACGGTATCATACTGGTCAGGAGCAGGATGGCAGTAGCACACGCTTCCTAAGTAGACCGGGATTCAAGCCCCTGATTGCTAAATACGGTCGATCTGCCAACCCGCACTGGACCACCGTAGCAGATTATGGTCAATTTCCCTCAACATGAATTGTTGAGGAGGCTTCCATCCTGCAGTGGGTTGATAATGACTGCAGTTTACCTTTTTTTTTTATCACTGAAAGGGATCGATATGGCGGTCGAGGTGTTCTCGTCTGGGGAAACGTTATCTTGGATGGTCGTACACAACTCCAGATACTGGAAGGCGGTACTGTAACCGGTGCACGCTATTGTACTGAGGTAATTCTTCCCCATATGAGTCTGTTCCGAGGTGCCATTGGCCCCGAGTTCGTGTTTATGGATGATATCGCCACACCTCATCGCACTGCAGCTGTTGATATGCTTTCGGAAAGTGATGACATTGTTTGTATGGATTGGCCTGCCAGTTCCGCCGTTCTAAATCCCAACGAACACATATGGGACGCTCTGAGGAGACGCCTAGCGGCACGTCCACGCCCATTGATGGCGCTGACAGAGGAATGGAGGTTGTTATCGCAACAACTTATCAACAACATTGTTCTAAGTATGGATAGGCTGTGCAAAGTCTGCATCGACATTAGGGGTGGCCATATCTCCTGCTGAGGACCACCTCTTCCCTTTGTTCCATCTTTGGCAGTGATGCATCTGTATCATGGCAGCCAGTGCTCATGTTGCCATTTTTGAATAAAGTCCCTCTGTACTGTTTCGTTTTCGTTGTTGTTTCCATCATTATTTCTGTACCTGAGGTATTTGAGATACAGAAATGGCCTTTGGTATGCTTTTCCCATATCCAGGCAACTCCTATGAGAAGCTACAGGTGAAAGCCTGACTGGTCCTTAAATTTTGCACGCCATTGTACTAATTGAATATGCGGTGCAACAAAATTTGCTCTTCATGAACTCATTCTTCAAGAAAAAGGCCGAACGAAAATAGACATGGAAAAGCCCTCTTGAAAATACTAGTGAATTGACTTCATACTGACAAATAATAAAACGATATTCACTGACTGATCAGTCTTGAACCATTTTAATGTTGGAAGCGACCATCCAACTGAGAACAAAAACCAAAATTGATTGCAAGAAAGAACGAAAAAAATTGGTCAAGTCAAGTAAAGTAAGAAAGATCGACACTAACTAACTATTGAAAAACGGTCAAAACTTTGAACTAGACCTGTTCAATCGTTTTCATGTGCTGCAAAACCTTCTTGACACAGATATTTCAACCGATAATGAAAAAGTCATTGAGACTATTTTATACACTACTTATGTCCTTTCATCTACTGTAAAACAAAAAAAAAAAACAGGCAGAATATCAAAAGAAAAAACTTGCCATGATGAAAAAGAGACGAGAAATGAAGCAAAGTGATAACATAAGAAACAAGGTAGAATACGTAGAAATGTGCAAGTCCATAAGAAAGTGCATAAAAGAAGAAATGCGCAAGTTCAACATTGATCTCGTAAGAAGAACACTAGAAGAAACTCAAGGCCTAAAGAAAGTAAAACGAAAAATCGTTACACATAAGAGGTAAATGTTTGCTTTGAAGCTTGAGAATGGCACAACAGCAAATACTAAAACAAGTGGAAGAATTTTATTCAAATCTTTATAAGGGTCAATGACAATTGGATCCAACACCGGATGCAAAAGCTGTACAGAAATTTTGGAAGAAGAAGTAGAAGATGCTATAAAATCGACGATAATTGGAAAAGCAGCAAGACCCGATAAAATCACTGTTGAAATGTTGAAAGCTGGAGGCTAACCGGTATGTAAAGCTCTATCCACGCTATTTCCAAAATGCTTTCTACTTAATAAAGTACCTGTAACAAGCAAAAATGCAGAAACCATCCTACTGCAAAAGAACGGTGACAAGGCAGATTAAAAAAATACCAACCAATAAGTTTATTACCCGTTGTCTACAAAGTTAAATCATAAAGTTCAGATCAATGTAGAAAAAAGCGTCCGACAAGGAGATACAATCTCCCCAAAACTATTTTCTGCCTGTTTAAAAGAATTTTTTTGCAAACTAAATTTGGATAATAAAGGACTCAAGATAAATGGAGATTACCTGAACCACTTATAATTTGCAGATGATATCATCCTCTTTTCCAATAATACGGAAAACTTGCTGAAAAACATTGGAGAACTGCAGTATGAGAGGAAGATCGTTTTGAACATGAATATTAAGAAAACACAGGTTATGTTCAACAAACTGATGAACCAAACGAATTTGGAATGGATACCACTTGACTCTAAACGCCCAAGAAAAAGACCAAAGATGAAGTGGATCGATGAAATCGTGCAATTTGCTGGTGTGCAATGGCAACAGAAAGCACAAGACCACAGTTGCTGGAAACATGTTGGGGCTTTCATCCTGGAGTGAATCAATAATGGCTGAAGGGGGATGACGATGATGATGATACATCTTTAATTGTTCATCAAAAAAGAATTTTTTTCCCTTGGGTTATAATAACGTACATAATCCATAAGAATGCTTAAAGTTTCAAATTTTCCAAATGGTCCCCCATACAATTGTAAGAAAATTTAGTTTTTATCCATTCAGAAACCACAGATTTTGGATATCTTCATCCATTTCATCAATACGACATTGAACTGTATTGTTAGAATTCTTTTTAATACTGGATTTAGTTTCATTTTCTGATAAAGCTTATAATTTCTCGTACTGATGGCACTGTCAATTGCTACCCCAGCTGTGGATGGATACCTTGCTTTTGCAATTAATAGTGATATATTATAAAATGTTTCCAATCCTCCTTTAGAATTTGCCGTCGTGAGTAGAACAGTGTGACTCGATTCTTTTCCATCTGGAAAAAACCCGAGTTCGAGCCCCATCAATGATGTGAGAAATTTTTATGGGCTTTTTCACAACTTGGCTGAATTAATCAGTCTCAGGCGAAGGTAGCATGGTTTTTTGTCCAGGAAACAGAATATCGACCACAGAAAACGTTGGTATTTACGCCTGAGACCTACTAACTCGGCCAAGGAGTTAAAAAAAGCCCATAAAAGTTCCTCGCGTCATCGATGGTATTCGAACCAGGACCTTTTCCACCCGGTGTGTGGAGGACAGTGACGATACCATTGTGCTGTCGGCGCAAACACTAGTTTGTTTAAATATGTAATATGGTTATGTGCAAACTGTTCAGATGGTAACACTAATGGATCTGTCACTCCACTGCCAGCAGCTGTTACTAGCATGCACATGTATCACGAGAAATGGCCTTTCGCTGGATTAAAACGAGGACACTGTGGAATTTAACAAGTCCAGTGTTCGTAGTGACAGTTTTTAATTAGATACGGTATTATCATATTTTTTATATTTATTATGTAATTTCCCGTTGACCCCCATTCGACCCCTTGACTACTTTCAAGACGATGACCAGTAGGGGTTCAATATTAATCCAATTGAGAATCCCTGGTTTAACCCAGGTGATCTCGGGGCTTAAGGTCAGTCCACTTGATAATTCAAAATGACATCTTTACTCATCGTGTGGTAATATCAGCAGAATTCCAATGACAGTAATAACAGTAGCCTTTTATTAGTGCGCCATTAGAACAACAGCTAAAGTGTACAATCCACTCCAAAGGCAGTAATGACGTAGCAGAGATGACTGTCCACTGCCGGCACTATTGATGACATAAGGTTTGACCTCTCAAGTAACTTAATGGTCATTTTGGCCCAAAAGCAAACAGGTTTATAATAGCGAACGAACAATGAAAATATCCTTCCAAACAGAAACAACAAAGCACCCGAATCGATTCTGAATTTATACAGACCAGTCAAGGCGAAATTGAAAAGATCTGAATAAACAGATGCTTTTTCCAAGAAGAAAATGAATTTGTTAATAAATGTAAGAGAAAATCATTTTCCAGCGTCACTAAAAAATGACGCTGGAAAATGGTTTTTTTATTTATTAAAAAAATAGAGATAAGTTTAAAGATTTAAAAATTTTGAACAATGCAATGTTCTTTATTGTATCTGTCAATATTATTATTATTATTATTTTGCCCTCCTTTTAGGATTTTTTCCACCCCGTGACGAGTACGGGTACCAAGCGCATGGGATCATTGGTTGTCTCTAGTTGCAATTACTATTATTACTCTTGGTCGAGAAACTCTCTTGCTGTCCCACAGGTATTCAGGATCGCGGCTTTTTGAAATGCTATGTAAGTCTTCCCTTAGAGGCCTATTGCAGCTGGGTTCTTATGAAACCTGTTGGGAAGCATACCAGTTTTTGACACCGTGGTCGTTATTTGTTCCATATTTCACATATATTTGACCTGCCTTAGGTCTCCACTTCCTGATCTTTTCTTCGTATCTTTTCTACAGATTGCTGGTGTTGGGCACCGACAGTTCTAGTCTGTTGTGCGGGATCCTTCTGTCCGTTATTATGGCGCAATCCCAGTATACTTTGTGAGTGGCCTCTAATAATCTGTACTAGTAGGTTCGTACTTGTGATAACATACACTTTCTTGGATCAACTAGTATTTTTGCGCTACCTTCTGATCTATTATCCTGATGACTAGTCATGTCTGTGAGTGTACTTCCTCTGGGTGATCACTCTGCATCCCGCAGTGATGTGCTGGATCGTTTCGGGGTCAGCAGGCATCGTTGACATGCGTTATTTGTCACCCAGGAGCCCATGGAAATGTATATCCTGTAGTTCTTTATTGCATTGATTGATTAAATGGTCCTGGGTGCCGATCATGAATCCTTCGGTCTCGGGAAAGAACCTCCCGTTCGCAAGCCATACTGATGTTGTTGTTGTTGTTGTTGTTGGGTTTTAGGACCATCAGCGAGTAAGGTTATATTGCACCTTGTTTATTGTCTGTAAATTGCATATGTTCAAGGAAAATTTTCTGTTTGCTGGACGAAAACCCGAGTTTTCCGGACAATAAGCCATGCTACCCTCGCCTGAGATCGGCTAACTCAGCCACGTTGTGAAAAAGATCCATAAAAATTCCTCCCATCATCGACGGGACTCGAATTGAGGTCTTTTCCACCTGGTGTTGGGAGGACGACGATCCTACCAACTGCGTTACCCACGAAGGCCTCCTTCCTGGGTAGTCACTAGCGTAGTTGTTTGGGATGGATAGTCTTGCCCTGTGGTAGCTATACCGGGGACAGTGCCACTTGCTGCACTGTCTTCCTCGGGAGACTCTCTCTCCAACTTTTCAAAGACCCCTCTAAGGCCTAAGCGCGAGTGACTTTATCCTACGCTAAACTCGATGCAGTATGATTATTACTTATCTTCGACATCATCATCCATCTATGGAAGTGGACCTGTTTACCTTCTACTTACATCCTGTGATAGTATTAGTTCTTTGGAGCTACACCACACGGCGCCACTATCTGCCTCAGCCGTCACTTCGATCTTGTGGGAGGTAGGCCCGCTGAAGCGAGTTTCGCGATGTTTTTTTTTTTTTTATTATAATTCTTCTTATTATTATTATTGTAATTTATTTCTATTATCATTATACCGGTCTCCCAGCGTGATGGATACGTGTGCGCTTCCGCCAAAGCGGGACTCGAACTCGGCTCCATGAGGCCGGTAGCCCACTGGGTCATCACGCCCCGTTTTATTATTATTATTGTCATCCGCAAAAGGAATTGCTAAGAGTGTGGGGACAACTATGCCAAGAAGGTACTATTTGCATAGTACTCTCTTGGCATAGTTCCCTCCTATCATTGGAGGCACAATGGGCTATGTAAACTAAACACGCAATCTCTTCCCGAAATGATATAAACACGCTTTATATTTACACATTAAGAATATACTGAGAAGCCATTTTAATAGGTACACCTACCTAATAGCAAGTGCGACAATTTTAGCCTTCAGAACATCCTAGATTCAATGAGCTGTAGAAAACGTAACACGGGGAAGCTGATCCACGTTGCTTCAACATGGATCAGCTTCCCCACAGTTAATGTAAATTGCATTGTTAACGACCTCTTCTCCATAGAGCTCATTCCACATCATTCGGCAGGTTCTCTGTTCGATTTGATTCTGGTACCCTAGACTCACTAGTAGATCTCATCGTAGACGGATACATCGCGGCACCCAGGACCATTTAATCAATCAATGTTTTTGCAAATGATCTTGCATATTTGCAAAATGATACTCCAATAATTTCCAAAAATGCACCTTCGACAGAACTACAAATTTGTACATATTGCAACAGCACGTGTTGCACGACCTATTTAGAAATATTTAATAAATAAATAAATAATAAATTACTTGTTCTAGATCAGGGGGTGGCCAACTTCATTTGTGATGCAATCTACTTTTTTTCTTCAAAATGTACGCGATTTACCATCTCATTGCACGTGGTTAAAAAGTCAATCAACACATATTGAAAAATGTTTATAAATTTTAAAATTAAATAAGCAATGTAGTAATTTCATTTTCAAGGAATATTTTCTCCATGTGAAAAATCTCAGCGATGTTTTCTGCAATTTGTTTTGTAAGTCGACATTAAATGGATAAGAAATATATTGAACAATATCTTCAATTGTTTTAAAATCACTGAATCTGGTATCAAAATCATCCACAACTTTCTCAATTTCAAAAACATATTTCTCACTATTAAAAAATTTGTTGATCAAAGGGGAAATGATTATCAGCAGCTACAAGATACGGAATGGTTGTGTGATCTGGCTTTTTTTTGGTAGATTTTACCAGTAAATTAAGTGATCTGAATTTGGAATTACAAGGAAAAAATAAAAATGTGGGTGACATGATTAGTAGTATTTCTGCATATAAATACCAATTTTTGGGAATGGCTAATGATCTCAAAGAAAAAAATAATAACAAATCAGATCATTTTGCAAATATGCAAGATCATTTGCAAAAATATCCTGTTTTTCAATTTAATAGTGAGAAATATGTTTTTGAAATTGAGAAAGTTGTGGATGATTTTGATACCAGATTCAGTGATTTTAAAACAATTGAAGACATTGTTCAATATATTTCTTATCCATTTAATGTCGAGTTACAAAACAAATTGCAGAAAACATCGCTGAGATTTTTCACATGGAGAAAATATTCCTTGAAAATGAAATTACTACATTGTAATTTCCTTATTTAATTTTAAAATTTATAAACATTTTTCAATATGTGTTGATTATCTTTTTAACTACTTGCAATGAGATGGTAAATCGCGGTACATTTTGAAGAAAAAAAGTAGATCGCATCACAAATGAAGTTGGCCACCCCCTGATCTAGAACAAGTAATTTATTATTTATTTATTTATTAAATATTTCTGAATAGGTCATGCAACACGTGCTGTTGCAATATATAGTTCTGTCGAAGGTGCATTTTTGGAAATTCGCATCATAGTAAGGGAGTGCAGGGTTTACCGATGGCGAAACCATTTATCTTTGAAGAAAAGTGCACCGCAATTGGTTGCTCACACTGCTAAAAAGAAATGTCGACTACCCGAAGGGGTTACCAATGGTTCTGAGAAGTTGACTGTTGCAAAGTCAACATCCTCCTCAGTATAAGATCGTAAACCGACTCTCTAATATTTACCCTAATAGATGTGCTTTTTTATTTATATTATCTGACAGTTTGCATGCATTATTCACATAAAAAGAAAAATTTGGCTTAGCTGTGTCACAACGCATCTATTCTGCGCAGCGTTACAGCGCACGCCAAACGATTTGTTGCCGCCAATGCCCCCGACTACGTAAAGATTAATGTTTATTTCAAGAGCACGACAGTCGCAAGCGACATCATTAATGTAGTTGTCACCGCGAAGACAGTAAATTAGGATCAGATTACCCTCAGCAATAAAACCCAGGAAGAAATGGCGGTTAGTGATGATTACAATTTCAGGGTTACCCGGGGCCTTCAGGGCGAGCGTCCAAATAAGAAGGGTGGATACAAATTAAAGAAAGCCACTCTGTATACCTTCGGCGCAATTAATTTCCTGTACTGGTCTTCACGAGAAAATAAAGCAATTTTTATAAATTAACTGAAGCCCTATTCTTGAGAAATTACTCAGCTGGACTGGAAATAAAACAGAACTTCCTCTTTGAAGCTGCCTGCTTTCAGGAAAATCTATTTATAGAAATTTCTTATTGTCAGTACACACTTTTCCCCAGTTCGCGAAAATTGTCTGCTATTCTTCTTATAAATATTGAAAACAAACAGTAGTTCTTCAAAAGTTGCTTCATCTGCCGTCAGATGGAGCAATGGTAACAAAGTAAGAATTCGCATTCAAATTAGCCCATTGTTAATTTATATTTTATGCCGCCTTTCTCATGACTAGTAACGCCAGAGCATTGGAAGATCGAAGCAACGCTTCTTTGACCGACTAACTCGGCCACAGTTAGTGGCCGAGTTAGTCGGTCTCGAGAGGCAGCTGCATAAGTTTTATCTTTTAAGTATTTTTCAGAATTGTGTTTCCAAAATGAGAACACTCTAGAAAAGATCAAATATAACGAAGGAACTCATATATTGCACCATTCAGAACATGCAACTTGCCCTCGTGGATAGCACAGTTGGTACAATCGCCGTCCTCCCCCCCCCCGCTCCACCGGGTGGAGAAGACCTTAGTGTCCCGTTATGACGAGAGGAATTTTTACAGGTTTTTCTCATAACTTTGTTGAGTAAGTCGGTCTCGGGCGAGGGTAGCATTGTTTTTCTCCCAGAAATTCGGGTTTTTCATCCAGCAAAACGTAAAATTGACCACAGAACACGCAATTTACAGAGAGTGTATACCGAGCAATATGGCCTTAGTCGCTAATGCTCTTAAAACCTATCAACAACAACAACAACATGCAACTCCACACTGTCAACCGAATGAATAAAATAAGAGGAAAATAAGTCATGAAATCAATCATAGCTCCCAAAAAAAATTATTTGACTTCGTCAAGAATTAAGGAGATTTAAACAGTTCTGAGAGATTCAATATTAGTATTATAATAGCCAAACATGCAAGTAATCAGACCTTTTCAGTATCTGCTAAAAAAAAAAAAAGAAAAGAAAAAAGAAAAAATTCTCAATTGCTCATACTTTTTCCATCGTCAAAAATTCCACTTTGAACTTTACCAACCTTTAATTTCAACCACTGGGGCAGGAAATTTATTGAAATTAACTGTAACACGCTGCCTCAAGGCCAACTGCATGAGCATAGTCTTATTTTACTCCCTGAGATTTTATATTTATAATCAATGATTTTCATTGATAGGAGAAGCAAAATTGAGGATCACAAATTGCTCATTTTACTGGTTCTTTCAAGGCCATAAATAAATATATCAAGTCCCCTAAAATTTGTGGTTATACTTTGAGCTCTCTAAACTGTTCTTGATATCGATTAGCACCCCTCACCAAACTGGCTGGCCTTCTCTGAACCCTTTCTAGATGGTCTATGTCTGTCTTGAAGTGTGGCCTCCAGACCCAACCACAATATTCTAAATGCGGTCTCACTATATCATGGTAAATTTTATAATCTAGCCGCCTATTTACACTGCATAGCAAATTTCATATCTAATTGTATCGTAATTCCTAAGGGTTTTTTTTTTTTTTTTTTTTTTTTGCTCCGAACCAACTTTAAATCTTCTCTTCCTAGTTTATAAGTGTTGCGTATATATTCTCAAGTGATTGAAGGGTGCTTAATTGAAGGGCCCTTTCTGGTCATTAACCGCCCTTTCGACTTTTAAATCATTAACAAACTTTGATAACTTCCTTGCATTTCCTCATCAATGTCATTAATTAAGGAATATTATAAACATGAATGACTGAATTCTTTATGGACCCAACTTGAAACACTAACCCATTCTGAGAAATGTCCATTTCTGACCCTGTTTCCTCTCTTTTAGCCAGCCTGCAGTCCACGTAGGATCTTATCAGGAACGTCAACTTCCAGTTTATATAACAACCTTTCATGGGGAATGTTTCAAATGCTTTACTGAAATCGAGTTACATGAAGTTGTTTTTTGCGTTCAATAGGGCATATTTTAGGACCACCTTGATATTCCTAGCGAGATGGTCCTGAATTGCAGCTTTAATCAGACACTCCATGATCTTATCCACCACTAAAGTCAAACTTACTGCTGTTAATTACTTATCACTTCTTTCGCACTTCTTTGTGGATTGGGTTTAGTTACATTAGCGTTTCTCTGGAGGAGGATCGTTCTGGAGTCTAATCGTGATCTCATTAAGCTGTAGAATTAAGTTTGCAGAGCTGAGAGAACTAGTGATAAGGAAAATAAATTTAACGGTATGGAATAAAAAGATTTTGAATCAAATGAGATCAAATGAATTCAGATTTGGAAATCGCTAAATAAAGCCATATACACAAGAACTATTTATTGATCATAGAGATTTAAAGGTTATTGGAACAAGTAAGATCATAGAGGGATGAGGAAATAGGGGTTTAGAAGGCCGAAGAACTTTTCTATTTTCTTTGGTCAAAAGTTTAAAACTTTAGAGAAATAAGACTCGGGGTCAGTTACTTTGTTCAAAGTAACCAAACTGATGAAAAACCTAGAATAACAAGACCATGAGGCATTAGTATATCGAATCATAAATTGCGTATATTCTTGGCCAGAAGTGCATATGGAAGTAAAAGCAAGTAGCGTTACTCAAAAACCCTGTTTATGGGTTTTAAGAGTAAAAACCTAATAAATCTGAGACCGGCAAACTTCATCCCCGATTGTGAAAAAAAAAAAAAAAAAAAGTCTTTATATAAAGAATTTCTCCCATTTATTCTTGCCAAAAAGTAGTTACTTTTCTGAAAATTTTTAAACTATCAAGAGTACGCGTCGACTTCGCCCTCCTGGTTCATTCGCAACTCACACGAAATACAATAAGGCGTATCTGTTTTACACAAGGTGACGCAAAGACCTTTCACCTCCTTCATCTGCCAACGCCTAATGTTTGGCACCTAAAAATACACTTTGTGAGAAACCTCGAGTAAATAAACACATCATGCTAGTTAGCGCACTCAGGGGTCTTCCGGTCATAAATATTACGACCTTTGGTGACATCGGTTCCAGGAAATTTCTCACACAAGTTTTCATCTCATGAAACAACCTACATACTCCCAGCCTCCACGGTGGGAGAACCTTGGGATAAAAATATGAAGAAAAAATTATCCTTATTGAGTGTCCTCATGTTTTGTGTTTAAATATCTTGATTAGTATGTTCTCGGTGGCTATGTGGACGAGGCTGTACCAGTGATAAAAAGAAACTGTTAAAACGGTCAAGGGTTCTCAAAGTTTAAATGATTTGAGCTTTGTGTAACAAAGCTGAAATCGTTTAAACTTTGAGATTGTTGTAAGTGATTACCTGTATCTTTCATATTAATTAAGGGTCTGTAAATAAATAAAATAATAAATAGGAGGGGTTCAAAAATTTGTGTTAACCGAAACTAGTTGTGACAGAAGGTTGAAACAAACACCATGTATTACACTTTTTTCAACTGAGTCACCAGAAAGCCACCTCTCAATACACTTCGGAAGGCCTGTTTTATAGAAGTCCTCTGACTCTCCTTAAAACTATGACTGGGCAGCAGAAATCACCTAATCAGCAGCAAAGTCTTTTCCAAGAAGTATTTTCCTTATTTCTACTCTGGTGGGGCATGCCCATGCCCCAACAGAGTAGAAATGAGGGTGGAGGACGAGAGAATCGTCTCCTCGGGGTGTAGGGTTTAAAGGTGAAGGGGGCTAGGGTGCCCTCTTCAGGCTGCCGTAAGGCTTTGGGAGCTAGGCTGCAGTTTGTTGTCTCTATTCTTGTCTACTTGATTCAGGTTGGGACATTCATGGGGCAATCCCCGTCCTTTTTTTTCTTTTTTTTTTTCTTCTTCTTTTTCCCTTCTTTTCTTTATTCCTTTCTTTTCCATTCATTCTCTTTTCTTCTTCTTTTTCCCTTCTTCTTTTCTGTATTCCTTTCTTTTCCGTTCATTTTCTTTTCTTCCACAGTTTTTCTTTTCCAGGAGTTGTCTCTGTCTTATGCGATTTGTTTATGTTACTGTACTATCAGTCTCGATGTATAGCAATTAACACCCTTCTCCTTGTGAAGAGGTCCTGTACATACTGGGAAAGCGCTCGGTATTCCTCTTCCGTGAAGAAGTGATGTTCAAGTCAATGAAGTGATGTTCAAGTCCTTTGGGAGGTAATGGATTTTCGTGATGAGGGTGCATCTGAGATCTTCGTATTGTGGGCAGTCGTAAAGCAGGTGGTCCCAGCTTTCGACCTCCCCGCACGTGCAATTTGGGTCATCGGCGAGTCCGAAGCCGAACAGTTTCTGGTTGAAGGGTCCATGTCCTGTGAGTAACGAGGTCAGTGCAAGCCCGGGAAGAACCAACCCGGTTGCCTTGGGTATACAGTATTTTGTTCAGTTCTGGAAGGAACTTACGAGTGATCTCGCCCTTTGTTGTCTTTGTCCATCTTTGCTGCCACTCCTGAAGGAGGTAGGTCTGTAGTCGTGCTCTTTCCGTTTTTTGACTACTTGCTGGGTTGATTGTGAAGTCCTGATGATTTGCGGCCACTCCCTTTGAGTGTAGGTAGAGCAGTCCTGCTTTCACAGCTTCTAAATCCAGAGGGAGCGCTCCAGCAAGCACCTGCAGTGCAGGTGTGCTTAACGTGCGGCAAGTTCGTGTGGTTGTCGATAGGATGGTCCTATGTGTCATGTCCAGGATTTTCTTGTTGGTTACCGGTGATGTTTTGGTGTACCATACTGCAGCTGCGTAGGTTATTGCTGGGATGAAAGTTGACTTATAATATAGCATTAGGCTTCGTTTTTTTCAGTCCCCAGTCCCTCCCCGTAATCCTAGCCACTAGGGCTGATATCTTCTTATTTTCATTCTTATGTGTTTTAGGTGGAGTATGAAGGATAGGTTATTATCTAAGATAACTCCTAAGTACTTCATTTGCTTGGTGAGTTTGATGGTCAGGCCATTTATTTTTATTTGGGGTGGATGCTGTACCTGAAGAGTTCCTTTCAGCAAGATGGATATGGTTTTTGTCGGTGCAATTTTTAGCTGGTTTTTTGTGGCCCAGTATTGTAATTTCTGCATTGCCTGATTACCGATGTTTTCCAGTTGGATTATGGAATCTGCCTCAATAGTAACAATGAGATCGTCCGCAAAGGCCTGGGCCTCAGCCAGCCCCAAGTCCAGGCACAGGAAATCGTCCAAGACCATGTTCCAAAGGAGAGGACCCAAGACAGATCACTGTGGACAGCCCCTATGTACGTTTCTTGTGAATTTTTGATAATTTGTATTTATTTTCACTCTTCTGCCTGAAAGGTAGTCTTCCATTGCTTTGCATAATGTAAGATGTAAAATCTTACAAATATAATATTTTGTGGAAGAGGGAGATTTATTTAAAGTAAAACTTATAATAAAGCAATATGGGGGAGCGGAACATTACAAGTCAAGAGTATTACTAAGATCACTGGCAAGGATTAAATTAGACAACGTCTATACAAGGGGAGCGGTAAGTGAAAAGCTATTAGCAACCTAGGGACACTTGACTCTCAGCTCACACAAACAAACCAAACAATAGAAACTAGTAGCAACTGCTATTAGTAGAAGGGTCAACTCTGGTAAACAATAGCGCGGTGGACCATGTGTTGTCGGGACATTTCTTTAATCGGTCACACCTGAAGGGGAGACAAGGTGGTGAAAACGGAACAAATGCTGGGAATTAGATTGAAGTCTGTCTGGCTGGCAGTGATGGCAAGTTTTATAGATCGTGGGAAATTAGTCTGCTACAGTATAACTATAAGCGGCTGACTTCAAAGGTACAGACAGCCTGAGAAATTTTACAAACTTCTTAAAATAAGAAGTTAGATCGGGCAATAAGGAATCAGCTTGAGAAAATAAAACGGGCAAATAAGAAGAGAGAGAAAGTTGATAAAATGAGTAAGATTGGTTAAACAGAAAACTAGGGCGGATTTGACATATGTAGGTGGTACAGAAAAGGAGATGAACAAAAAGTGAGTGAACAGGGAGAGAGGGGACACAGAGTTGAGAATTTGGGAGTGTTTTGCGAAGATGAGTTAGTGACAGATCCCCGAGTTGAGTTATGTGGGTGTTTAGGAAAATGGGTTAGTGGGATTCTAAGTTGAGTTTTTGTTGGTGCTAGGGAAAATGAAATATTCAGCGGACACAGCAGTCGAGATTTTCGTCGAGATAAGTAAAATGAGTTAGTAACATGGACAGTTGAGGGTTCTGTTGTGGTAGGAAATATGTGTCAGTTAACAGTGGAGTGTTTGGTCGTGGTGGGAAAAGAGAAGGGTAGCGCCCTGGGAAGTTTTCTTCTTAAAAAAGTTCTTAATAGGTGGAGCAGAAAAACGAGGGTAGCACCCTAAGAGTTTTTCCTTGTGATAAGTTTTAATAAAGTGGAGTGGAGAAGGGGTTAGTGTGAGATGCTCTATGAGTTTTCCTTGTGATAGGTTTTAAGAAGGTGGAGAGAAAGGGAGCGAAATCCGCAGAATCAGTAGCTCAAGAGAAGGAGCGAAAATGCGGAATTAGTAGCTCGAGGAGAAGGAAGGTACCAAGCGAAAGGAAAAGATAGAAGTAGCCCGAATAAGGTGGAGAAAGAACGCCAGTCCCAGTGCAGCAAAGAGTTCCAAAAAAAAAAAAAAATTATCTGTAGCAAATTCAGGTGAAAGCAGATGAAGGAGATCCTCAGTGAGCCAAAGATGGAAGTTTGAAACCTCCCTGGGAAGGAAAGAAAAAAGATAATAGTAAGTACTGTAAGTGAAACAGTATAGTGATTAATTAATGAAAAACAGAGATAGCACAGAAGGAATTGATAGATAAATTATCTCTTAAGTAAATTATATATATACTAACAGAGTTTAATTAATTCAAAAGGGTTATTGTAAAATGCAAAAGAAACGAAAGATAAGTAATAGATTAAATTGTTGTTCAAATGATTATAATATAATAGAAGGGTAGTAAGGTTTATATAAGAAGTTTGATTATGTTTTAAGGACAGATAATTGAATATAGTGTTATTGATGAAAAATTGTTAGTTCATCTGAAAGACTAATAACAAACAGAGACTTTAGGAAAGTTAAGATTGGTCTTCAGTGTATTGTAACAGAATGACGAGAACACAGAGTGTTCTCTGTGTTCTCGTCATTCTTGTAATATGCATACCTTGTATGCATATTACAAGTCCTATTCAAGGGAAAGCTCAATAGAAATAGACCTCCATTAATTAAAATCAATGAACAGAGCATAGGCAGGGAATCCAAATACAAGTATCTAGGAATAATATTAGATGAAAATTTAACTTTCATAGAGCATGCAAAATACTTAAAGAAAAAAACTCAAAAATTAACCGGAAAATTACTAAGAATTGCAAGGAAAAAATGGAACATAAAACCATCCACACTGGCATTGTATTATACAAGCCTCTTCCTCCCCATTATATGCTATGGAGCGGGTGCCTGGGCACCTGGCATCAAACGCAGCCTAGTAAACAAATACCTATTACAGGCACAAAGAATCTTTCTTTTGGCCACCTCCAGAGCATGTCGAACCATCTCAACTTCAGCCCTCCAGATAATATGTGGAAAGCTACCCATAAAATATGAAATCATACAAGCATATCTAAATTACTACAGGAGACAAAGAATCCCACATGCCTTTAAAGAATATGCAATAAATCTTAATGGAACAGACAAAGAAGATCAAAGAAGACTAAGAGAAATGTTTACTACACAATGGCAAAGAGAATGGAGGGAAGAGACCAAGGGGAGGACAACGTATCAGTTCTTCCCCTTTGCACAAGAAATAAGCAAGACAAACAAACCTTGGCTGCAACCAGGATTATACACTACTTTCCTCATGTCGGGCCACGGAAGCTTAAACTCAAGACTACATGCTCTGAGGCTGGCCGATTCTCCTGATTGCAAATGCGGGTCGCACGAAACAGTGCAGCACATAATGCTGGACTGCATTAACTACACGGACCTGAGGCAACCGTTCCAGCTAATAACAGAGGTGTACCACACGGAGGATTTCTTCAAAGTGACGGAATCACTGGAAACCTTCCAAGCACTGGCGAACTTTGCAGAGAGAGCATTCCAGAGAAGAAGGACTCTCCTAGGCCTGCCAGACTAGCAGGTAACCGTGTCCTGTGACAACACTACACTGTGAAGGTAACGAGTGTTGTATTGTCAATAATTACCAAGTGAAAGAAAGAAGGGCAGGACAAGGAAAACACAGTCTGCCATGGACCTATGGCTTGAAAAGTAAGACAGTATACCTGCTGACCACATGAAAAGGTCAGGGAACACACAAACTTGTACGTGACACACAAAAACTCACCTAGCACATAAGAAAACAACAGTGATTATAAGAGACTGACTGACTTTTATGCCTATGTAAATGATAAAGAATTGAAATGGATATAAAATAACCTAGAATGCCTGATTGACTTTTATGCCTATGTAAGACTGACTGACTATATGCCTATGTAAATGATAAAGAATTGAAATAGATATAAAATAACCTAGAATGCCGGGCTTCTCCACAAGGACAGGATTGGGCCCTGCGTGTGCAGGGGTCCGGCTACTAAAAACATCCTAAAACGCCCGCCCTAGGTCAGGACTGAGCCCTGCGAGAGCCAGGGTACTACCAAAATATTGTTTAATAAGGAAATGATTAAGAGTGCAAGAGAAACTGGCTGCCTCCACGTGGCAAGTGACGGGAGCGGGGGGTCGGGACACTACAAGTCCGCGACTCCCTGCTGCTAAATGCCAGTTGCCAGCCACAAACAACGAGAACAACACACTACATACACTAAAATACAAATTAAAGGGTAAAATAAGTGTTTTTTTTTTTTTTTATATATAACATAAGCATAACTAGACCTAAGTAAATATATATATAGATATATATATACAGTACATACTTTTTTTTTTTTTTTTTTTTTTTATTAGTCAAAATTCAAAATTGTATACGTTATCATTAGAGAAATTGTTAAAAAAAATTTTATGCTGGCAAAGATAAACGCTTAAACAACGGCGGATATAGGGGAAACCCTGGATACCGCTAGTAACCTACCAAAACACTATGTCACTATGCATATTACATGTTTTTTTATTCAATTGTATATTTTGTTGTATATATATATATACGTAAATAAACTTTGTTGTTTGTTAATTTGTGAGTTGTTATTCCTGAACACTCAGCCTTTCCGAAGGGAATTATAAATAATAGAGAAGTTCCCTTGAATCTGGAATTCTCCTAGGAAGTAAAGTCAGATGCGTAAGTGGGGGAAATAAGAATAAAGTGGACAAACACATAAAAGGGAACAAAACGAAATAAAAATAAGAACAATAAAACAATAGAAAATATATAAACAATCATCTTTCTTTTCCACCCCCCACAATAAGTTCATAGGTACTGCAGCTTCTCTCAGTCTCCTTAGGACGATCGGCCACCAAAGCGAGTCGAACGCCCCGGGCGAAATCGACTGAAATGACCAATCGGTATTTTTTCCTGCACTCTTGTGCTTTCCTAAGCAGATCACCAAGGGCATCCACCGTAGAGGATCCTGACTTAAAGCCGAACTGATTTTTAGCTGCCAGGTCTGCCCTTTCGTAGTGGTTCTGTATCCGCATATGGAGCAGCCTCTCGTATAATTTACTGACCACTGAGAGCGGCCCGATAGGTCTGAATGATGATGGACATTCTGGGTTCTTAATAGGGTTTTTCAGAATTATCTTGGTGTTTGCAGTTTTCCACGCCGCAGGGAATTTCCCTGTTTCCAAACATCTGTTGTAGAGGGTGAGTAGAATTTGCGGGGAAATTTCTACTATTTTTTTCAGTATCTCCGGTTCGATCATATCAAGTCCCGGGCATTTGCGGTTTCTGATCCTGGTAGCAGCCGCGTCGAGTTCCTCATGGGTGAAGGGAAGCTCAAGCTCAGGGGTGATATATTTTTCATTTTCTTCGCAGATTTTATGTTGTTCTTGCAGAGTTAGGGTCGCGGGTCCCTTTAAAATTGTGTCGAGTATATTACCCATCGATTGCTCCCAAGTGATTGCATAGTCTCCTTATGAGGTCCTGGTGGTGCTGATCACCTCCCCCTTGGGCAGTTTGTATGTAGTCACCTTGTAAACTACACCCCAGGGGTCAATGCTTCCTGTCGTGGATACTAGACGCTCCCAGGAACGCTTCTTGCTTTTCTGTATCGTGTCCACAAAGGTTGGAATAATACTTCACCGTCACAGTATAGCCGTTTGAAGATAATTTGTTTAATTTGTTTATAATGTGCGGGCCAAGTCCTACGGGCTCTCTGGATATCTTTCCTAGCTTTTTGCATCTGTTGTCGAAGCACGGCTATTTATGGAGTCCACCAAGGAACAGCACCAGGTTTTGGGTTTTTTCTTTTGATTTTTCGATCGCTAATGGTTTGTATTAGGTCTGTGGTTCCCCTCAGCAGGTCATCCGGGTCGTTCTGTGGGTTGCTTTCTATGGCTGTGATGGCTATGGCTTATACTAGCTGGGTTGCTTTCTATGGCCGTGATGAGCAGGTTTCTGAATGACATCCAGTCTGCTTTGTCAACTGCATATCTGTTTTTCTTTTGGTTTTGTTAGTGTTACTGTTGTCAGTTGTCTGATTATTTTAAAGGTGATTGCACGGTGGTCTGAGGTAGTCCATGCCTCCTCCACGCTCCAGTCGGTCACAAATCCCGCCAGGTTCCTAGTGGCTGGGGATACATCAATCGTGGCCTTCCAGAGGCTGTTGAAAAAGGTTGGCAAGTTGTGAGGTTGATTTAGCACTGTCAGCTGTGATTCTGCCAAGTAATCCTCGAGGAGTTGACCATTTTGGGTTCCACGCCTGCCAGGGGTAGTACTAGCAGGCGTGGAACCCAAAATGGTCAACAGTTCACGTAAGCTCCTATGATGATTTTTTGTTTTGGTAGGGTGTCCTGCAGGCACTAAAGATAGTCAATTGCAAAATATATCTGATGTCCTGGTCTACAATAGAGTGCCGCAACGTACAGGTTCCCTAAAGCTGTATTTAGCTGGGCACATGCAAGCAATATAGTAGCATTATCACGGAATACCTTTTGACAGCTTTACTTGTCTTTTTTTCTTTTATAGTTAGCTTTATGAGGTTGGAATAATACTTCACCGTTACAGTATAGCCCTTTTGAAGATAATTTGTTAGTTTTATGCCATGCTGATCCCAAAACCCTGACAGCATCACCTTGCCTCTTTGTGGGGGGGGATCACCTTGCCTCTTTGGGGAAATCAAAATATTCTTCATATTTTGATTTCAAATGTCAAAACAATTCCATTGTTTTGACATTTGTTTAGTTTTGGGATCATAATGATGGAACCAAGTTTCATCCATGGTGACTAGCCTTTTTTCCTGGCACATCAACAACATTCACGTACACATAGTGTCCTTTCCCTCTTCTGGTAAGGGGTTAGAAGTCTGGAAACCGTCTAGCAGACACTTTACTCATTTGCAACTGTTGATGGATGTTCTCCACAAACCCTACACTAATTTCAAGCTCTAGCTTGTTCTTTGGCGCTAATATGGCGATCTTCCTTAACGCCTCAATTTCTGCAACACTCTTCTGTTACAGCAGTTGCTAGGAATCCTGGGATTTCGTCATGCAGTGAGGTTCTTTCACATTTGAATTGTTCATACCAATGTGCAACAACACTGTAAATTGGGCAGGTTTCTCCATAAACCTGGACCATTTCTTCGTGGATTGTTTTGGGTATTTTTCTTGCAGAAAGAAGAACCGAATGACTTATTTGTATTCCACTTTGTCCGTTATGATACTTGACTTCATTCAACCCTGCAAAAAAAAAAAAAAAAAAAAAAAAAAAAAAAATGAATTGCTAGATCGAAACCAAGATTTTTGCGGTTGCTAGAGAGAGAGAGTTCAGGATAACAAGCGGGGAAAAAATTTACCTTTCTACCACAACTACGTTTGCGTAGTTGTGGTAGAAAGGTAAATTTTTTCAATAAATACAAATAAATACAAATTTCAATAAATAGAAATTTTTTTTTATCGCCCCCTCTTTATAAGTAATATCAAAATAGATCTATCAACATTATTAAAAGGTAACCATGAAAGAAATGGAGTACTATTTAGCGGACCAAACTCTGCTCCACGTAAGTAATTTCAGCGTTTTCATCAAGAACACTAAAAGTTAGTGTTAAATACAATACTAAACGATAGATTACGATATATAAAATATGTATACACTGAGTGGACAGAAATCCTGAAACACCTACCTGCTAACGGGTAGATCCACCTTTCGTCCGGATAAGGGCAGTCACACGGAGAGGCATTGAGTCCTCTAGTTCAAGAAAGCATTCCACAGTTATTTTCATTCACACTTGCTGCACCGCTGTCCATAATTCCGTCGCATTCCTGGGTGGACGATCCAAAGCTCGAACGGACCTTTCCATAGCATTACAAAGATGCTCCACAGGGTTCATGTCCGATGAACGGGAAGGCCATTCCATGGTGGTAAAATCTCCTGAATGCTCTTGGAACCATGTGGACCGTTTAGAGATGCGTCTAGACGTACCAGAGGTCCCAACGTGTGCCAGTTGAACACATCCCAGGCCATTACCCACAGTCTACCTGACTAAACAGTTTCTTGCTTACGTGAAGGGTGCATAACTTCGTGCGGTTTCCGCCAGATTTGCACCCTTCCGTCCGCTCAAAATAACTGGAAACGGGACTCATCGGACCTGTCTCCAATCATCCAAAGTCTGGTGCCGATGTTCTTTCGCCCAGTTGAGGCTTAGAGTCCTTGTGTCGTGGTGTTAGTGGCTAATGATCGCCTGATGGTCTTTTGGTGGAGACGTTTCTGTTACCTCCCTCGTTGAAGTCGGAAGTGATTTGTACCACTGTCGCTCTCCGGTTGGCTGAAACAATGCCAGACAGACGTCGACGGCCACATTCATCCATCACCTTTCTCCACCCACAGCGCTGTCCACGATGAGATGTTATTCTGGAAATGGTTTGTTCCCGATACACTCTTAATACTGTCGAAGGGGGATGTTGCAATTTCTGTCATCATCCCTCTTTCAAAGTCGGATAACTCATGACGTTTATGCATACTGACATTGAATTACCGCTTACGTGAACGCAGTGTATCTATATACCTGCCAAGCGATGGGTTCGTTCACTAGCGAAAGGGGTGACAGCGTCGCGTTGCCGAGGAACCAGGTATCCCATAAATTCTGTCCTTTCAGTATATATGCAGGATGACCATTAAAAATGTTATTTGTCCATGATTGTACTATACATGCATTTAATATTCTTTTAGATGAGCCGTGTTTTGTGCTGTGTTGTAGCAGGATTTAAGAAGCATCAACGACCAATTCCATATTGTTCCATGTATGCTGTTTGTAAATTGCGTGTGTTGAGGTCGATTTTCTGTTTGTCGGACAAAAAACCCGAGTTTTCGGGAGAAACGTGATTTGTTCAAATAACACTAATAACGCTGTATGAAAAAAATTCATTGCGAAGAATGTAGCGTATCCTCTTTTCCACGGATCAGTTACTATTAACATCGCAAAAAGTCCCCAGTTGACATTTACAACCCACAAAGGACTGACAGGACTGTCATTACATTCAATTCACAAATCATAAATAAGGACCCTCAAAATAATTACAATTCCACCGAGTTTCGAACTGAGGCATTTTCACTGAGTTTGCTTTGCATTTGTACCCTCCCTTCCCTTTGTGTAGGAATGGACTGGTCTGTGACATTGGTGAAGACTCAAAGTTGGGAATGGCTGATTGTTCGTACATGTAGAGATCAGTTTTTAAGTATGTGCGAGGTAAAATGGGTCGGCGTAGAGATCTTACCGACTTCTTTATACTGTACGTGCAAAAACTGCTGGGGGGGGCAAGGCGAAGGCGCCTGTATCTTACCAACAGACAACATGATTAAGTGCTCTTGTTGTGTGCGCTCACGATTCCACCTTGACTGGCCCAACAGCAGTCGAACAACCAGCCGAAATTCACATATGAGATAGCCACCATTGGTGAGCGTTGTGTGTCTCTGTGTAGCACAACGGCCCGCCCAGTCAACCAACCAGTATAACGTAGGAATAGCAAGACCAATATCCATATTGTCTTATTAAAGGTCAAGCGGGGCTGTAAGTTCTCCCCAACTCCGCGTTGTGTGCTGTGTGCTATGGCCACATAGTGTGTGTTATTCTATGTGGTCTACGTAATGTTATATTGAGTTGTGTTGGTCTGTTGTTCATCTGCTCACTACCAGGCAAACAGAAGGCTGCAGTGTCAGCCCATTTGGCTGACACTGCAGCCTTCTGTGGCATTTGGCTGACACTGCAGTAAAAGCGATTTGGGTGGCCATGCAGCAGTTCAGCTGGTGCAGGGTTGGTTATATAATGCCTCTACAGTTGTAATGAAGCGTTATTAAGCTAAACATATGCCTGTTTGTGAACTCCACAGTTGACGACACTACGCAAAGAAACCAATAGAGCTAGGAAGGTATACCAAAGATCAAATACCTTTAAGGTGAGTATCAACGGCCTAGAAGAAGATACACGCGTCGGATCGCAAAAGAAAAGTTTAATGCATGCAAAGAACTTATAAGGATATGTAGAAACAGGAGCTTAATTTATAATGATGAACTACTAAAATTAAACACCCATCAAGAGATATCACATGATCAATTCAGGCTACAGATGGTACTTCTGGAACGTGGGAAGAAAGCGTAGGTTTGATTCTAGATAATTTGGTGGGTGACATAAAAGCAAATGACCATGATGACGGTGGAAATAAGTACAGTACTTGGAAATGAAATTGCTTATTGAAAGTTAGAGGCAGTGGGGAAGAGCGCAGCTTCCAGATGAACCAGTTAGATACTGTACTGCAGTAGAAAGAATCAAGAGGAACAAATACCCAGGAATGGACTTCATTGAAGGGGAGAGTCATAAAACGGTGTCTGAAATTTATATCAGAGCACCTGCTAAGCGTTTTTAAGGGAGATGGAGTATTTCCACCACCATTGAAGAGAGCACTTTTAAACCTTCTGCTGAAATCGCCATTGAAACCGAAAGAAGGGGCAGATTCATATCGTCCTTTTGATTTATTGAGTAGACTAGAGAAGGTTTATGAAAAGTTTCTAGCAGGTAGAATTATGGAAAGCGTTCGATAAAACTGAGTGGTGTGAAAACAATATTGTTTTCCATGATGCATTGGGAAAATTGGTGGAATCTGTACATCGATGCAAATCAAAATATTGTCTGGGTCCTTTTGTAGATTTCACTGGACCATTTGATAGCATTGACTGGCACAGTGTTCTTATGGTATTACGTCAGGCAAAATGTACACCAGATCTACTCTGTCATAAAAGATTACTTCTGCAGCAGAACAGTTACAGTTAAATCAGCATATAGGATTACCAGACAAGTTGTAAGGGGTTGTCCACAAGGGTCATTCCTTGGTCCATTAATGCGGAATTTAGTTTTAAATGATTGGTTGAAACTAGACTATGACAACGTCGTTATGGTTGTGTATGCTGATGACAGTTTTCTAGTTGATAGGGACTTGAGGTTTCAATTAGAGGAGCGATCACACTTCATTTTGTCGGAGCTGAGTGCCTGGTGTAAATTGTGGTTTCAACAGAAAAGAGCAAAACTGTGTTGTAAAAGGATACCTGTCTATTACGAGAAATGCACAACGCCGAATAGATGGAGCCAGTCTGCAGTGTGTGAAGACAATAAAATACCTAGGAGTAGATAGACAGTTACGGTGTGTCTTACACATCAATTTCATCGCTGAGGAGATTCGTATGATTGGGGGTGCCACTAGGAAGTAGTGGGGGATAAAAGGCAAGGCATTGAACCTATTTTATGACTGTATCTTCTCTGATTGTCAGCAATGATGCAAAAGGCAAACGTTAGGAAAATATTTTCAATTCAACGGGTAATGTTGTTACAACTCAGTATGGTCTGCAGGACTGTGTCAAATGAGGCCTTACAGATGATAACAGGACGGCTGCCGCTGCATCTGGTCTTAGTATTCAAGTCAATGTTCTTCTATCTGTGGTGTAGACAGCAATACGAGCGGATATCAATTGAGGTTTGTTGTGACGATGGTTATAATGAGGAGACGAAACTATTGTGGACTCTTCTTATTGACCCGTGGCAAGATAGATGGAACAATTGTACCAAGGGTTTAATCCAAAAAGTTTCGTCCAAGTATTAAACAGTTTGGGAAGGGTATGCCAAGTTGGTTTCAACCAAACCTCTATTCAACGTTCTTGCTTACAGGACACGGGTCCATCTTTGGAAAATTAAATGATTTAGGTATTTCAGCAGCGCGTTCATCGTTTACTTTGTGGAAAAAAAGATTGGGTACATCTTTTGTATAGGTGCCATGAATACCAGGATCTATGAGTGGAATTGATTGATGGAGCAGCCAGTGTGCAAACACTGACTTCTGGATGTGAGGCCCTTCTACTTGACAAGGACAGACTTTGGTGCTTTCCAATATTTTGCAGTACAAGTTTTCAAGAGACAACAAATCCTGCTGCATTTAAGCAGCCGGATTTGAGAGCAACGTGGAATATCTTATTCCACGTTGCTCCCTGCATTTTCGTGTACTGCACTGGATACTTCCATGGCAAATTCCAATTTTTCGTGAGTGAAACAGATGCATGTAGAATGTCTCTTCGGCTGTGGCAAACATGATGGAAGAAGACAGGTGAAATGATTCAAGATGGCTAGTGCCAGAACTTTCTCACTAGTTATTTTTCTTGGCAGATATTCAATCTCACATGACATGAACTGTAGGCTCTCAATACCCTGTAATGGAACGGCACATGATGTGGGGAACTTCGATACGTTATAATGGATCAATTATAATTATCTATACAGTATGTAAATAGTGGTGGGATGCCAGGAAAGCTGGCTGGGACCGCCTAGTACAATAAATAAATAAAAATACCAGGAGGAGGTGGGCCAGGAAGTTGGGTGTAAGGTCTTGGCTGGGGTGAACCTTTGCGCAGGCTGCGCTTGCCAGAGGTGATAGTACTACGTATAAGTTAAACAATAAAGGTGAAGGCCAAGAAAGCGAATGATAGGAAGGCTTCCACCAAGAATTTGGAAGTTAAAGGGATAGAGGTTGCACCCCTGTGGAGGATTGTTAAGTGCAACAAAAACATTTACGGTGATAGGACCCCACCAGGTGAAGTGTTTGGGGTGGGAGGTTGGGAGGAGGTTGAGAATTCCCTGGGTGTTTGGGAGAGGGTGGTTAAAGTCATATTTCCAGGGCGCCCTATGTAGGAGGTCTAGTCGCTCTCAGGCAATTCAGGTTAAAGATTCCCACATTGGACAGATCAGCTTGCTGTCACATTTGTAATGTTTCACTCAACAACTATCTTGCACACTGACAGGATCACCGCATCCTGAATTTGAACAGCACACACTTTTTTATATCACAGAATAGAAGTACTCATTTGGCCATCGCATAGTTTACACATCTTAACCTGCAAAGGAGTATCTAAAGAAATTTATTATTTTTTTTTAAATTTATTTATTTATTATTTATTTAGTATATACACATATTGAGAGTGCAATAGTCAAAAGGAAATTCTCATCTACTTTCTCACGTACACAACACGTATTCAGTCATTACAGCACTCTGAAAATAGGCAACCCACATGCTGTTTTTTTGCAGGTTAAGCATATCATATACTGTCATGAGGGGTCTCACAGAGAGGAACCTTCGCCTGTGCAAGGGCTCCACCCCTACACACGTAATCATTCACTCATGCTCGCTTGACCACACAATCATACCTGGCTAGTCACAGCCACCAGAGAGAGAGGGAGAGAGGCTGGAAATGGGGAGAAGGGAACAGTGGTGGGAGAGGGGTGAAGCTGGAATTTTTTCTGAGGGTGAGGTATTTATCAGGACTAGGAAATATCCCTGTCGTATAGTTGAGATTATTATCACGCTTCCTCTCAAGCCAAACCTGAAGGCGCCCGAGCTAGTATAACTACAGAATAATATGGAACTAGAGGTGGCCACCGTAGGAAGAGGACGGTGAAGGGGGTTAATTTTATTGTTAGTAGATTTATTTAGTGCTCCGATTTGTCCTCTCCCTGTGGTTATGTCGTTGTTTGGATACTCCTATCATAACAAACTTAACCAGTGACCACCCACACAAGTTGCCATAAGTTAATATTTAACCAGAAGTGATCACTGGAAGTAGAATAGAGGAACAGAGGAGGGTTGTACCTAAATGTAAATGCCTTTCACATTCTTAGTCCCACAATCCCACCCACACACCCAAACAACTCGATCTTTTTTTTTTTCACCAAAAAGCCTTCAAAGTACACTAGTAGTGGCCCTCTATACACTTCAAATCACAGTTTGGTAATGGTCTATTCTCAGCTACGTGTTATTTGGCATTACAGGAATGCGAAGTAGAATGATCTGGTTTTCTGTTCTTAGAATAAAAAAAAAAAAAAAAAAGTAAGGAACCATGCAAAGTCATATCTAAGGTGCCTATTGTTCACCACATTAAATATCGATTGAATTATAATAAATATTAGCCTTAGATATTTAGTGTGATAAATGGTCCAACTACTTCCAGGGATAATCGTATGGGCGCTATCCTTCAGACCTGGCATCCACAATTACGTTGTAAAGGTACATAATTTTAAACGATGTATACATGTCGCCCTGTTCCAGAAATATGCGTCTTTGTAGTGGCGTCATCTATTGAGTGAAAACAGCATTGCGTTCAAATGCAATAAGAATTTCTTATGCGTTCATCCCCTAAATAAAAACAGAGTCCTCTGATAAAGTTACAAATACGTTAACAGTTAGTGGATGAAGTTTGAAAAACAGCTTTACCCTTATCTTAAATAATAGGTTTTAAAACAAAAGGCAATCACCTGGAAAGCCTGCCCAGTGTCCGTCTACACCGCGGGGAGGTGGGCCACAACAACTATGTATGTACCATAGCCCACTTTTATAATCTCCAACCGAATTCCCAAAGCGAGCATAGGATCATTCAAAAAAAAAAAAAAAACGTAATCCCGCTACCGAAATCTGAAGCCAACGCACACACAAATTCACTCACATCCTCTAGCACACCTGATAGGACAGACAAAAATGAAATGACAAGGCTATAAATGCAAAAGGAGGAGGAGGAGGAGGAGGAGGAATCTCGCAAAACCAAGCCTATGCCAGCAATAATTTCACCTCAGAGCCAGTTTGAGGCTAGCAGTAATCGAGGAGAGAAGGTTCAGAAGGGATTCAATAAAGTTCGGCAGTTAGAGTTTCAGCTGGACAGCAGACGGCAGTGTAGACATCTACTCCAAGAAATTTCTTCATCTGCGATCTTCAAGAAAGATATAAGCCAGAGCAGAAGAATCACTGGAGTCTCGAGAAAGCACCGTAATCTGTTTACGGTGGGTAAATGCCTTGCAAAAAAAAAAGACCTGAAGAAGGTTATGTATTTCTTTTGATATCAGGTTTGTTCCCAGGAGAAAATGAAGTGCAAGAGGTAATAAGAGACTGATGAAGATACACTGGACAATTAAAGAGGACCTGCTCTCAATCAGGTTGGCCATAGAAACATAAAAGTGAATCACGTAGATTAAAGGTCATATTTTAGTTCGAAGTGATCATACTCAGTCAGTAAAAAAATGTGTTTAAACCTGGGGGCAACCATTTTAACACTTTTTTTTTTTTTTTTGCAAAGCCAGAGTAACCAATGGAATAAATTTTTGTATGATTAGACCTTTGGAAGCACTGGATCATCGATCCAACCAAAGTTGGACAAGACGGTCCAAGCAGGGTTTCGTTTCAATTTTAAGTATATACAGCATACTTATCAGTATTTAAAGTATATACAAAACAGATAATTGTTCTTTAGTGAAGAAGATGGAAATAAAACCCAAGGAAGATTATCTGGAAATCCAGCAGAAGACAGACATTTATGACCTAAAGCGCAGCTATTGAAACTGTTCGACATGTTTTGTTTATCGCTAAAATCATACATTGCTGAATGGATGATCATTTTTTCTGAAGAAGGTGAGCTTTTTTAACGTACAAGGACCTGGCGCCAGCACCATGGGTACAGAGATCGAGAAGCGCAACTTTATACAAAAGATGGAGCGCACCATGATGGTTAACCACCCCAAGAATGGTTAAAGAGGTGGACATGATGGTTAACCACCCCAAGAATGGTTAAAGAGGTGGACAATCGTAGATGTGTATTTTATATTTTTTTCATGCAGGTGCGAAATGTTTTTTAAACTAAGTTTATGGTCTAATAGATTTGCCCAGAAATTTATGTGAATTACCCATGGTGAAATACAATTCAATACAATGCAATTTCCTGCATTCTCTACCTAATACCCTCGTACTAATATCACAAGCTGATAATAGTACAAGGGTGTTAAGTAGAGAACATAGGGAACTGCATTGTATCGAATTTTAGAGAAGAACTGCAACACACAAAACAAACATGACAACAGGCAATGAACAGCCTCGACTTCACTGTGCACAACCAATCGTAATTGATCCGTAGAATGTCACACGGTTTTCCAGTGGAGGGTTGGGTCTGACGGATGCTCAGAGAACAAAGTTATTTACCAATTCTGATGTTTAGAAAAGGCGAGTTCCAATTCCAACGTTTAGTATAGATGTTGTTACCGTCTGGGACTGCTGAATGGGTGGGTGTTGTACAGTTTTAGGCGCATCAGCAACTCCTATGGGCTCAAATAGTGGATCGTGAGGTGGGTAAACTGGCTAGCTGAACGACCGTTCACGATCTCAAGATCGATCCTCCATTCAAACCTCGGCCTAACCACGTGGAAATACAGGTCGCAGTTGCAAATATTCAGCTGCTAACAAAACTTATCGCGGGAAAATAGACTCTCCATATATTTCAAACATCATCAGATGTCCAAACTTGAAGAGACGGACACGCAGTCGCGTGGGATTCCCTGCGACCTACCGTCAAGAATTTAATGTGTCTCAAGAATATGTTTCCATCTAATGCAATTGGTCTCTATAATGCTCTCGACATAGATCCTTTCAAATTTTGTGATAGCAACAGTTACAGGAATCACGCATTCAGAAATACCTTCCAGTTCATTGATATACACTGCCCTACCATTAATATATGGACACCTGCCTTTAGACAAAAAAAGAGATTTTATTGTGTCATTTAATATTTTGTACTGAAACCTTTTGCTTTTATGACCGCCTTCAACCATATTTTTATAAATGTCAGCTGATATGTTCCTCCACTCGGCCTTTAACGCAGCCACCAGTTCGGCCTTGTTCTTTGGGCAATCTCGATGTCCACGTACCCGACGATCCAATACATCCCAAAGATGCTCGATACGGTTCAGATCAGTACTCTGGGCTGGCCAATCCAACATCCCATGTCCTCAAACCACTCTGTTAAGACCCGAGCAGTATGGCATGGCACCTCGTCTTCTGACACAAGTATGGCCTTCCCTGAAGTATTGCCATAATGTTGGAAGTGCATAATTGTCCAGATTGTCCTGGTTTTGCACAGCAGTTATAGTTCTGTAGAAAACGACTAATGGCCCAAGCCAAACCATGAAAGTAGTCCCATACCATGACGCTGCCTCCAGAGGATACAATCAGGAAGGAACTGTTCCCCTATCATTCGACACAACCAGGAATGGCCATCAGATTGGCGGAGTGTGAACCTCGGCTCGTCCGTTCATATGACTGTTTTTCACTGCTCTACAGTCTAGGATTCGCCCTCCTTACACCATGTTAATCGGCGTCTAGCATTTGTTGAGGTGATCAATTTTGTTGAACGTGTCATCTTGCATGCCCACTTTTGCAATTGCTATTGGAAGCCCAGTGTGCATATTTATAGCAGTTTCTGTGACGTGTTGCATGCATAGGACCTGTTTCCCGATCCATAGAGGGGAGTCGGGATTATAATGGTAGGGCAATGTATAGCATGGCACCTATCTCTAATTGCCTTCATGGGCAGAACAGTTGGTAGAATTGCCGTCCTTCCGATGACGCGTGGAAAAGACTTGAGTTCGAGTCCCGTCTATGACCTGAGGAATTTTTATGGACCTCTTTCACAACCTGGCTAAGTTAGCAGGTTATTGTGATGACCAGCTCATCATAAAAACTTAGAATACTCTTGAGAGACTAGCAGTGTTAAACGCATGATGAAGCTTCCATTGGGCTTTCAGAAGAGATGCTAGTTAAAATGCCTTATAAACATTTTGTAAAACTGTATATAATCCTGGCTGAATTTGTAATTGTAAATAAGTATACAAGTTATCCTGGTGATAATAATAGATTGATCTGTAACACTTACATGTTGCTATGGTCGTCCTATAACTGCCATTTACCTGTATATATGCATTGTAACTTGTCTTAATCCCTCCTTACTTTCAGGCTGTGTAGAAGCAAAACCTTGTGTTTAAATAAACGGATAATAATAATAATAATAATAACATAGGCCATATTGTGCCGTATATAATATTTTGCGTGTGTTCTGTGTTAATTTGATGTTTGATAGACGAAAATACCGGAGTTTCCAGGAGAAAAAACCATGCTACCCTCGCCTGAAACTGACCAACTTAGCCACATTGTGCAAAAGATCCATAAAAATTCCTAGCGTTTGGGAGGATTTGAACCCAGTCCTTTTCCACCAGGTGTGGGAACAACGATGACAATACCATCTGTGTTACCCACGAGGGACCTGGGGGTGCTTCTCGTGGTTTGGACTTGGACCATTGGTGGTCATTCCAGGAACAATAAAATACCATGTAGTACAATGATATTCTGGACAGCTCAACTCTCTTCTTACACTGTGGCAGCAGTATGAGGAGGACACTATTCTGTGTCAGTTTTTGACAATACACCATGTCATACTGCACAGCCAGTAGCGACTTGGGTTGAAGATATAGGCGTGCAAATGCTTCATTATCATGCCCAAGGGTCCGATGTTAACCCCGTTGAACATCTTTGGGACCAACAGTTCATCACGGCTTCGTCAGGCAAACACACCCACAGCTGGTACCTGAATTGATCGCTATCTTCAAAGAGAGGAAATAGGGAATGGATACCGAAATAAATCGAGAGAGAGAGAGAGAGAAAGAAAATAATGTATTGCTAACAAAATATGCACAATATACAATTTTACGCCTCATAGCCACGAAACCAGGTATTTTTATAGGGATGGGTTGATTACAAGGATTGGAGTCCAACATTAAGTAAATCAGTCCAAATCATAACAGGAAAAGAGGAAAAATATGATAAAATAAAATAAATTAAAAGAAATAAAAATCCGTTTATCAAAAATCTGTTTTGATTCTACCGACGAGGATACAGTAAGAGCAGTGAAAGGCCGACACATTATTAAAGATAATATCAACATACAGGCATCCAGTTGTTTTTGACAATATGGTACATGTACGCACGTGTCTTGCATAAAAAATAACAAAATAAAAATACTAAGAGACTTTTTGGTTGTCACTATGTTCATCATGAACATAGCAGGTTTATTCGAAAGTCATCTATTTTATATATTACCGAAAAAGTAATTTTTCTTACCTTATGTACACCGTCTGTCCAGTCTATCGACGTCAACATCCATATTTTTAAGTCCTCATTTGGTAGAATCGCCCTGCTCCCTACTTTTGGTGGAAAAGACCGGCCGATGATATGAAGAATCTTTATGGGTCTTTTTCACAACGTGGCCGAGTTAGTTTGTCTCAGGCGCGGGTAGCATGGTTTTTCTCTCCTGGAAATTCGGTCTTTCCATCCACCAAAATAGAAAATCGACCGCAGAACACATGCAATTTACAGACAATATATGCGAAGCAATATGGCCTTAGTCGCTAATAATCCTAAAGCTCTATTACAACAACAACAACCATATTTCTAACTGGAGTTTTCGTCATGGCTATAGTTTGGGATTATTCTGATCATAACATCGAATCCTTTGTAAACTGGAAGGGCAGAATTACCCCCTTTACGATCATGACATTTGCACTCTGATTTCCATGATTCTGGTTATGACTGTAATGATTTGAGACATGGGAGCCAAGGCATTTTGAGTGTTTCAAGCTACCCATTTCAGGGACCAGAATTCAACGACAAAAGAAGATTGTTATCGCGAAGCTACCAATCTTTATCATAAATCATGCGCAGTAAATGCCCACTGAGATAAATACCTCGCGATTTTGAGTAGCAGCCGATATGTTTGATTCCATGCATCCTAGACATTACATAAAAAAGAGCAGTTAATGATGATATAAATGAATAAGAATTGTAGCGACTTTTTGAATAGACATTGCTTAAAATGCACAAGAAATGTGCTCATTAAGCATTACTTGTTGCTGGACAGCGAAACTCATTTCTGTGTCAATAGTTTACCATCTTCAAAAACATTACATCTCGGAGAAGCGATACGTTCCACCCAATTAATGTCATAAGTTGACGATGTAGGGTGCACCGATCCATGCACTGTGTTCGTAACAACACTGGGAACCCCGATTTGAAATCTTATCTTTTCCTCTTTGTGCTCTGTAAATAAAAAGGTAGTTTTATTGTCCTTTTCATCATTAATATTCGACTTTAATGGTAATATCATTAGTGGCAAATAATTGCCTGGCTACCGAGTTTCTTCCAGGAAAATCTTCTCGCGGGGAGATTAATGGTGGGTGAACATTGTCCTATTCCGATTTTTTATTATTTTTTTTAAACATCCATCTGTTTCATCCGAAGCTTGAACGTTTGATTAAGACTTTGGGAACAATTGCAAAGTTGTCATTCTAGTTGGCACCCATGAGGATGGAGGGTGGGGGAAACCGTATCTTTTTCTCACACTAGTCGCTATTCACCAAGCTGCGAGGTAAGTGTCTGGCACCTACTCAAAAGATTCCTGCTTACGATGTGCTTCTTGTTGAAAGCACAATGACAATATTTCGGACAGTCCAGATAAACAATTAATGAAGTTTGTTGACACAAAACCTAGACCAATAGGCTTTCAGATGCCAATGCAGTCAGTATTTAAGTATCTTTAAGACAGGTCTATACAGCTAAATTACCGGAAAAGGAATTAATCCCTGATTGTAGCAACACTTTTAGGTCAAAGTTCTTAAGTTTGGTTCCATGTTTCAAATAATTGCTCTATTTTCTTGGAATTTCTCACGTTAATTTCTAGGAACTTAAAGAGGACGTATAGTTTGGATATGTTTTAAGAGCAGGAAACTGTTTTTGTAGTTTTGGGGTCACTCATTCATTTTCCACTTTCGCAGCGTTAGTGTCGACTTTTAGCAATGATGGATACAGAGATTCTTTACTCCATTCAGTTTAATGCTGTTGCCATTTATTTTAGATATGATACACGGAGATTTCCAAAGACACATAACGCCCCAATAATTAGTTTAGCCTACTTTCCCAAAATATAAAGTAAACTGTAAATTGTCGTATTAGGGCCACCCGAAAACTAATTCATCTGCTCATATGTATTATATCCGTAAATTGGTCGATTTGCCTTTTTTCTGGACAAAAAACCCCTGCAACCCTCGCCTGAGAACAATTAACTCAACCACGATGTGAAAAAGCTCGTAAAAGTTCATAGGATCATTTAGGGAATTCGAACTCAGGCCTTTTCCATCTGCTGTGATGAGGAAGGTGATTATAACCACTGTGCTATCCACCTTCGCCACCACAGAGGAGGAGACCTCGTTGAAGATTATGAGGCTCTGAGAGGAGATAATAAAATGAATCAAAGTGAAATTTTCGCGATTATAAACGATGCTAGAACTATGGGACATAGAGTTATTGTAGGAAGTTTTCTTTTAGCCAACGAGTAGTACCTTACTCGAGCAAGTTATCGCAATGGGTAGTTGAGGATGAGGAGTTGAGCTTATGAAAATTTAAAGGTCAGCTGGACCAATAGCTAAACGAGGATTAGAACGCGTAAGCAGGGTTTTTATTTAATTTATTATTTTTTTTTTTTATTTTTAATTTAAAAGCCAAGGGCTTCCACAGTGGTGTAATCACTGTCCTCCCATACAGGTGGAAGGCTTGAGTGCGAATTTTTCGTCCGAATTGAGTCCGAATAACGCAATTGTAAGCACAATATACTGATAACTCATAGTCTTAGTTCCTTTGGCGCTTAATAGCCCCCCCCTAACTTAACATAATCTAAACAAGGGTGTCCTAACACTTTTATGAGTATAGTGTATATCATAATATGAAATTAGTGTTGGGCATGTAAACGTAAGTTAATAATTTAGGTGATACCCACCTTGTTTCAATATGGTGGATCAAAATAAAAATTCACCAGACGTATATAACGTTAGTTTAATTTTAATTACATTACTTAAATTATCATACGTTCTGCGTTTGCGACGGAACTCGAACTCAGGTCTTTTCCAGTTGGTGTAGGAAGGACTGCGATCCTACCAACTGTGCTACCCACGAGGGCTAATTACGAGATTGCCCAACGATAAGAAAGAAAAATAAAAATCCATTGGACTGTTTACAACTTGAATTTCTTGACAAAATTGGAGGGACTTCCGTCCTGGCTGTCCTCATTCTGCCTTAAGTTATGAGAAATTCTCTTTCCACACTGGTTTTATTTCATAAATAAATCAACGTTTGCCAATCAAAGCTGGTTACTGTCGTAATTTTATCAATTACCAAAGTAATTTAGCCTTAAATGACCAAAGCCTTGTTGTTTTAAGGAAATAAAAAGATTTAATGTTGCCCGAGGAAGTGGCCAGATGAAGAAACCGACCGCTGAAAGATATTTAAAGTAAATGTTTACGGTGAGGAAACTCGAGTTTTTTTGCGTCTCAATTCATATTTGACAAGGCATAGGATTTCCGAAAAGTATGTCACTGATATCTATCATATTCTTAAGTCAACAAGGCAGTGGCGCAGAAAAATTCGCTTTTTAGAAACTAAAGAGATGGAGATTAATCATCCAGCAGTACACTTCACCTAGGTAAGGATTGGTTATTTAATAATCCAAGTGTTCTTTGCGGAAGTGTGCTTTAAAAATATTTATACGGAAGTTTGCTTCTTTGGCTGTTTACGTGATAATAAATAAGAATTATAATTATTGATAGTAATCAATAATGTCTTATTAGAATATGGAGAGATTTTATGAATAGAAATGCAGTGTTGTATATATAAATTGATTTTAAATTTATCACTCCGGTGGAACCGTGAGTTATTGAGTTATTTTATTTTACCATGATCTTCTTGAAATAAGAATAAAATAAATAATCTTCGTTTGTAAGTAGTCACCCCAAAAATGCTTTGGTAAGTAGCTGCGTAGGTAGCACTTTCTTACAAGAAATGGGTTTGAATGCTTTCACTGTCAGTGGCTCATCGGTAATCAATAAATATTCCTTCCTTCTCTAGCCTCGTAAGTCCACTTTTCGTTTTCCAAAATATTGCTTGGAATGGTTGTCCGATTTGCCCTCAGTTTGCCTTCACAACAACAACAACATCTCCCAAAAACCCGTTACACGAGAAGTTTGGGAGAAAGAACACCTGGCGGTAGACTTATATGAACTGTGGTGGTGCCACTCCTGGCACCTCCAACTATTCCTCTTTCACACTGTTGAAAAATCATTACACAGTTTGGTACAGTTATCAGTTCAGAAATATTAAACATATTAATCTACGATGAATACTAAATTCTTATCTGATGAGCAGTGCATATGGCTAGCTTCCAACATATGCCACAAAAGGTCTGCCCATCAGTAGAAATTACAAAGAATTTGGTACATATTTTGATTTTAAGAGAATATAGTTCCCATGAAGACTACATCAAAAAGAGATTATAAGATAAATGCAGAGCGCACAGGCCTCTTTAACTATATTGGAAACATTAATTATTTCTTTCTTAAAGTGTCTCAAAGTACTTGGAAAATTTATAAACCAGTCTAATTACACTTTATCACACTCCTTTCACAGACATCCTCGCATATGCACTTTGGATTGATATATGGAGTCTCATTCTCTTTCACGATTATCAAACGTTTCTCCCGAAGCCATCTGACATAAAAATTGAATACCACCACAGTTGATCTAAGATAGGGGAAAGTGTTAAACGGAAGCCTTCAGTCAAACCCTTACCTTTTGTGTTCTGGGCAACAGACTGTACTGATTGCGAAGGCAGGGTTTAGTGGGTGAGTGGAAGAAATCCCAAAGAGTGACAAAGTATGAAGATTTCAGCAGTAGATAAAGATTTAAAAGAAATTGTGTAACATCGTTTGCGTGAACCAGCACAAAGGAGGCTTCTGTTGGTTATGAGACGTGGTTCGCCTATCTGGTCACAGGCACTCGCTTTCAATATTACAGGCTTCCTTACGCTAACATCAGCTGACTTGCATGTGTAGAATAAAGTCTTTGATAATAAATATCTGTTAAAAGCATTACTTACCAAACAACCCCCTGTGGATTGCTACAGTATATTCTTTAAAATAAATTTCTTTATAGCAGAAATGCAAAACAAGTTATATTTTACAAATGTACAAGTATTGTTTTGTACATATTTTAAGAAATACGTTGCTTAGAAAAGAGCAACATTTCTTGTTTTTCTATCATCAAAAATAAAAATATAAATAAATGAAAATAAAAACTTTATTGGTATGATGCAATCATAAATTACGGCACATGATTTTGTGTTTACTCATTTTCGATCAAATCAAATCGAAGATACTTAGACTGTACATTCGAATATAATCGGTTTTATCGGACCATTAGGGTTATGAGCAAAAGGTTGTTGCTAAAAGACTGTCAAAAAAACGCCACAGTTGTCAGTAGCAACTAATATGGGTTCAATAGCAAGTTTACAGGGGCTAAAAGAGGATTCATTGTCGGATAGAATTTATCAGTCATTGGCCATTGTATGCTTCAGCAATCAATTTAAACTTTTCAGTGAAATTTGTATAGCCGGTATTATGAAAAGAGGGAAGAAAGAAGAAATATTCGTTCAACAGTCAAGAAATAACCGGTAAGCGAATGGACACTTGCGAAAAGGGATCGGCAATTTCCGAGAAAATGAATACTCTCAAACATCAAGTCAGTTATCAAACTGTTATGCACACTCTGCTTAAAATGATATCCTCCTTCACACTTCAGGTTAGCCCGAAAAAAACAAAAAAAAACCTGCTGTAATAAACAAAGAAGGCTAAATAACCGATTGTATTGTTTGTGTGTGTTCTTGGAAATTCCAAGCTGCTTCCAAGGACATCTACAGCAATACTATGCTCTCTAGGTGTAGACGTGAGATTTGTTTTCGCGATTAAGAGGAATACCAGACCAACTTAGTACTAGAACGTGCTTAATACTAATTATGATTAAATTACTTAAGTTAATTATGTTTATTCCATACCGAGTATATCTGAAGATCTTTTGGAAACTTAAACAAGAAGCTCTAAGTATAACTAACGAAGCCATTTCGCGCTTCTTTCGAGAAGGTAAGTAATGAAATTTATTGCATTAACAGGATATAAAATCCAAAGACATTCCCATTGGAGTATTCTAAAATTCCCTACATATACTATACAACAAATTGTGCACACGTATATTTTGAAAGGCGGACATCTTGAAAGAAGATGGCGGCCATTTAAAATATACGTAATAAAACAAAAACCATCCTCTTCGAGGTGTACTGAAAACTTCTCCTTCCATCATACTCTAAATCTCTAAGCCTGTTCCCCCCCCATCATCCTCTAGAAAACAAAAGTTATTGGGAGGGGGGGGATTAGAGAGAGAGAGTGTTCTGTTCTCAACCTCGAATCCATAGAAGGTTTGCCCTCGCTGGTGGAAAGTGGTTATAACCACCGTCCTCCTAAACCGGGTGAAAAGGGCCTGAATTCGAATCCCGTCAAGGAAGCGAGGAATTTTTTATGGGCTTATTTCACAATGTGGCTGATTTCATTGGTCTCTGGTAAAGGCTACGCAGTTTGTCCTCCTGGAAACTCAATTCGACTTTTTCGTCCAGTAAACCCATTGAAGAATACACACAATATAATGACTCCTTTATAATCTTAAATAATATGGTACTTAACCTAACCCGACTACAGACGATTTCAGAGTTACAAACACACAAGACAGTCAGACTTGATGACGCCGTAAATCCGCTTTCCATTTACAGAAAGCAGGCTAAAATAACTAGAGGGGCGTTATGTATCTTTGGAAATCTCTGAGTTTCAGTATCTACATTAAAGGCCATCTTGACTGCAACAGATTCTTGAGCTAGTCAAATCTCGACGAAAGACTCCCGAAGACATATCTCTGAACAAGATCATGCCCGCCAGACTCCATAAAATGAAAAAATTATTACTCAACTCAACCTTGAACTAATCATCATTAACCGACTATCTTCAGCACCATAGCAAGCCTAGAAGCAAGATCCATCACAGATTTCAAAACAAAACAGCTAAGTCAATCAACCAACTCTGAATAATTAAAATCTATAAAGGAATTCCAAACATAAAATAGCAATTCATAACAGCAATCTAACGCACTAACATTAATCGAATACCTTTAATAGAGAAAAAAAAAAGACGTCTAAAATAAGAAAACCAGTGAATGTTGAATGTCACATCACTCTCAGTGAGCTCACTGAAATCTGTGGTGACTAAAAGTGCCCATTTTACCTAAACCTTAAGTCTGTGTTCCACTTCTAAGGCCCTAATACTCCATTGCTTCCTTACTACTTTCAATAATAGTTCACTAGGAGAAAGGCGGAGTTCCGTTATTCTGGTGGACTTCTTACGACCTGGGACAACACCCTGACATAGGTCAAGAGACGGTCGCATGACCACGAGTCGGTGATTATCTGTGTCTTAAGGATTCCATTCCCAGAAAGCGAGTAGCAACCGCAGAGCTGCTCTAGCGATGACCGTCACGCCTGGTGATGTCGCCCAATACCGTCACGGTCTAATCGTACCGATCAAGAAGCCAAAGGTCACAGGGAGGGACGGAGAGAGGGAGAGGTGGGTCCATCGAGCTATTTCCACTTGTCTTCGAAATGGCTGGTAACGAGTCATGCATGGCTGAATCCAGTTTCTCCGGACGTTGTGTTATTTGCACGTGACGTAACGACTTTCGCTAGAAGCCGACAGAGGTCGCCTTCAAGATCTCAGGGGCGACAGAGTGTGACAGTTGACATTGTGTTGCCTCGAGATAATAATGACGACGCTTTGTTAAGATTAGAACTCTCCGTGCGGGCCTTTCCTCTGTATGAGAGACTCGGCTCTTTTACAGTGTTCCGATAGCAAGGAAGACCTTGGCCGATTAGATGGAGACATGACACAGGGTGCACTGTAGGTGCTTTACAAAGGTAGGTTTAGTTGCCAAAGGACAGATTGACTACGATATGTTACTTGTGTGGGGCATTCTGGCCTTGATAGAAGTCAAAGGTCACACGACGACACTCCCTTCCAGTACTCCATCCCAACGCAAAGGTGATGTTTCCTTCCTCGAAGCAGCCCAAACAACAGTGCAACCAGTAAGTATTTCCAATTCGTTTCTCGTCCATCCCATATTTCAACACCAAAAGTTAACCAAAATAATCACATAATTAACGTTCACGAAATTGAAGATTTTCATTTAGAGACAGAATGGCCTCTACGTTTTCTGGGTATGAAGTCTCTTTGAATCGTTGTAAATGATAAATAATTCGTTTATATTCGCTTGACAATCCCCAAAAAACCATTCTGGGGTGTCACATTAATGCAACTGTAGTAGTTGTCCTTTATCATGGTTGTTGTTATGTACTGAGGGGAGCTCTCTCAATCTCTACCAAGACTCTAGTACAATAGAATTAGAATTACCAATTAGTAAAAGGGAATTTTGCATTAATATAAGTAATATTAAGCAAGTGATCTCAATATGTCCTCCAAGTTTGTTTCATTTTTTTTCTGCCTAGGATTACATCTAAATGCCCTGAAGAGCATGCAGTTATAGAAGATTATCTTTCTTCGTTTAATTTCACTTCCTAGCCCTTCCTTTAGTGAAGTGATTACGATGCTGTTCCTCCACACTACGTGGAAAAGAGGGTGGAATTTCCTCTCAAATGGAAGAATTTTAATCAGCTTTTTTTTTTAACAGTGAGGTCGAGTTAACTGGTCTCCGCCGGAGACCATTTAAAACCGTGACGTTGTACCGTTGCGTCTCCTGAAACTCTGGTTTTTATTCTATTAAACAATAAACAGACCAAGGAATACACGCAATTATAGACAGTAATCTAGCGTTTCATGACCTTCGCAACATTGGTGTATCACACACACACACACACACACAAGCAAATCTAATGCAAGAACAGCTCTTAACTAAAGTTACAAGAATGTCCCCACAGCTTGTATTTATCTCCCACTCTCCACAGAAGTTATATCTCAATCTTTTTCGTTCCACCAGCTTTTTGTATTTCGACTACTCAACTCAGCATGCCAGTTGACGCCAAGTTGAGGCGAGAGAGGGACGTGTACAATAGGAAAACAACCAAGGAAAGTAAACACTAAACAGCTCTGCTTTTCAAATTATTGGAGATTTCAGTGATGCGAAAGTAGCAAGTGTTATCGCCAAGGGAATTAAAATGTGATTAAGTAAAAGAGGAGGAGGAGGAGGCGAGAGAGATCATCCTATTTGGATATATTAATACTAAACATCATTGCACTAAGAATTAATAAGAAAGGTAAAGTGTAAAGTGTATTCGTGTCTGACAGCACCAGGGGTTTTCCCCATCTCCGCGTTGCTTTCATTGTGGGTGAAACAGTTCACGGCAAAGGCCAGAGATTTAAAAGTATGGATTTTGTAAGTGTAGTGTTATGTATCGTTGTTCTTCCGGTCATTTAGCCGCTAGACCCCTTGCTGGGCCCAACGTTGCCCACACTTGGCCTCGTGGAGGCAGACCGGGTACACAGTAGTTTGAAATTTTTACTCTGGCAGGCCCTGCTACCTAGTTTCCTTGAATTTCAGTGGCTAGGGCCTTTAAAAAAAAAAAAAAAAAAAAAAAAAACATCGTACGGGTAAACACTAGGTTCTGTAAAGCCTAAAAGTTTGCGTAGTTAGTTTAATTTAGACATTGTTAGAGTTTTACAGTGTGCGACATGTTCTGGCGTATAGATAGAGTGGGGGGAGAACTGAAGGCTGGGGGGTGAAAGGCAGAAGTATGAGGACGATAGAGAAAGAGTCCCCAGATTGTCAGTGAGGCAGGCCCATGCATCACCAGACGAAGAATGGGGAGGCGGCGGGGAGGGAAGAGACTGCAGAAACTGTCTCCTCCCACCCCTGGCCAGGGGGAGGAAAAAGATAGGACCACACAAGGGAGTGCGGTCAGGAAGGTCAATTTGGCCATACAGTAACGCTGCTTCTCTCTTTTGCCGTCATGTTATTCCTATCCGGGTCACCAGAATTTGGGAGTCACTCATTCGCTCACGGGACCAGATAGGAATCTGGTCCCGTGACCAGATAGGAATATGTAGTCAGGGCTGTATAGGCTTTGGTTGAACTTGAAGTACAGTCTCATCCATTTGTAGGTGGAGTCATCTTCGTCTGTGTGGACGTATTGTGGTTGATGAGGCCTGGGAGATCCTTTGTCCTCACGTTGGTGCTCCCCCCCATCTGGTTATCACTTGAGAGTGGGTGGAGGTCAGAACTCTGATATAGCTCAGTGAAAAACAAAGTTCAGACAGGGTCAGTCTCGTGGTCGCTCATGGGACCTTTGTCCTTTCAGTTCATTGGTATTTTGTCAACGAGGTGGGTGCACTTTAAAATTAATGAGAAAAGGGGTTTCCATGGAAATGGTCATCTAGTGTTGATCTGAGGGTCTTCTTCTATCAACTTAAGTTGATACGATCGCCGTCCTCCCCACACTGGGTAAAAAAGACTGAGTTCGAGTTCCGTGGACTCTTGCTGCTTAATGTATTCATCAACACTCTGTCAAACTTTATTAGAACCCCGCAGTAAATGTAGTCCTTTTTGCATATTAATGCTTATTAATGAACAGCTTAATCATCATCAATTACAAACCACTCTGAACAAACTGTTTTTGGATGATTGATCGATTAATCAAGAGACAAATATTCAGATATAAATACTTCGGATATGTATTCATATATATTTTGGTCCCTGAGGCTGTCACAGACATTCTCTCGGGTATCCAAGCGGGCTTGCTTCCTGGAAGGATATTAATCTGAAAGTGTAAAATTCTCTTGGTTATCAGATTCTTAAGTACCGCCAAGAAGTTGCCCGCGAAGCTACTATGAAGCAATTATGAAGCGCGAAATTTCGAATAAGTCGTTTTTATGCGCAAAAATTTTTAGCTTTTAAAATACAACATTTTTAAATTAATGAGTGAATACAGATAAGCATAATGGCAGATTAGATACTTGCACCTTTCAATGAAATAAGGGGTAATTTTTGGGCTATATACTGTAGAGGGATATCATCCTTTCCCAACGTAGATTTGTTTGGCAACGTTGGTATCATTTTGATAAGTTGCTCTTCTGAGATTTCCTGGTAGAAAATGAATGGTGATGTCATGAATTCATTCATTTCACGGATATGGATTGGGATTAGGTTCAGATTACTTAGAAGGGAACATACATGCTCGCTCCATTCAGTGACGCCTGTGGATGATGGAATGTACTGCTGATTAATAGTGTCCTTTATCTTTTCATTATACAAGCGTTCATGACGGAGTAACTTGCCCTGTATCCGCTCTTCTGAAAAGCATCCCCATGCCTGGGAATAAGCGACATACAACTCTTCTTCAATTTGGTATTCAGAACCTTATTTAATCCTGAAACCGATGAACGATTTAGGAAGCACTTTTGACGTTCAACTTGGAAGTTTTTGTTAGTATCACAATGTGGAACAGCTCGCAATTGGAATATTGTGTTCAGATCTGGAAGCCAAACCGAAGAAAAACGGAGAGCTTCTATAAAGGTTCAAAAAAGATAGTCAAATGGGTAAGAGGAGCTAATCGATGTCCATATAAAGAATGGCTTAGAAAGCGTGGACTGAAAATGTTGGCAACTAGACATCTGTAGGAAGACCTGATTAAGATATATAAGACACAATGGGATCAGTAAAATGAAGAAGGAGGTATATTTTCACTGGTAAGGGAAAAATAAAATAGGGGTCATAAATATAAACTTTTAGGGGTACAGAAGGCTGGACACCATAACGTTTACCTACGGGCAGAATATGGCAGATCACTGGAATAAATTGCTTGCCACTGTGGTCGAGGTTGTATAATATGTTATTGTAATGGTTTTTAGGAGCATTCTAAAAAACCATCCGTAAATTGCATGTGTTCTGTGGTCAATTTGCTGTTTGATGAACGAAAGACCCGAGTTTCCTGGACGAAATACCATGTTCAGACCCACTAATTCAGCCACGTTGTGAAAAATGCCCATAAAAATTCCACACGTCATCAACGGGACTCGAACTCAGGTCTTTCTACCCGGTGTGGGGAGGACGGGTAGAAATCAATTCTACCAACTGTGTTAAACACGAAGGCGTGGTTGAGGTGGAGAGTTTGGTAAAGTTCAAATCAGAATTGGATATTCAAGTTTTGACGATGAGGAAAGTATAAATAATCGACAATTCTTTTCCTTTTCTTTTCTTTTTTTTTTTTTTTTTTTTGCCAGGTACAGAAATATTCTGCTTCCTTGCAACATTTAGCCATTATATTAGCAATTGCATTAGCATTAGCATTACTCGAGGCACATGATGCAAGAAAGCAAGCTTATATAGCATCAGCAAAAAAAAAAAAAAAAAAAAAAAAACCTTCCCATTTCACCCATCCGGTCATTCCAAATGTTTGTTTAGTTCCAGCCTTAAATTTATTTAAACCATTAACTTCCACAACAGATGGAATTCTGTTCCAGCAATCAACTATCCGCCGACTAAGGGAAAATTTCCGCACATCTATTCTACAACTGCCTTTCCTCACTTTGAATCTATGCCCCCTCAGGTTTTTAATCTGAGCAAGCGGAAGTATTCAGTCAGCATTGAGCCTGCCCAAACCATTCAAGGCCTTATACACCTCAATCAGATTACCTCGCAGGTGCCTAGTCTCCAGATGCTGCAACTTGCAGAAATTAAAGCCTTTCTTCGTAAGCGCACCCTTTTTTTCCCTCTCACCAATCTTGTTGTCCTTCTCTGTACTCGTTCTAGCAACTGTACATCCTTCCTAAAATGAGGCCTCCAGACCTGTATACAGTACTCAAGGTGTGGCCTGACCATTTCCTTATAGGCTTATACAAATGGATAATCACTCCTTGTCTCTGCCAGCAAAATTCCTATATATCATTGACAAAACTCCATGATCTGCTCTGGCCGCCTGTCTGCACTGCTCAGAGAACTTCATATCTGACTGCACAATTACCCCCAGGTTTTTTTCATTCCCCCCTTCCTGAGTGTAGTACCACACAGTTGGTACGTTTCCCTTAGGTTACTGCTACCCATATGGAGTACTTTGCATTTGTCAATGTTAAACTTCAGTTGCCACTTCTCAGCCGATCTGCCTAACTTTTCTAGATCCTGCTGCAGTAACACTGCTGTCTTTACTGCCATTAACAACCCTTCCAACCTATGTATCATCTGCAAACTTGGACTTCAAGTCTGATATACCTCACCGATATCACTGATAAATACACACAACAATGGGGCCAGCAGCGAACCCTGGGGGACTCCGCTAATAACATTAGTCCACGTAGAGCAGTGTTCATTTATTACCACTCTCTGCCGTCTCCCACTCAACCACGCCTTTATCCATTACAGTAACTTGCCCTTAATGCCTTCCCGCTCCAATTTGTACAGCAGTGTTACATGTGCAACAGTATCAAAAGCTTTCCTGAAATCCAAGTACTGTACTGTATATGATATGAAAATTATTTTTTGCATCCAGTTCCTTTGTGACCACATCGTAGTATCCAATCAAATTGGTCAGACAATACTTCCCCTTAACAAACCCATGCTGTGTCTGAGCTATTACTGCTGTCTTGTCTAGGTGATCCTGTATCACCTCTTTAACCAGTGACTCCATTATTTTCCCCTGAACAGAAGTTAAACTAACAGGTCTATAATTACGAGTCACCCTTTGAACCCCCTTTGTGAACTGGCGATACGTTTGCACATCTCCAGTCCATGGGAACCTCGCCTGACTCTAAGAATGCTCTCATAATTATGGCTAAGGGGTTGCTTACTTCCCTTGCTGCCTCCTTCAGTATAACTGGATAGATTCCATCTGCCCCAAGTGCCTTTTTTATGTTTAACTTCAACAATTTCTCCTCCACTTTGCTCTTAGTTATTACAAAATCACTTATCTCCCTGTTAGAGTTGGATAAACTTCTGGCATTTTCCTCCTTGAATAACTCCTCATGTTTGAATGTAGATTCAAAATACTCATTCAGTTTATCTGCTGCTTGAGCAGGATCATCAATAGTCGAAAACCATCTATGTTAAGTGGACCAATCTGATTCATCTCCTTCCCTCTAGAGTTTACATAAGTAAAGAGCTCTTTGCTTTTTTTTTTTCTTTGCGTCCTTTGCCAAAGATTTCTCGTAATCAGCCTTCGCCTACCTTAACGCCTTTGTGACTTCATTACAGACTAGTTTATATCTGCCGTAGGCTTCTGTGTCGCCTGATAATTTATATGCATCCTATGCATTTCTATTTTTTGCTACGAGCCTCATTAATTCATCCGACATCCATTTAGGCCTGAACCTTGAACAGTATTTCTTAGTTGGTATGAAGAAATACTTTTTACCATATTACTAATGTTTAAAGCAGTATTCGTAATTCTCATAAGAAAAAGAGCACATTCTCTCAAAAAAGAGCTCATTTAAGCTCTTTCGAATGTTCGTCTCTTATGAAGTAGCTTCCGCATTTTGTCAAGGTCCCACAATGAAGGCCAAGTTGTTCACCTGGCATTGTCTATGTTTATACTTCAAGGACGATGATAATGTCAAAAGCTTAATGAAATGGAAATGACAATGGCAACAGAATTAAAAATATTCCTTTTATGATAGCAGAATTTCTTCCGTAATGTTTAAAAATGAAATTTAGACCGAAGCCATTTTATATTGTACTGCTGGCACTTCCTGCGCGATAGGACTTTTATCTGTAACTGCTTTTAGGATGTCATCGAACCCAAGTTATTGTGAAAGGAATGCACTTGATGGTTCCCATGCCCGTTGAAGTCCTAGTAGTTTTCCATCATTGATTAAATCTTTATTGTACTTCGCGTGACTCATCCAGAAATCTTTGCATTCTCCAAGCAAATTCTTCATAATATATTGACCTTCATTTTTATCTCTTTGTCACAATCGATATTTCATTGAGTCTTATGTAAGACTCAATGAAATCAAACATTGTTTGAATAAATCAGACAATCCCTAAACTAGCTTTACTATTTAACAATGCACAAGTTTGATGTCATCGTAACTGAGTTAATCGGTCGAAAATTTAGTCATTTTTTTCTCACGGCAAAACAGACTTTCATCCTTCAAAAATACTCAGAAATACACGCAATTTGCACACGAGATGTGTTAACATCTTACGGAATTTGCAGACTCGTACTTTCTCTAGCCAACTCCAACTATTCTTTAAAAGAAGAAAATAAACAGAAACAAAAAAGTCCGCTAATATAATTTATATATACCCAAACCGGAATTATGTTCTCGAAGCGTATCCCAGAATACCACATTGTTGCCATTGGAGATATCCAGAACAAGTTTTGCCTGCAGGTCTCCGGCACCTATTTATGTGTACATATTGTCATTTGAAGGCACGTTGCCACACGCATAATAGCATATCACGGAATGTGTGCATTTGTGGGGACAATTTTACAAAATCAACAACTTCACTCGTCAGTGACTACCAAAATGTACTTTGTGTGATTAGCTGCATTTGTCATCATAATATTATCAAATTCTACATTTCATCAATGGAATTTCTCAATGACAGTTTCTCGCTTTTTCACACACTCGCTCTCAAGTTCCAGTACTCCTTCTCAAAACAGCAAAAGAAATCGAGATATCTCATATGAAAACAACTACTGTGACATTATGATAAAAGTATTAACCATGACTGATTTTTTCGATCAAGGTACACAAAATTTGAGAGCTTTTTTCAATTATTTTTAATAATTTTACTTCCACCCAAGAGAACGGTTAGGCTCTCGTGGGTGGAAGTAAAATCATACAAAAATGTAGCACAGTTGGTAAGATCACCATCTACCCCCACTGGCTGGAAAGACCTGAGTTCTAGTCCTATCGATCACAGGGTAATTTTTATGGCTCCTTTTCCCAACGTGGCAGTGTTAGTCGGTCTCGGGCGAGGGTAGTGGATTTTTCTCCCGGAAACTGCGGTTTTTCGTCAAGTAAAACAAAAAATCAGCCTCAGAACACACAATATACACGGAGCAATATGGCCTTAGTCGCTGATGCTCTAAAACTACAATATCTTAAATAATATATAATTGGTGTACATGTATATATTATTATTTTTATTACCCAATATCGATTTATTTGTCGTCAAATACATAAGTAACATTTAATAAATTTAAATTGGAGTCTGATATCTGTGTGACTTAACAGTGAAATAAATAAAAAAAAATCACAAGATTTTCTCTGTATTTGTATTGGAATAGTATAGACTACTATGCGTTTTTAAAAATAAAGATTTTTAATTAAGTGAAACATATTTACTTTTCAAATTCTAATGTTTACTTTTCAAAGTTATGTCGAAGTTACTTTTCAGTTTTCAAAGTTATGTCGAAATCAGAGACAGAGAAATGGAAGAAAACGTAAAACATTAACCCCCCCCCTCCAAAAAAAATTGCATAATTTTAGTTCAAATATCTAACATTATCAGCTTTATTTTTTTATTTATTATTATTATCTAATTATTATTATATTTATTTTATTTTCAAATTTCAATTTTAGCATTTTTTGACTTATGTCGGTTTTAGATGCAGGTAATCCGCTGTGGGGCGCAGCAATAGTGATATAAACTGATCGAAGTATCAGATTCAGTATCGGATCATAGTCCTAGTTAATTTATTGGAACAGTACCGAAAATGCTTGGAATGAGAGTACAATAATTCAAAATGCCTAAGTAATTATAAATTTATTAATTTTGAGTAATAAGCGCAGCGTATGAACTTTATGGTTCCATTGATTAAATAACGTTTTAAAATATGTATTTCATTACACTATATTGCCAATTTGTGCTATGCTATTCAATCGTTATTTTCCTAATATTAACAGTGTTTCCAGCTAGCTTCCGTAATGCGCTTCTTTTAATTATTGAGTTCATTTTTAAATACTTCCATGTTGCTAGCGTTAAGTTAAATGATAAACAAGACACATTTATTTCATATTTGAAATAGCAAAATTTGGGGGAACTTACCGCAGAATAAATCGTACTAAACAGACCTTTTTTTTTTTAACTAAAAAAAGCATAGATGTTGTATGATAACCTGCTAGCTAGAACATTAAGGTAAACACAGTTTCTAATTTGTATTTTCTACACTATAGGAAAGCTGAACATCTAAGTTATAATTGCTAGACATTTGCTGAGTCCATTACCATCGTCTGCTTCTCTCCGGATCTCATATGCAGTTTGCCCTCTAGCGACTGTTTTACTCCTTTATTTTTATATTTAATAAACATTATGTATATAATATCTTTATTGCAATAAGCGAATATAAATGGAAATAAGGTTTTACGTGGAGGACTGATGTAACAGCAACAGTGCCAGGGGTTTTGCAAAATATAAACATTAACATGATTGTGTATAACAAATTATTTACAGAGGATATGCGTTTACATTTTTTTTTTTTTTTCAATCCCTATGAGCATTACATTGTCATACCACTAGACTATGGCAGGCTAGCCTGGCCTATACGGGAACCCAGCTCATAGTGAGAGAGAGAGAATCTTTATTGCAACTTAAGAAAAAGATATTACAGAGAACTTAATGTTGTGTGTGTGTGTTGTTGTTATATTATTATTATAATTAGCCATATGGTGCAAGGAAGCCTGAAGCTTTTGGTGCACCAGCGAAAAAAAAAAAATTTCTGAGTTACCCCTGAGAGAGAGAGAGAGAGAGAGAGAGAGAGAGAGAGAGAGAGAGAAGAATGATGATATGATGATATTCAGCTCAGGACCCTGGGTGTGCCAAGCCCATACTCACCAGATGCGAGCCCCCTGGGGGTGTTGTTTTATGGATGTTTAGTGGCGCATAAGCTGCGCTGGCTGTAGTGCGCCTTAATGCAGTATCACAATGGAAATCACTCAGCTGAAGACGAAAACTGTCCCTGATGACACACCGTCTGTAGGATTTGTAATAAGTATTATCAATGGCCACATGGTGGAAGGAAGCCTATGGCTTATGCTGCATCAGCCAAAAAAAAAAAAAAAAAAGAAGAAAATAAAATAACAAAAAAAAATAAAATAATAACAATAAAAATAAAATAATATAATAAGAAGAAAATTTAAATAATAATAATAATAATTAATAAGAGAAAAGGAAATGGACAATCTATGAGTTTTCCTCCTCCTGCAGGTAATTATCCAGCTTTCCTTTGAATTTCCCCAATTCAAAGGAAACATCTACCCTGTAACTTGAAATTATGGCTCCTAGTTCCAGAATCATTTATAACAGTGAAAATTCTGCCCTCATTCATTTTGCTAATGCCTCTAAGAACCTTAAACACCTCAATCAAATCTCCTCTAAGGTGCCTAGTTTCTAAGCTCTGCAACCCACATATCCTCAATTGGTGAATATGTCCTCAATTAACTTGAAGTCTGCATCCATCGCCTCCAAGACCTAGGCTGAACAGAAGAGAGGGGTTTCTGGGGGATTCACGAATTGCACATCTGCCAAAAACCTAGCATATTTATTTCGCCCACTGTCATTTTTATTGTATAATAAGTATTTTTTTATTATTTATTTTATTATATGTTATTTATTTATTATTATTTTTTTTTTGTGGACAGTGCGACAAAATCCTGTGATTCCTTGCACTACATATAATGTTAAATGAGAAGAAAATTTTGAAAGTAAATATTTTGAAATGCTCTTATGACGAAACTGCTGTTATTCGAATTTTTTCCTTGAAACTAAATTTATTTCAATTGCATCGTACCCATTGTACTCTCTGCTTCCTGATAAAAAAAATATCATTTTTGAATTAGTATATGCTAAGGAACATGCTTGTTATCGTTTTGTGGAATAATAATAATAACATAATTGAAAGAGGCAAAAAACGTTTAAGGGTTAAGCAATGAAATTAAGAATATTTAAAAATAATAATTATAATGACTCAAGAGGGACTTGCTTAAGAATTCAGTTAAAGCGAAAACTGAAATAACATGTTACAAGAAACGAAAATAGTTTTCCTGCTTTTGTTTAAGATTTCAAAATTTAGGAAGCTTGCGAAGCAAGAAGAAAAATATACTAAGAATTCAAAAGTACAATAGTGGTAGCCCAGTTCTTTGCGATTAAGTAACGTTTTAAAATTAGAAATTTGAAGACGGAACAAGGAGACCCTATAACTTTCATAAATGTAGTGATATTTCTGTGGAAGTTGCATTGACTTTGTTGTACACGAGTCGATATCAAATTCATCTCATGAGCTGATGAGATGAATTTGAGAGTTTATCGATAATGAGTTACTGAGTTCATAACATTGCAGATTTTAGAATTCTTCGAAAACAACTGCCAACGGACATTAGCTGATTAAAACACTGTTGGCAAATTATTTAGATAGAGAATAAATGATATAAAGAACCGTATAACAAAAGAATTTGTAATTTGTAAATAATAAATAAAAGTAGACCAAGGGAATTCCACATGACGATGTTAGGACAAAAAGAAGTGCGCAATCAATCACAGTATCGGAGAAGCAATTCTAACATTTGTACATATAAATACATATTACTGTACACAATGTCATAGCGAGATATGATCCCTAGGTTGCGGCTTTTTTATGTTATGCAGAATTTAATTTCCTTTCATGACAATATTGTTTCTAACGGTAAACTGGGCTTAAAATAAAATCTGAAAAATCCAAATATATCATCTTCTCACCTAGAGCACAAGCAGACCTCTCTGCAGCCCTCCATTGCGGGGCATGTTCTCGTCGCCACTCATTCCGTAAAATTCTTAGGAGTGGTAATGGACGAAAACCTAACGTATAAGGAACCAATCCAGCGACTGCGTTCAAGACCATTACTGGCTTTCTGGAGTATAAAACTTGATATCTGTAGAGCGCACAACAAGGAAACAGTCAGAAAATTTCTCCTCTACTATTTTAGTTCTATCATCAGTTATGGTATTGAAGTTTGGTCGGCTGCTCTATTTCCAGTCTGAAGATGCTCTGGGGCCTAGAGTTCTGGGTCCTAAAGTGGGCCAACAATTGGACTTACCTACCCTATACAACATCAAAATCACAGCTCTGCATAAATCTCAGATACACCCCAGCCCAGCACCTGGCATATGCGAGGAAGCTCACAATGACGCTTAATCTGTGCTCCGCTGTTATCGATTTCGTAAACATCTGTGAAATCGTAGGCTGGAAAATCCCTGGTAGAGCCCTCAGAAACCGTCCAATGCTCTGTTCTAACCTGCAGAAGCTCTCGACCTTCAAGCGGCACTTTCCGAACAGCGCGCTGAACTCCGCAAACATTGATTTGGATGTGCGGTCCAGAGATTCTGCCTACAGAGAAGAAAGGCGCAAATCCATAGTGAAGTGCAGTCAGCATTCCTGCAATTGGCCTTGCCGCCGTAGCCTAGTGGTCAGGCGCGAGGGTGTATAAGTACACGTGCCTTGAGTGACCGGGGTTCAAGCCCGTGACTGTTGAATATGGTGATGTTTCTTGTATTATGTCTATCTTGTGAACTCCTATGACCGTTTGGTCGTCCCGGAGTATAAACAGAAATTTATTTAAATTTATTTATTAATTGTCAGCGGAACTAGTCATAACTCTCATTGAAAGTTTCCAGACTGTCTCAATGTGTATATAATAGTATGTATATAATAACTATAAAATCTATACAATGCAATAATAACTATATAATGCAATATAAGCCGTGTATAATCTTTTAGCACTTTCTGTGTATTTGCTGCGTACCCACATAGTTTTGTATGTACTGAATGTAATCACTGAATGTCCACTTAATTGTTAGATTCCTCTGTTTGCTTGTAGCGGGAATCGTGTCCTACATTTCTATGAATAAAGAATTTTATTATTATAAATGGGATGGTAAAAGATGCTTTTGTATTGATTTCTTCGTTTTCAGCTTGTCTCGCACAAATTCGCCCCCTCGACTATGTTTTTGTTGTTATTACAGGGTTTGAGCAGTATTAGAGACTAAAGCCATGTTGTCCCGCGTATAATAAATTGCGTGTGTTTCGAGCTGGATTGTGGATTTTGCTGGATGAAAAATCCAGGTTTCCGGGAGAGAAACCATACTGTCCTCCGACTAACTCAGCCACGTTTTGAAAAATGCCCATAAAAATTCCCCACGTTATCGACGTGAGGAATTTTTATGCACCTTTTTCACAATGTGGAAATTTTTATGGACTCAAACTCAGGTATTTTACACCTGGTGTGAGGAGAACGGCGATCCCACCAACTGTGCTACCCACGAGGGCTCCTTCGACTATGACTTGTTCCGGCCGCTGAATAGGTGATAATATGACTAGGCGAAAGCTAAAGATGTCAAACAAATACTCAGGTGGGAATACCTAAAAGGATGTAGTTTTAATGGAGACAAAAACACTCAAAACATACAATACATTCTATTATTCCAAAGTGCAAATACAATGTGCTGCCACTTTATTAGGTACACCCCTGCTGTGCACACAAATGGTTTGTCCCACAACATTGCAAGTCACATGACCACAATTGTGGATATAAATGCAGCAGAACAACCTTTCTAATATTAGGTGTATAAACCGCATCAAGTATGGGGAAAAGGAGTGATGTAACGATTTCGAACGTGACATGGTAGTAGGTGCAACACGTGCTGGACAAAGCATCTCTGAAACGGCAGTTCTCCTGAACTTTTCACCCACTACAGTTCCAAGGGTGTATCGAGAATGGTGCAACGAACAGAAAACATCCTCTCAACGGCACTCCTGTGGAAGAAAATCGCTTGTTGATGAGAGAGGTCAGAGGAGGATGGCTAAAATTGTGAAGCAAACAGACGGGCCACAATGTCGCACATCACGTCAGAATACAACCTTGGTGAGCAGAACAAAATATCGCAACGGACCATTAGTCGCACTTTGTCGCGAATGTACTACAACAACCGACGGCCACATCGCGTACCTTTGTTATCAATGAAGAACAAGCGAGCACTCCTCTTGTGGGCACAGCAACACCAGCACTGGCTATGGAGGATTGGAAAACAGTTGATTGGTCTGACGAGTCGAAGTTCCTGGTGCACCATGTTGATGGAAGGCTCAGAATTTGGCGAAAACAACATGAATCCATGGACCCGTCATGTCTGACGACTACTGTGCAAGGTGGTGAGGGCAGTGTTCTGGTGTGGGGAATGTTTTTTTGGCACACGTTGGGTCCATTGATACCCATAGATTCATGTCTGAATGCCGCATCGTTGCTGACCAAGTGTATCCGTTCATGTTGACAGTTTATCCTCAGTCAGATGGCTACTTCCAGCTGGATAATGCACCGGTGCACAAAGCCCGAATCACTATGGAATGGTTCCAGGAACATGACAATGACTTTTTTTTGCTGCAGTGGGCCGCTTTGGGATGAGCTGGAAAGAGCTGTTCACTGCAGGCCTATACCTACGTCGAATCTCAAGGAACTGTGTGATATACTCATGTCTACATGGTACTCTATTCCTGCACAGCCTCTTGTTCAATCCATGTCTAGACGAATTCAGGCTGTTTTGAAGACTAAAGGAGGCTCAACACTCTACTAGATAGGTGTACCTAATAAAGTGGCAGCACAATGTACTGCTTGTGAAATTTGTATGGTCCAAAGAACCTTGCTTTCTGATCATCCCTCGTGATTTTTTTTCTAAATCTATTAATGTTATTAAACTACCAACAAGTCTAATCGTTTAAATCTTTTACCCAAATTTCAAAGTAAAAGTAGTTGAAATTTATCATTCCAAGCAAAGGGATTGTTTATTATTCTTATTTTTGTTTTATTTTTAGCAGGATTCGCTTCTGACCATAGACAATTCGTCCTACACCACTTTTCCCAGTTACTTACAGAAAAATGATCGTCCTGCCATCAAAGTTGGCGGAACAGTCCTATTCAGCTATGATAAAGGTAAGCATTCTATTTTAAAACATCCAAAATATCTTTCACCAATCTACACTACATGAATATGGCATATCTAATCTTTGATTTACCGTTGTGTTTTCAAATCCGCTTCATTTTCAGTACCCCGGCTAATATCCGATGCTTCAAAAAACTCTTTAGGTTTGTGCTGACTACTAATAAAATACCCATGAAGGGACCACGTAGAGCTCACTGTGCTATAACAGTATATAATCCTGTAGTTGGTTTCGCATGACTGATAAACACCTTCCTACCTTAACTAATTGCATATCCCTTGGAGGCATGAAGCTCAGAATCATTCCTTCAGTAGATATTTTTATCAAAGTATAACCAGGAACAGCTGTACGATGACTATCGAGAAACGCGATGAACGTACTCTTGTAAATAAAGTTTGAACGCTGTAATTACTTCTATAATAATTGGCCGAATTACCTTAATTTACATCTTTGAAAAAACTGAAATTATTTTTAAAAAATAGAAATTTCATTTGCGATATATTTGCCTAAAATATTTTGGCTTCAATCCAGGCTTCATCCGATAAAATAAAATCACAAATACTTATTGGTTAGAAATTGATTGAAGACGTTGACCAATTTTGGAATTTAGATGGTTTCATGAGATTTTATTTATATTTATCCACCCACATCAATGCCGCTGCCACATCTTATCCTTTAGAGTAACGCAGTATAATCCAACACTATCTTTACCACTAGAACTGAATTTAAAGCAATTTGTGCTAGCTTTGTTAAACTTTAGATTTGTTTACGTCCATCTTTATGACCGTTCCATGTTTAAGTTTCAATGAGTTTTGAGGCACGCTTTTCAATAGCTTAATGTGAATATAGTTTATTTATAAACTTCTAAAGGTTTATTACTCCTGAATCCTTAGAGCGTCTGTGTTCCTACATTCCTGATCTGGAGCTCTCTTGCCATTCTCTTGGCTTCGGCCGAGTGTAAGTTTGCATTATTCCCAATTTTTATTTTTAGCTAGACCACCCTTATGGGGTTGGATTTTGCTGGCATCTACTTATGTGTGTAGATGCGAAATTATCTTGCTGGTATCACTGGCTGGAACCCAATGCTACGGGATGCAGTCCTTTGATTAGAATTTGCTGACATCTTTAGGACTGCCACCACTGCCTATGGGTGAAGGATTTAGTCCATCAAGGACAGCACGTGTATGGTTCTGGCCCACCTCCTCGTGCGTGGACAGGTACTGGAAGCAGCATTCCTGACGATCACTGCTCCCTGTTAGAAAGGTTGGCCAGAAATAACCAGACAACGCAACAAGACACACAACAAATTTTTGGCCGTTTAAGGAGTTCTTATCATTACAGTGTACCAAGGGGGAGTTGTACTAACGTTCAGGGCCATTCTCTCATAAGACACAAAACATTTATTATTATTATTTTTTTTTTTATTTTTGTGTTTTTGTATGGGCGGTTCCTAGAACAAAAGTTCATCTCTGCCTCGTTGCTCAGTTCAGTTTTTACAGACTCTGTTAAGGTAAGGCCAGTGTGTGTCGTGTAAAAAAAAAATTCATTCCACATTGGAATATCCCATGCTGGATAAAGACAGAGAGAGAGAGAGAGAGAGAGAGAGAGAGAGAGAGAGAGAGAGAGAGAGAGAGACAGAGAGAGAGAGAGACAGAGAGAGAGAGGGAAAAAAAAAGTTTAAAAGTTCTTCATCCCACACACATGTCCAACTTTATGTGATTTAATCCTTAATGTGTTTATTGCTAAGCTATATTCTGTTTTCCTTAGGCTCTACCCATGGCGCTCGTCGCTGTGATGGGATATTGTGTTGTATGTAATTCTGTACTTCACAATAAAGATTTGTTTATTTATTTATGTGGTATTCTGCATTACAATAAGTCAGGCCACTCCGTCTATCATGTAATTCCCCAATAAAAAATAAATAATAAACTGAATTGATATAAAGGTTACTTAAAAGCTTACCTCAAAACTCTGAGTCCAAATTTCGTCAATAAAGCGAGGAATATTTTGGGGTTTTTTTCACATCGTGGCTGAGTTAGTCGGCTTCAAGAGAAAGTACCATGGATTTTTCTTCCAGAAATTCGGGTTTTGTTTTTCATCCAGCAAAGAGCAACTCGCCCACAGAACACACGCAATTTACAGACATATCGGCACAATATGGCCTAATTTATTATTATTATTATTGTAATTATTGAAGTGGTGAAACCCATGTTTAGTCTCTAGAGCAAAGTTTCCGGCATCCCCCCTCCCCCCATACTTCTCCTTCAACCCATGCACGGTACTAAGTACTATAGGTTTTGATACCTTTCGTGTTTGGGGTTTTCATAAAAAAAAAAAAATAAAAATAAAAAAATTATATTATTTCTCCCCCATCCCATAAGGGGTCTTGTACAAAGTGCACAGGGTGTTACCGTTGGTCGAGGAACTCTCTGACTATCTAGAAAGTCGCAATCCTACAAATGTTCAGGAGTACCACTTTCTGGAGGTCTTTGAGATCATCATGTCAACCATCGATATGGTTGACATATTGATCAGGATGGTTGTTACTTGTTGCATGTGTCACATCTGTTTGATATCCTGTCTTAGGTTCGGGTACTTCCTGATATTTTCCTCATGGATTTTCTGCAGGTTGTCAGCTTTGGGTACCGCTATGTCGATCAGATAGATAGTCCTTTTCTGCTTATCGACAACTGTTATGCCCGGTCTGTTGTACGGGACTGTCTTATTCGTTATTATCGTTTGGTCCCAGTACAGCTTATGGGTTGTGGTCTAGTTACGGCCTGAGGTCATTCAAAGAAAGTGTACTGTACCTGTAAGTACGGTACACTTTCTTTGAATGTGCTTAAAAGTGCTTCTGCTTCTTCAGAATTGCTATCAGTACTGGATAATGATGTCAAAGGCTACTGGTGCATCCAAAAAAAATTATATCCAACAGTTTATTATTCAGTGCTTGCTGTATCCGTAGTGTTTCCATTAAATTTGTTACAGTCGACTTCGTGGAACCACAGAGTGTAAGCATTTTGGTCTATTCCCGAAGCAGTGCTGATTGATAGTGTTTAAGATTGCTTTTTTTTTTTTAATATATTTTTAAGAGGCGTCCAGTGAGATAGACCTAAATTCTTTATTGGATTTAAGGTTGTTTATTTTTGGAACTGATTTCATAAAATATCTTTTCCATGGTTTCAGAATAAGCCCCTCCTTTAGTATTCGTTGGAAGAGTGATGGAGTGGGTCAATTATGTATTCACTACATATATTTATCATGAACAGTAGAAAGTGGTCTGGTCCAATCGTTGCCTCCTTATTAATGGAGTTAGGGAGTTATCCCTAGTAATATTAATTTCACATAATACTACGTTTACAGCTCTAGTTTGATTAGTGTCTGCAGTTTCCATCAGTCTCTTAATTATTCCCTACATCTCGCGGACACAGGAAATAATTATTTATCTGGATTTCAATTAGAGGCATTCCGAATGTGGCTTCTGTCCATCCCACATTTCTTCATTGTGACTTGCGCCTAAACCCCAACAACAACTTTCGCTTTGAAACGTTTATAACACACCATAGTTACAAAATTTCACCCAACGTAACCTGAACTTAGAATTCAACGTTAATTACAAAACCGCAGCTCATGGAATGGGTGAGAGTTACTTGGCACCTTTTAAACTTGAGCCGTGGGCAATTTCTTAAGAAGCCAACCCAACCCACCGTTATTTAGTTTCTGGAAATTGAAACAGTACACTTTTTGCACAAAATGCGATACAGACACACACGCACACGCGCGACCCCTTAACCTATTATGATTCGTGTACTGATTAAGATCTACTTTTCAAGGATTGAAAACGTAGACGCTGTACCTGGTTGTGTGTCTGTGCCATCTTTCTTTGTACGAAATTCTATGAGAATGAAGACATAACCGGGGCATTTTTCGAAACAGGCAGTGCTTAACGGGCGTGTACTTTCGCAGCGGTCAATTTTACGGATGGAAGGAGATCAAAGACCACCAGAAGGGCAGCACGGGTGCAGATAAATAGGTCTGTAGAGGGAAACATAGTCCCGGTGGAGATTATTAGGTTGGTACAAAGTGAAAAGTTGGTAGCGCCATGTGGTGTGTATCAGATAACCGAAGGGTGTGTCTTCGTGTAATAAATCGTTACCTGAATAGGCTAAGGTTGCGCACAGGTGAGAAAACTGCTAATAAGGATTTCCTGCGTTGTGGTTTATGATTAGTGGCATTTCAGTAAGACACAAAAGAAAATAAATTGCGTAGTTGACACTTACGAAGGGTAATAAATTTTATTGACTGGGGATAATGAGATTTGTCATTTCCATAATTTAAGCCACGTTTATAGATTTTCCAGTCTATAATTGCGGCTGCTATTGTAGTCACATCTCTTTGTGTTGAATTGAAATTTCTGATATTTTGCAGCTCGTCCGTGTCCTTTCTGAGGACGTTGTTGAATCCCTTTAGGAGTTAGTCCAAAGTTCTGGAACTTCGTTTAGAGAAGTTTATTGGGTAGAAAATCGACCTGCCTTTTGTAATAACTTCTCTCATAGTAAATGCAATTGCGCAATGATTTCTGGCAGAGTTTAACAGTGAAGAAATCCATGCATATCTGAAGGTTGAGAAAAGGAGGTATCAATGGAATTATCTCTGCATGGGATGGCCACCCGGCAGCAAACAAGTGGTTATATGAACACCGTCCTCCCAAGCCAGGTGGAAAATGCATAACGACACAAATTTAAGAATTTCAGTAGCACACACTAGCAAAATGCTCGACAACCATACCTCTTTGGAACTCTGTCAACGCCATATTGAGACTCATACTCACTGGTCCTGACATTTTTGATGTTTCCTGTTTCATTCGAATCTCTCCTTTTTGACTATATCTCTCATTTCCCTCAGAGGATTGTTCAAAATTACTCTTTAAAGGATAGCGTGTGTAAGTGTATAGATAAAAATTTAAATTATTTATGCATTAATATTTTCGAAAATATTTCATTATTTATAATCATAAAAAGCAAGCTCCTAAGTTCAAAATTAAAAAAATAGGATGGGAAAGAGTAACAGATGTGATTTAATATATTTTTTTAATTATAATTAATGTAATTTTAACATTCTTCTATAGTGTCATTGTGTATGGAAGGCCTTATTCTGTTGCTTGTTTGAGGCTCATCGGCAATTTAGGCCATATTGCACCGTATATAATGTCTGTAAATGGGTTTGTTCTGTGGTCCATTTGCTGTTTGCTGGAGAAAAGTACCATGCTACCCTCGCCTGAGACCGACTAACTCAGCCTCATTGTGAAAAAGGTGGATAAAAAAATTCCTGTATTGTCCACAGGATTCGAACTCAAAACTTTTTTCACTCTGTAGAGTAGGAAGGCGATTTTACCAACTGCGCTACCCTCGTAGCATAGTTGGTAAAATTGAGTGGCCCTCTTCTTTTACTTATGTAACATTCTTTTGCAAGCAGAGAATATGTTGTTTAAACTGATGAACTAAAAATTACTTTTGTTAATTAAAAATTTTAATTCTGACTTATTATCTTATTATTAATCTTGGTATAACGTGAAGTAGATCTATTTCAGTGAATGGAATGTGTTTGTTTAACGTTTTAATGTTAATAGTTGCTGATACCTCAGCCCACTCACGATTAGTCAGGTGAATAGCATCGCTGGTCTGGTTTGCAAGATTTTAGCGTATAGTACGGTACTTATGATAGCAGTTTGAATCACATCAAGACGAGAGGAAAAGTTTATGGAATTTATCTGCGCCGTGGCCGAGTTAATCGGTCTGCAGCAAAAGTTTTACTTTGTTTTCTCTCTCAAAACATTGGGTTTTTATTCTATAAAAAGCAGGTAAGTTTACCATAGAAGACAAAATTTAAGAAAAACTGCATTGTTGAAACTCATGTTTCGTTGAATTTGAGCCTTCGTTGCCTCGGCTCAAATTCTGAACAATCCAATAGCCGCTAAGTCTTCTTATCAGCCAGAACGTGAGTGGTACTCTGCCAAAAGGTAACGGATGTTAACTGGAATACCGGAACATCAGAGAAGCAACAGCATGATAACTGCCAACCCGCCAAAGGCTTCTTACATCCCTCCTCTGCGATTGTCTGGGCAGCTGTCACTTGCTTTGATTTCTTCTTACATCAAAAACGTCTTAACTGTTTCCAGTTTACTTTTCTTTTATGCGTCCTTCCTAGGACAGTCACCTATAATAGCCTTTGCGAAAAAAAAAAACAACAAAAAACTCCTTGACACACATAGCACGTGACTCATAGCTCTCCCTTCGTCGCGTCCTCCTCCAGCTCGCAATTCATTCGAGGTGCTACGCTCGTATGGCCGTGGTCTGTAGTGCACGCATCCGACTGCATGTGTTCCGGACGTACACTTAAAGAAAGTTGGGGGGGGGGGAGGCACGATGACTTTCGTTGTACTTAGTGTCACCTTTGTCGGGTGTCCTTAGAGCGACAACCCTCTTTTATTCCATTTAGTCTTCTGCAGGTATTCATAAATTAGCAAATGTCGTAATGTTCAAGAAGACAAAAAATAAAACACGCTGGAAAAGTAACTTTGCCCCACCCATTATTAAAATTGATATGAAAAGATTTTTATCAGTTTTTCTAATGAAGAACTCTGCATGAATCACAATTTCAGCTGACCGAAAAGAATAAGCCTTAAATAACATTACGTTTGAAAGAAAGTAGCATTTTTTTTTTTGTTTTTTTTTTTTAAGTCAAGAAGAGTGTTCATTAACGTTAGAAATGGAAGTTGACGAGTCTCGTCACAAGTTTTCTTTTATGCTTCGGTACTTCCATCCAGTAGTTGATGGAATTTAAAATCTCTTTATAACTGTTTTTTTATGACACCTGATATAACTGAGTCCAGTTTGCAAAAAAACCGACCATTTTGGTAGCGACCTAGGGACAACGTCAATGCCAGTGTTCATGCGCTACTGGGGACTTATATATGAGTAACCACTTTATTACCCTTCAGAAAACAGCCTGGATTCGTCGTGGCATCGCCATAAAGAGGTGTTCAAAGCGTGCCACAAGGATGCTGGTCCATGTTGACTCAATTACTTCCCACAAAAAAAAATAAAAATAATAATTACATTAGGGTCATCCCAGTAAGTTAATACATATACCCATTTACGTATCGTGTCTGTAAATTGCGTATGTTCTCTGATCGATTTACCTGTTTTTCTGGACGAGAAACCCCAGTTTCTGGAGGGAAGAACCTTGCTATCTACTCCTGAGACCGATTAACTCAGCCACGGAGTGAAAAAAGCCCATTAATGTTCCTCGCGTCATCGACGAGATCCGAATCCGGGTCTTTTCCACCCGGTGTGGGAAACGGGGAGGACGGTGTCGATACCACTGTGCTACCAACGCAGGTAGTTACTTCCCACAACAACTTATATGCTTGTACTACTTTGATGCTGCTAGTTACTTCTCTTATTAAGGAAAAAACAATTCAATATTATTACTGTTGCCTGTAATTTTAGTGTGGACTATTCGACATCAACTGAGTAATTCACAAACTCATCAATATGTTTGTGTGAGACAATCCGACCATAGAATGAAAGCCATTTACAGATACAATATATCCTGACAACTTATAGCGCAAAACTCTTCAAACAAACATCATAAATTCAAATGTGATAAACAAACTTAAAATACGCGGAAGTTTTTCACAGATGCGTAGTACTCCTAGTAATAATAACCAAAGATAAACCTTGAAAATATTGTTAACATTAAGTTCTTTGTATTAGCTAAAGTTTCATCAACTGTCTTCTTAATTAAATACCCATTATTTGTCTTCTAAATGTTTTTCTTTTCTTTTTTTTTTCTTTAAGACGCATTACCGGTGGTGTCCTCTGCTTGTGACTTTTCTCTTTATGACGGAGAGGGAAACTTTTCCAGTTACGCCTATCCATCAGCGTACTCCAACGACTTAGATTGCACCTTTCGAGTGACCAGGATAGATAACTCTTGTCAGCTGGAGCTGATTTTTCACGACTTTGACCTACAAGGGAACCCCTACGAGCCATGCAACACCGACTACCTCTCTGTTAACAAGAAGAGATACTGTGGTAACGTGTGGAAAGGTAGAAAAGGTTAGAAATCAGACATATAACTTAAAAATGTGATAGTTATATTTAACTCAGCATTTAGTAAAATGGTTTATCATTATTAAAGGAATTTTTTTCCCTGTTTTTTTACCGGTTAGTAATGTCCACTTTAAGCATTGTTCAGCAAGGCTTAAAACTGTATCCCTACAAAGTGCAGATGCAAACGGTCCCTGAACAATGTTAACAAAGAAAGGCCATTCGCCTTTTGTGATTCATTTCGTAAATATTTGGAAAACAACGCAACAGTTATTCACCACGTGATTCACCAACTAAGCACACTTCCACCTTAGTGCTTACCAATGAATAAAATATGGGTGTTTGGAACATTGAGAATTATCACGTAGTCATGAAGACATCTTTTAAACCTGAGAAGCACACGATGTAGTCAGCAGTTTCATTACGTAGCTGGAATCATCGAACCATTCTTCCTGGATGACACAGTTATTGTGGAACGTGTCTTAAACTTATTCATGACCACTTTGTTGGAAGAAATGTTTTTCTAACATGATGGGGAAATACTGCATACAACGAATACGATAGATTTCCTGAAGGAGAATTTTAATGATATGGAGCATTCTTAATGGTTTCGATTGTCTGGGCCACCGTGGTCGATTGGATTCGATGCCTGCGAATAGGCTTGAATGAACAGGAGCCACTTATTGATATTTTTTTTTTCTTGAATAAAAATCACCCATGTTTTACGCGTTTAATGCTACCGGACTCATCAATTCCAGTCTTTTCCCACTTTTAAAAATCCATCGGAGAATTCCACTATTTGCTCGTCATGGTCTTATTCTTCGTTGTCAAGATAGAACGGTTGAATCTGCGGCCCTGACTTTAGCAACCAAGTCGTTTTAAAATGCTGTAAGGCGTTTCGAAGAATGCTACCTGATTCCTAAGCCTAGAAGTGCGTCAGCATCACAAGAAGTGATTCAAAGGATTTTACCAAGAGGCAGCGAACATTCCACTGGAAATTTTGGAGGCAGCTGTGGAAAGCACAATGTCGCGTGTTGATTGATTATTAGAAAATGAAGTGAACACGGGGAGATTTTATGGAGAATAAAGACAGGTGAAAAAAAAATTCCTTTGTGTTATTTTTCTGAATTTAATTTATCTAAACGTTAAAATTTTATTTTTATAAATTTTTATTTTTATTTTCGTTAAAAAAAAAAAAAAACTCTTACATACACTGATTACAATGCAAAATCTCTCTTTTCGATAAAATCTGTAGTCCTCGAGTTATTAATTTTTAAAAGGGGGAAAGGACTTTATAATAACCCTATATACAAATTTGTATAGGGCTCGTGTGAGACCCTAATTAAATTTTTGGGGATTTTCCGATCCCCTTTTTAAAAAAAAAATTTGTTTGATTAAATTTAATAAGCTTTTTTTAACTGGAGATGTCCCTTAAATGAAATTTTTCTGGAGTTAGCCCCTAGTTAATAAACTGGCATCACACCCCTGATACAGAACCGTTCAAAATATTTAGGTAGCCAAGGAAAAAAATTTTTTTTCCTGTTTTTTTCCTTTTCTTCCCATAATTCGGCTTTAGAATTCACATAATTTTTAGGCAGGAATTGCCTGAATAACCATTTCAATGATCTAAGAAACCCTTTCTCCAATAGCTCTGTTTTGATCCCGCTATGTGTATATGTTGTTGTTGTTATTGGGTTTTAGGGGCATCGGCGACTAAGGCCAAGTTGCTCCTAGTGTATTGTCTGTAAATTGCGTATGTTCTCAGGTGGATTATCTGTTTGCTGGACGAAAAACCCGAGTTTCCTTGAGAAAAAACCATGCTATCTTGGCCTGAGACCGATTAACTCAGCCACGTTGTGAAAAATTTCCATAAAAATTCCTCCTGTAATCGACGGGATTCGAGCTCAGGTCTTTTCCTGCCGGTGTGAGGAGGATGGAAGTCTAACATCAAAAGACCACGGTGGGCAAAGGTAATTATAACTTTAACTGCAGAAATCGACACTTTTTGATTTTGAAGATTATGAATTTCTTCAACTCTTCAAGGCATGGGACTAAAAATGAAAGAAGTGTTTTTCTAACAAGATGGGGCAAGACAAGATACGGCGAAGGCGGTTGATTGAATCACTGCACATTGAACCATTTTGAACGCACCGTTTATTTGCATACAAAAAATCACACACACACACAACACTTATCAACAGGCAAAGGAAACGAGCAGATCTTGTATAAACTACTATGTCGATGTGTTGATTTAAACGTAGGCGGCACGAGGAACGACTAGCAAGTGTTGAATGAGTTTTATTTGAACAATCCCTTTCCTCTCTGCCAGCACAGTGGATATAGTCAACCGGGTTGAAAAGCCCTGACTTCGAATCCTTCGAATCAACACTAGGACTGATGAATACACGCTAGCTTTTTTTTTTTTTTTTTTAATGAAAACGCCAAACACGAAAGGTATTAGAACCTATAGTACTTAGGTACCGTGCATGGGTTGAAGGTTGAGAAGATAAAAGAAGATACTTGTTGACATTAGACTTGAATTTCTGGAGATTGTAATTTTCAAGAATTGTGTGAGAAGAAAAGATGGTTCTGCGAGTTTGAAGTCTGGGCAGTAAATGGATGATGATTTGTTGCGGTACGTGTTTGGACTCGTTTGGAAGCGAGAGGGTAATTATAAAAGCTAATTCAGAAGAACAGCGCCTGTGAAAGTGTCTATAGAGAAGGCGTGCAGCAGAAACAGAACGTCTATGAGACGTAAGAGATGGAGCATTAATTAACATAACTGCCCTCTTTTGAATTAACCCTAGAAGCCTAAGAGAGATCATGAGTGGCATCACCCTAGGTGTGGGAGCAATATTCAATGGTAGAGCGGATTTGAGATCTTTACAGAGTGGGTAACTGTTTAGAAGAAAAGTAATACGGAGAGCGAAAGAGAAAGTCCAGTTTTTTTTAAATGCAGAGAAAGCTTATGCCAAGAGAGATTAGAAGTCAGGGTAATCCCCAATAGAGATATATGATCTTGTCTGGAAATCTGAATGTCGTTGAAGATAAGCACAGGAGCAGAAAAATCCTTTTCGCGAGGTGTAAGACGGGACTGAGTTTTAGAAGGATTGAAATTAAATACGTTACCTCTCCTGATATCTAAGCAATTTTCCAGTGGAGAATGACCTGGAGATCAGCATTTAAAGAACTGATAGTGGATATTCAAGAAGTTGAAACTGCTTGTGTAGGGCAAGGTTTCTCAAACTAGAAGGTGGAATGCAATGTGCTAACATCAGAAAACTATGCATACGATTTCAATCAGTCAGTGGAAGAAAGGCATTAATAAACAAGAGGAAAATAGCGGGAGAAAGAACTGAACCTTGTGGAACACCAGCATTAGTGGAGAAGTTAGAAGACACAGAACCGTCTGCATCAATCGCAGTGAGCGATCAGAGAGAAAACCGAACACCCAGTTACAGGAAACAGTCACAGTCGGCAATCCACAATATACTGGCGCATCTACTGAGCACACCTAACCATGCCTATATGAACAAGCTTTGATTTTTTTTTTTTTTTGTTTTGTAAATTAAAATATAAAGTCTTTTTTCCATATTACTATCGCCTAAAAATTGTATTATTTTTTAATTTTTTTATATATATTTTTTCAGAACTTATTGAATTCCCTCCTGATCTCAAGGAACAAATATTTCACTTTCATAGTGATCATTCTGGCACTGGAAGAGGATTTTGGGTGGAAATTAAGAGACGGCCAGGATTATGCAACCTCGTCGATGAGAAAGGTAGGTAATGTTTAATTCTATTAGTATAATATGTATTACTATTAACAAAATTATGCAAGAAAGCAAGCTTAGAGAGCATCAGAGTTGCTTGAGCGAATATAGAGAAGGAAACGAGTTAGTGAGTGGAACAAAGGGTTTCCGTTACCCAGCTAGGTTAAGTTCAGCAAATTGCAGCGTCTGGAGACTAGGCACCTGCAAGGTGAACTGATTGAGGTGTATAAGGACTTGAATGTGTTGAACAGGCTCAATTCTGATGGGATCCTTCCTCTTGCTCAGATTACGAACCTGAGGGGGCATAAACTGAGGAAAGACAGTTGTAGAATAGATGTGCGGAAATTTGCCTTTTGCTAGCGGGTTGTTGATTGCTGGAACAAATTCCATCTCTCGTTGTGGAAGTTGAGAGCTTAAATAAATTCAAGAAGGAACTGGACAAACTTTTAGAGGGAATCGATGTGTGAAATGTTGTTTTGTTTTTTGTTTATTTTTAGCTGATGCTACATGAGCTTGCTTTCATGTATCACATGCCAGGTATGATTATTTGATTTTAAAACATTTTTCTTCTTTTTTTTTTTTTTTGGTCCAATAGCTTCTCTTCTCACAAAAGATTTTCGAATGTTATACTTTATTAATATTAATATTAATTTACGTTTGAAACGATTAAAACATTGCACTCATCGGTGGTTAATGAGATATTAAAAATAATAATGAATAGTAAAATATGAAACTATTTGAATAATAATAATATATAAATATTAATACACTGAGTGGCCACTTTATTTTGTGCACATACCCTTTCATGAAATTGTGGCGCTTCTTCAGTAATACCATCATGTGTTAGTACTCTGCAATATAAAACAGATGCGCAAATACGCACCGGTATGAATATCAGACACTGCGACCTTTCTGGGATTTTCTCGTACGACTTTGTCTATAGTGTATCGAGGTTGGGCCATTAATCAAATAACATCCAGCGAACGTCCTTCCTTTGGACAGAAACAGCTTGTTGATGCGAGAGGCCAATGGAGACTAATCAGGTTTCTCCAGGATAACAGAAATGCTACATTCAGTCAAATAAAAATCCTGTAGAACAATGGTAATTGGAGAAGCATTTCAGAACAGATAACTTGTATCTTCTCACTGATGGGCTATCGCAGCCTACAATTGAACTGGAGTCTTCTCCTGTAAAAAAAAAAGGAAAATACAGTTACACCGTGTTAAAGGACACCAACAATAGGACTGGAGAAATTTCTTGGTCTGACGAATCTAGTCCATGCTGTTTTCACCATATTCTGGTCCTCGCCAATGCGAGGACCAGAATATGGCAAAAACAACATAGTTCATGGACCTGCCCTTCAAAATGTCAACAGTGCAAACTGGAAACTGTTTCCGACCAGGCGCAATCCTTCATGGGTGTAGTGTGTTCATCTGCGAATGGATTCTTCCAACAGGGTAATTTGCCGCGTCATAAGGCCTGTACAGAACTGTTTCCAGGAACATGAAAATCAATTTAGCCCACTGAGGTGGCCTGCCCAGGCACGAGGTCTCAGTCCAGTTGAGCATCAGCATCTGTAGGATGAGATAGCTCTTCGGAGAAAGGAGGAGCCATCCATACAATCATGTAATTGAGTCAACATGGACCAGCATCCTTATGGTATGCTTTCGACATCTTGTTGATTCCATGTCACAACGAATTCAGGCTGGGCGGGGGGGGGGATAATCGCTGCTAGGTGTACTTAATAAAGTGGCCACTCAGCGTATATTCCCATGCATATGTACCTATGTCTACAGTTGCATATTTATTAATAATTTTTTATTACTTTCTTTATAGTGCCCGACATTTCTTGCGACAAAGGGTTCACTGACAAGCAGTTTTACCTCTCTAGTCCCAACTTTCCTAACGATTACAGCAACAATCTGGAATGCTATTACTATGTCCGACAACATTCCACAGACGTCTGTGGTCTGGAGCTGACCTTTCTCAAATTCGATCTGGAACCTAGTGATGGTTGCACCTATGATTTCTTCGAAGTCAGCGATAAGAAACTCTGTGGAACCATTCCAGGAGATTCAGTTCGTATGTGATGAATTTTTGTAGTAAATTTTTACTTTACCCACTACTTCATTTCCAAACATTAAAAATGTTTGCATCCATTTCTCATTGTCCATCAGAACATTGTTATTTTTATTAATTTTATATGCATGGCGTGCTTTAATTAAAAAGATCGTAAATTATCTGATTAATTAAAATGATATTTAACTTCAAAAATTCTTTTGTTATTTTTGTTTCATGCTAATGTACAAGTTAGTGCAATTGCGTACATATCTAACTACTTAAGTAGTTATAAATTGGCATCATTAAGTATATCTCATATTGTGAATACCTTCGCAACGAGTTGCCATGATATTGCATTACCTCAAATAAGTAACGCTTCACCATAGGAGAAAACTATTGTTACTTATTCTCAGCGGATACCATCACCCATGCGGCACCGTTTCGGAGCTTATTGGCTCCTCATCTGTTTTGTTTCATACGTAACTGGTATTAATTTTCAATCCGTGAGAAACATTTATAAATCCTAATGAAATGATAATTTCACTAGGATAATCATCTCTGTTATAAATTAAATCTCTTTAGGGAACTAATTCGTACAATTTCATCTATATTTTGCTCAATTTTCATCGAAGAGAGAATAACATTCGTGTTGTCAGTTGTCTTTAATTTTTGGTCGGGTTTTTCAAATACACTGGTGGACGAAAGTTGCTGTTGTAGTAGGGTTTTAGAAGCATCAGAGACCAAGATCATATTGCTCATGTATATTGTCTGTAAATTGGGTATGTTCTGTGGTCGATTTTCTGTTTGCTGGACGAAAAATCCGGGTTTCCGGGAGAAAAAACAATGCTACCCGTCACCGGAGACCGACTAACTCAGCCACGTTGTGAAAGAGGCTCATAAAAATTCCTCCCGTCATCAGTGGAATTGTAACTCAGGTCTTTCCAACCCGGTGTGGGGAGGATGGCGATCCTACTAACTGTGGTACTCACGTTGACGAAATCGTATAGGTGGAGTCGAATTTTTACACTTTCCTTTTGTAAATCGCATTGAAATTGTAACTGATGCAAATATAAATCACTCATGCGCCCAACTTCATGATAGGCAAATATGGACAGTTTTTAAATAGAGCTACACTGCTCGAGAAAATTCAGAACGCGTAGAAAAGTGGTATAACTCATGCAGCTTGCGATGTAGCGAGAAAGAATTGGGTACAGTTCTGTACTCTGATGAGTCCGTTTTGGCTTACAGACAGATTCTAGAAGTTATTTAATCTGGAAACAACGTTGAATGCCGTACCGTCCCTCCAACATCAGCGAAAAGGACACTTACAGTGGAGACGGTGTTCTCGTGTGGGGAGGAATAATGATCAACGGTCGCACCCCTCTTCCTGTTTTTGATAGGGATACCGTAACTGACCAGAGGTACCGAGAATGGATCTTCAATTCCTATATGCGACTTTTTGGCCCAGATTTTCTTTTCATGCACGACAACACCACTGCACATAGAACTCAGGTGGTGGAGGAATATCTTGAAATTGGAGATATCCAACGACTGCCGTGGCCAGCACGATTATCAGACTTAAATCAGATGGAACATGTGTGGGACGCCCTTGGGCGTCACATTGCAACCAGACAGCCAACTTCTCGGTCACTTGGTGAGCTAAGGTCTGCGCTGGTGGAAGAATGGGATATATTGCCACAGAACCTTATAGAACGCCCTTATATCGAGTATTCGTTGAAGGGTATCATACGCCGTACTGAGGTCATGTGATGATATTGTCGAGTATCTTGTATCGACTTCTGTAATGTGACCTTTCTGGTAATTCTTATGCAACCCCCATAAATATCCCTTATACCTGTCCGACAGTTCTCCCCGTTTCCTCATTTCATCGCTATTCTACGGTACTCTGCCATACCAATTTTTTTCGTGCTTCATCGCAAGCTGCACTGGTTACACCACGTTTTCTACGTGCTCTGTTAATTTTGTCGAGCAGTGTATTTGATCCTGTTCAACTGAATGCAGATACCAGTCACGTATTGGCCACGGCAGTCGTTGGATATTTCCAATTTCAAGATATTTCTCCACCACCATGACTAAACACTCAAATTCTCCGATTCCATAGTCATTCATTTTTAACACGAACGCAGGAGCTAAGTTGTTTATTGGTGTGAGTAAATTGCTTCGCCGCTTTGTGGTCAAATGTCGAACCGTTTTTTATTGTTTAAAAAACTCCAATAGATAGTAGTAGTCGTAGAGGCATGTGATGCAAGAAAGGATGCAAAAAAAAAAAAACCATTTCATACATACATTCCTCTAAACTTTGTCCAGTTTCCCTTGAATTTATTTAAGCTATCAACTCCCACAACAACAGATGGAAGTTTGTTCCAGCAATCAACTACTCGCTGGCTAAAGGCAAATTTCCGCACATCTATCCTACAACTGTCTTTCCTCAATTTTAATTTATTCCCCCTCAGGTTCGTAATCTGAGCAAGAGGAAGAATCCCATCAGAATTGAACCTGCTCAACCCATTCAATGCTTTATACATCTCAATCAGATCACCTCGCAGTGCCTCGTCTCCAGATGCTACAACTTGCAGAACTTAAGCATCTCATGGTAAGAGCACCCCTTTGTTCCTCTCCCCAATCTTGTTGCCCTTCTTTGTACTCGCTCAAGCAGCTCTACATTATTATTATTATTATTATTATTATTATTATTATCTGTTTATTTCCATAAGGAAACCACCCCGGGACGGCAAAGTGCCAGGAGGGTGCTAAGTACATATCAGGGTACGAGATACTACGTGCAGTGGGTTACATATACTGAACACGTAGTCTCGTCCCGAAATATTATATACACATTTTATGTTTAATATATACAGTATTTACACATTAATGATTCTGTACATACATTATACAGCACATATAACTTACATATTAACATAACTGTTACAGAAGGTATATTTTTACAGTCAACAGATTATTGTTCTTAAAGCAGAAAGCTTCACTTTTATTCACAATTCTTTAGTACTTTGCAGCCGATTCATATTTCAGTAAGCCTGTACGAATCCTGGAAGATCTCTTTCCGGTATGTTGCATCCTCACACAGTTTTTCGGCATCTATCTGTAGTGAGTTAAATATTCTCGCTGCATTTGATGGGAAGAATCTTTGCAGGCTGCTAAGATTGTTCAGGACTGAACGCAGTGGATTATTTAGTTCTCCGCAACGTCTAGCAGTGGCACGCGGTTTAACTAGAATATTATCCAGGACTGGAGCATCCACTCTGCCTGTGAGCATTTGTGCGAGAGTGTGTATGTTCCTGTTAATTGTCCGCTGCATCCAGGGTGTGATGTTAAGGTTTGAGTAGAGAATGGCCCTTGAGATAGTAAAAGGGTGGCCAGCAACTCTGTTAAGCCATCGCAAGAACCAGTACTCGATCCCAAGGACGGACTTATAATGTGAATCTGGAGCTGAAGACCAGATTTGCGAGGCATACATTGCAATTGGCAGGACACACATTAAAATGTACTTGGTCGCTAGCTGAGGATCCCTAATTCCTACCAGTTCCTGCCTAGTAGCCCATAAAGCGGCGAATATTTTTGTCTTCATATGGGCGAAGTGTTGAGCAAAGGTGAGTCTGTCATCCCACTTAAGACCCAGGTCCAGGTGAGAGTGCACTTTTTCCACACTAGACCCGTTCACAGAGATTGAGATGTCATTTTTATTCTGCTTGTAACTTATGGTCATTTGGGCAGACTTCTGTGCATTAATACGGAGCCCGATGCAATCCAGGTAGCTCTCAAATTCTCGGATTGTGCTATTTGCCATCTGGCAAATACTTTCTGCTGATTCATGGTCTTTGGAAGTGATGAAGAATTTTACATCGTCAGCATATGTTATAAAATTGTAGTACCGTGCAAGAAACGGCTCCAGGACGGCCGCGAAGAGAGTAGCCGAAAGAACTCCCCCTTGAGGCACTCCTTGCGAGATGGTAAAGCAAGATTGTAGCTTTTGGTGCTTAACAATAAGTTTCCTATGTTCTAGCAGGCTGCTTATTATAGTTTTTTTTCTTTCCTAAAATGAGGCCTCCAGACCTATACGCAGTACCCAAGGAAGAGCGGCCTGACCATTGCCTTAAACAAAGGGATAATCATCCCCTTTTCCCTACTAGCAAAATTCCTATATATCATTTACAAGACCCATGACCTGCTCTGGCAGCCTGTCTGTACTGTCAGAAAACTTCATATTTATTTACTTTTTTTACTTATAAAAATAAGTAAACTTTATCATTTCTTTTTGTTACTCCTTTGAGCAGTCATTTTCACTGTATTTTGGATTTATGAACTCTATTTCACCTGAGCATCCACTGTAAGTATATTTATTTAACTATTATTTTTATATTGAAATAAAATTAAAAATTATCTTAAAAAAATTCTTTTTATTTAGAGGTATTCATGTTTGAAAGCCCGGAAGTACTTCTCCATTTCAGCAGCGATGATCAAAACACCCGTCCTGGTTTTCACATCCGGGCACGTCAGATTACTCACTGCTATCCTGGCAATGGTACGTGCAGGAAAGTTTGTTGGATTTCTTAGAGCCTAGAATAGTTATTTTGATTTATTCCTTATATGTAAGATTTGGATTAAATTAATATTTCACGGTTTGCAACTATCCATGTGGATCTTTGCTTGAGTCATTTATTTCATTTCATAGTATTTATATGATTCCATCCAGTGTGGAAAATGCCTAGTTTAAAATCCCTTCTAGAATGGGAGAAAGTATTTCACAATGGCCAAGTTATTTGGGCGAAAGTTGCAAGGTTTTTCATCCACAATACATGAAAGCCTACCATGAAATACACGCAATTTAAAGATCGAGTGCGCTGATACTCATAGTTTTAAGTCTCTTGAAGTGAAGTCAGCTAAATAGTCAATACTTTTTGATCTAAATATGCAGTTCACCCTGATTTAATTTTGGTCTGCAGAGATTACACATTCAATTCATATGAACTGACAACTATATTTCTGAATTTCGCAGGTAGAAGTCCATCTTCACTACCGCAAACCACCCCAGTGCCATCGTGTGACCTCCAGACATCAGCACTCAACGTGAACATCACCAGTGAGAGATACCCTGGGAACTACCCAAATGGAGTGACATGCACATACACCATTCAACGCTCCAACGAAGGTTACTGTCGGGTGGAACTGAAGTTCGAAGATTTTGACGTGGACTTCACAGTGGGATGCACTAAAGACTACGTACAGATCGAAGGGTTGAGACATTGTGGATCGTCTCTCCGAGGACAGACAAGTAAGCTAACTCTTATTATTATTATTCGACAACCAATTGACTATTACGATTAAAGTTCAATTTTCACCTAAGCAGTGAAGTTTCCCTCTGATTGCTCAAGTCTTCCTCGGCATATAATCTGATCAAAATGCATGATATTTAAATGCATTATGCGTATCGTGTCAGAAATACCATAGGAAGATTATCATCACTAAACAGTCCTTTGCTGATCCGATAAATCAAGAAATTACCATATCAAGATAATTGATGGAGTAACTCGTCCAGTAACGTATCTCTTGTTGCTTGATGTGGGAATCTAAGGATGTCATAAAAATGTTCGAAACCATTACAGGCAAATAAAACAGAACAGTGAATGAATGGCCGTCTAAGAAAGGTGCAGCGCCTTTAAAACACGTAACGCGAAGTTATGTACAGATGACAGACTTTGATAGAGGTCGCTTCTCTCGTGATGTCAGAACAATGATTACAGGAAAGTACTCGGACACATTGCCAGAGCTCTGGTGGCATCAGACGAACGTCAGAACGGGAGTATCGATCCACAGATCTGCTAACTAGCGACAGTGAACAGATCTGCTGCAATCGAAAAGATTTCTAACGTGGTGATCGCCTATGTCTACACCTGTGGTAAGGAGCACGATTAGCAGACGATTGAATTCTCGTTAGCTGTTACCTTCCCTGCTTCCGATGCCATTTCATCGTCTTCGGTATCACCAAATATTGAGAGAAAGAACTGTTTGGATAGAAGAATGGTATTGTCTTTATAGTGGTGACGGCAGTATGAACTTCTGAAGGTAGATGGGGAAATAAAGAAAATTCAACCAGCATTATGGAAGGTCATATCGAGCCAACACCTGGAGTCATTTTAAGGGAAGCTATTAGTTCAAATAGCCGTCCACCTGTGGACGGCTATTTGAACTAATTTTAATATCAGTACTTTTGCCCTTTGTACGCTCCATCCCTAACGCCATTTTCTAGAAGGCAAATGTCCGTCTGAACACGACTTCCGTATCCCGACAATGTTTACATAACGTGGACAGGTTTCTTTGCGTGCACGTTCATCAGATCTGCCACCCATCGAATAAATTTAGTATATGGTGGGACATTCACTGGCCTCTCAGTCTCTACTACTATTGTCCAACTCACGGGTGCAAGAAACATGGTTCAGTGTTCACCACGGTGGCATTTGCTACCTTTTCGACCTCATTTATCGCATTTTCAACTCCTTACCACCACATTCATAGAGGCCATATTTCGTATTGAAGTGCAGAAAATCTTAACAGTCGACCCCATAATACAGAAAACCTGGCATAATAGAACAGCAGAATTTTGAATGTACTCACTGAAATTACGACCATCAGTAATATGATACAATACAACTTTCGCTTAATAAGCCAATCAGCCAAATTGGATAATAGGTTGATTGCAGAACAGGTGAATATACATAAGGATAGATGTTTATTTGGTGTCTTCCTTTTTTTTCCAGTGAGTGTTCCATTCGATGATGATAAACAGGTGATCCTTGTGTTCCAAGCAGACGACATATCTTCCAGGAAAGGGTTCTTCATCAGGGCAAGCCAAGTTCCATGTTCGAGGCGAGCACCATCACCTGTAACAGGTAAACTTCTTGTTTACGTTCACTCAAGCCGTTTGTGGTAAAATAATTAACGTTAATTTCTACTCTAAAGCAGATTTATGTTTTAAATTGTTTAAGAAAGAGAATAAATAACTATTTAACAGTAGGTTTATTTTGTTATCATTCGTAGCTGCGCCAGTTCTCTGCGACCACACCTTTGCCCAAGAGGAATTTTTTCTTCAAAGTCATAACTACCCTTCTGATTACGTGAACAACTTGGACTGTGTCTATACTATTCGACGTCAAGGGGACGACATTTGCGAACTGGAAATTAAGGTTGGAAGTTTTGACGTGGAAGAAAGCTCCGGTTGTGAAAACGATTACCTCTTAGTGGACGGACAAAACCTATGTGGAGTTCTGGAGCCAGACTCAATCAGTAGGTTCCACATTCCAATTAATTGCGTTTTCTCTTGAACAACTGAGTAACTTTACAAATTGATAAATTGTTGTAAGCTTGTCCTTCTGGATGAGTTCATCCCGTATTTTTGAATTTTAATAGTTGCAGAGTGATCTCAGAGTCTTTCGTACGCCAGTTCATTCATCAGAAATTATAGCTGCATTGTATTTGAAACCTCTCAGTAGTTCTTCATTTCAGAGCCTCTTTAGTTGTTCATGTATAATTACAGCACAGAAGAGAGCCGATTTGAAAAGAAATTGACTCATGGTTTGATGTTAATGATGGAAATTCTTCGAAACTGATTCCAATCGGCATTATTACTTTTTAACCCAAACTTGTGTATGTGTATATATGTAGATTCCATTTAAGTATCCCATGTTAGGGATCGGTGGTTGCTATATCAACCATCGATCTGGAGGATGCATCTGTCCTCTAATGAGTTAAATTCCAGATATCAATAGATCATTCTGCATTACCACAACAACATGTGGTTCTGAACTCAAAGTTGGCTTGATATAGAGTGTTATAAATTGCTACAACGATCCCCTCCTTCCCCAGCTTCTTCAATCTATTCACGGTACTAAGCACTGCAGGTTTTGATACCTTTCGTGTGTGGAGTTTTCGTAAAAAAAAAACTGATTGAATAATATTAAGGTACAATTTGCGTTTGAAAACTTTGTGGTCTATTTGAGAAGTCTGGTAACCATAATCCTCTTTGGAGTCAATACACTTTCGGCACACCAATGCTGCAAGCTGTTGATTCCAGCTGCGAAGAAAGTTCTCTTGAGGCCCCAGGATTGCATCTGCTGCAGCAAACGTCACTGTCGGTGGGAAAGTGGATGCCAGCCAGTTATTTTTTTCCAATTATGAAATTAGTGAAAGTCCGATGATGCTAAATCTGGTGAATATGGGGGATTGTACAAGATTTCAAAGCCGCGCTCATGGCAATGACAGACTTGTGAGCAGGTGTGCCGTGTCTTGTGGAGCAAGAAACCTTTGTGACTTGCTCCACAAATTCCTGGTGGAGTTTGTGGAGCAAGAGCAAACAGAACAGACTCCTGGTGTAGCAAGACACCTTTGTGTCTTGCTCCACCAAGGCAAACGCCTCACAAAGTCTGCGTAATATGCCCCTATGACTGAATGGCATTTCTGAAGGTAATCTAGGTAAAATTAGAAACACTCAATCAGCATCCCCAAAAACCGATGCCATCACTTTCCCAGCAGAAGTAATCGACTTGACTTTTTTTGGAGAGGGAGAAGAGATGTTTCCACTGTTTGGTCTGCTCCTTTGTCTCTGGCAGATCAAGCAAGGAAATTTTCCAGAACTGCTTGAAAACTATGTAAATGTTCGCTCGACTTGACAACTCTTATGCATTTTTGATCTGCGGTCAACAATTTTGAGACCCATAGTGCTGACCTATAGTGAGAAAACCTCTGTTATTATGTGATACCCACATTCAAATAAGATGCTCAAGACGCTGAAATGTACAGAACTGTCACTTGTCGATCACTCATCACTGGATCGTGCACACTGTCAACAACTACTGGAGCGATGGAGTTGTGAGGCTTTCAGATCATGGTCATCTACCAATCTCTCCCTCCCTCTCTTCCTCGTTTAAATTCTGCTGCCCACTTTCTAACCATTTAATAGGAAGAAGTAAAAGTATCTCGACCAATATTGTAATCATATCCTCATGAACTGTCTTTGCCTTTTTTTCCGAATATTAGATTACCGTAATGTGACTGGTTTTGTCCATCTTTCTTCATTCGCACAACTTTTTTGACTTCCGGCCCTGTAATTAAAAAAAAAGAAAAAAAAAAGTTACTAAAACGGCATGAAACTTGATGGGTTCTCGTAAGTATTTTGAAGGTTACCTTTCAAAATATGTATTTTCAGGAACTATACACTGAGTAAAAATGTAGGAAACTCCTTTCAAATGTTTTTTTTTTTTTTTCGTGTGGTCATTTATTTTAATGTCCTTAATGCCTTCAAATCTGCTATCCTTTAGCTTAACCTAAGGAAAGGAAAGAAAGTCTGCAGGAGTAATAGATGAATACAGAGTTGGTCAAATCTACGGCTTTCTTCGAGAAATGGTATCACAATTGTGGTTGTATTTTCAAGCTTATTCAGGATTTTCATTTTCAAGCTTATTCAAGCCATTTAGGAGCCAGTTCCCATTACAAAAACTTATTATCCTCAGTTTGATTCTTTCAGTTTAATTCTTGCAGTTTGGCCATCTTACACGATATCATTGTGATGATAAGGACTTCGTGGAAGCTGGATCTATAAAGATTTCGTGGAAGAAATCAGTAAGAAGGATTTCATTATAATCAATAATAATTTCCTAAGGAGCTAATAATAAGAAAGCAGAATTCGATGCACTTGTTAGCAGCACACCAGGTGGAAAAGGCCCAAGTTCACATCCTGATTTTTATGGGATATTTTCATCTGGAAACTCGGGATTTTCGTTCAGCAAACTGATTCAAATTATATATAACGCTTTGGCGCTTAACACACCGTAAAGCGAACACTACAATGCCCCAAAAAGGGTTCTGAAAATTACACGCCCTTGCAGTTACACAATGATTATATTCGCTGTCCTTCCCCAATGTCTCCACAAGTAAAAGTAGAATGTATTGTAAGTTGTTTTTCGTTCCAAAGAGAAAAGAAACCGATCAACCACCCTCATAGCTGTTTCATCGGCAATTTTCGACTCATGTTCCACAGTGTTCAAGCCAAATGTATATGTTTGTTAAGAAAATAAGCAAATAAGCCTATGAGGCGTCAGACTGGTATGTCTGTAATTGCATGGATCCTTCGGTTTGCTCTTTGCTCGACGAAAATTCCGAGTTTCCTACGGAGGGTGGTGAGAAATTCGTCGCGTCATTGACGGGATTCAGACTCGCACTTTTCCATCTGGTGTTGGGGAATGGATGAGGACGATGATATCCACTGTGCTACCCATGAGGTTATACAGTCTACTCAATGATGTAGCACAGGTGTATTTTTTAATTCACTTTTACTATGAATCCACTTTTACCTTAAAGAAAACGCAACTTCTTAGATTATCCCCATATTTTCCTTACAAACTTATGAAATTAATATCAAATAATAAGTGTTGGCAGGCATATTAATCACCCCACTTACATTTCTCTCTTTTAGGACGCTTTAATTTTCAGACGTCAGAGAAAATCATCCGTTTTCATTCTGATGCTTCTACAACAAGACCTGGATTTTTCCTGAAAATGTCTCAAAAGAGGTGCGCAGTTTCGACCTTGAGTCCCTCTACTCTGCAGGCGGAGTGCAATCAACAATTCGAGGACTTGGAATTCGAAATTACGAGTGTCAACTTTCCAAACAACTACCCCAACGACGTCCTTTGCGAATACACTATTATTCGTCAGAGCAGCGCCATCTGCAGCATAGAATTGAGATTTCTCGAATTTCGAGTCCAAGAAGGCGTTGTATGCGAGAATGATTATTTTCTGGTGGAAGATCAGCGATTCTGTGGGAAAATGGACAAAGGAACTTCTCGTAAGTAGTAAAAATTATCGTTTAATGTTCTAGGAGGGATTTAGAGTATTAATGCAACTCTGGGTGCGAAATGTGTACAATCTTTGCCTGGATTGATGCTTCCGACGCCACTGGCTGCCTCACTTTTTGATGCCCTCAATGTGCTTCAGGTGTACGACCCACATGGCACCCACACGAAGCCAATGATTCGTGAAACAGGAACAGATTCCTTCCTTCCTGTTTTACATTTATGACAGATACCACATGCCCTCGTAAAACCCCAGGTCAATCGAAATTACCGTAAACAATTCTAAGGGCCAAAAGGGGCAGCTTTATTTTTAAACTAGTACGTCTCAGCGAGGTGTATCCAATTATATATGCGCGAGAATCACTATACACATACAGGAATTAATTACACATAAATTTCAAAATTATCAATATATTTGAAAATCTGGTACGTTCTTTATAATTAGAGCCTTAGAGTTCAACCGTTATCTGGTCAAGATGACTAAAGAGCTTAGTGGCAATTTTTTTTTTTTTTCGCCATTCACTTCATAACCAACTGGAAATGCTCAGGATTTTTATATTTTAATTTAATTTTACAAAATGAAGTAAAGTTTAACGTTAAAACTAATTTTTAAAAAATACACTCATTGGCCAAAAATTTTAGAAAACTTTATTCAATATCTAGTAGGGCTACCTTTTACAATCCGTACACGTTTTGGAATGGATTCCAATAGGTGTCTAAGGGAGTCCAGATTTCACCGTTCTACCATCAGGATATTTGTCAGCTGTTGTTTTGGTCGGTAGAAAACTGCGAACTGAATTGCCCTTTCCAACATATCCCAAGCATTCCCATTTGAATTCAAATCTGCTGAATTTGGTAACCAGTGTGTAGGTGTTTGTAAATCTTGGGAATTCCTCAAATACAGTTTTTGAACGGGGTGGATGGATAGTTGCGTTGTCATCTTGAAAGAATCCATCGCAATCCAGGTAAAAATTAAGCATTGCGGGTGAAGTTGGTCCGATACGACAGAAAGGTATTCATTGGAGTACCATGATATCACCTGCAACCGCTTGTGTGGTGAAGAGACAATCTGGATGCTTGACTTAATTAAGTCCACGCCACACTTTCGCCTTACGATTAGTGCAAAAAAGTGAATCGACACTTGTCAGACCACATGATCTTTTTCCACTGTTCCACAGTCCAGTCTTGGCGATGACATACCACTCCGATCGAATCTTTCCATTTGTTACAGAAATAAGTGGCTTTAGTATATGCACACGAGTGCAAAATCTCAGATTCTTCAATTCCTGCCGCATAGTTCGGTTGTAAATGGATCTTTCTTTGCCTAAATTTAATTTTTCATCCCTTGCTGCACACTGCACACTATTTCACACACAACTCGCTTTAAATTCCTGTTGTCTCATTTTTGGAGTACCGATTTCCTACCGCATTTCTTCCTTTAAAAGCTGCATTCTCCTTTCGTCTTCCACTCACTGTATACTTTTAAATGGTTGCTTTCTTTCCACTAGTGATTTCCTTTGTTTTCTCAATTGTGGCTCCTACTTCAATTGTGGCTCATGCTCCAAGAGCATGAGCCAACCTTTCTGAAAATCATATGAATGGTATTATGAATGGTAAAGCATGATTATCATGCTTTACCATTCATATTTGGATCCTAGAAATTTTTGCAGATTTTTGTTTTGAAAAACCCTATTTTATACACTGAGTGGCCACTTTATTAGGGACGGGACATAACCATACCTAATTTTCGGAAGATGTTACAACCAACCTCTGCATTGGGTTGATTGTAACGTCTTCCGAAAATTGTTTGGTAGTAAACGATGTATCGACTTGAAAAGAGCAGCTCTTTAACTGTATAAATAAAGAAAGTGGGAGCAGAATGTTTCAATTAATACCTATATCATAAACTAATTATTTAAAATGCACCGAATGTGTTTTAAGTTTAACGCGTATAAAGAAGTCTAACATTTTTCAACTCAATGCGTACAAAAACATAACCAGGACAGCTTTAGACAACTGCCTTTTTTATTCTTTTCCTGTTTCCTAAAATTGCAGACACCCATTTCGGGGTTAATAAAACAGAGACCTTGACGAAGACCAAATTCGATGGATGTTTTTCTCCGCCATCCGCATCCCAGCTTTCCCTTTCCAAAACAAAGGGCTCTCAATCTGGCAAGTGGCGCCATCTTCCTGAAGAATACAAAACTTTAAAAAAATTAATACCGTATAAAGTTATTCTATAAATAATTACAGCGTGCATATGGCTATAACTGATCCTTTCATAGAGTTTCACTAAAGGACTTTCTTTCGTTCTTTAGAGACCTTTCACTTTGGTGACAAAGGAGAACTCGATGTCATCTTTTCATCGGACCACTCTGGAAGCGACAAAGGATTCAAAATCGCAGTCCGTCAGGAGGAATGCCCTACCACTGCAGTACCAACTATCATCCCACCCACTACGGCAGTCCTTCCTTGTCTGGAAACCTTCTCTGGATACAATGTTACCATAAAAAGTCCCAACTTCCCTCAGAATTACGAAAACAACCTGGACTGTCGTTACGTCATTCTGCGAGCCACCAGCAGGATCTGCGAGTTTGAGGTGGTAATGAGCGAACTGCACGTGCAAGCTGGAGATTCCTGTCAATACGACTACCTGGAGGTTGGTGGACACAGATTCTGCGGAAGAAGTTCAAGAGGAGCGAAACGTAAGTGAAATGTGGACCTTCCTTCACACATTTAGTTCATTTAAATGTGCACTCATCAGCAAAAATTTTAAGATCATTCTAGTCTGGAAGAGTGGACGCATTCCAGAGTAGTGCCTACTAGTAACATCGCTCACCGGCGAAACATATATAGTGATAGCATGGTAGTGCTTGTCAGTACGAAGCCCGTGCAATGGGGAAAGGGAAGGATATAACACATAGTCTTAATGTTTTGGTTTATGAGTGTATGTAAAAAAATCTATTTCAATTCGGTTTTGTTCCATTTTTCTGTCAATCTACAAATACAGTCCATTGTATTTTCTTGCAGGCAGCTTCACATTTATTGATGATCAGACCATCGTAATATTCCGGTCCGACTCTTCTGTTACCGACAAGGGTTTCGAAGTGCAAATAAAGCAGAGAGAATGTCCCATCACCACCACCACCACAATCTCTCCTACTACAACTCGCTCCACCACTGCTCTTCCAACTTCAGCAACTGCAAAATCTTGCGACCAGGAGTTTCGTGAACAAAACTTTGCTATTCAAAGCCCAGGCTTTCCACAAGATTACTACAATGAACTTAACTGCAAGTTTATTATACGAAGGTCAGGAGACAACATCTGTAAGCTTCAAATGAATTTTGTCACATTCGACGTGGAGTCCAGCAGCAACTGTGAATACGATTTCTTGATGATCAATGGAGAGATGCTGTGTGGAACAATGAACAACGTCACTCGTAAGTATCAAACTGTGTCCTTTTGTAATGGTAATAGTATTCGCCATATAGTGCAAGGAAGCCACAGGCTTTTGCTGCGCCGGAGAAAAAAAAGTAGATAAGAAAACACTAATTATATGCTTCCCTCCTCACACAGGTAACTGGACAGTTGACCTTTGAATTTAATCAAACTGTCAACCTCAACTACCTGCGAGGGAAACTTATTCCAGCTATCAACCCTTGTAATTTGAATTTATGACATCTAGTTCTGGAATTCTTTGTAACAGTGAAAATTTCACCTTCATTCATTTTACTAATCCCTCTCAGAGCCTTGTAAACCTCAATCAGGTCACCTCTGAGGTGCCTGATTGCCAAACTGTGTAACCCACATAATCGTAGTCTCTCCTCATACGGTAGTCGTACTGCCGATCTCCATTCGAGTTGCCCATCTTGACAGTTTTATCAACACATTCAATTTAAAAAGTTAAATAATTCACTGCCCTCCTTCTTTTAATGGGAAGCGAAAAATGTTAATCTCTACAGCTGACTCATCCACAATTGCAACGAATTACAATGAATTTTAGGACAGTAAGAATCTTCTAATATTCAACCACCCAACCAGGGTGGTTGATTATTAGAAGTTGTCCATTCTAAATGACATCCTTCGACCCACATACTTTTAGGTTACAATGCCCTCCCACTCTCATTTGGAAAAAAAAAAAAAAAATCAGACCAACTTTTCCTTAATGGGATCATCTTAAATTCGTTCATTTAATTTCAGTCAAAAATCAATTTAATCTCAGCGTAACCACTGTACTCTGGAAGTAGCTCATCATGAGCAGGAATATTCTGACAGTGCCTAGATTTGGTAGCTCCCAGATTGAATCCTGTAATATCAGTGCAATTTTTACCGGGCAACAGAGTAATCGATGGTTCCCAAAGTTCCGTCTGTTTCCGCTTCGAATTATATCCAAATGGCTCCAAAAACCTTACAATTTTATGCGCGAATTTTTAATTTTAAAATTATAAAAGAGATTTCTTTAAATTCATTTTTAAAACATATGAACGAATCGAATTATAATTCTGAAATTGTGCCTTCCAACTAGGTGTGTACTTATTCAACGAATACGAGATGATTCTTAACTTCATAACCGATTCGGCAACATCCAGACCAGGATTCAACATTCAGGTAACTCAGCTAACCTGCGACACCGTGACCACTCTGTCCCCGGTGATCACCCTGAAGCCATGCAACGTCGATTTCCAAGCGCAGACCTTTGAGATTAGCAGCGAGAACTACCCGAGTCACTACGACCCAAATCTCAGCTGCGTGTACACCATTCGCAAATTTCATCCCAACGTGTGTCAGTTGGAAACAACCTTTTTGAACTTTGATCTGGAGACGAGCGAGAATTGTCAATACGATTATTTGGAAATAGATGGAAACAAACTGTGTGGAGTTTTCCCTCCCAATGTCAAAAGTAAGTACCATCGAAGATTGGCTCGTAGTAGATGGATTATTCTCGAATTGAAATATTTTGTTTAATTTGTGCGAATAACTTTTGAGCCATAGGAATGTAGTAACGAAATGTGCTTATGATTGTATACGTTAATTATTTGTATTTGTGTAAGTTATCTTGGCCTAAATTCCCCTGATGAGAACTCTTGCAATATGCTAGCCAGCAAATCAATACGAATGAGAGTACAATAACCTCTTCCGCACATCCCGGATGCCTAATAGAGCACATTATCTTTCAGGAAATGTTACGTTTGAAGCTGATGAATTAATTTTTCACTTCCGGTCCGATGGAGCAACTGTTCGACCTGGATTTAAACTGCGTATTCGACAGAAACTGTGCGATAAAGAAGAGAAACCCAGTAAGTAATATTTTAGGTGCTTAATAAAATTACTTCATGGTCTAAGGATTTTTCAGAAATATTTTCCAAAGCGTGTTTTATGTCCCATTAATGTTACTTTCTTTCTTTTTTATGAAAACCCCAAACACGAGAGGTATTAGACCCTATAATACTTAGTATCGTGCATGGGTTGAAGGTTGAGAAGATGAAAGAAGATATTTGTTGACATTAAACTTGAATTTCTGTAGATTGTAATTTTGAGGAAATATGTGTGAAGAAAGGTTGTTACAAAAAAACAGTAGCTGAAGGAATAAACGAGGACGATGAAAAGTTGAAGATTGAAGTTGGACAGTAAAAGGATGTTGACTGGTTCCAGCGTGTTCGGACTGCTTTTGAAGAGAAAGCGGGAATATAGAAGCCAATTCAGAAGAACAGTGCCTTGTTCTTCTGAATTGGCTGTATGGAAGTATATGCAGCAGAAACAGAACATCTATGAGACAGAGAGTGGAGAGACTCTGTTAGAGATGAGTCATTAATTAAACTAACTTCCCTCTTCTGAATGGAATCTAGAAACCCGAGAGAGGTTTTGAGGGACCGCCCCAGATGTGGGAACAATATTCCATGGTAGGGCAATATTCCACAATTTGTATAGAGTGAACAGCTGTTTGAAAGAAAAGTAACGCCGAGAGTGAAAGGAAAAATCCAGTTTCTCAGATGCAGAGGAAGCAATATTTGTGTGCCAAGTAAGATTACAAATCAGGGAAATCCCATATAGAGTTAGGTGATCTTGTCTATAAATCTAAGTGTCATCGAAGATAAGCATGGGAGTAGAAAATCCTTTTTGCGAGATATAAGACGGGACCAACTAAGTTATCTTTGCCCCATTGGAGAATTACCTGGAGATCAGCATTTAAGGAATTTATAGTGGAAGCCGTTTGTGCAGGGCAAGGCCTCCCAAAGTGGAACGTGTGGCATGCAACGTGCAGTCATCATTTTTCATGGATTATTGTGAAATCTCAAAACTCTTCTAGGTTACAAATTTTATATCTAATATATAAACACTATTGCCCCTTGAGATTTCTTCCTGTGTCCACGTCTGAAGAAAGCTCTGAAAGGAAAACGTTTCGCGTCCGACACAACGATGCTCGCAGAGCCACAACGGAAGCACTTCACAACCTTTCGAAATATGGCTTGCAAGAAGCATTTAATGGGTGGGTACGACCATGGTGAACGTGTGTAAAGTTCAAGGGAGAGTATTTCGAGAAGGTGAATTCACAGAAGGTTCAGATGACGACAATTAAGATAAGATCTTGCACCAGTCCACGAATTAAATGTTCACCCCTCGTGGATACCACATGACTTGAAACATTTGTCTTTTATGTAACTTCAGGCATACAAAAAAATATATCATGAAATCGTAAAAATATTGTGGTCATTATATTCATAAATCTGGGTCGAAAATTTGGTACTCTACCATAAATTGCCACCCAATGCATCTCAAGCAAAATAAAACAGCAGTAGTAAATACTACTGGTAACCAGTAATATTTACGACTTTTATGTACATTTTTTCCCAAAATGTTTTCCTCTCAGTCCCACCTTCCAGTTGAAGGTAGAAAACTCATGTGGAAACAAAATAATCAAATACCTTGATTATTTTGTTTACCTTGATCAAATATCACTACTGTTCTTATCACTCTGCATTCAGATATTGCATCACCACATGCACATATTTGTACCCTAAGTGGACAGAAATCATGGGATATCTACCTAGTAACGGGTAGGCTCGCCTTTCACCCAGATAAGGGCAGTCACACGCCGATGCATTGAGTCCACTAGTTCACGAAAGCATGCCACAGGTATTTCCATCCATGCTTGCTGCACCGCTGTCCACAATTCCGTCGCATTCCTGGGTGGAAGATCCAAAGCTCGACCGCACCTTTCCACAGCATCCCAAAGATGCTCCACAGGGTTCATGTTCGGCGAACAGGGAGGTCGTTCCATAGTGGTAAAACCTGCGGAATGCTCTTCGAACCATGTTCTAGTCACCACAGCGCTGTGGGGAGGCGCATTGTCCTGCTGGAAGAGTCCATTTCCCCGTGAGTGTACGATGACCATGAAGGGATGCAGACGTTCTGCAAGGATGGACACGTAACCTGGATCGTTCATAGAGACATACCAGAGGTCCCAACGTGTGCCAGTTGAACACGCCCCAAACCATTACCGACCGTCCTCCTTCCTGAACAGTTCCTTGTTGACATGACGGGTGCATAGCTTCGCGCGGTTTCCGTCAGATATGAACCCTCCCATCCGCTCGAAATAACTGGAAACGGGAACCATCAGAACAGGACACCCCTCTCAAATCATCCAAGGTCCAGTGCCGATGTTCTTTCGTCCAGTTGAGGGGTAGAATCCTCAGTCGTGGTGTTAGCAATGGGACTCTGGTGGGTCGGCGGTCCCATAACTTATCGCGCCTAACGATCGCCTGATGGTCTTGGTGGAAACGTTTCTGGCACCTCTCTCGTTGAAGTCGCCTGGCGGTGATTTGTGCCACTCTCGCTCTCCGGTTAACTGAAACAGCGAGACAGACGTCGACGGTCACGTTCGTCTACCACCTTTCTCCTCCCACAGCGCTGTCCACGATGAGATGTTATTCCAGAAATGGCGTATTCCCGATACACTCTTGATACTGTCGAACGGGGACAGTGCAATTTCTGTACCACCTCCGCGATAGAGTGACCCATGCGTCGAGCATCTACTATTATCCCTTTTTCAAAATGGTTAACTCACGACGTTTATCCATACTGACATCGAATTACCATCTACGTGAATGCAGTGTACCTATTTATCTGCCAAACGGTAGGTTCGGCCACTAGCGAGAGGGGTGACAGCGTCTCGTTGCCCAGGAAACAGATATCCCATGAATTCTGTGCTTTAAGTGTTTATCAGATACGACGTAATTTTACTTGGAGTATATAGCAAAATAATTTTTATGGAACTCTGCAGTGATAAACGTTGTTTTTTTGTTATTCCTTTCAGCTACAACTTTCTTGCCTCGGACAATTCCTCCACCATCGCGTCCATTTCCTTCCCGCTTACCTCCACTTTCTTGTGACCAACGATTTACAAACGCCACTGGAACATTCTCCAGTTACGGATATCCCGACAACTACTTGGACAACCTTTCGTGTACGTACGTGTTTGTTGGAATGCCAAAGCACTGCAGGGTCATTTTGGCTTTCAGTGAGTTCCGCATCGAAGCAGATGGAACGAACTGCTTGAAAGATTACCTGGAAGTAAATGGCGTGCGGTATTGTGGACGACATCTAGTGGGACAAACAAGTAAGCAGTTACTTTAAAGTTTGAATTGGCTCTTTGTTTTTATATAATTTTTCACGTTACTTGCATACATTCATGCACCATACAACTTATTTCTCCTCAAGTCATGTGGTTTTTAAAATCACCAGCTTATTTATTTTTCATCTTTAAATAACAGACAGATCAAAGACAGATAGCAAATTACCCTCTCTACCAACGGTATTGTTAGATGTCCCACGAGGTTCTCTGCTCGGACCTCTTTTATCAATTTTATATAGTACAAAGAATTTTTTTTTTCATGCGAACAGTTTCACTAATGGAGAATATAGTGTTGTTTTTGTGTGCTTTAGGGACCATCACGTTTTACGGGACCCCTCGAGAAGTGAAGATTTACTTTAATTCTAACGACCGGATTACAGACACAGGGTTTCGCGCCACGTATTATCAACTGCCATGTCCATCCGAACGACGTAAGTTTTATTTCAGCTTCCACTAATTTAAAATTGATTTTAATATAAAAATGTTTTTATTAAGAACTCTTTATTGTATACACAATGTTAGCATTAGCATTAGCATTAGTAGAGGCATATGATGCAAGAAAGCAAGCTTATTCAGCATCAGCCAAAAAAAAAAAAAAAAAACACTACTCCCATTTCACCCCTCCGTTCGTTCGAAATACCTGTCCAGCTGAGCCTTAAATTTATTTAGGCTATCAACTTCCATGACAAGGGATGGAAGTCTGTTCCACCAACCAACTATCCACTGGCTAAAGGCAAATTTCCGCACATCTATCCGACATCCGTCCTTCCTCAATTTGAATTTATGCCCTCTCAGGTGATTATTCTGAGCGAGAGGAAGAATCCCATCGGCATTGAGCATGCTCAAACCATTCAAAGCCTTATACACCTCTATCAGATCACCTCGCCGATGCCTAGTTTCCAGGCTCTGTAATTTGCAAAACTTAAGCCTTTCTTCGTAAGAGCAACCCTTTGTTCCATGTGTAGGCAAACTGTCATTATTATTCTATCTTCTTTCACTATTTCTCTTCCTGTTCATTATAAGGGAAGGGTAAATGAGAATGCTTTTAAACTCAACATTCCTGAATTCGAATTTTCTGTTTTCCTGGACGAAAAACCGGGAGAAAAAACCATGCTGTCCTCACCGGAGACCCACTAACTGAGCCACGTTGTGAAAAAGGCCCATAAAAATTCCTCACGTATTCGAACGGATGAGACTCAAACTCAGTTCTTTTCACCCGGTGTGGGGGAAAACGGTGATTTTACCAACTGTGCTACCCACGTGGGCTCCTTGCCACGGTAAAGTTCTTGGAAACAATATAAGAAGCCATTTTATCCAAGAAGTCGTATAACGACTGTGGCTCCATAGCCTATATGAATACACTTGGTTGTGTTTCATCGCATCCTCACTATACGCTTTTTCTAACAATAATTTCATGTGGAGACTTTTAAAGAACGTACAGAATTTTCACATTGGTTTGTGCACAAAAATGTGATGCGCTGTCTTCCACACTTGAACATGCACTGCGGCTTCTTGCCACCAACAAAAACATGTCAGAATTTGCATGTCACTCCCGAATTAGCGTAATGAACATAATGTACACTGGTGTGCAAAACTTAAGGACCAACACTATTTTTAAGGGTTACAACCATAAAATCTTTACCTAAGGTAATCTTTACTGATGATAGTAGATTCAGTCTCAGCAGCGATTCTGGACGTCAGCTAATCTGGCGAGAGGTTGGCACACGATATCACCCCGCAAACATCACTGAAAGGGATCGATATGGCGGTCGAGGTGTTCTCGTCTGGGAAGGCATTATCTTGGATGGACGTACACAACTCCAGATACTAGAAGGCGGTACTGTAACCGGTGCACGCTACAGTACTGAGGTAATCCTTCTCCACGTGCGTCTGTTCCGAGGGTGCCATTGATCCCGAGTTCATGTTTATGGATGATAACGCCACACCCACCCCATCGCACTGCAGCTGTTGATATGCATTTCGAAAGTGAGGACATTATTCGTATGGATTAGCCTGCCCGTTCCAGCGATCTAAATCCCATCGAACACATATGAGACGCTCTGGGGAGACGCCTAGCGGCACGTCCACACCCACCAGAAAATATTCACCAGCTAAAGATGGCACTGACAGAGGAATGAACGATGTTACCATAAGAACTTATCAACAACATTGTTCTAAGTATGGACAAGCGGTGCAAAGCCCGCATCGACATTAGGGGTGGCCATATCTCCTACTGCGGATCACCTCTTCCCTTTGTTCCATCTTTGGCAGTGATGCATCTGTATCATGGAATCCAGTGCTATGTTGCCATTTTTGAATAAAGTCCCTCTGTACCGTTTTGTTTCCGTTGTTGTGTAGGAGTCGTTTCCTTCATCATTTCTGTACTTCACGAGGTTCCTTTGGCATGCTTTTCCCATATCCAGGCCACTCCTATGAGAAGCTGCAGGCGAAAACCTGACTGGTCCTTAAAATTTGCATACCAGCATAGTACTTTTCGCCTTCTTCTACTTCTGAATCTGCGCGGTAGCACAGTTGTATCGCCACCGTCCTCCCCACACCGGATGGAAAAGCCTGAGTTCGAATCCCGTCAATGACGCGAAGAACTTTTATGGGATTCTTTCACTCCGTGGCAGAATTTATCAGTCTCAGGGGTTTATAACAAGGTTTTTCCCCAGAATCCGGGGTTTTTAGTCCAGCAATTGACCAGAGAACATACGCAATTTACAGAGATAATACAGTGGTGCTTTATACCTTTATGGGGTGAAAGGCAAAATGGAATTTGGGGGCCCATCTAAAGCAAAAACTAATAAAGAACATTTTCAATTTCATTTTATTGTGACAACAAAACAAACAAATTATGTAACATAAGAACTAAATATAAAATTTCATCTTCAAGTAAAGATCATTGACCTTGACAGGTAGGAAATTCAGTTTCCGATAAAAATCACTTTAAAAAATTAAGTAAAAAATAGCAATGAGTTTTTGAAACAGTGATTTTGTGGGCCCCCTTGATTTCTTCTACTTCTGGGAAATTTATGGTACTTTCGGGAACTTTTCCAATGTACCTTGCAAATGTATTTTCAGCAAAAATAGAAGATGAATAAAATGTCACCATCTTGCAATGCTGACCTTTAACTCACTGCAACACTGTTTCGTTCTTTCCAGCACTTCGCCCCACAACAGTACTGGAGCCCCCTCACGTTGTTTACCCCATTCGGTCCTGCGATCGCCTGTATGCCTCTGTACAGTTTGAGATACGAAGTCCCGACTTTCCCACTAATTATCCCAACAAAAAGGATTGTCGATATACAATTCGCCGCCTCAGTGACCGCATCTGCTACCTACGATTGACTTTTCTGACCTTCGACATCGAATCGAGCAAAGGTTGCGAGTACGACTATCTAGAAATTGATGGAGAGAAGATATGTGGCAAACTACCTACAGAGACAGTTCGTGAGTATGATCGACTCTCTTAAATAAATAAAACTTTGTGTATTCTTTCCAATTGTTTTATTGAATAACTTACTCTTGTAAATTTTGAAGGTTATAACTTTATAGACCACTTAATAAAACTCTATAAGTATATGTTATCGAAACTTAGCCACTCAGTTTAATTATATAACGGAATATTTATTACTCTTCTCCCCTATACTTTTAGGTTTCTTTTCTCTTTATATATAATAAAGAGAAAAGAGACCTAAAAGACCTAATATACATTATATATAATAATGTATATGTTTATAAGCGACACCGCTTTCACGACTGTTACATAAATATACACGTGAATCGTGCACGGACTGTCTAAAGCTAACAATAATGCATTAAAAATACATTTAATTTATGAATTTCTCTTTGTATGGAAAAAAGGAACAATAATTAACGGATTTCAATTTATGATTTTAATGAAATTTGGAGAGACTCGACAAGTATTTGTCCACTGGGAGTCGAATTGTTGCATGCGGACGGACGAACGGAAGGCCAGACAAACGACGAATGTGGTGAAGACGAAAGGCGCTTATGCATATAACGAACCTAAAATGCTGTTACTGATGAGGAGAGATTGATAGCTTTTCGTTCCTCTGATCGTTTTCAATATTGCTATTAAAATAAAAAAATTTTATTTTTATTTTTGTGAATCAAACCTTGTGCAATTGCAGAATTGTTGAATGAACATTCCATTCTATGAAAATAAATCTAAACTGTGACAGCTAATATATTTTGATCTTATATTATCCTAGGGGATTATGACCTCCGCAATTTCCAGCTTTCTTTCCGCTTCCACTCCGATCCAGCGAACTCCAGACCAGGATTTCGAATTCGAGCGAGACAAGTGGAATGTGGGGACCATTCTCAGGATCACGATCTTTACCCTCCCTACCCTCCAGACAGCTTTCCCTATCCTCCTAGTCCTCACCCCTTTGACCATCCATACCCACACCCACATTATCCACCAGAACAACCTCCACCTGTTCTTCCACTCCCTCCCGATTCTCATTACCCTCCTCAAACCCGCTACCCTTCCAAACCTAGTCCAGTCCCCGTCATTCGATCGTACCCACCTGCATTGTTCCCTTCCACCACTGCAGGCTACGATCACCGAAACTGCGACAAGGAATATAAAAGCAACGAATTTGAAATCAGAAGCGTCAACTTCCCAGCGAATTATCCCAACAGTATAAACTGTCGTTATACAATCATTCGTGTTAGTGGCTCCATCTGTCGATTGGAATTGACATTTATTCGTTTTGAACTCGAGTCGAGCAGCGGCTGTTTTTACGATTACTTCAGCGTAAATGGGAACAGACTTTGTGGATCCATCCCCGATGGAGAAATTAGTAAGTAAAGTATTTACAAAAGGAATATCAAAATCAATAGTCTATGGCAATAGTACGAATATTTATTATAATTATATTGTATAATTGTATAATTTGCATAATCATAATACACATGACGTATATAATTATTATTATATTGTATATTGTATTAATAATTATAATTCGCGTAATATGATATTAATTGTATTAGAGGATACCAAACAACTATTCACAGAAATAGAGTGGGCCAGTACATCAGAGAGTCTTATAATGGGGGATTTTAATTTCCCAGATATTGACTGGAATTTGTGTTTGATCACTCGCACGGTACAAGACTTTTATATATTTATTGGATGACTGCTTTCTACAGCAGCATATTAGAGGCAACAAGAGGGACTAATACTCTTGATCTTATTATTAGCAGTGATTCTTCATGCATTAAGAATCTGCAGATAAAGGAACCACTAGGTGGCAGTGATCACAGTGTGCTGAAGTGGGATTTACTCAAAGAGACAACTACCATCGGGAGTAAAGGGAAGGGTTTTTGCTTAAGGTGGGACCACCTTCTAAGTTGGTCCCACCTTATTGAATTTAAATTCTATAAGGTGGGACCAACTGATGATGTTACCAACAACCAATTCAAAATGGGAAGCATTCAAAGAACTTATCTTGGAAGCTACTAGGCTTTACATACCAACTAAGAAATATTGTTCAAGGTTTAGGCCTAAGTGGATGTCACATGAACTGATGACGCATATGGCAGAGAAGAAAAATGCATGGGATGCATATAAATTAATGTGTGACACGGAAGCCGATGGCAGATATAAGCTAGCCTGTAATCAGGTCACAATGGAGATTAGGCAGGCGAAGGCAGATTACGAGAAATCTTTGGCAAAGGATGCAAAGAAAAACAGCAAAGATAGGTGGTAGATGACTTTCATCAACCAGTGAAATACCACCACTTTGCTTATTGGAGGCTTGAAGTGGTGAAACCCATATTTAGTCTCTAGAGCAAAGTTTCCGGCATCCCCCTCTCCCCATACTTCTCCTTCAACCCATGCACGGTACTAAGTACTATAGGTTTTGATACCTTTCGTGTTTGGGGTTTTCATAAAAAAAAAAAAAAAAGAGTTCTTTACTTATGTAACCTCTAGAAGGGATGAATATGTTAAGTTGACATAGTGGTTCGATTGTTGATGGTTGTGCTCAAATATCTGAGAAAACTAAATCAGTAATTTGCATCTACATTCACACAAGGGGAGTTATCAAGGAGTAGAGGGCCAGATGTTTATCAAACTCTAACAGGGAATTAAATGATTTTGTAATAACTGGGAGTAAAGTGGAGGAGAAACTGTTGAAGATAAACACAAGAAAGGCACCCGGGGTGGATGGGATCTATCCAGTTATATTAAAGGTGGCAGCAAAGGAAGTAAGCAAACCCTTAGCCATAATTATGAGAGCTTCCTTGGACTCAGGGGAGGTCCCCATGGACTGGAGGTGTGCAAATGTATCACCAATTCACAAAGAAGGTTCACAAGGTGACACAAGTAACTACACAGCTGTTAATTTAACTTCTGTTCTGAGTAAAATAATGGAGTCATTGGTTCAAGAAGCATTGCTGGATTGGCTAGACAAGACAGCAGTAATAGTTCAGACACAGCATGGATGTGTTAAAGGGAACTCTTGTCTGACCAATTTGATTGGATACTACGATGTGGTCACAATGGGACTGGATGAAAAAAATAATTTTGATATCATATACTTGGATTCGAAGAAAGCTTTTGATACTGTTGCACATCGAAGACTGCAGTACAAATTGGAGCTGTATGGCATTAACGGTGTTGCTACAATGGATAAAAGGCTGATTGAGTGGGAAGAAGACAGAGAGTGGTAATCAATGGGCGCTGCTCTTGCTGCACTAATGTTATTAGTGGAATTATACAGGATTCGGTGCTCGACCGATTCTTGTTTTTTGTATTTATTAAAGATTTTGATGAAGGTATATCAGGCTTAATGTCTAAATTTGCAGGTGAAAGAAAGATAGGCAGGATGGTTAATGACGGTAATGATGGTATGCTACTGCAACAAGGTCTAGAAAAATTAGTCAGATTGGCTGAGAAAGAACAGTCGAAGTTTAACATTCACAAATTCAAAGTACTGCATATGGGTAGCAGTAATCAGAGAATAACTCAGAGTAGTGGAAAATGAAAAAGACGTGGAGTTATTTGTGCAGTCATATATATCGAGGGTTTAGTGTCAGACAACGTTAACTACAAAATCATTTTGTAGTAAAGATTTTTGTAATTAACCAAGAAAAAGTCATTTGACATTTTCTTGGTTTACCGCAAATGTGCTTATAACCCGAGCTAACTTGTAAACTACAAGAGAAATACATTTCTATGATGTGATATGCATTGTTATTTGTATAAAGTTAAACTAAAATTATCTCAAAACAAAAATTCAATTTTGTAGTTAACGTTGTCTGACACTAAGCCCTCGATATGAAGTTCTCTGTGCAATGCAGACAACCTGCTAGGACAGCTCATGGGGTTTTGTTAATGATGTACAGGAACTTTGCTAGCATGGATAAGGAGGTGATTATCCTATTGTAGAAGGCAATCGTTAGGCCACATCTTGAGTACTGCGTACAGATCTGGAGACATAATGTTAGGAAGAATGTAGAGCTGCTGGAACAGGTGCAGAGAAGGGCAACGAGATTGGTGAGGCGAAGAAAGTGGTGCCTTTACGAAGAACGGCTTCAGTTCTGCAAATTGCAGCATCTGGAGACTTACACTATGCACATAAGTGGACATAAATTCAAAAATCAAATTGAGGAAGGATGGTTGCAGAATAGATATGCGGAAGTTTGTCTTCTGCCAACGAGTGGTTGATTGCTGGAACAAACTTCCATCTGTTTTTGTGGAAGGGAGTGGTTTGACTAAATTCAAGGAAGAACTTTTAACCCCAGGGGCTCACATCTGGTATGCGCTTGGCACACCCAGGGTCAGCTGAATGTTTAGGAGCACACCCAGCTGAATGTAGTTTAGGAGCACACCCAGGGTCCTCCTAAAGTACACGTTTAACGTTCTGCAAATCGGTTAATTTTTGCTTTCAAAAAATGATGAATTGTGAGACTCTTTATCATCCATAAAATATGTGCAATATTCGTCGTTTTAACCCATTGATCATATTTTGTCTGAATAAGTTTTTTTTACTGAATAAGAGAACAAAATTCGTTCTCTGATGTAACTCGGCCTCCAGCAGGATATTTTCCCATCTATTGACCTTTACTGTAAATTAGCAATAACACCGTGCTCAATTTACTCAATTGGTATTTAATCTGAACTCTGAAATTTGATTCCTCCAAATATAATTTCCCTCACTCTATACGATCTACGTTCTCCTTCTACTAAAGCAAAATGGTTATTTCGTAAACAGATGTCTAGGAAACCTGTTTATGGGTTACAATCACGCGAGTAGTTGCCTATGGCAACGTTCAAAACAAGATGGTACATTTAGATCAACAACTACAGTGCTTCTTTTTTTTTTTCTGCTATTGCTGTTCTAAAATAAATTGCAATTTTTTTTATAAAAGATTAACTAGGTTATCAAATTTAAACATGTAAAATGGCATTTCGAAAACTAATACCTTCACATTGTAACCTTAAACCGACATCTTTTCTTTTCTATTTTATTTTTATTGCGTAAGGATTTTCCACTAACTGGGTAAAGGAAAATACATTTCTCTTTATTAGTGAAGGAATTAGAATTGTTAATACAAAAGTGAAAGTTGATAGTCACAGATTTCCTGGAATAAAATTGAAAGTGTTTGGGTCTCAGATAAACGTTTTATGGTTTTTCTTTTAAAAATTACGTCAGAAGTCCATCTTTTCAAACACCAGCAGTAATATCCCATAATGTTTATCTTATACCACCCTCGTATCTTCTTTTCATCTCCTTTATGCCTTGACAGAATCTTTTACCTTATTCCTTAATGACACAATCATGATATTACGGGAAAGATGTCTATTTGGGAGTGAAAAATTAATCTTCAAACTCATCATTCATCCCAAATTTGGAAATTTATTGAGCTTTATTATCAGCGATACTTTTATAATTGAAATATTTTCCACATTGTCCCAGATTTCAGAAGCCAATCTACGCTTCTTTATCAACAGTAGTCATCGTTCCTTCAAACTGTTCAAGTCAAGTTTCTTATCTATGACGCAGTGAAAATGTCCTCTTTGAGTTTCGTATGAGATAAATTCGGAAATTTTTTACTACTGGACAAGGCAGCCACTGCTGCCTTGTCTAATATTGACTTCGTGCCCAATTCATATCCTTGAACAGACTCTGTTCAGCTGGTTCATATACTGGAGCTCCTATGGTAGTCGTTAATCCAAAAATATTGTTGCTAAGTGAATCTTCATGAGAAAAGTATGAAATTAATTCGCGGTGTTTGTAAAGGAAAATTAAGTCCCTGAAGAGAGTAGGTTTTTAGTTTGGAGTCTTAAAACTGGCATTGCTATGGAAGGTTTTGAGAGATCATTCAGCTATTTTATGTGAACCGTTACAATTCATGAACATGACCACTTTAAGTGCACCTATTCTTTTCATGTAAGGAAGCTCTCTTTTAGTAAGAGCATCTCGAATTCGTACCATGTGATATAAAGCAAGTGGGCAGATATGTGGGGAGCATGCTGTAGGTATATATTCAATTCAGTGCAACAATCGGCAAGACGAAAGAGTTCAGTGATTTTATAAGTAACAACATGGTGTCGACACCAAGTGCACCATCATGAGTAATTTTGAAACTGCAACCTTGCTAATTTTCATGATACTGTATATTGGGCGTTCGAGATTGGTCCAATGGGCATCGAGAACATGATGTGTTTGTTATGCGGTGCTAGTGGTTCCCCACAAAACCGCATTTAGTGGAACTGTGAAGATGCAAGACTCTGAAAATCCAGATGAGCGTATCGTGAGCTGTGTGTTGGTTATATATGTGTGTTATTTGTGTTGTTCATCTGGCCACTTAGTTACTGGGAGGCATGATCATCAAGGCACCTCCGAGCATCCGTCCACAGCACGAGACGCCTGTTCAGGAGCAGATAGGAACATCTGATGGGATTGGGGAAAATTCAAACGAGGCGAAGAATGAAGACAGCAGAAGATGAATCAAAGATGAAGGCGAAAGGGAAGCACAAAGAGAGATGTCCCCGGGGCGAGTAGGAAGCTAGGAATCCTACAGTTGGCGGGTGTCCTCTAGAAGGATGGAAGGGGTTGAGAGAGTAAAAGTGCCTAAGCGCGAAAACCAGATATACTTCCAAGGAAGTCTTCTAAGGTAGCAACATACTAAAGAGAGTATCTTTTTCACTAACAGGTTTTCTCCTTTGCCGAAGGAACGAGGTCGGTGACATTTCCTCCTTGAAGGGATTTTCAGAAGATCATTCGTGGAAGTTTGTGGTGGTGAGGACGAGTATTCTGACTGGGTGACCAGGCCAGCAAAATTCAACTGCAAAGTTTTGCGGTGGGTCTCCCTGTAGAAAGATCTCACGGGGAATCGCGTCGGTATTTCATCCCGCTAAGCATGCCAGGCCAGCAAGTAGACATCCCACCTCAAATAGGGTTAGCAGGGGCAAACGTAGCCCACTTTGCAGGTTACCATACTCCTTAGTCGCTGATGCTCCTAAAACCGTACAACAACAACACACTCCATCTTTGGGACAGCATCGGAGAAGTCTTCCACCCTGGCCGTGCCCTTATGGGTAGCATAGTTTGTTAACAGAACATAAAAGCGATCTTGTACTCAGTCTATTGCAGTGATCTCCCCAGTCACTATAGATCAGACTAAAACCAAGTGTTAAACGGTTCTTGAAGTAAGTTGGGAGCAAGCGACCAAAGCCAGTGAATTGCTTCACCTTCGATCCGGTCAAATCCAGGAACCTTGCCACACTCCATCTTTTGGACGACATCGGAGATCCGTTTGGAGAAGTTTTCCACCCTGCCCATGGCCCTCGTGGGTAGCATAGTTTCTTAAAAGAACATAAAAGCGAATTTGTATTAATCTCTCTAGTCACTAGAGCTCAGACCAATTGAGCACCTATGAAGTGAAGTGGAATGACCTCTTTGGCATAGAGATCCACAGAACCACTCAGTTTGTATGCACGAGTAGCACAGTTGTTATAATCACCGTCCTCCCCACACTGGATGGAAAAGGCCCCAATTGGAATGCCGTCAATGACGCGAGGAACCTTTATGGACTTTTATCATTATGTGACAGAGTTAGTCGATCTCAGGCGTGGACAGCAAGGTTTATTTTACTAGAAACTCGAGTTTTCTTCCAACAAAATAGGTAAATCGACCAGAGATCAAACACAATTAATGGATATATAATACAAGGGGGGACATTGTTGTTCTTTGGTAGCCACGTTTTTTTTTTTTGGTATGGCATTTCTGTCAGCAATTAGAGTATAAATGAAACAAAGGTTGAAGTTGTTCTTAGTATCACAATTCTGTCAGAAATAATAGTATAAATTACGAAACAACTTTAAAAAGTTTAGGCTTAAAATTGATTACCTTCAATGCTTTTAACAGGAACCTACGCCTTTGATAAAAGCGAGAAGTTGCTCTATTTTCGTTCAGATTCTGCTTCTTCTAGACGAGGTTTCTTAATTCGAGGAAGACAGCTTCCGTGTGGCGTTACGTCTTCAACACCCAGCAGTACCCAACCAGGTTTGACATAATGCAATTAAACAATATCTGTAAATGTCAATAGCTAAAACAAATTATCAATTCCTTTAAATCAATAGAATTCAATTTAGCAATAGCAGTTGAACAATGACGCCAAAGAAGTTATTGTGACTGCATTTTCTCAATCTTAGGTTTTCGGCCATCTTGCGACAAGACTTTCAAAAAAGAAACCTTCGTTTTACAAAGTCCTGGCTACCCTGCCGAGTATCCTCACGACATCATGTGCCATTACACCATCCAGAGATCGAGGGATGACGTTTGTGAACTCGAACTCACCTTTTTATCTTTCGACGTGGAGGGCGATGAGGATGGTTGCGAGGGTGATTATCTCGATGTTGGAGATCGTAAGTTTTGTGGCATTTTAAAGAAAGATACAGTAGGTAAGCAATATTCATTAATAAAGTCTACTTAATGATGGGTGCTTTTGGTGAAACAAATTTCAAGATCCAATTAGATCAAAGGGGTACAGTCCCGCTAATGAAAATTGTGGATCAAATAGGAGGTTCATTCAAAGAGTTCTTCCGTCGTTAATTTTAATCATCTAATTTTGCAACCAGCAAGTTTTGACACTCTTTTCTTACTCAAATTGCCATCTAAAGAAGGCGTTGGTTCAACACAGTCAACACAGTTTCAACCAGAACTGTGTTAGTTAAATGCGAATTAATGAAAATAGATGCAAATAAAATTGTGCCATGGAACCATGACATGTTGCCTCGTTGGTATAAAGATAGCACAGGCTGTTCGACTGCAGTAATCTGAAGCCAAACTGGGAAAAATGTGTGATCTATAACATTAAAAAAGGTCTTCTTATCGTGGGTGCACGTTTTGCAGGAACCATGATTTGAGAAATGAAAGACATAACTAGTTTCTCAAAAGCATTCATCTCAAAGATTTTTAATGACTAGAAAGCAAGCGGTTCTTCCACATCTCGAAGGTTTAAAGGCTCGTGGCAGAAAAAGAATACTTCAAGAGCGAAACCGTCATACACTAAGGGGTACTGTACATAAAAATAAGACATCCAATGAGCAGCAAATAACATATGAATTTAACCAAGCCTAGAACTTCCTTATATCAACCCACAAGTACCATGTGTAAGGAATTGAAGAAATTGGGTATAGGCAGTCGACTGCCTATTCGAAAGCCACTTGCTTCAGAGAAAAACAGAAAAATCCGCTTGTTGAGAAAGTCATGATTGGCAGTGAAACAACGGAAGAAAGTCATGTGGTCAAAATTATAATACACTTTGTTTTGCTGGTGGGGTAGACAGAAAGTGTTACGAGAGCCTTACGAAGCTATGGACCCTGCTTGCCTTGTTATGATAACCCAAAAGTGCCTGCCACAAGCATGTTCAAGCGGTTCTGTCGAACAGGGCCCAGCGCTCAAATAGTCGAAACAATATTGTTGATTAATGCATTAAATATTATTCGTATTTAAAATTTTTGTTCAGTATAATATAAAATTATTTAATTGTCTTAGTTACTGTAAAATTTGAAAATTGAAAAAAAAAAATCACTGTTACAAAAACACCTTACATAAGTTTTGCACGGGATCATCATCATCATCATCAGCCATTTCCAATCCACTGCAGGATGAAGGCCTCTCCAGCAATTTTCCAGTTCCTTCTGTTTTGAGCACTGGCCATCCATTTACTACTCAAAAACTCATGAATTTCATCTATCCATCTCCGCCTTTGTCTTCCAGGTTTTCTTCTAGCTCCTCTTGGGTACCATTCTGTTATTTTCTTAGTCCATCTGTCATCATGTCTTCGAGCTATGTGTCCTGCCCAAGACCATTTTAGTTCTTTAGTTTTGATAAGAATGTCCTTTACTTGAGTTTGCTGCCTAATCCATGTGTTTCTCTTCTTATCTAACAGTCTGATTCCCAATATAATTCGTTCCATTCTTCGCTGTGTAGTTCTTAGCTTCTCTTCCATTCTTTTGGTGAGTGCCCAAGTTTCACTTCCATAAGTTATGGTGGGGAGTATACATTGATTCATTATTTTACGTTTCAGACAAACTGGGATATTGCTCTTCAGTATGTGACTATATTTCCTGAATGCTATCCATCCAAAATTTATTCTTCTCTTGACTTCCAGCCATTTATCATTATTACAGCTAATAACTTGTCCCAGATAAGTATATGACTCCACCTTTTCAATTACTGCTCCTTCAATCATTATTTCCCTTTCCGTGGCATACTTGTTCATCATTACTTTTGTTTTAGCCATATTCATCTTTAGTCCAAAATCCTTACTAACTGTACATAACTGATTACGATTTTCCTCTAATTCTTTGGGATCGTGGCTTATGACCACAATGCCATCTGCAAATCGTAAATGGTTTAGGTACTCTCCGTTCACATTGACTCCTTTCTGCGACCAGTCTAATCTTCTGAAAGCTTCCTCAAGGGCAGCAGTAAACAACTTCGGAGATATTGTCTCCTTGTCGAACTCCTTTCTCGATTTTAAATTTGCTACTGTCTTTGTCTAGTCTAATAAAGGATGTAGCACTCTCATATATTTTCTTCAAAATCATAATATATGGAGTATCTATGCCTTGTCTTTCCAGTGCCCGAAACATTGCCTTATGCTGTATGGAGTCAAATGCCTTTTCATAATCCACAAATGCCAGGCATAATGGTGTTTTATATTCATTTGCTTTCTCCATTAGCTGTGATATTACGTGAAGGTGATCCATAGTTGAGAATCCTGTCCTAAAGCCAGCTTGCTCTTTCGGTTGATTCTCATCAAGTATTCTTTCTAATCTGTTAGTAATGACCCTTGTGAACAACTTGTAGATATGGGATAACAAGCTAATTGGTCTATAATTTCCAATTTCTGATTTATCTCCTTTCTTATGCAGCAAAACTATGATTGCATTATTCCACTGCTTAGGCATCACACCTTTTCTAATGCACTTTGTGAAGAGCCTTGCCAGTTTTTGTGTTATGTCTCTTCCTCCCAATTTTAACAACTCTACAGTAACTTCATCTTCCCCCGGGGCTTTCCGATTCTTCATTTTCTTCAATGCATGTTCTACCTCATCAGGAAGAATATCGGGTATGTCGTATGTGTTGCTACTTTGCAATCCATCTTCCCCACTTCTGGTATCATTCCCTCGCTCCTTGTATAATTCTCTATAGTAGTCTTCTGCTATTTGAATTATGCCTTCTCTGCTGTTTATAAGTACACCATCGCTATTCTTCAGTTTCAGTATCATTTGTCTTTCTGTATTACTGCTCATGGCTGCTGATTTAAATCCTTTGTTTTTCCTTAATGCTTGTTCTACTTTTCTTGTGTTAAATCTTCTTATGTCCTCTCTGAGTCTCTTTCTAATGGCTTTGCATAACTCAGTATACTCAATTTTCTCCCTGTCAGTGTGTTTCTTGCTCTTCATTTGTCGTCTTTGGTTCATCATGACAAGTGTTTCTTGACTAATTTTTTCTTCTTTGGATTTCTGTTTCCCTATAGGTTTCTTGGGCACGGGATCATAGGGCCCAAAATATTTTGAGGCAGGCTTTGTAACCCAAGCATCAGGAGGTAGCATCTCGGTATGGGGAATGTTATTTGACACGTATTGGATCTGTTGATACCGATGGAAGGTCGAATGTCATCGAAGTAACAAAATTTTGTAACAGATCTACTTTTATCCCTAAGAGAATGGCCACTTTGTGAATGACAATGCTACTGTGCATCATGGCAGAATCGTTAAAGAATGGTTCGGAGAATATGACATGGATTTCCACCATCTCTCTGGCCCCAACATTTTCCTGATCTCAATCCTATTGAGAATGTGTGAGACATGCTGGAAAGAGAAATTCTGCAACGAAATCCTCTTCCTTCAGTTTTATCGCAGCTACGCGATATTTTGTTCGAAGAACAGTTACAATTAGCTTGCCTTTTAGTGTAAGTTTGATTACCTCGGTCACTAATACACCTTAGTGAATACGCGCCGCACTCTTGCTGCTATTCAAAACAAAGACGATCTGATTCTTTTTTTTTTTTTTTTTTTTTTTTTTCCCCACTGGGCGTATGAGCTAATTGTATATTGGATCACCATTGGCTCGAATCGCTGCAGCGACACGGCTTCGCAGGGGGTTGAAAAGATATTTAAACGTGCAATGAGGAATGCCGGATCATTCGTGTAGCAAAGTGCGTGTCCCTATTCCTGAGGGACGCGGGAAGAGGATTGTGCTGATGAACGGACCTTTCCAGTTCATCCCAATCTCGAGAATCTCAGTTCCATTTAGATCTGGAGATTAAGCTACCCAGGATATACATATGAAGTCCTCCTCAAATCACTCTTTTAAACATTTGGGCTGTGGATGGTTGCACTTTCTCCTTGAAAATACCCATGTTCATAGGGGCAAACAAGCACATCGCCAGATTTACTTAATGCAATACGATGTTCAGATACGCTCTGGAATTCATGCTCTACAGGGTCACAGCGGACCAAGAGTGCACTATGAACATACGAGCACGTTCTATACACCATTATATCTCCTTCAGATGCCCATATCTTGCTTTCAGTGACTCTTGTGGTTTGCTCCACAAGAGGCACTGTTCTCAAATTTAGGTAACAATTGCTTTTTAGTTGTTCCGATTTTCAACATGTATTAATAAATTCGCAATAAAATTCTACATAGATTTAATTCTGCAATTTTATTTTATACTTTGTGCAATCTTCAATCTCAACAACCATATGTATAAGCCACTGTACACAAAACAATAATCTTTTGCTGTCACTTTCCTGTTCTATACAGAAATCCTTCCATTCGACACGTCAGAGAAACTCATAGTGTTCAGATCCGATCTAGTTACTTCGAGACCAGGTTTCTCCATTCGCGTTCGCCAAATTACCGATTGCGTCGTAACCTGGGAACCAAGTAAGTCATCACCTGTAAATAGTGAACATTATTTTCTTCAAGGTACCCATTTATAGACACTAAATGGGTACCTTGTGTATGATTTTCTAAAATGAAATAAAATTCTCTTAATTGATTCACTGGCGTTACCTAAAAGCCTATTTATTTATTTTTGATAGAAGACGTTGTGTAGTATATCTGTCAGTGCTTTTTTTTATTTCTGAAATAAATTCGCTTTTTAAAACATTATGAACTAATGGGATGATCATTGCCACATTTTTCAGTATCACCACCACCACCACTGTGTGATTATTGCCTTCGTGAACCAAGAGGTCATATCATCAGTCCGGATTTTCCACAGAACTATGGCGACAATGTTCACTGTTCCTATCACGTCGAGAAGGTCAAAGGCTACTGTAGTGTCGAAATCTACTTCCACAACTTCGACATCGAGAAGACAGAGAGTTGCTGGAAAGATTACTTGCTGCTGGACAGACGACGCTACTGTGGCACCGAACTCAAGAATGAAATAAGTAGGTCACCAGGAAAAAGCATCACATCTATTTCTTTAAAATCAGAAGTAAATTTTCCAGCTATTCCATTAGACCATTGTACAGACGCTTCTAGAGCATTCTACAAGACACACATTCACACTTTTTTTGGAGTATTGGATTCGACTCTACGAGGAATATTTTCATCAGTGGCCTTATTTTTGAGTTCTCAGTTCTTCTCAGAAAAAAACCGCTTCATACCACACTATTAAATGTTGTATTGCTCCTGGAGTACCGCTTCTCTCACACAATGAAACTGAGTTCTGCCACCTGTCAAAAAATACCTTACTCCATATCCAACGAGATTACGCGCTCTATTACCATAGTTACCTAGGTACCACAATTTATTTAAATGGATAACCCTGATCTATCCATACTTTCAAATTAAATTGTTAATATTTTTTAAACTCCTAAACCCATCCATAATAACCGGCTTAGCCCAAGTCAGATGAAGGCTACCGTTTACGTCCCAGCAGTCCATTGATTTTGAAATTGTTTTTTATCCATTTTCAAAATAAGTGGATTATTATCAAAAAAATTCCCTAAAAAATATTTGCAGGTGAGGCCATCTGAAGGAATATGATCATGTATCTACTCTGATGGAGTATTTGGCTTGCGACCAGATACTCCATCAGAGTAGAACCGAATAATCGAAAGAAACCTATCAGAATTAAGTCCAACTCAAGGTGCTTGTTAAATTATAAACAAGATTTAAATAATCTTTATTGAAGATACGATTTTTCTAGTATTACAATCGAGACAAATAGATGATAATAAGATCCATCTGTTATTTTTAAGATTTTCGAGTTGTATTCTGCACCAGTTTGTTTTTTAATCTTAAAAATCGTAATATTGGCTTCATTAATGTTTAATATTTAATTCTAATTTTATGTGAAATTGAGAATAAAACATTTATACTGCTTTAAACCAGAAAAGTCATTAATGACCGAGGTTGGTTGACCTAATAGCATGGTGACTATTAATTTAAGACTGACTTATCCCTCTTTAGCGAAAGGAGAAATCTCTCAGTATGGAAATAGCACATGTTTGCAGTCAATAAACCTGCATTCACTATTTCTGGAGTTGTTGACAAAAAAAAAAAATGATCTTTTGCCAAGTTCAAGCAAAACTTTTCTACTTTAACTACACCAGACATTTCCTACTTCTTCCAGACTGTAAACATTGTTTTTGTTGCTGTTTTTGTCTGAACTCGGTCTTTCGAAAAAAAAATAATAATAAAATAAATTATAAACAAGATTTAAATAATCTTTATTGAAGATACGATTTTTCTAGTATTACAATCGAGACAAATAGATCGCGAAATATGAAATAACTGTATTACATAATAAGAGAAGAAATATAAATATGGTATTAAAAGAATTTTTCTCTTCAATATTTTCATCAGATAATGTTTGGCGAAATGCTTTTTTATCTCTGCTAGAAAATTATTTTTGAGGTTATGGCATGCTGATAACGCTTTTGATATTTTATAGGAATCCTGCCCGAACAATTTTTCAGCAATGCACTCTTCAAAGGATGCACTAAATAATCATACTTTACTCTCAATCTATTCGGACAACAAGACAAAAACAATGGATCTATGGGTCGATAATTAGCATTCTCCAAACCCACACCCAATCACCAGACCTGAACAGTATGCAGTGCACCTTTTCACCTCCAGTGTACCAGAACCTCTTTTCATTTTTCCAGATTCCGAAACTGATGGACAAGGAACCATTCCTATCGGCGTTTGTCATTCATTAGGCTCGTAAGATGTATGCTACCATCGAAGCTAATGTTGTGCTACTCCTCAAGGAAGTAGAAACTTGCAATTCCTGCTAATGCCTGGAATTCAAATTTCACTGTTTTCGGTGACTGCTAGCTCGAAGATGGTAACGATCCTTTTCAAGGATCCCTGATCAACCTCCGGCCACATTCTATTTGTTCTCATCGTCCGTTATCAGGGGGTACAACTATGGAAGAAAAGGAAGGGAACAGTTTTCCAGGACCCAAGTGATTTGTGAAGGATTTAGACTTGGCAGAAAAATATCCCCTTGGAAACAAAACCTAACAATAAAACATCTTCGAGTGGAGGATAGGCTGAATCTGGATCCGTACGAGCCCATAAATTGATGATTGGGTTCTATTAGTTACTATTCACTTTGAGATAATTCACTCAATTTATTTTGAATTCGAAAAGTTTTAACCTTAATATAAATAAAATTTAAGTAGCTTCATAAAATATACAAAACAGGAAAATATTTATTTAAAATGATTGCAATTAATTCATTTTAATATTATAAAATAATTAATATATTAAAAAATTAATTAGATTCCAATACAACATTTATAGTAGTTTTGAATTCGGATAAAAATTAAAATACTAAGAATATTTTAGATCTTTTAGATCGATGTTTGCAACATCAACATAACAACTTTCATCCATTTGTATTTTTCCGTAAGCCATCTATAATAAGTTAGAGACAAAGGGAGAGAGACAATTTCAAGATCTTGATTTCAGAGGATTTATAGGCTACTTAATGATTTTTTAAGTAGTACAGATAAGTCAATAATCTGACTGTGTTGCTAGCTGGTTTTAAGACTGGATAAAAGTGGCTGGCAATGAACGTCCTTGAAGATCAAAGATAATATTTGCATTGAAGCATGGATATCTTATTTGGATGCACATTTTATCTTATGATAAGTCCTAAATACACTTGATGGTTCAAGTTAAAGTTAAAAATATCATCATTAATATTAAAGAGAGGCCATCAATTTGAAAAAATTGTCAGTTTGCCAACTCTTGACGTTGTCTGTCATTGCCACATATTTCTTGAAATATTTACATGATTTTCATTCCGATATTGTAATTTTTAACACCTCATCTTCGCCCATCTTTTAGAACATTTTCTGATAGGAGTTTTCGAGGACAAGGGTAGGAAAGGAAAGAAATACAATCCTACTTCTGGTAAGGATTTTGTTTCTTCAAGACTATTTAACGAAAGGATACATTGACCCATAGATTTCAGACAGAAGGAAGCAGCATGAGACTTCAGGAACGGAAATGTCTCCAACTGCATAATTAATTTCAAGGAAGTTGTCTTTCATAAGACTGGCAGTTTAGAGGTCAAGGTCTTCCCATAAAAATAAACGTCTAAATCTGTTCCATAATTAAAGTGCTTTAAACGTGCAAGATAAAAAGTTCGTCATAATTTTAGTATGATGTTTTGCAATCGTTTTTCACCTTGTACTGCTTTATTAGAAATTAATAATTTATTAATTATGTAATTATGATTTCTAATTGTTTTTATTTATGTATTCTAAAGAGTTTTTCGAAGTGGCTCAGTTAATCTGTCTCTGGTGAATATGTAAGGTTTTATTTTATTTTTTTTTTTTTATCTATGGGTAAACTTAGGGTCACTAGAGAATTACATCATCTACCTGTGTTTATTATGACTGAAAATTAAATTAGTTTTCTAATTTTCTGGTGGGTTTGCTTCTTTTGCTTGAAGAAGTATCGAGTATCCGGGAGAAAAAGCCTTGCTAGCCTCGCTTGAACCAACTAAATCAGCCACGGAGTGGAAAAAAAAAACCCATAAAAGTTCCTCTTGTCACTGAGGAAATTCAAACTCGGGTCTTTTCCAATCGGTGTGGGGAGGACGATGATTATAATCATTGTTGTATTGACCACCGAGTACACGCAATACACATGATGTACTAATCTTATACACATGATGTACAAATGTCGTGACTTTAATTTAGCCAGACGTTACAATCAGTCATAACTGATTGATGGAATGGCTAACCAAAACGGACAGAAAAATAGAATGACAGTAGACATTTAGAATGACTGAGGGAAAATTACTATTAAAAACATTTTTTTTCTCTTTTGCTCCAGGGAATTTTACTTTTCCTAGTGGATACCAGTCTGAAGTGGTTCTACAGTTCCACAGTGATGGTAACGCCACTCGTCCCGGGTTTCACATCGAATACAGGCAAGTCCAATGTTCTGACGGCTACCGGCGTCAAGGACGAGGTAATATTCATCCATACTCGTGGGTTCCGAGCCAGTTCCACCCCACCAATGGTACCATCAGCGTTCTTTCCTGGATCACTTTGCCAGCGACTACTCGAGCTTCCACAACCATCCCACAGACACATACCTCTCCGTCGCCGTACAAGACCTATCTCACCCATAACGTCACCGCATTTGGACGGATCAAGCAAGGAGCATGACTCTTCCGGGATAGTGTGGTTATGAACTGTACAAGACACAGTAACATACATCTGAGAGTGGAATAGTTTGTGCGCGTGCGTGTATAAAGTGCCAGCTATGATCGTCTTACAAATGAAGAATAAAAAAGACTTTAAAAAATAAATGTCTGTCTGTTTTCATTTTATTACATAGTCATGATCAGTGGCGTATCTAAACTGCTTGAGCACTTTATTAAGACCATAGCGTATTGAACAGCTGTTTGCCAGAATCACTGCACCGATACCATTTACCATGGGGCCAACGCAGAAATTTTCAGTGCCGAAGCCCAAAATGTGCACCGGGAGTATATTCATTAGTAAAATCACCTTCATCCAATCCGCATGGGACTTATCTTCAATATTAGATTAAAAATATAAACGATGGTTATTTAATTTTTTTAAATTTTCATAAGGATTAACGAACACTGTAGTCCTAAATCATAATAATAAATATTCCGTTTACAATTATTTAAATTACTGTGTCCCAGGGTGATTTACACAAAATGAATAAATAATTACAATCAATTTCGCACATTCGGTAACTTTAATTTAGAGCTCATAAATATTCCATTAGACACCTTAAGTGATAGAGAATTGATTTTAGAAAGCAATTTATTCAAGAAGAGTTTTCTCATATAAATGGGGGAAAAAAACTGGTCCAAAATTTTGGTTCGCGCATATGAAATTCTTTTCTTTGAGAGCTCGTTTTATTGTTATCAGTTTACTAAATATATAAATCATGAATTATTACTAGTATTATTTCAATAGTTATTAAAATCCAGAAGTAAATAAGTAAAGAGCATTGCGGAAGCGTTGTGCATGCTGCGATCTAGTATATGTGTCTCTATTTTTTAATTTATTAAATTACAAAGCGTGAAATACGTGTTCATTCCAAATTTATTAAAATCCAGAAGGAAATAAGTGAAGTACATTACAAAAATAGGGTATATATTACGTTATGGAGTGTGCAACGAAGTGAATACAATTACTTTTATATATTATTAGCTAATTAATTAGTAATTAACTTGCAACAAGTTAATTAATTATTCACTTTTTACTTCTGTTAATCACAGAAATTTAAAATTTAACAACCAAAAAAAAAAAACTACCTCGTTTGTTTTCTGGAAATTTTTCTTAACCTTGGAGCGAAGTGCTTGTTATTGTGATATAATTCAGATAATAGACAAATAAAATAATTAAAAATATATATTCCAGCATTAATATTGCAGTAATAAGAATAATACTAAAATTGTCCGTTTATTTAGATCTAGAAAATTTATTTAGGATCTAGAAAAGCTGGGCAGATGGGCTGAGAAGTGACAACTGAAGTTTAACATTGAAAAATGCAGTACTGCATATGGGTAACAGTAACCCATATGCGGTACTACATTCAGGGTGGTATAGAATGAAAAAGACCTGGGAGTAATTGTGCAGTTAGATGTAAAGTTCTCTGAGCAGTGCAGACAGGCTGCCAGCCGCGCCTTGATTACTGCGTACAGGTCTGGAGGCCTCATTTTAGGAAGGATGTAGAGTTGCTAGAACGAGTACAAAGAAGGGCAACAAGATTGGTGAGGGAAACGAAGGGATTCTCTTACGACACAATGTTAACTTTCTATTCGTATCTGCCAAAAGATATAAAAGGGTTTAAACATTCAGAAAACATTTTCTCTTTTCTTCCCTCTCGTTAATGTATGATACCTTTCTAGGCCGGTATTTTTCTTTCTTTCTTTCTTTTTTTTTTTATAAAAAGTATTGACTACAAGCGCACGTGTGCTCAGATGACTTCCAACGTCCTGTTTTACTGCGACACCACTTGAAAGAGACGTTCGTTACGCCACTGGCCGCAATCTCAGGAAGGAAGTGATCCATTTGAAAAATGGCATTTAGTTGTGTACATCGGGAAACATTTATAAAAGAGTTGATGAATTTTCATGCTCTACACATCTCTTTTTTTTTAATTTACAATCCATTCTCTGTAAAAAGAAATCTTTAAAAATACGATAATGTTGACAAATAACTTCTATAAATGATTTCGTTTTAAACCATTCAAAATAATGAATTCTGTTAAAAATCTGTACTTTGCGAAAACGAAATTTACTTGAAGATGGCGCTGTGGTGCGATTTCAGCGACACCCTAAAATCTGAAGTTGGTTTTAAACGAGAGAAGTACAGTAATATATTTTTATTTATTTATTTATTCAATCGGTTGCTACTTACAATCGCCCCTTGTACAGTATACAAGACAGAGAGGATAAAAAATTTACAACACAGAGAATAAATTTATTTAAATATTAAGTTTAGTTAAAAAAAAAAAAGAAAAAGAAAGTCCATCGTGCTGGGTGTCTCCAAAGAGGGGATCTCACATCATGTTCCAGTTACTACTGATGTGACTTGAATCATAATTTTTCACAGTTTACTTGAAACTGGTTCAGGATTTCCGCTATATTAAGCTTGAACATTCTGTTGATGCTTTTCAGGGTGATTAGTTTGGAGCCAAGTGGCTTGATTTGGATACTGCATGATTGCCTCAGAGTTCGTGGGTGCAAGATGATGGTGGATAAGACTGGCGCGTCATATCTACCTCTCAGTAACTTCGCCAGGATATGTATATTTGTCCTAATAACAATAAACATCCAGGGTGTCCAATCCGTATTTGCAAATAAAATGCCTCTTGAACCACCTTAGAAGCAATGTTCAATGCTTAGGAAGGTTTTAACACACGTTTCTGGAGCTGATGACCAAATGACCGAAACGTATAAGGGAACCGGATAAACTCACCTAAAAATGTACTCTTTTACCAGTTGAGCGTTATGGACCCCAATTAATAAAAGGGGGGGGGAGGGGAATTCGGCTTCGGGCTGGGATTTAGACCTCTTTTTTACTTATTAGGGCAATAAAATAAAATTATATAAAACAGCAATATAAAATAATAAATTCAAACTAGTTATCGTATTCAAATACATATAACCAGCTCAAAGCTGAGAGACGTTTTAGGCGATTGTTTATTTTGGTCTAAAAATAAAAATTGAGAACTGAAAATTTCGTTCTCCAAGATCCCCAGATTTAACATCGCAGGATTTTTTTTTTTTTTTTTTTTGTGGGACTTGTTAAAAGAAAGAGTGCACACAAACATTGGAGGAACTGAAGCCGAATGGTCAAGCGCCAGATACACATGCTTTTAGTGACCCGGGGTTCAAGCTCGTGACTACTAAATTCGATCTTGTGAATTCCTCTGACCGTGTGGTCTTTCTGGATTATAAACAGAAAATTTATTTATTAATTTATTATACAGAATGAAATTGCAATCTAGTTAATTATTATAACGAAATCTTAAAACTTCACGTATGCAAGAAAGAATTTCGACATTATTTTCACAGACTCTAGTCATGAAAAAGTCTGTTATATAAAGTGGAGCAAATTGGGTTTAATGGTAAGACCCTGCGTGAGATCAAGGGCTGTTTAAAAGATAGGAAATAAAGAGTAAACATAAATGGACATACGTCAGGGTGGATCAGTGTAGCAACTGGAGTACCTCAAGGATGTCAACGTAGTGCATATTTCCTATTTCTTATCTTCCATATTGACATTGATAAGGGAACAGGAGAAGTCTGCCTATGATTGAAAGGTTTAAAAATTTAAACGTAAAAAATGAAATCCATAGATTAAATGTAGTTTTTAATGGCATAAACATTAAAACTACAGCTAACAGTATTCCATTTTACAACCCTCGTTCCCTACTCCCTACTAAAATTGACATAAATGAAAGTTTATTTTCGCATTAATCGACAAGAAAAAAAATGCGAAAATGCGGAGTGCTACCATATTTTAAATATCTATTCTGTTTGCCCCTGAGATGCTTCTAAGTTTAATTCAGATTTCATAGCATTCCCTCCCCAGAAATATTACTATAACTTTGGAAAAGGAGTTCTGATCCATTTCAAAATTTCAATGCTTACTTCGAATATTTTAGGAATCTTTATAACAAATTTTAATATAGATGGGTTGACTTATTTGTTATTAATCATGAATTATTACTATTACTAACACATTTAGGTGATTCACTCTTTTATTGTCCATAAGTGCCACAATATGTAAATTGTTCATAACGCGATAAAGGGTTCAAGATATATGAGATTATCTGTCTTAGATTGTTGTTGGTTTTTAATAGGGTTTTAGGAGCATCGACGATTAAGGCCATATTGTTCCCTGTATAGTGTCTCTAAATCGAGTGTGTGCTTAGGTCGATTTTCCTTTTGTTGGACGAAAAACCGGAATTTCCGGGAGAAAAAACTATGCTGCCCTCGCCTGAGACCGACGAACTCAGCCACGTCGTGAAAAAGGCCCATAAAAATTCCTCCCGTCATCAACAGGACTTGAATTCAGGTCTTTTCCAGGTCAACTGTGCTACCCACGAGGGCTGGGTGGCACAGTTGACCCTGGATTCTGTGCGAGATTTTGAGTTATGATCTACATGGTTATGATCAACATGTTGATTTTGTTGGGAGAAAAATGGCTCATGAAAGTCCTACCCTCACTTAAAGTCTTTTGGGAAATTATGTTGATTTTACTCGTTCTTCTTGTACAACAGCCTTGATGTCATTTCTCGTTCTTCTTTTGATAAATACGACTTGCGTTTTAAGTCTTGGGCTTAAGATTTACTATTTTGTGATCCGAGGTACCTTGGCATGTTATAAAAAATTTAAGTCATCAGCATTTGATCAGAGTTGCTATTCAGTAAACAAGGTTGCTTCTGTAAAAAGAATTACCGATGCTTTATTATAAAACGGGAGAACTTGCAACTTATCGCATTCAAAATGTGAATCTCAATTCCAGACCGTACTTTTAATTAACTGGAAGATTATAAATATCGAATAACCATATTTTTATTTTATTACTTTTTCTGTCTGGTCAGATTTTTGGACTTGCTTGCGCAATTGCAATCAGAGCGTTGCCCTACTTTTTGAGAGACGTTCAAAGTGCAAGCGTCTTATTGTTTCTAACGTAGTACCGGGAATTGACGTCATCACATGTGTATCAACTGTCAATTATGCGTTTAGATTTAGCCCACTGCAATTCAGGTACGATAATATGAAACAGTTGTCAGATCAGCGCTTCTAAGCCTTTTCTTTGTGGCAACACACCTGCCTAATACTTCCCATCCAAGCGACACTCAAGGCCACTTATCATAATTTGAATATTTATCCAACAGATGTTGTCTGCGCGGTAGCACAGTGGTATCTTCACCGTCCTCCCCACCAAAAGTACGGGTTCAAATCCCATCGATGACGCGAGGAACTTTAATAACCTTTTTTCATTCGGTGGCTGAGTTAGTCGGTCTCAGGCGTATATAGCAAGGTTCCCCCCGCCCCCAGAAACTGCGGTTTTTCCGTCTAGCAAACGGACAAATCGACCAGGGAACACAGGCAATTTACAGAATAAATAAATATATGAGTAGGTGTAATCATTTAAGGGGGGGAACCTAATATTATAATTTGGTTTTTGTCCAGCAGACCTAACCCACGTTATAATATCTCTCTGACTCTGCCTTCCAGCACACTATAAGGCATATTATGAAGCGTGATCTTATCAGTGATAACCAAGTATACCGATGCCACAGATCTTCGTTGCCTCTTTGCTCAACATGAGTTTCCCATGATAAACTCTAATAATGTTTGATCTTAGGAGAATAAATGGTTCTTAACTCTTGACAACTCAGCTTCAACTCATTAGTCACACTAAGCACACAACACAGTTTTGATCTTTGGTATCACTTTCTTGCAGCATGGACTTAATACCTTAAATCAGTTAATGTTCGATTCCAAGACGCTACTGTTCTCACGTCAATTTTTTTTTTTATTGTTTTCTTACATGCATCTTGTAACACACTAGTTATCATTTCAGCCTTCTCTCCATCTTTAGCCTCTATCTTAGAGGAACCACAGTTTTCCCCGTCAGTCAACAGTCTAAACTACCAGCAACAACATTGACCTCAAAACGATCTCAATTTATTGATTTAACAGAATACCTGTTAAATCAATGTGGAAGAAGCCTACAAAAAGCCCTTACATCATCGAAGCTATTCAAACCCGAGTCCTTTCTATCCGGTGTAGTGAAGATGATAATTCTACCAGTTTTTCAAAAATGCTACTGTTTACAAGAATTACTGTAAAATCGAGTTAAAATCAAAAATAAAAGAATTGAAATTCCCTAAGAAGCACTTCTTCCAGATTCGTTTTCACCCGTTTGTATCAACGTGTTATGTCCATACATACGAGTAAATATAGTAAACATACGCGCGTATATTAAGTAAACCTGATATATATACACTGAGTGGACAGAAATCATGAGATACCTATCTAGTAACAGGTAGGCCCACCTTTCGCCCTGATAGGACGACGAAGCATTGAGTCCACTAGCTCACGAAAGCGTTCCACAGGTATTTCCATCCATGCTGGCTGCACCGCTGTCCATAATTCTATCGCATTCTTGGGTGGAGGATCCAAAGCTCGAACGGACCATTCCACAGCATCCCAAAGATGCTGCACACAGTTCGTGTCCGGTGAACAGGAAGGCCATTCCATGTTGGTAAAATCTACTGAATTTTCTTCGAATCACATTCCAGTCACCACGGCTCTGTGTGGAGGCGCATTATCCTGCTGGAGAGTCCATTGCCCTGTGGTTGCACGACGATTATGAAGGGATCTAGATGGTCTGCAAGAATGGACACGTAATCTGGACCGTTCAGAGATGAGTCTAGTCGTATTAGAGGTCGCAACGTGTGCCAGTTGAACATGCCCAAGACCATTATCGAACGTGCACCTGCCTGAACAGTTCATTGTTGATATGACGCGTGTGCACAGCTTCGTGAGTTTTCAGCCAGATACTCGCCCTCCCGTCGGTTCGAAATAACTGGAAACGGGACTCATCGGACTAGGAGACTCGTCTCCAATCATTCAAGGTTCAGTGCCGATGTTCTTTCGCCCAGTTGAGGCGTACAGTCCTGTGTTGTGGTGTTAGCAATGGGACTCTGGTGGGTCGGCGGCGCCTGCAACTTAATGCGGCTAATAATCGCCTGATGGTCTTGGTGTAGACGTTTCTGCCAGCTCCCTAGTTGAAACTGGCGGTGATTTGTGCTACTGTCGCTCTCTGGTTGGGTGAAACAATGCGAGACAGATTTCGACGGCCACATTTCTTCAACCACAGATCTGTCCACAACGAGATGTTATTCCGGAAATGGCGTATTCCCGATACACTCTTGATACTGTCGAATGGGGACAGAGCAATTTCTGTACCACCTCCGCGACAGAGTGACCCATGCATCGGGCACCCACTATCATCCCTCTTTCAAAGTCTGTTAACTCACGACGTTTATCCATACTGACATCGAATTACCGTCTACGTGAATAACCCCTGGCTTGTAGCCGTGAAGGGTATTGTGTACGGCGTGTGCCTTTTGTATGCAATAAAGAGTTCTTCTTCTTCAATGATGCAGAGTACTTATATACCTGCCAAGCGCTATGTTCGTCCACTAGCGAAACGGGTGATAGCATCGCGTTGCCCAGGAACCAGATATCCCATGAATTCTGTACTTTCAGTGTATATATACTATCGATATATACTATAACCCAAATAAATTGCATAATAAGTGTACGTAATATTTGCATGAAAAGCACATATTTACCCTTAAAAGAACATATAACCTATTTGTAATTTTTATTATAACCTACTCAAGCAATTTACTTTATAATGCACATTATGTACTGACACCGGATAACTCAAGATCCCTACCATATCTTTTAGTTGTGAAAGGTTCCAGATAGTGTAGAAGTAGCATCGTAATGAGTTGCTTTGATGCATGACATTACAAGAGACGTTACTTTTCCCTTAGACGTTTAATGCATGTCATCCCAACGTTGATGTTGAAAGTCAGAAATATATTTCGCATTCACCAAGCCGTCTGACTGTCTCTAAAGTGCATCTTCTTTTTTGCAGAGAATATATTATTATTATCATTGGCCATATGGTACAAGGAAGTCTGAAGCTTTTGCTGCACCAGCCAAAAACAAAATTTCTGAGTTACCCTGAGGGAGTGAGTGAATGAGAGAAGCTCAGGGTGTGCCAAGCCCATACTCATCAGATGTGAGACCCTGGGTATGCCGTGGAAGAGAGCTGGAAACTTCTACTACCTTTAATTTTCTATTTAGTAAACCAAATTTTACAACAATCGAGAGGAAAAATTGATTTCTCTAATAAGATAATAAAATTGATAGTCGTATTAAAATAGGTGCATCACACCTAGAAAAACCGGTACGGTCTGATATTGTAAAAGGTAATGACGAGTAATACAAAAATAAATTTGCTGTTTGAACGCAATTTTAACTGGATTTAGGGTAAGGTTTTATTCATTTCATTCTTTCTAGCCTATATTGACCTTTACATTGTCTGTTGTTAATCTCTGGCCTCTTGCTGTAATGGACTGTGGCGCACCACTATGGCCATAGATGCTGATGTGCCAAAAAAAAAAATCCCCAACCAACCAACATTGCACTGTATAACTTCGTTTACTACCATCACGAGAAAGATACATTTATTAAGAAAGATTTTAAGAACCACATTGTTCGTATCACACTCTTAAATCTTTGATCTGAATGGCCTTCTGGTCGACAAACCTAATTTTAATAAGCAAATTCGCGATCAGCGAGAACTTACTCTTGCATATTGTACGTACCGGCAAAGTGCGAGTGGAAGAACATCATTTTCTGTTTCATTTGTTTTCTTCCATTCGTTTTCATTTAGCTTTCACTGAGAAAAAGTTAGGCTATAACAGCAGTCGACCTGAATTTCAACAACAGCAGAACACTTCATTACCGAAAGAAGTACCAAACAAATCGTCTGCTAAGAAGCAGACGATTTATTTAAGTACAGTAATTCTTTTGGTATTCAAGTGACGTAAAGGAATAGACGCCACGAATTGCATAATTCTACTCGTACCCAATTATAACGCCAGCAGCTGGAAGGTGTGTGACGTATACGTGTACTATTTGGATTAGTCCTCAGTACCTTCATTCGGGCCAACTCCTACGAGTTACTAGAGTATAACGAGTGAAGAGAGGAGGATCATCGTCGACATGTTTCATTTGGGTAATACGCTAATTTTTCTTGCGGACTCCAAGAGGTAAGGATATTTTCGAAATATATTAATTAAAGTTGACCAACGTGGCTGTGTAGTAAATGAGCATTTTTGTTTCACTTTTTTTTCTTAATTCTAAAAACAAAATATTCCCTCTTAATATGACCTTTCGATTACATAAAAAGCGAATTTTTAGCTAAGCCAAATTATTTTAGCTTTATTTAAATTATTATCTAAATTATTACAGCTAAGCCTAATTGCGTCCAAAATTAGCAGTCATGGTTGCCCCACTCCACCGATGCTAGATTATCTAAAAATAAAAAATCTGGTGGAGTATGCTTCATTTAATTAATTGTAAGATCTTTTTAACCTGCTTGAAAAAATATTTGATTCAAAAACTAAATAAATAATTGAACCGGGAAATTTTGAATAAATTCTGATGACAGGAGAAAAATCTGTTAGAACAGAATCTATCGGTCAAAAATAGTTGGCAATGTGTTGCTTATGTCACCAGTTTCACATCTTAGTAATAATCAGAGAAATAATGAGGGAACCATTTTAACCAAGGTTGACTAATATTATTTCTGTTTAAAAAAGTTAATAATAATTGCCAGTGTATGTTTTTAAGGGATATTTTATATATTAATGCAATTTAGATAATATATCTTCATTTAGTGGGGCTTTTCTATACGCACTTACTTTGAAAACAACAGAGAGAAAGAATGATCCGTCTAAGTTGTCCAATATGTTTAAATTGAGAAATTTAAAATTTAAGTGTGAAAATGGCATTTTATTTATTTATTTATTCATTTTTAACCCAGATTTATTTATTGAGGTTCAACAGATCAAAGCAAAATTGATAATTAGCATAAAAAGACAGAACAATATTAGAATTAAATACTTATTTTAGAAAGTTTCTCAGCCTGGAATACTGGGTGCTTCGGTGGTTAAACAGGATTGCCGGGAAGCCATTTACAATTTCAAAAGCCATACTATATACAAACTTAAATGTAGATCCGTTGATTCAGAGAATCACCTTATGTAACATCTGCATTCTAGCAGTACTTCTGACTAGGAGTTTAGATGCCCCTCAAATTGAAAATCTTGTGGTCAGGCCTCGCCCTGGAGCCCGCCTCCACTATTCTCGTTGTCTCCGTAGCGCTTTCCATAACATGGATGGATTAAGGTGGATGTTTCCTGCCAATACTCTGGAGCTCGTTATAGACCAGGACAGGTACTGTAATGACAGAACTTACAGGAAGCTTATTTTGGCGGATCTGTTTACTAAACTACAAATATAGTGAAGAACGTTATTCAAGAAAGTAGAGTACTCATAGAAAAAGACTTCAAGTGCTCATGAACTCATAAAACTCTCTACTGAACGCTTTAATAGGTCTTCAGAAGACTCTTATAGTACTGATGATATTCCTTTTTTATCAACAGATTGACTATCAGATTCAATTCCTAGTGTAAAAGACTATATTGATTTCTGTATCTGTGTAATTTTTCCTCTTTATTTATTTTTTTGTATTTTCTGATATTTATTCTTTGTTATTCTCTAACAAGTTTGTTGTTGTCTGAGCCACCCTCCTAGATAATTTCTGAACAGGGGTTGTTGTTAAATAAACTAATAATAATAATAACAACAACATTTTTTGGTAGAGCACAATTGATACAATTTGTATAATCACTATTCTTCCCACACCGCATGGAAAAGATCTGAGTTTTAATCTGTCAATGATGCCAGGAATTCTTACGGGTCTATTTAACAACATGGTGAGTTAGTCGGTCTCAGAAGAGGGTAGCATAGCTTTTTCTCCCTGAAATTCGGATTTTTCGTCTGATGCACCTAAACTCCTACAATAACCATCACTATAGGAATTCAAAGGCTCTGGACTTTTAAAATTAATATATATTTTTCTATCTTTTTACTATTTTTCTAACAGAAAAGAATATGACGATAAGCAATGATAATGCTGCAAAATTTAAGTGGCAAACCGAAAAATTTGCACTCATGTAAATAAAAACAGGAGTCTGATAAAGACTGCTGTTTGCAGTCTTCGTCAGATTGAGGATCAAGTTTATTTGAGCACACCAAGTAATGTTTTGTTATAGAGTTATGGGATTTGAACAAGCCGAATGTATAATAAACTAAAAACTTTTTTTTTGCCATTTTGAAGTTAGGATTGATTGTGCTTCTGAATATACAGTATCGGGAAGAGCGCAGATGTACACTAGAATCCAGATGCTAGATGATCCTAAGCGTTTATTTTGATGATTTTTTTTTTTTTACCTGTATGTTACTCAGATATTCAGGCTTTGCTTGATTACTGTAGAGATTTTTTTTTATTGTGAAAATTACTAGTTTTATTAACCGTGCATTTGATTGCAAAACTTACAAGAAAATAAAAAAAGGAAACTTGTTTACTCGCTAAAGTGACTTGTTTAAAGTGGAATTACGCCACTCCCAATGACCTTTCCCATTCGTAGGCTGATTTTATTTTTATTTGTCTGTGAGTACAGAGATGAATTCGTTAGAGAGGTAATAAAGGTAATACAACGTTCTTCTCAATACACGAATAAAGAAAAGACTCTTTTCTTAGTTTGCCAAAAGTGCGCATTAACTGGGGATGAAAGACGCAATCACCATTTTAGTTGCATTATATCCGGCAACGTTACTTCGAAGGGGAACGATATTTTAGCAGATGTTATATCATTGAGAAAGAATATAAATGCTGTTATTTTAACATTTATTTATATTTCTTTGGAATTTCAAGGCCGGCAGTAATTTTTAAAGCACAGAAAAGCGTACCGACGTTTCGGATTCATTTTAGCTGAAGCTTCGTAACGTGAAATGGGTAGACAAGACACATACTGAAATAACAAAAGTAAATTTATAATTTAGTTTTACCTATTCTAGAATTTTCCTAACAGGTTTGGAACGTTTAGAATCGAATTCTGGAAAGCTAAATCGAATCTCTATACGAGGAATTCACCATTTAGCTTATCAGACAAAGGTACAGCCGTTACCCTAGGTTTTCCAACTTGTATAAATATTATGTTGCTATGACACGTCACACCAAGGACTCTTTTCGAAGATATGCAATAAACTAGGCTATTCCGTTTAATTTAATTTTTGAATTGATTTGCGATTATACCTTTCAATAGCTGGATTGTTTTAGAATGAGCTTCACATCTGGTGATGTGATGTGACTTCACATCTGAGTCAGCCGTGGAGAGACTGATAATTGCTCGGAAAGAAGGAGGAAGGGGCCTGATAGACACCCATCGAGCAAAAGAAATCAGCGATCGCTAACCTGAAGGATTACTTCCAGAAATACACAGCAGCACTCCACCAGGCCATAAGGAAAATAAACAAGCGGTATACCCCACTCAACCTAAGCGAGGAGTCCCCTTCCAACCAGGAGACACAAAAGAAGCTAAAAATATGGGCAAAGAAGACACTCCATGGCAGACACTACACTGATCTCCATCAAGATCACATAGATAAAATTGCTTCCAATGCATGGCTCAAAAGCAGGACACTCTTCCCCGAGACTGAAGGATTCATGCTCGCCATCTAAGACTAGGTAATCAACACCAGAAACTATAAAAAATACATCGACAAGGAGCCCGGAATGTCTGATGACACGCGTCGACGATGCCACCTGGCCTCAGAAACGATCCAACGCATCACCGCGGGATGCAAGGTGATCATCCAGACTGAGTACCCTCATAGACACAACCAGGTAGCCAGGATAATACATCAGAAGCTAGCAAGGAAATACCAGTTGATCAAAGAAAGTGTACCGTACTATAAGTACGAACCCATGGAAAAAATCAGGAAGTACTCGAATCTAAGACAGGAGAACAAAGAGATGTGGCATATGCAACAAGTAACGACCATCCCGATCATTGTGTCAACCACTGGTATGGTGCCAAAGACCCTACATAAACAGCCTAGCAGCAATAGGTCTCCCAGCGAACACCTACAAGGAACTCCAGAAAGTCGCAATCCTCAACACCTGTAGGATAGTCCTTGAGTTCTTCGACCAACAGTAACACCAGACATAACAACAACCACCCTGTGTACTTGGTAGCAATATTCATCACGAGGTGAAACCCCCAATCAGGGAGAATAATAATCATAATAATATTAACCATATTCAAACACTGCATGTATTAAAAGTTTTCGGTTTCAAGTTACTGTCCTTATTTGATTGTTCTTTGTTGTTTTTGCATTTACAGTATTACTGATTTGTATTTCCTTTTATTTGTTTGAGTATTTCTTTTTAAAATTGAGCATATGTAAGCTCTCATTTATCTAGTATTTCTTTTTATTACCTATTTCTGTTTATAACAACCAATGCTATAAATCCTTAAATGGAATTTTTATAGCTATGGCAAAATATCAGAAATTCGTCTTTGTTTCTTGAATGTAATTAAATTATAATTAATTAATTATAATTAAATTAAAATATACTAAGAATTCCTATTGGGATAGCAGGTTTCCTAGACGGTCGACAGTAAAAGATAATTTAAAGAAGCGTTATTAATAAGGCTATTTCAAATAATTAAATTATAAAAAAGATGATATTTTTATATAAAAGCAATAGGTTTTTATGATAATTGGTTAATCTTTAGAAGCTGGTTCCCTTGCGGTTGATTATTGCAAGTAGCAGTGATTGTCATGTCTAGCCCGCTATGGTTAGTCTTAGTTAGGGTGTTTATTCCCGCTCCTTGCTGCTGTTTTAAATTCGGAAAACGAGTTCCCGATTTTAAAACAGCGGTAAGGAGGGGATAAACACCCTAAGACCCTAAGCGGGCTAGGCAAATGCAGTAAAGTCACGGCTCCTCGAAACTCAACCGGAAGGGTACCAGCTTTTAAAGATTAACCTAATAATTGGCATATTTTTTAAACAAATTATAAATTCAGTACAACATTTGACTGTTGGGCGCCTACTATGAATCTGTGATTTTCTCATGAATACGACTATCAGAGGCGTAGGTCACAGAGCAGCTTTGGAACTCACCTCGTCTTCTAGTCTTGAGTGCTTTTGCTAGTGTTTATTTGCAGTGTATAAGGTAATTTATTAAACTTTAGAACCACCTTTGGCTTTCTATCCTCTCCCACCCTGACTTAAGAATGGAGATGCTAATTAATTAGTTATTAATTATATTATATTATTAGTAATAATTTTTATTGTAAATTTAAGATTAATACAGATTTTAATTAATATACAAAGAGTATTTGACAATGTTTGTATATAAAAATATATGCATTGGTTATCGAAAATTATAAAAGAGAATACTTTCTAATTGCTTTTGTTGCTCAAATAAGGAAAAATTTAACCTTAACAGCTGGACACCAGGAGAGGATACCGGAAGTGATCAAAGAACATCTGCTATATGGTGTACATGAGCGCCAGCAGCATGGTGCAAGGTGGTGCAAGTTCGTGTATTACTTCGAAATCCACCTTTGGATTTCGAAATAATACACAATTTTTTAATGTTTTCATCAGTTTATTGAAACATAATACATTGCATGTATTCGAAAATTTGGTGAACAAAATATTTATTCCCACATGCACCACCTTGCAAAATATCCTGCCCATGATGGTGTACCGATAAGAAACGCACCTAAAATGCAGTAATTGTGTTCTTTATTTATTTTCAAATTTACCATAATAAACTTACAATACCCTTGCGAAAATATCAAGGTACGCCCCAGCCCATTCCTAGGAATGGGCTGGAGCGTACAGCACCAGTGAAGTAGTGCACACATCTGATCATCAAAAATAAAATATCGAGGGCTAACGCCTACTGGAAAATTCATAGACAATTTACATATAGTTTCATAAAATAAAATAATTTATTAACAAGCGTTCCATTTCGTAAAATTTAATTAATACGCATTTATCATTATTTTCTATTTCTAACTCTGCTTGAAACAATTTTATGATTTTTCTTCGTCATTTTAATTTTGGAAGGAATAGTGAGGGAATCATTCGTTATGGTTGGAATTATTATTTACATTTCGTTAATGTTGTTGTTGTAGGGTTTCAGGAGCGCCAGAGCCGTATATTGTCTGTAAATTGTATGTGTTCTGTGGTCGATTTTCTGTTTGCTGGATGAAAAACCTGAGTTTCCAGGAGAAGAAAAAAACCATGCTGCTCTCTTCTGAGACCGACTAACTCAGCCACGTTGTAAAAAAAACCCTTAAAAATTCCTCCCATCACCGACAGGATTCGAACTCAGGTCTTTTCCACCCGGTGTTCGGTGGACAGCGAATTCCATTAATGAAACAGTGAAAGAAACAGGGAACGTGTTTAGTACTATTAACTTTAATTATAGACCATTGCTATGTTGCTAACATACCACATTAAGGTCCAAAGTAGTTAAATTAATTAATTAAATTGGCATAGTTTTGGTTATATCTCATATTGTGAATACCAGGGTACCTGCCCATCCACCGAGGAGGAGAAGCCAACAAGCTTTGAAACGGTGCTGTCTGGGTGATGGTGTCCGCCGAGAATAAATAACAGTAGTCTTCTCCACTGGTGAAGTGTCACTTATTCGAGTTAGTACAATACTATGGCAATTCGTTGTGAAGGTATTCACAATATGAGATATAACCAAAACGATGCCAATTTCATTAATTAATTTAGCTACTTTGGTAGATGGCTACTTTAAAATGATGCTTTTGCACTAACCTATATGTTAGTCATTCTACCTCGTAGCATGAGGCCTTTTCCATGGTCATTGTTAAACTAATGACATCAATGCAAAATACAAAAATTCATCATTAAATTCTTTTTATTATTATTTTTTTTTTTTATAATATTACTTCCGGCGAGAAGCTGAATAACCGAGTTATGTATTTATTCAGTTTACACCTGGAGTCTTATGTTTCCCTACAGAGAGAGATATAAGGGTTTGGATATCGTTAAAACAAGGATCTTTTATATGAGTGCGATAAGCGCCAAAGCAACTAAGGCTATGAGGCTTCAGTAGATTATTATATCTGCAATTTGCTGTTTGCTAAATAGTAAACCGAGTTGACGAGAGGGGACAAAAAGCAACCTTCGCTTGAGATCGACTAACTTAGGCCACATTGTAAGAAAATGTCCATAAAAATTCCTTTCGTTCAAATCAGAAAGGGGCTTGAACGAGGATTTGCCATCAGATGCAGGAGACCGGTTGTTAAGCCCCTGTACCGCACTTGAGTGGCATGGTGCGCAGGTATAATCTTAAGTTACTTCTTCCTGTATTATTTATTTATTTATTTATTTTATTATTATTATTTATTTATTTATTTATTTTTTTTTTTTTTGTTATTGGCGCATCGGCTTCTGTGGCCATAATGCACCTCCCAGAAGAAGCATCGATAGTCACGATGTCAGCAGAGCATCGCTGGTCACGATGTCCTCCTAGAACAAGCAGCCTCACTGGGCCGGTCCTGCTGATACAATGGAGCGTACAGACTCCCATTCCATGCTTGGGGAAGTCAGTGACCCTGCTCTCATCGGTCTCGATGCTCTTGTCAGTTACAAGTTAAACACATTCATATTCAATCGTGGTTATCCAAAGTCAGAACGAATAGAAACTGGTATACAATGTCGTCATCTTCGTGAACATTGAGACATGGTTCTTGCACTTGTGTTGAAAGTTGGAAAACAGTGGTGGGAGATCATAGAAGGAGATGAATAGATGTCCCATCATGTCCAAAATTTGTTTGATGGGCCATAGATTTGACGTGCAGGCCAAGGAAGCATGTTCGCAATCAGGATAGCACAGCTGTAATTGAGATAGTTTTTCCAGCTTTAAAATAAAGTTGAGATGGAGTGTACAAAGGGCAGAAATACTGCTCTGAGATGGTTCCAACCCTGGACACTGTGTTGCACCGCACAAAGGTACCCAATGGCGCCATCCAGAGTTTAATTGTTTACATTTTTTATAAATTAAAACAAATAAACATTAAAAAGAGATATATTATTATCTTTTACAATATATTTATAGTTTTTTTTATTTCAAAATGTCTGTTGGCATGTGTTCTTTGATTATTATGAAATACACATTAAAGTAACTGTCTACAATTATTATCTTTTTTTTTGGAGGAAGGAGGCTGTTGTTGTTGGGTTTTAAGCGCTGATAAGCAAAAAACTCAACAGCCTCCATATTAGGCGGTATATATTATGATCCTCGACTCTCTGTTTTTGTTAAAATCATGCAACTCTCCCCTGAAATCGATTAACTCAGTCAGATTGTGAAAAAAAAAAAAAAAGACATAAAAAAATCATTGAGGGGATATGAACTCGGGCCTTTTCCACTCCGTGTGGTATATATACACTGTGCTAATCTGTGGAGAGAGGGGGAGGGGGGAGCAACCGATAACATTTTGTACAAAGCACCTCATATGCACATGGTATTCCTGGTTTCAACACAATATCTTACCGTTACTTCTCCGTCATTAATCGATTAAACAACTAAAAAAGTTATGTCGCCAGTATAGGCGTCAATATACACTGAGTGATCACTGGATTATGACCATCCCTATGAAAACTGAATGCAACTGGTTGACCACGTGAGGTACGAGAGTGCGGAGTTAGTCGACCTACGTAGCTTACATAAGGTGTCAGTGGTTCAGAAAGTAGTAAAATTCCGAGCGTGATGGGTAAAAGGAAGGATTTATCGTACTCTTTGATAAAGGACAGATTGTGGGCGCTCGACGAGCTGGTGCCTCGATTTCCCAAATGGTTGAACTGGTGGGGGATTTAGAGCCGCCGTAGTTAAAGTGTACCAGGACTGGCTTCAGAATGGTCGAACAACGAACCGACGGTAAAACTGCAAAGGTCAGCGAAAGGTTGATGTTAAAGGTGAGCGTCGGGTCCGACTACACGTACAGGTGAACAGGCGCAGCACTGTTGGAGAATTGACTACCCAGTACAACATGGAACAATATCTGCCATGACCATTCGTCGCACGCTCACATGGGCTATACCAGCAGATGATCCCTACGGCATCCTCTCCTAAGTTGGACGTTAGAAAACTGGAAGAAGGTGTGCTGGTCGGATGAGTGACGTTATTCACTCCACACCGTGGATGGTCGTGTACTGATTTGGCGTCAACAACATGAGGCTCTTCATCCAACATGCATGCTATCAAAAGTGCAAGCTCTGGGAGGCGGTTGTATAGTGTAGGGCATGTTTCACTTGCAGGAACTTGAACTCCTGGTGCATTGCATGTGGAACGTATCACTGGTCTCCGCTAACGTCAACTGCTTGCTGACTGTATACACCCAGCTGTGTTACACCTTTTCCCTAATGGCGATGGTGCCAAGATGACAATGCGCCGAGCCATCGGGCACTTGTTATGCAGGAATGGTTTGAGGAACACAGTTCTGACCTCCGGTATATCGATTGGCCTCCGAACATCAGTCCCAAGAGCACTTGTGGGACACTATGGAAAGGATAACAGGCGTCTGGATACACCAATCACCTCCATACCTGTTGCTGACCGCATTACACACAGCGTGGTTGGCCATACCTCCCGAACGCTTCCAACATCTTGTTGAATCAATGCCACGTCGGATAGCTGCTATACTGATGGCAAAAGAAGGACCTACGAAATATTTGGTAGGTGGTCATGATTCAGTAATTACTCAGTGTATTAAGTCTGCAATTGCATGTATTCCTCAGTAGGATTAAAACTATGCAGCAGCCCTCACTCCCGATCGACTAAGTCAACTTTGTTGTGTACAAAGCTTATAAAAATTCCTCACGTCATAGATGGAATTCGAAATCTAGAAATTTCTACGTGGTGTGAGAGGACAATGATTATATGCACTGTACTACTACGAGGGTATAAAGACCAGAGGAAAATTGCTATTGTAACAGACGACTAGCTCTACTATGATTGTAGTCGTTGACCAGGTAGGCCACTACCTAAGACAGACTTCCTCATCTCAATCTCCAGTCGCACATACGGCCCCTACTGGATCCAACAACTTTGATCTGATGCAGCAAAGTGGATAGTTTGAATAAATTTAAGAAAAAAATTTAAAAAAAAGAGACACTTCCTACATCATAGAGGAAGTGTCTCTTTTTTTTTTTTTTTGGTTGATGCTGTATGAGATTGCTTCCTTGATTCATTTGTCAGTACTAATACTAATAAAAACACGATTCGTCACCAGAGACGACTGATACAATTCTTGTCCACAGGCACTTTCTCCCTGCAGCACTGCAGGCCCTTTCTGGTAAATGATTAAATCTGCAGACAATACCATTCTCCGTTCTACACATGTGGGAAAGGCCTTTTAAATCCCATCAATGTTGTGAGAAACTCTCTCTCTCTCTCTCTCTCTCTCTCTCTCTCTCTCTCTCTCTCTCTCTCTCTCTCTCTCTCTCTCTCTCGGACTTTAAGATAGAAATAGTGAAAAAATAATAAAATGTCGATAATTGAATTCAGAGTAAAACTTAAGTTTTAATATATGAGGACATTATCAAGAAGGAGAGAGAATCATAGACTGATAATAAACCTGACAAATATTATTTTTGGAAATCGAAATCTCTGAAAATAAAGTCGAAACCAATAGCAAGCTTGTCTCCGATAAACTGTTGAATTAAGGTCAAGGGTTTTTTTCCATCTGGAATACATCAAATCCCTTCTCATATTGGAAGATGTGTGGCTATTATTGACTATGAATGCCCACATCATCTGATTACTAGTTTACTTAACACTATAAATGACATGCTCTGCTTGAACTTTTTCCAAAATATTTCGAAAGCTTAAGTAAGCATTTCCGAAACTCTTGCTAGATAGTGCAGTTAATCTCATTCTGGAAGAAAATGGCTTTGAGTTCGATTGCCATAGAGGAATTCTTATCGGGATTTGCAGTTTCCTTTATTGGTTATTTTCACTCTGTCATTGAGTTAGTCAGTCGCATGCAAAGCGTTGAATTGTTGTCCCATCTTCCCCAACCCTCCCATCCCCTTCCCTGGAAAAAGAGGCTTTTATTGTAGCAACAGGGAACCGACTATAGGATGCAAAGCATATAAAAAAATTTACATTTTCAATTTCAGGTTACCTAAGCAAGTAGCTCATTCACTTGTAGTATATTGGACTTTGGTCGTTTTGCCTGTTTGCTGGACCAAGAACCCTGAGTTTCCTGAAAACAAAAATGCTCCAACGCATTGACCAACTAACTTGGCCACGGTATAAAATAAAAAGGGGAAGAAAAAAGTCTGTTAATGTACATGGCATCATTCAGGGGATTCGAACGGTTACAGTTCCTGGGAATATGTGGTCCCATTCCAAGAGTTGTCGGGTTGGTTTTTGGTCATACATGGGAACGTTGTCCCGTCCATGGAGTCCATTCTTGTGGCATTGCTGAGTCGTCTAGGCCGTTGTGCTACCCATACATTGGGCAGTGCAGCGTTTGGAGTCGGAGTAATCCAATGCTGAGTCCTCTTTGGTCAATCAACAGCGGGCGTAAGCCAGGCAGTCGTTTCAGTAGTTACGAGTTTGCCGCTATGAGAGCTTTTCTTCGCGCAAATAGTGCTTGCGCAAACTTCATAAAGGCCTGATATTCATCCGCCATGTCCAGTAGGTGCGATTCCATGTTTCGTGGCAGATATGTTATTTTTGTGATGAGAATGAATCCGATGTCTTTGTAGAGTTCGCAGTCAAACATCAGATGATGCGAACTCTCCACTTCTCTGCAGCTAAATAGGGGTACTGGGTGATCCCATAGTAGGTGAGTTTGGCGTTAAATGCACATTGGTACTTGAGTAGGTACGTCACATGGAGTCCTGGGTAGAACCAGATCGTGGAGCTGGGGTAAACCTATCAGCTGTCGGGACGAAGTTTTCACTGAGTGTAAACCAAATTCAGTTCAGCGTGGGTGTGTGTGTGGGGGGGGGGGAATTCTAGCCTGAATGTAGGGATTTCTCTTCCAAATCGGATTTATCTGGCCAAGTGTTTCGAAATTACACACACATACAAGAGACTATGTATAAGTATAGTGCGAAAGCATCAATAATACATAGCCAAATCTGAATTGACAGAATGTTAGCAAAACGGCATCGTTTTAAGTTATATCTCATATTGTGAATTATGCTAACATTCTGTTAATTCAGATTTGGCTATGTATTGTTGATGCTTTCGCACTATACTTATACATAGTCTAGACTTTTCCATAGCTTGAGGCTTCAGCCCTAAACGCTTTATAGTCTACAACCCAAGATAATTTCCACAGGAAAATGATTTAGATTGAAATATTTGAATGCATTCTTATGTTTTGAATAACTGCATCTTGTTAGTTTAATATTTTAACTTCTGGAAATACAGTAATTCTTTGCCATTTCCTCGTTATTTTTATTTCAGTCGAACAAACTGAAATTCCATTTTCAGTTCTGCTTACATGAGAATAACTATTCATTTGGTGCTGCCCTCTATTTAACAATCATGGTGTGACGTATATTTCGAAGTATTTTTGTACATCTTTGATTAGCGAGTTATTCAAACGTTTGTTGTTGGTCTGTGGGTACGTTTTTTTTTTTTTTAATAGTAGTTGTTTGAACAGGTGGTAATTTTAATTTGTTTGCTAGTTCTACTAACGTCTACCGATAACTATAAGTTGACTCAATTTTTGCAATGTATGCATGTGTCGGGGAAAAAAAATTTTTCCCTCTATTTCTGCTAATCGACTGTTTAATTTTTTCTTGGCTGTATGTGCAAAAAGAGAATTTTGTGTTACCTGCTGGTATAAATTCATATTAACCTGTGGTATTTTGGAAAATAATTATTTAAATAGTAATAAGAAAATAAATAGTATTCTTTTTATTCACTCTGTGACTACTGCTCTTTCGGCTGACTCCATGAATGATGGCTTTCAAAAGAGACCTTTAAATGGCATTTGGAGCATATCGCAATGCAGTGTAGAATGCAGTATTCTGTGATTTTTCGATTTTTTTTCGTTCCATTTGTATTGATTTGTTTATATGTTTCAACACTATTTAGTATAGCGTTTAGAGAATGAAGTGCATTCGTAATTAATGCATTCCTTAATCGAAACATTAAGAATTCTTTTTATATTAGTATTGCTTATAGTTATTGGCAGATCTTTTCCCCAACCCAAGGCTGGATTTACCGACGCCCACTTGTTCCAAGGTCTCAGAGGGGTGGGGGGGGGGCGCCTCCGTAGCCAGGTGGGCAGGAGCGGCAGTGCATAGCACACGCTTCTTAATTAGACCGGGGTTCGAGCCCCTGACCACCAAATACGGAGGATGCGGAAAGGTCAGGAAATTACCACCGCATTTCCCCGGAGCAATATGGCCTTAGTTGCTAATGCTCCTAAACACCAAATAACAACAACAACTCAGAGGGGGCCTCACAAAACAGTGCAATTGTTTTTTCAGGGCCTCGGCGATCTTAATTTTACGGCCTCGAAAAATAAGTGCGATAAGATGGACTACCTAAATTCTGCATTGCTAATACCCATATCTAGTACCCTAATATACTGAACAGAGAACATATTATTGGATAGACTGTGAACAGATGAAGCATATACTAACAAATTATATATTTAATGCATCTGATGAAGTCATGTTTTAATTAGTATATTTAATATATAAACTAAAATATTTTAGTTTCTTAAATAACTTGATTGTTATTAAATTAAAGCTAACAAGTGTTAGTTTTTATAAGAACTTTTTTTGCTTCAGCAAAAGATTTTAGTGATTTGAGTAGTTTTTAAAGCAGTCGAGGCCACAAATGAATTTGAAGGACTAAAGAGGGCTTGGCTAAAAACAGTCAGAAAGAAGCAGATAGAACTTTTGCTTTTATAGTAGGTATGAACCACTTAATAAATGTGAAGAGAAAAGAAATGAAGTTAGTTAAATCAGCATATGCAACACTGCATTGTGAACCTTATTCTTTGTTTGTTATTTGGTTTTTAGGAGCATTAGCAACTAAGGCCGTATTGCTCCGGGGATATGCTATAGTCATTCCCTGACCTTTCTGCATCTTCCGTATTTGGTGGTCACAGGCTCGAACCCCGGTCTAATCAAGAAGCATGTGCTACGCGCTGCTGCTCCTACTCACCTGGCTACGGATGCACCTTACTCTTTGTGACCCCTACTTTTCTGTGAATATAGAAAAAAATAATTGTCAATATGTTCATCCTGTGTAGCCTGCATTTTATACTTTCTTGCTATCTAATCCCTATTTTGGGATTATACTTTTGCTTAGGCATGCTTGTAGTTTTCACTAATGGATTATGTATTATGGATTATGTCTCCAGTGAGCAGACGTAATGCCCTTCTCACAGAGAGCATCATATGGGTCTTAATTGGGACAAATGTGATCAGTATAAAAATAATAATAAAAAAAAAAAAAAAAAAAACATTCAACAGGAAGCGAGATCAGTGGCAATAGTATTTCTGATCGTATCTACAAGGATGTTAATTGAATTACAAATTTTAACATGCTGATGGTAAATATAGTTTGTCTTTAACCCTCTGATGTGTGTGTGCAGATTTCCTAAACTGCAAGATTCATCTTGATCGGGTATGCAATTTTATAATCTTAAAATCATTACGATAAACTAAGTTTCACTTTTTGATGTAGCCCTTGTTTTCAATCTGTTGTGAACACAGTTGTGAATAATTTATATTTTATATCTTAAAAACATATTTTTAATTTTTTAAAATAAAACACCCTCTGCCATGCATTATATATTTTTTTCACATGTTGAAAAATGTCTGCATTTGGCCATTATCTTTATTTTCAGCAAGTGAAACTTGCAAGAAACTAAAATTGAATATCCCAAACACTGTGGTGAATGATCTTCCATGAAGGGATGCAAACAACATGTGAAGTGTGCTAATGCTTTTGTTAAGAGATGCACTCATCAATTGGGACAGTAGTGCACTTTGGTAATTGGATGGAAAGTTGCAGCTAATTTTAAATTCTTTTTTGTTTTTCAATATAACTAATATGCATGAATAAGCTTAAGAAAATGCTTTTGGATTTTGTTTTGTATGGCCAAACTTTTTCAATAATAAAACAGTGATATACATCAATCAAACACAATAATTGAGGAAACTTTAAAAGATTTTGTTTAAATTAGGGGAAAAAAAAATTAATGTCACACTTTGTTTGGGTGCTCCCATCAGAAGGTTAAAGATAGTACAAAGAAAATTGGCATAAGTGAAATTGTGCGCACATCCCAAGAGGAGATGCTATGAAACATCATACATGCATGCATGCATTTGAGGACAAAATAGTGGGATCCACAGGAAGGAAGAGGAGGGTTTTTTTTTTTTTTTTGTTAGTTGTTGGTGCATCGGCTTCTGTGGCCATAATGCACCTCCTAAAGTTTTTGCATTTTACTGTGATCCAAGCCCGAGGCAGGATTTGAACCCATGCCCTTTGGGTTGCCAGGCAGAAACTCCACCCGGCTAGATCAGTTGGCAAAGAGGAGGATGAATTACCTGAGACACCAGGACTTGTTTGAATGTCAAGAAAAGAATTCATGGTTTTTATGACTAGCAACAGAGAAACTTGGTATTTGCTGGTTGTTGGAGACTACACTTAAAGATGAAGAAGAAACTTATACTTGAAAAATCTATACAAAAAAATCTTTGTAACATAAGATTGTTAAATTTCTAAATTCAGATAAGTTTCATCTTTAACCACAACAGAGTTTTTCCTTTTATGTAATTCCACCACTTAGATTTAGAAGTGAATGCCTTTAACACTTCATTAAAAGTAATAAAAAAACATTTTTTCATTAAAAATTAGGTAATGTGAATTTGATTGTAGAAAGTACTAAATGAGATATTCTAGATACTTTATATTCTGTATGAAAATAAAGGTGGCAAAAGTGGGCATGTTAAACTAATATTACACTTTAAAAATCTAATATTTATTTAATTAGTCAATTAATTTGATTGTACAGAGTCGGGTAGGAGTTTCTAGAAGTAACTGGAAAGTTCATTTTTGATTAAATAATTGCTATGAAAGATTTATTTTTATATGTACTCTGATGCCATAGTGAACTAAAATTTTGATATCAAAGTAGCTATGATTGTTATTATATATATATTTTTCCCTCTGGGGCCCTAAAAGCTAGAAGTGCTCTTTTACAGTGAGAGTGTAATGGGAATTCCTTTCTCCACTCATTGTGAGTTCCTCCTTTTAACATATCTACTTTTATTGTTTTCTATAGACATTGTTTCTATTGTGCCTTATTTTATAGATATTTCCATCAACAGTTATTCAGTTATCCGAATAACATTTATAATTCTGTTGCTTTCTTTGAAATAAGTTGGAATGTGTGCCAGCCAGTCAGCATCTGTGTGCAGTTCAGCCCATATTTACACTTGCAGCTTGCTTTTCTGACAACCTTTTTGACTTGGGATTGAGTCATTCTGGATCAGAAAGGGCAGAAACATTTTGGGGCTTTCTTCTCACTATGACTGAATTAATCAGCCTCATAGGAAAGGCTGCTTGCTGACAGAAGAAAATATCAGATTTTTCTTCTGTCAAATTGTTGAAAAAATTCTAAAAGTAGGGTGTTCCCCCTCCAAGTGGATTAAAATCTGAAGCCTCATCTTCTGAAGCTTCACATTTAGAAAGCAGTGACGTGTTAAACTGATATTTCCCCTTATCTTTCCTTTACTTTCACTCACTGGAGAATCTTTTTCATATGTACTACAGAAATTTACAAAACCAGCACAACTTTTTTCAACTGACTTCTGCTCTTAACCCACCTAAAGTACTATAGCAACATAGGTTTCATCAGCTTTTTTCGATTAAATTAAAATGAATATTGTGCAAAACAGGAAATCTAGTATTTGGTTGGGTGGGTAAGAACTTCAGAAAATATTAGCCAAATTATTTGAAAATCTTGTTTATTTTCTTATTATTTTAGGAATTAAAAAAAATACAGCAAAAAGAAGTCCTGCAATTTCTTGCTGTTACCCTGAATGTTTACATATACAGAAATATGTTAAGTGCAGTTTCAGAATCAGAAATTTTATAAAACTGACTTATCAAGTTTGCTACTGATTTGGCATTTAAAAAGTTTATACAGTATTTGAACTATATAGTATTGGTGTAAATACACTATAGTTAACCCATATATTTGAACTATATAGTATTGGTGTAAATACACCATAGTTAACCCATATATTTGAACTATGATGGCTTGTGATGGCTTGTTGTATTACCTGGGTACCTGCCCACCGACTGATGATGAAGCCGCACAGCTTCAAAATGATCGTCTGGGTGGTGGTACCGCTGAAAATAAATAACAGTAGTCTTCTCTACTAGAGAAGCGTTATTTATTTGAAGTAATGCAATAGTAGCTATCTTGTTGTGAAGGCAGCCACATTATGAGATACAATTAAAACGATGCCCACTATGCTACATACGTAGTTAAAATATATGGGTTAACTATGGTGTATTTACACCGATACTATATAGTTAATTATTAAAGCCCATAAGGATTATGCCCTGTGCATTTAATTTTCCAAATACAGTATTTGAAATATATGCACTTCCAAGGGTTGCACTTAATGCAACTCTTGGAAATGCCTGTATGTAAGTACCTCCTCTTTCCTCTCCAATTAACTATGTCATATGAACATGCATTGAACTTACACACATGGCTGGAGGGGAGGAATGTTCCCTATGCCTTGTTGCCTCCCCTTATTCTGACTTGTTTTTTTACAGAAAACCTCTTATACATTTATAACAAGTGTGAACATAGTTATGTTTTGTCCATATCTAAGCTGATTGCAAAATTTTTTTCTTTATGTATGGCTATAATACTGTAATTTAGCACTTTTTTTTTTTTGAAAAGAAAAAAGCAGCCACTTTAGCATTAGTAGAGGCATTTGATGCAAGAAAGCAAGCTTATGCAGCATCAGCCAAAAAAAAAAAAAAAAAAAAAAACCCACTTCCACTTCACCCCTCTGTTCGTTCAAAATACCTGTCCAGCTGAGCCTTAAACTTATTTAGGCTATCAACCTCCACCACAAGGGATGGAAGTCTGTTCCACCAACCAACCACCCGCTGGCTAATGGCAAATTTCCGCACATCTATCCTACATCTGTCTTTCCTCAATTTGAATTTATGCCCTCTCAGGTGATTTTTTTGAGCTAGAGGAAGAATCCCATCAGCATTGAGCATGCTTAAACCATTCAAGGCTTTATACACCTCTATCAGATCACCTCGCTGGTGCCTAGTCTCCAGACACTGTAATTTGCAAAACTTAAGCCTTTCTTCGTAAGAGCACCCCTTTGTTCCATTCACTAATCTTGTTGCCCTTCTCTGTACTCGTTCCAGCAGCTCTACATCCTTCTTGAAATGAGGCCTCCAGACCTGTATACAGTACTCTAGGTGTGGCCTGACCATTGCCTTATACAATGGAATAATCACCTCCTTATCCCTGCTAGAAAAATTCCTGTATATCATTGATAAGACACCATGAGCTACTCTTGCAGCCCATCTGCACTGCTCAGAAAACTTCATATCTGCCTGCACAACCACCCCCAAGTCCCTTTCATTCTCTACCACTGTCAGTGTAGTACCACAGAGTTGATACATTGCTCTGGGGTTGCTGTTTCCCATGTGTAGTACTTTACATGGGAAACAGCAACCCCAGAGCAACGTATCAACTCTGTGGTACTACACTGACAGTGGTATAAAAACAGCTCACATTGAGTAAACTTTTTAAAAGATTAAATCTTATTAATTGTTTTGATTTTAATTAACTCTTTGTGGGCATTGATGTAAACTTTATCCCAAAAAGAGATTAGTTTCTTTTTTTTTTTAATTACAATTGTCAATTGTCATTTTAATTTTTCTCCAGTATAAATTCACTTTTGATCTGTACCTTAAAGTAAAGCTGCAAAAAAAAAAAAATTTATTATAGCTTGGTCAGTGTTTGTGAAAAGTGCAAGTGTGCACACATTCCTGTATCACTTTTTCAGATCTTTGGCTTTTTCCTTCAGAATTTGCTGTAGTTCCCTGGAGAAGTGTTTTTTTTTTTTTTTTTTTAATTACAGAACTGATGTTAATAAAGTTCCCCCCCCCCCCTTCTCCACGTGGTGCAAGAAAGCCGGAGGCTTTTGCTGCACGAGCCAAAAAAAAATCAAATAATAAAATAAACTATCAGCTTTATTCACTCCTCCCATAGGCACCTATCCAGCTGGCCTTTGTATTTTCCCCAAGCTGTCAACCCCAACCACCATGGAAGCAACTTATTCCAGTAATCAACCATGTGTACCCAGAACCTGAACTGTGGTTGAAAGTTGACCTGATTCCTGACTCCATCCAATGTTTAGACCTAATTCTAAACAACAAATTTACTTTCTGTACATAGTACACATTTGTGTACTGAATGTTTAAAAAAAAATTAAACACCCTTAAGTATTTTTGCGAGAATATGGGGGCCTGATTGTTATACCCTATTATGTATACATAGGACATTCAAAGAGTTCCCCGAAATTGCATGCTGCCTTTAAATGGTTTGGGCTACAGCAATAAGGTTTCATGGGACATTGACGTTGTTGACCTTGATGTGCATGAATGCCAAGTGGGAACTGGCTTGACACACTTCATGTGTGTCACAGCTGATTGATTGCAGAATATTGCAATTTAAACAGTGTGTTAATGTCAAGTTCAGAGATGCTGCAAGCACTACAGAAAGTTTATGGAGATGCGATGCAGAAAAACCGCAGTTTAAGAGTGCTTTAATTAGTTTAAAAACACAGGAAATACTGGATGATGTACCGCACAGTGGATGCCCTTTGACATCATTTGATGCAAGAAAGCATGCTTATATAGCACAGCAAAAAAAAAAAAAAAAAACTTGAGTGAAATAAGCAAATGACTTTTTTGAGATTGCTAATGAAGTTGGACTATCTCAGTACATGCAATCCTGATGCAAGATTTAGGGATGCATTGTCAGACGATCAAATGGACTACAGAAAAGCCATCACAGGTGATTTGTTTCAAACTCTTATGTGTAGGATGCAAACTTCCTAAGAAAAGTGGTCACTGTGGATGAGAGTTGAGTGTTTGCTTACAACCCCGAGACCAAGGTGGAATCATCCAAATGGCACACAGAAATGTCCCCACGACCTAAGAAGTCTTGTGCAACAAAATTCATGTCACACTGATTATTTTTTGAACGATGAAGGGCATAGTGCACCATGAATTTGTGACAAGGGGGAGAAGCATTACTGCTGCTTACTACATTGAGGTTTTGGCACATTTGTGTGGGAATGTGATGGGAAGAAAAAATGGAAGGATGGCTGAATTCTGTCATGACAGTGTGTCTAGTCACTGCTGAAGTCAAGAACTGCTGAACTGTCATTGTCAATCATATGGCGATAACAGTTCTTGGCTGCAAAAAAATCAGTCACGTAGCACCCTTCCCTACTCCTCTGATCTTGCACTGTCTGACTTCTGGCAGCTCCCTAAACTGAAAATGGTGCTTGGGAATCATCTTTTTTTTTTTTTCTTATAAGTGCTGTCGTGACCGTTATTAGTATCGGCTGCATGGTGCAAGAAAGCCTATGGCTTATGCTGCACCAGCCAAAAAAAAAAACCGAACAAAATCATTGTTTTGCTACAGTGGATAACATAAAAAAAAAAAAGTGCTAAATCCTACATCTGATTAAAAAAAACAAAAAACCCTATTTTAAAGAATGTTTCAAAGCTTGGATGGAGCAAATGCATGTGTGTGCGCAGAAGGAAGGTACTTTGAAGGTTGATTAGGTTAGTAAGCCCAACTGTTTACTCTAATTTTTATAGTAAAATTCTGGGAACTTCTTGGATTCCAGGTACCTCTTATAATCATGCACTAATCAGATCCTGTTTAGACTGTGGAGCTCCTGTTTATGATTGCTTTAGAAAAGTGTTCTCAGAAAATCCTCAGATTACCATCCATCATGGCACTTTGAGAATTGCTTTGGGAGCTTTCCGAACATCTCCAGTTCAAAGCCTGGAGATCTTCGGAAAGAAATAAATGAACCTCCAACCCACCTCAAGAAGAAAAGCTACTGCTAAACTGTGCAAATTCAGTCTGCCCTCACACCTGAAATTCTTCTTTGACCCACCACTTATGCAGTTTTATGAGACCTAACTTAATGAAAAATATGCTCATATCAGAATTCAAGATCTAATGAATTGCTGGAATGTCCATCTTAATATCTACCACGAAGCAGAACAACCTGATCCACCATTGTTCATAAATATCTTCCCATCCTGGGACAGCAGCTTTGAACTTCTGGGTAAGCATTCACTAGCTACTTGCAGCTCATTCTGTAGGAAATTGTTGGGTAAAGGGAAGGGTTTTTCCTTTCGTAAAGGTGACTACAGTGGGCTCAGATTTTTTAAATTCTATACAGTGGGACCAATTCATGATGTTACCAACAACAAATTCTAAATGGGAAGCATTCAAGGAAGTAATTTTGGATGCTACACTTTGGATGGACTAATGTTATTTGCGGTGTCCCTCAGGTTTCTGTTTTGTGCCCATTGTTGTTTTAGTAGTAGTAATGGCATGTGATGCAAGAAAGCAAGTGTATGAGCTTATGCAGCATCAGCCAGAAAAAAAAAAAAAAAAAATCACACCATTCCCTCTAAATGTTTGTCCAGTTCCTCCTTAAATTTATTTAACCTATCATCTTCCACAATGACATTCCAGCAATTAACCACCCGCTGGCTAAAGGCAAATTTCCACACATCTATTCTATATCTGTCTTCTTAATTTGAATTTATGACCCCTTAGGTTCGTAATCTGAGCAAGTGGAAGGATCCCATCAGAATTCAGCGTGCTCAACCCATTCAAGGCCTTATACACCTCAATCAGATCACTGCGCAGGTGCCTAGTCTCCAGCCACTGCAATTTGCAGAACTTAAGCCTCTCTTGGTAAGAGGATCCCTTCATCCCCCTCACCAATCTACATCCTTCCAAAAATGAGGCCTCCAGACCTGTACGTGGTACTCAAGGCGTGGCCTGACCATTGCCTTATACAGAGTGACAATCACCTCCTTTTCCCTGCTAGCAAAATTCCTATATATCATTGATAAAAACCTCATGACCTGCCCTGGCAGCCTGTCTGCATTGCTCAGAAAACTTCATATCTGACTGCACAATTACTCCCAGGTCTTTTTTTTTTAACACCTTAAGTGTAGTACCACACAGTTGGTACGTTTCTGTGGGGTTACTTCTACCCATATACAGTACTTTGTATTTGTCAAGGTTAAACTTCGGTTGCCACTTCTTAGCCCATCTGCCCAAATTTTCTAGATCCTGTTGCAGTAGCACACTGCCATTACTGTCATTAACAACCCTGCCAGCCTTTGTATCATCTGCAAACTTCGTCACTAAGCCTGATATACTTTCATCAATATCATTGATAAATATACAAAACAACAGTGGACCCAAAACCGAACCCTGTGTGACTCCACTAATAACATTAGTCCAAGAAGAACAGCACTCATTGATTACTACCCTCTGTCTTCTCCCACTCAACCATCCTTTTATCCATTGTACAACTTAGCCTTAATACCATTCTGTTCCGATTTATACAAGTCTTCCATGTGTAACAGTGTCAAAAGCTTTCCTGAAATCCAAATATATGATATCAAAAATATTCTTGCACCTTTTCTATTTAAGTGTGATACACTTAAATAGAAAGGGTGCAAGAATATTTGCTGATGCTATCGAGGCAGTGTTAGGTGGGTCGGAAAACTGCTAGCTTGGGGGGAGACAAAGACCAATAGATTGACAGCCACTGGCAGAGGTGAAAGAGATTCTTGCACTGCTTCTATTAGAATGAACAGAAGCCTGAAAAACAAGATGCATGGTATTTCAGAGACTGCTGGGAGCCATTGTGGTACAAGTAAACACATGGGTTGTGTTAGGGTAGCTAAGAATAGAATAGAAACAGTTGCAGGTATACTTGCGTGTACACCAATGCTAGGAGTTTAGTAAATAAATTTGATGAATTTGAGATATTGCTCAAAACATCAAAGGCAGATATTGTTGGGATATCAGAGACGTGGTGTCACACAGATATAAGGGATGCAGAACTGAATTTGGGGAGTACAACGTCTACAGAAAGGATAGACAGGATAGGAAGGGGGGAGGGGTTATGCTATTAGTTAAGAAACACATAAAAACCAAGTAAGTGAAGCCAGTCGACATCGCTGGACAAAGCAGTGTTGAGTCAGTTTGGTGTGACATAAGCATTGGGAGATCAAAATTGAGAGTAGGAGTGTGCTATAGGCCTAATGACTCTGATTAGTATAATAAGAAACTATACAGGGAAATAGAGTGGGCCAGTAAAGCAGAGTCTTATAATGGGAGATTTTAATTTCCCAGATATTGACTGGAATTTGTGGTTTGGTCACTCACACACTAGCAGGGCTTTTGTGGATTTATTGGATGATTATTTTCTTCATCAGCATGTTCGGGAGGCAACTAGAGGGAGTAATACTCTTGATTTGATTATCAGTAGTGATTCTTCATGCATTAAGAATCTGCAGATAAATGAACCACTAGGTGGCAGTGATCAGTGTGCTGAAGTGGGATTTACTCAAAGAGGTAACTACCATTAGGGGTAAAGGGAAGGGTTATTGCTTCCATAAAGGCGACTACGATGGACTGAGACAGTATTTAAATTCTATAGTGGGATCAACTGATGATGTTACCAACAGCAAATTCAAAATGGGAAGCATTCAAAGAACTTACCTTGGAAGCTTCACATACCAACTAAGAAATATTGTTCAAGGTTTAGGCCAAAATGGATGTCAGATGAACTAATGAGGCATATGGCAGAGAAGAAAAATGCATGGGATACTTACAAATTAACACATGACACAGAAGCCTATGATAGATACAAGTTGATATGCAACCAAGTTACAAAGGAGGTTAGGCAGGCGAAGGCAGATTACGAGAAATCCTTGGCAAGGGATGCAAAGAAAAACAGCAAAGAGTTCTTTACTTATGTAAACTCTAGAAGGAAGGGGATGAATCAGATTGGTCCACTTGATATTGATGGGTCAACTGTTGATGATCCTGCTCAGGTAGCTAACAAACTAAATGAATATTTTGCATTGACATTCACACATGAGGAGTTATTCAGCGAGGGGAATGCCAGAGGTGTATTCAACTCTAGCAGTAAGCTACAGAATCTTGAAATAACTGGGAGTAAAGTGGAGGAGAAACTGTTGAAGATAAACACAAGAAAGGCACCCGGGGTGGATGGGATCTATCCAGTTATATTAAAGGAGGCAGCAAAGGAAGTAAGCAAACCGTTAGCCATAATTATGAGAGCTTCCTTGGACTCAGGAGAGGTACCCATAGACTGGAAATGTGCAAATGTGACCCCAATTCACAAAGGAGGATCAAAGGCTGACAAGTTATTATAGACCTGTGAGCTTAACTTCTGTTCCAGGAAAATTAATGGAGGCACTGGTTAAAGAAGCACTGCAGGATCATTTAGACAAGACTTCAGTTATAGCTCGGACACAGCATGGCTTTGTTAAGGGGAAGTCTTGCCTGACCAATTTGATTGGATATTATGATGCAGTCACAAAGGAACTGGATGCAGGGAATAACTTTGATATTATATACTTGGATCTTAGAAAGGCTTTTGATACTGTTGCACATGGAAGACTGCTACACAAATTGGAGCAGTGTGACATTGGAGGCAAATTGCTGCTATGGATAAAGGGGTGGTTGAGGGGGAGAAGACAGAGTGGTAATCAATGGACACTGCTCATCGTGGACTAATGTTATTAGTGGAGTCCCTCAGGGCTCAGTGTTGTGTCCATTATTGTTTTCTGTATTTATAAATGATATTGATGATGGTATATCAAGCTTAATGTCCAAGTTTGCAGACGATACAAAAGTTGGCAGGGTTGTCAAGGACACTACTGATACTATGCTGCTGCAACAGGATCTGGAAAGGTTGAGCAGATGGGCTGAGAGGTGGCAAATGAAGTTTAACATTGACAAATGTAAAGTACTAAACATGGGAAACAGCAACCCCAGAGCAACATATCAACTCTGTGGTACTACACTGACAGTGGTAGAGAATGAAAGGGACTTGGGGGTGGTTTGTGTAGCAGTCTTTCATGTGCAACAGTATCAAAAGCCTTTCTAAGATCCAAGTATATAATAACCAAGTATATAATAGTATATAATATGAAGTTCTCTGAGCAGTGCAGACAGGCTGCAAGAGTAGCTCATGGAGTATTGTCAGTGATATACAGGAATTTTTCCAGCAGGGATAAGGAGGTGATTATTCCATTGTATAAGGCAATGGTCAGGCCACACCTAGAGTACTGTATACAGGTCTGGAGGCCTCATTTCAAGAAGGAATGTAGAGCTGCTGGAACGAGTACAGAGAAGGGCAACAAGATTAGTGAATGGAACAAAGGGGTGCTCTTACGAAGAAAGGCTTAAGTTTTGCAAATTAGTGTCTGGGGACTAGGCACCAGCGAGGTGATCTGATTGAGGTGTATAAAGCCTTGAATGGTTTAAGCATGCTCAATGCTGATGGGATTCTTCCTCTAGCTCAGAAAAATCACCTGAGAGTGGATAAATTCAAATTGAGGAAAGACAGATGTAGGATTGACTTGCGGAAATTTGCCTTTAGCCAGCAGGTGGTTGGTTGGTGGAACAGACTTCCATCCCTTGTGGTGGAGGTTGATAGCCTAAATAAGTTTAAGGCTCAGCTGGACAGGTATTTTGAACGAACAGAGGGGTGAAGTGGAAGTGCGTTTTTTTTTTTTTTTGGCTGATGCTGCATAAGTCTGCTTTCTTGCATCAAATGCCTCTACTAATGCTAATTTTTTTTTTTTTTTTTGCCCCTGTACCACCCAAATATCCCAGACATTGATTTGAGAATACATATTTTTTTAAACGTTCTTGGTGTTTTTCATGGGAAGATTCAGGCTTTCAGTTTTCCAAATAACTTAAGATATCAAGGGACTAATATGAAATTTTCTCAGAAAATGTTCACGCAAGTAATTTTTATTTTTCAAATACATATTTTAATTGACATAACCATACATTCAGGAAAATTCAGTGGATGATTTTATTATCCTCCCCGAGACATTTATGCTCTGCTCTTTTTTTTTTTTTTTTTTCTTTGAACTTGAAACATTTGAAATGTTTTTCATTATAATCTGATGGTTGTTTCAGTGATTAATTTATGGCATTGTCTTGATAGTTTTTCTTTCTTGAAAAGTTATCACGGAATAAGAAATTAATTAAATTATTCTTTACAGTAATACTGAAATGCATCCAAAAGGCACAATGTTAAAAACCATTGATGTCAATGTTCAGGCTGCCACGTCTAATGGAGAAACTGTATGTATATGTGGCAGCATCCCTGAATTAGGTGAATGGCAAGTGTCTAAGGCCATACCACTTGAAAGGACCAGCACAGAGAGGTGAGTTTCTCTTTGTTTATAATATTTCATTTTTAAATTGGTTTCATAAAAGTTTATTATTGAAATTCTTTATTAGTAAAAGGAATAGTATTCAGGATCAGGTTGACTGTATTTGTATTGGATTTTTTGGGGCTGTATATACAGAGGGTGGACAAAATAATGGAAAATACCTGATATGAAAGTAGTAGATTTTGTTAATGGCTGTATGACATTTATGAATAAGCAGTAATCTCTAAATTTTTTTTTTTTTTTCTTTCTTGTAGTATTGTGAAGGAAAGATGATAAATACTGATGTTCATTTAGAAGTGATATAAATACATGGCATCTGGAGAAAATGACTGACCTGGCATAATTCCAGAGGTTAGGTTGGTTTTGGTGCATGGTTAGCCAGGAGCATTGGTGACTAATACTGTTGGTTTCGTTTAATTATCCAGAGCAACTGTATCGAAAGTGATGTCTGCATTCACCAAGTATGGAAAAACAAAATCTAATAGGATGAATTTTGGCAGAAAATTGAATCTGAATGAAAGACTGCTGGACACTGAAAAGGATTAGGACCTGAAACACAAACTACTGCCTCAAAAATACTTGCAGAACTTAAATGTGAGTCTCAACAATCCAGTTTCTAGAAAGAGTTTGGCGAGAACCTCATAGAGCTGAAATTTATGGCAGAGCTGCTATTGCCAAGCTGTTCATTACTGATTGTAACGTTATAGAATGAGGATGCGGTGGTGTAAGGGGCACAAACTAGACATGCGATTATTGGAAACATCATATTTTCAGACTAATCATCATTCTCACTTTTTCGAACAGCAAGGAGAGTTTCTTTGGGGAATGCCAAAAAAAGCACATCCTGACTGTCTCTGCTAATTCAAATGTAGAGGAGGATTAACAATGGTTTGGGCAGCAATACCTTGGTAGTCTTTAGGTCCTATCATCACCCTGAATGGACAAATTACTGTCACTGATTACCTTGATATTCTGAGTGAATAGGTCCATCCCATGGTGAAACATTACCTTATTTTCCGGCTTATAAGACGCGGTTTTTTCGCGAAGAAATACCTGGAAAATCACCCTGTGTCTTATATGGTCAATGTCAAATTAGGCCTAATGACTACCAGCAATGCATCTTCGATGACACAGTGCCAGTAAACTGAGTTCTGAAAACTTCCCTTTGAAATTCACACCAATTTTACTTAAAATTTATCTGTTGAAATATATTTTTAACAATTATCAGTGGTTACAATCTATGGCAACAATACATACCAGTAATCTTTTTTTTCGTGGAAAATTTGTTGAAATCTGCGTGATATGAATCTCACAATCAGATGTAAGTAAAAACTTATTTCATTTTCCCATGTGTTTGCTTCCTCTATAATATGATCTTGCACTTTTATGGTATTCCTCTATGATCTTGCACTTTTATGGTATTCCTCTATGATCTTGCACTTTTATGGTATGGCGGGCTAATTAGACTGGATTGGGATTTTTCAATTCCAACCTACAAAGAGAAAGTGACGCCCGTATTTGTCTTAGGGTGAGTAAGAATTTCTGTTACGTTACTTCTGTCAGCTTTTTTCAGAAACAAACATTTCATTATTGGTTGAACATTTACCCAAGCGTATACCATTATTTTGAGAAAAATATATTACCGTATTTAATTTTATTATTATTTTCTTTATCAATAATTTTTTTATAAATTTTTATTTACATCAGTTGGTAAAAGATCGCTTCTTAGTTTCACCGTAAACAGTATCAAAGGATAATAGAAGGGTTATTATTTTTTCCAAAATATGAGGCCAAAACTAGGGTGTGTTTTGTATGCCCGTGCGTCTTATAAGCCAGAAAATACGGTAATTCCCATATTTTAGTGCCAAGTTTCAAGATGATAATGTGCCAATATACACAGCCAGATATGTCCAATCTTGGTTTGAGGAATATGAAACTGAGACTTAGCATCTTCCATGTCCTGGCCAATCAACAAATAGACATTACTGAGCTGGGCATATTTGGAGGGGGAGAATAAGAAAGATTCTTCTACTTTCATCTCTCAAGGAACTTGAAATATTATTCCTTGAAGAATGGTCCAGTATTCCTCTTAAGACAGTTCAAGATTTCATATGAATGTATTCTACATAGAATTCAAAATGCTTTTAAAAGCAAAGAGTGCTGCAACACCATATCAGTGCATACCTATAATTCTTATCACAAGTGTCCATTATTTTGTCCACACCCTGTATATCAGGTTTTTTCATTGATTGGCTGTTCACAACAAAAATTTTTTTATATCAAAACATTTTTAAAATTCGACCCTGCACTTTGAATCTAAAACTCTTCGTGAATTGTGAACACTTCCTTGGGCATTTGATATTTTTTCTCTACTCAAAAGATAAAATTAGAAAGCAGTTCTAGGACAGATTTAAAATGGGGGGATAGTGGCAAATTATAATTAAAATAGCCATTCTACAGTTCTTCTTGCAATTATGAAAAAGCAAAGATATCGTGTTGTAAAGGGGCAGGATGTCTGAAGGAAATTCATGGAATCTGAAAGGCCTAAATGAGCTGAAAACAGTCCCCAGTGCATATCCAATGTATTATTGACCAACTATACCCTGGTGTTGAGCATTGTCCATCAGATGAACTCTTTGCCTACAGCACCAACATAAGGACGTGGGTTAGGGTTACGGCATTTGATCTATATACCTGCCTCCAGTCATTGCCCTGTTCCTGATGATGTGGAGGTCTACACAGCCACAGATTAATATTACCTCATACCAGCAATCCAGCTTGACTGAATGTTCTGTGTTTGTGTATATAGGATTGTTTTCTGTTCCTCTTTCATGTTATGCTAATGTTGCAGGATCCCATTTTTGTACCTGCATGCAATCAGGGTCCTGTTCGTGATGAGAGTAAAGTGGAGGAGAATTTGTTGAAGATAAATACAAGAAAGGCACCTGGGGTGGATGGGATCTATCCAGTTATATTAAAGGAAGCAGCAAAGGAAGTAAGCAAACCCTTAGCCATAATTATGAGAGCTTCCTTGGACTCAGGGGAAGTACCCATGGACTGGAGATGTGCAAATGTGACTGCAATTCACAAAGGAGGATCAAAGGGCGACACAAGTAATTATAGACCTGTTAGTTTAACTTCTGTTCCTGGAAAATTAATGGAGGCACTGGTTAAAGAAGCACTGCAGGATCATCTAGACAAGACTTCAGTTATAGCTCAGACACAGCATGGTTTTGTTAAGGGGAAGTCTTGCCTCACAGATTTGATTGGATACTATGATGCAGTCACAAAAGAACTGGATGCAGGGAATAACTTTGATATTATATACTTGGATCTTAGGAAGGCTTTTGATACTGTTGCACATGGAAGACTGCTGCACAAATTGGAGCAGTGTGGCATTGGAGGCAAATTGCTGCTATGGATAAAGGGGTGGTTTAGGGGGAGAAGACAGAGAGTGGTAATCAATGGACACTGCTCATCGTGGACTGATGTTATTAGTGGAGTCCCACAGGGTTCAGTACTGGGTCCATTATTGTTTTCTGTATTTATAAATGATATTGATGATGGTATATCAAGCTTAATGTCCAAGTTTGCAGACAATACAAAGGTTGGCAGGGTTGTCAAGGACACTACTGCAACAGGATCTGGAAAGGTTGAGCAGATGGGCTGAGAGGTGGCAAATGAAGTTTAACATTGACAAATGTAAAGTACTACATATGGGAAACAGCAACGTATCAACTCTGTGGTACTACACTGACAGTAGTAGAGAATGAAAGGGACCTGGGGGTGGTTGTGCAGGCAGATATGAAGTTTTCTGAGCAGTGCAGATGGACTGCAAGAGTAGCTCATGGTGTATTGTCAATGATATATAGGAATTTTTCTAGCAGGGATAAGGAGGTGATTATTCCCTTGTATAAGGCAATGGTCAGACCGCACCTAGAGTACTGTATACAGGTCTGGAGGCCTCATTTCAAGAAGGATGTAGAGATGTTGGAATGAGTACAGAGAAGGGCAACAAGATTAGTGAATGGAACAAAGGGGTGCTCTTACGAAGAAAGGCTTACGTTTTGAAAATTACAGTGTCTGGAGACTAGGCACCGGCGAGGTGATCTGATAGAGGTGTATAAAGCCTTGAATGGTTTGAGCATGCTCAATGCTGATGGGATTTTTCCTCTTGCTCAGAATAATCACCTGAGAGGGCATAAACTCAAATTGAGGAAAGACAGATGTAGGATAGACGTGAGGAAATTTGCCTTTAGCCAGCGGGTGGTTGGTTGCTGGAATAGACTTCCATCCCTTGTCGTGGAAGTTGATAGCCTAAATAAGTTTAAGGCTCAGCTGGACAGGTATTTCGAACAAACAGAGGGGTGAAGTGGAAGTGGTTATTTTTTATTTATTTATTTATTTATCTATTTTTTTTGGCTGATGCTGCATAAGCTTGCTTTCTTGCATCAAATGCCTCTACTAATGCTAATGTTGTGGTGGTCTGTATAACCACAAACTAATGCCACCCCATACTAGCAACCCACCTGTATTGAACTATGTTCTGTATATGCATAAGCTTGTTTCCTGTTCCTCTTTCATGCCACACTAAGATCTGATGAGACTGACTGCAGGCTGTACCTGAGTTTGCTTGCAAGAACATTGTGCATTCATTGTGAGTCACATTACAATGTTTAAGTGCTCTCATTCTTTGGGCCTATGATGTTAGGCATTCAATGGAACATGCCCCATAGGTCTTTCTTTTTTTTTTCCCTAATGTCCATGTCTGTGTAGGAGATTTTGGATGGTTTCCTGTTTTTGGTGGTTTTCATCTCTGTTGCTACTGTAAAGCATTGGCATAGCTGAGTAGCATTCAAGCATCCATTGTGAGAGGTAGGCAAGGTAGTTGAGAAACCAATAGTGAGCACAGTCTGTTGTTCATTCATTGCTGATGTCTGTGACTGTGATCTGGATACTCACAAACAGTCTGGGATTCTTGGAACCAATTCCACAACCTGCTGATGTCACTTAGTGACACTGCAATCCATGCTGTATCTTGGCATTGTGACTATCCCACCTCCACTAACCTAATGACTTCCAAACCAGTACAGTGGTAATTATCTGAGATGACATTTCCATGTGCTTCAATGTGATAATTGATAGATGTGCTGTCTGTCGTTTTCAGCCATAATTCATGAAATAGATGCACTTGCACCATATTGGACTTGACACATCATGGCCTTAGTCACCCATGTGCCATAAAAACCAAACCAAAAACCTGCACCATGTGTGAACATGTAACAAAATGGTTACATGCCTGAATTTGCATGTTCTTGGCCTGCAGGATTTGTAGTTTACTTCTGTATATAAGTCTGTGAATGTAAGCAGTGGCAGCTCATGACTGATGTATGATGGTGCTGCTTCTTAAAGTTATATTAAATTGCCTTGGTTATAAGACATGTAAAAAATGCATATTGGCAACCCACTGACCAGGCATTGTCTCAACCACTGGAAGCAAAATGTGGAAGTGCACAGTTCTGCCTATGGTTAAACTTCAAAGTTGAAAATGATTTTGTGTTTTTATTAGTTTATTATTAAAATGATTATTGGAAATAGTTGTTTTCTCATGAACCAAAGGCCTTAGGCTATGGTTGGGCTTGGATGGCCTTGGGCTCTATTTAATACTTTTATTAAATAAAGCAGTTTTTTTTTTTTTTTTTTTCATTATTATTTTTATTATTGGAAATAGAAGATGAGTATACTATTTGTGGGGCCTGTTAATAAAAATATTCATTGCATTGTTCTTCATGAAATTTCATATAATCTTGACTGTATATTTAAAAGGCTGGGGGGTGCAGTTCTGCAGTGCCTACCAACAAGCCACCCCTGAAAGTAAGTTGCCATTGCCCTTGGGAAACTGTACGTTGTTATGTAGACTAGCTTTTTTAATGAAGGTTACTGCATGTTGTGGTATCCTCTTAGGTGTTTGCCTCATAGTATGTACCCAGGGGGGAGGGGGGGAGAGAGAGAGAGGGGAGAGGGGGTTTCTGATGGCTGTTAGTGCTGCACTTATCCCATTTCTGTCAACTGACTAGTCTGCTCATTAAGAATGCCTTTAAAATTTCCAAGCTGTCTGTTTAAACTGTTGACAATTAATGGTGATCTGCCTATTTTGGTCTGAATTCTCACACTACTTCCTATTTTCCATTGGCACATGTTTCAGCAATTAATTTTTGGGTGCCCCAATCTTTCTATTATCTGGAAAATGTGCCTACTGTGTGACAACTTATAGTTCAGTGATGTGATTTACATCCTTTTTTGATCCCATTTTGTTCCAGCCCTATCATTGAGTTTGCATGTCTTTTATATCATACTTTTAATTGGTACTTCCACTTACATGTGACAGTTGCATTCCAGGAGTGGGATGCAACTGTCATTGGGACATTTCAATATGCAGGGGCATTTTGATTAAAAGGCACCACACTCTATCTTTATTTTTAGGTAGGCTATTTGCTATCTGGATCAGTTTTGTCGTATATGGATTGAATTAGATCCAAATATGACAAAATATTCTGAATTTTTTGAAAAAAATTGTTGAAAAACAAATTTTGAATTTTTATGTTTTAAAACTGTTTAAATTATATTATTTCTAATCAACTGGTTTTTTTGTATTTTTTTTACTTTTAATTGGTACTCCCACTTACCTGTAATATGACAATTGCATCCCGGGGTGGGACATTTCAATCTTCCTAACAACTTCCATTTGAATATTTCAGTATTCAATGGAAGTTGATAGCTTAAATAAATTCAAGGCAGAACTAGACAAAAGCCTTTGAAATGAATGGGTGGGTGAAATGGGAAGTTTTTTTTTTTTAATTTTTTTTTGGCTGATGCTGTATAAGCTTGCTTTCTTGCATCGTATGGCTATACTAATGCTAATATATGGGGCATTTTGATTAAAAGGCATGATCTATCTTTATTTTTAGGTGTAGTCTTATTTGACATCTGGACCATTTTTGTCATATTTGTCATTTTTGTCATATAATCCAAATATGACATGTTCTGAATTTTTTGAAAAAATTGTTGAGAAATATTTTGAATTTTGTTTTAAAACTGGACCATGTATACTGTTTAGATTACATTATTTCTAAAGTTAGCATTATCAACTGTTTTTTTTTTTACTCAGAAAGTTGTCCCCCCTCCTCAGATTAGTCTAAAAATGTGAAGAGAACTTTCTGATACAAACATAAACCAATTTTATTTAATTAAAAAAAAAATTAAAAACAATTGTAGTGTGAGAAGTGACACAAATTGTCCTCTACCTGTAGAGGACAATTTGTGTCAATGTGTAGAAGACAGTCAGCTTCTGTTCATTTCAGAAACTCTCTAATGGAGTTTTTAGACTAAATTTAGATTTAGGGCTGGAAATGACTTTCCCATTGAGAAAAAATATTTGATTGGGGAGTGTTTAAATGTAGAAGGCATAAAAACTAAACAGTAATACTTATTTCAAATTTAACATAAAATTCAAAAATTTCAGCCCAAATATGATAAAAATGATCCAGATGACAAATAATCTAAAAATAAGTAAGATTAGTATTAGTCATATGGTACAAGGAAGCCCTGACCTTCTGATTTAATAAATTACCTATTTGACTCCCTCCTCATCTAAGTACTGTATAATGGTAGCAGTAATACCAGAGAAATGTACCAATTGTGTGGTACTACACTCAGGGTAGTGGAGAATGAAAAAGACCTAGGGGTAATTGTGCAGTCAGATATGAAGTTTTCTAAGCAGTGCAGACAGGCTGCTGGAGCAGATCATGGTATCTTGTCAATGATATACAGGAATTTGCTAGCAGGGATAAGGAGGTGATTATTCCCTTGTTTAAGGCAATGATCAGGCCACACCTTGAGTACTACGTATAGCTCTGGAGGCAACATTTTAGGAAGGATGTAGATTTGCTAGAATGAGTACAGAGAAGAGTAAAGACTATTAAAGCAAACAAAGGGATGCTATTACCAAGAAAGGCTTAAGTTCTGCAAATTGCAGCATCTGGAGACTAGGCACCTGCAAAGAGATCTGATTGAGGTGTATAAGGCCTTGAATGTTTGGCAGGCTCAATGCTGATGGGATTCTTCCTCTTGCTCAGATTACAAACCTGAGGGTGCATAAACTCAAATTGAGGAAAGACAATTGTAGAATAGATGTTCAAAAATTTGCCTTTAGCCAGCAGGTAGTTGATTGCTGGAACAAACGTCCATCTGTCATGGAAGTTGATAACTTAAATAAATTCAAAGACCTGGACAAAATTTTGGAGCAAATTGGATGTGTGAAATGGTAAGGGCTTTTTTTTTTGGTTTCTGCTGTATAAGCTTGCTTTCTTCCATCATATGCTAATCTAGGTAATTCATTTCCTAATTGATTTCACAAATATAAGTGGTCTCGATTCTAATCTCAACGATGTCCATTTCCACTTGCAGTCTGCCAAACCCCATGTACTTTTTCTGACCGAATCTCAGTTATCGGTTGATTCAACTACTGTCATTCAACTCGCTTTCCATTTTGAGAAACCTTGTCCTGCTCAATCAGCTTCAACTTCTCAAATCTGCTACCAATTCCTTAAATGCCAATCTTCAGATATTTCTCCAGTGGGGCAAAGACAACTTAGTTGATTTCAACCCTTCTAAAACTCAGTCTTGTCTTATATCTCGCAAAAAGGATTCTTCTGCTCCTATGCGTATCTTTAGTGACACTCCGATTTCTAGGCAAAATGATATATCTCTTTTGGGGATTACCCTGACTTCTAATCTCTCTTGGCACAAGCACAAGCACATTACAAATATTGCTTCCTCCAACTAAAAAACTTGGTTTTCTCTTTTGCTCTCGTCATTATTTTTCTTCCAAACAGCTGTTCACTATGTATAAATTGCAAATCTGCCCTGCCATGGAATATTGTTCCCACATCTGGGGTGGTGCCCCCAAAACCTCTCAGGCTTCTTGATTCCATTCAGAAGAGGGCAGTTAGGTTAATTAATGATTCATCTCTCACAGTCTCTCCACTTGCTGTCTCATAGACGTACTGTTTCTGCTGCATGTCTCTTCTACAGATACTTCCATGGGCACTGTTCTTCTGAATTGGCTTCTATAATTCCCACTCTCTCTTTCAAAACAGTCCAAAAACGTGCTGCCATCAGCCAACATCCATTTACTGTCCAACTTCAAACTCACAGAACCAACTTTTCATCTTCCTCATTTATTCATTCAACTGCTGTTTTCTGGAACAACCTTCCTTCATACATATTTCCTGAAAATTACAGTCTACAGAAGTTGAAGTCCAATGTCAACAAATATCTTCTTTTGTCATTTCAACCTCCAACCCAAGCATGGTACTAAGTACTATAGGTTCTAATACCTCTTGTGTTTGGGGTTTACATAAAAAAAAAAAAAAATCTATACAGCTGAGCTTTGAAATTTCCCAAACTGTTAGTCTCCTCCACCCATGGAGACAGCTTATTTCAATAATTAACAACTTGCTGGCTGAAAAACTTCCTGTAATCCAAACCTCTTCCTAATTTCAGCTTATGCCACTTAGTTCTGGAATCAATAAAATGAGGGGTGAAAATTTCACCCTCATTCATATTAATTTTGCCTCAGAGCTTTATACACCTTAATTAAATCTTCTCCAAGGTGTCTAGTTTTCAAGCTCTGCAGTTCACACATATTCAGAGTCTCCTTATATTGGCATCCATTTGCCAATCTCACCAAGTATATTGCCTGTCTGTCTTTGGCCCATTCAAGAAGCTTACTGTTTTTTTTTTTTTTTTTTTTGTTTTTTTTAGGTGTAATCTCCATACCTGGACACAGTATTCAAGTGTGGTCTCACAATTGCCTTATACAGTGGTATTATGACCTCCCTGTCTCTACAAGCAAATGTTTGTAGAGACAGGGAGCCCATGATGTCCTATCATTGATAGGACATCTGGGCCCCAACTTTGTCACCTGTCTGCACTGCTTGAACCAAATGTCCAACCATATCGTAACCCCCAAATCTTTCTATTTACAGAACTGAGTGTTGTAAGATATTTTGGGCTTGCTATTGCCTAGGTAAGACCTTGCATTTTGCTGCATTGAAATAACTCCATCTGTGAAGTCTGTCTAAAGTCATCCTGAAGAAGCTGTGCTTGGTGCTGAATGTTAACTATGCTACCAATCTTCATATCATCTGCAAATTTTTAACATTGTTCCCTCTATCTCTTCACTGATATCATTTAAGAAAATCAGAAAAAAAATGGTCCCAGTATACATTCTTAGAGGAACCCAACTTAATTTAGCTCACTCTGAAGAATAACTGTTAATCGCAACCTCCCATGCAGCCATCCTGCAATCCATATAAGGATCTTCCATGCAATTCCAACCTGTTCTAGCATATACAGCACCCTCTCATTCAGGACTGTGAGATAGATCCCAGGTGCTTTTAAATGAAACATCCTGTATGTTGGGCAGTAGTATGGTTCACACTATCATCCAGCTCATTTTCATATGCATAAGATCAATACTAAAAAGAAATTCACAAATTTTTCTGTAAAGAGTATGTGTGTTTGCCAGAATCGAACTACAGCCCTAAATCCAGTTATTATATTAGATATCGGAGCAACTAATGCTATGAGGTGTTGGTATCTTTTATCTGTAATTGTGTATCCCTCAGTCAGTTTGCTATTTTCTGGACAAGAAACTGAGTTTCTGGGGCTTTAAAAACCATGTGCCTCTTGCCTTGATACCAACTACCTGTTCCACATTGTGCAAAAATGCCCATGAAAATTCCTGACATCATTGACTGAATTTGAATTCATGCATTTTGCCCAGAGTGTGGGTGAACAGTGATTGTAACCATTTTGAATAAAAAATTTAAGTATGACTCCTATTCTTTGTACATAACCACACTTTATATGTAAAGTGGGGAGTGCAAAACGGTTTTTCTTCAGACACCAATAAATCAGATTGAAGAACATATTGTAGCACTTTCTGACCCACCATGGGATGTCCCACCCACAGAACTAGACAAATGGCAACTGACTAGTGTATTGCAGTCACTGAGCTACCCACTGAATGTGTTGAAGCATTTGCCAGTTTGAAGGGATTTCTTGCTCTCCATTTATTTCTCTCACATAAAACCATTATTTAAATTGCTTAATCAATATTTAAGAAATGCATATTCAGTAGAATATGCATATTCAGTTGATTTATAATCTGAATATGCATTTTTATTTTAAAAAATCCTAGGATGTACAATTTTATTTCATTTCTACTTTCAGTGACATCTGGTCTGGCAGTATTGAAGTTCCGGAGGGTAAAGTTGTACTTTTCCGTTATCTAATCGTTCTTATATTGGAATCACCAGAAGATGGTAGGCAAATTATTGTACGGCAGTGGGAAACCAATATTCATCCTCGTTCTATAAATTTGACATATTATGATGAAACTCCATATTCAGAAGTAGATGTTTTTGGTTGCTATGGTAAGTGTAATCTGTGCTTTTTAATACTTTGAATACAGTATATATATATATATATATATATACTTAAGATTAGCTGTTATCTAGTGTGGAAGGAGTATATGTACTCTCTGGAGGTGTGGGATAGCTGATACTAATCCATACCATAACTCCTAGAAGATTCATTTTCTTGGCTAAATGAAGCTAGCAGTAAGCCATGCACTTCTCTTTATGCAGCTGTTCAGTTCATATTTACTTGCCCATAAATTCTTGTAAATAAAGCCTGTTGTTTAGGTAGGGGCAGCTCTGTCTAACAGTTATCTATGAATTCCATTTACTGGTATAGATCATTCATTCAGTGCCTGAAAGAGTTGAGGCTGTATTGTTATCAAAAAGTATCGCTCACAAACTTAGTGTCAAATAATAAAAGAAAACAAGCTTGTACAGTATAAAGAAAAGAGTAGAGAAAGGCATTTCTGGCATTAATTGTCAATTTCCTCTAATAATTTGTCTGTTTTTTCCTTAATGTAGCCAAAAAATGATAAATGTTTGAGAAGTTATTGTTAACGTAAAATTGTTGTTTCCCCCAAATATATATCCAATGAAAATTCTGTGCATATATTTGCATGACTGGGGAGTCCATAGTGCTTCCATATACATGGAGTAGTATGTATGTTTTTCCTGACAGGTACCCAAACTTGACTATTGCAAAGGGGCAACCAACTTAGGAAACCCCCATTGCTGATATCATGCTGTCCACCTTGGTAACTTGCAGCATGGTGTGGGATTTGCTGACATTGGTTGCAACTGGTCTGGCCAGTGTGGGATTTAAATGATGTACTGATAACCACAGCAGTGATCATATGCAGACTTAAATGTTTAAGTTTGATATGCTTTGATTAATATCATTAAATATTGAAAACAGCACTGAGCCCTAGGGAACTCCACTAATAACATTAGTCCAAGAAGAGCAGTGCCCATGCTGTCTTCTGCCACTCAACTGTCCCTTTATCCATAGCAGTAACTTGCTCCTACTGCCATATTGTTCCAATTTGTAAAGCAATCTTATGTAGAACAATATCAAAAGCCTTCGAAATCTAAGTTTATGATGCCAAAATTATTATCTGTATCCAGTTCGTTTTTTACTGTGGCATAGTTTCAAATTGGTCAGACAAGATTGCCCATTAACAAATACGTACTGTGATTGCCACATAACTGCATTTATCAGGGATCTCATTATTTTCCTTGCAACAAAAGTAAAGCTTAACAGATCTGTAATTATTCACTTCACCCCCTTTTAATCTCCCTTTGTGAATTGGGAATTATATTCACACATTTCCAGTCAATAGGAACCTTCCCTGAATCCAAAGATGCCATGATAATTATGGCTAAAGGTTTCTTTAGCCTTTTGTTCCCTCCATTATTATAATTTGAGAAAATTCCATCTACTCCAGGTGCCTTATTTATATTTAGCTTTAACTGTTTCTCTTCCACTTGTCTCTCTTGATGGAGATTGGCTTAGAACAATGTTTACTATTAGTATTTACCACATAGTTCAAGGAAAATAAATATAATAAAAATAAAGATGTGAAATATATAATAAAATAAAAACGAGAAAAAGTACCTGTTTCCCTCATGTAAATTTTTCAGCTGATCCATGAATTTTGCTTGCCTACGTGTGGAAGCAACGTATTTCAGTAATTTGAATTTATGGGCCTATTGTGGAATCATAATGGTGAAAACTTCATTTTTTCATTTTATTATCCCTTCTTAGAGATCTCAACCACGTCCACTCTAAAGTGTATAGTTGCCGTACACGGTGTTTTCTCATTTGGAAGCCTTTATGTAGATCTTACCATGAGGATGACCATCTTTGGATCCTTTACATAAACCCTACAATATTCAATAATTTGTTGATAGACCACCATGGATCTTCTTTGTTACCTGTCTACACTGCTTGAAGAACTTCATGCCTGCCACTATATTATGATATTTTAACTCCCAAATCCCTTTAATCCTCTACTGTTTTTAATTCAACCCCACTAAGTGTATAAGGTATAGGTTGTTATTTCCCAGGTGATTAGGTCACCTCCGTAGCCAGGTGGGAAGGAGCAGCAGTGCGTAGCACACGCTTCTTGATTTAGACCGGGGTTCGAGCCCGTCACCACTAAATATGGAGGATGCGGAAAGGTCTTTTCTAATATTAGACCAATGTGGAAGGGTAAGCATTAATTACAACCCTCTGCCCCTGCCCTGCTTCTATTCTGTGATCTAACTTTACAATCTTATCTGTGATTCCAGTATTTTCCAGGTTATACAGTAACTTCTCCTGCTTTGCCAGAATCACTGTAAACAATACTGAAATTGTTTTCTACAACTAGCTCATGAGTGACTATGTCAAAATAGCTAACCAGCTTAGTATAGCATGATTACAGAACCAGTTTTTTTTTTTTCTGCGTGTGCGTGTTCCTTCAAAATTCCATTTCTATAAATGATAGAAATGGAATTCTGAAGTATTGCACTCTTTATCATTGACTCCATATTTTTCACTACCATTGAATTCAAACACCCTGTAATTGCCCAGTTTGTTCTTAAAATCATCATTATGTATTGGTGAAACATTGTCATGTCTCCAATTCAGTGGAATCTTTCCAGAGTCCATTGATGCCTTTGTGATTAGCCTTAATGATTTCATGCACTTGCAACCCCCCCTCCTCCCATATTTGTGAGGAGAACTGAGAGGGAGGTATATTGAACCATTAAAATATATGCCATCAACTCCAGGAGCCTTTCGTATCTAATGGCTCAAAATATTTATAATAAACAATCTGTAATTTCAATATTGCTCTTTTAAATACTGCTCAACGGTACTAGCACAGCCTCTCCTCACTGTGAAGGGCCTTTCTTTTGTAAAAATCAATGCAGAGTACCTGTGCAATTCATCAGCTGTTATTTAAGACTTTTTTTCACATTCATTACACAAGGGTCCAATCTGATTCATTTTCTCCTTTGTATTTGCACACGTGAAACTCCTCGATCCCATTCTTTGCTCTCTTAGCTGGTGATTTCCCATACTTGGCATTTATCAACCTTGCCTTTTCTATTGTTCTATTACAGATCAGCTTATAACTGTTAAAGGCATCACTTTTCAATGCACTAATGTTCCCATGCTATTTTTTTTTCTGCTCTATTAGACTGAGCTCTATATTCATCTGTCTCTGCATCCTTTTCATGCTGTATTTACTTAATGATATACACTCAGTGATCACTGAATTATGACCACCACTATGAAAACTGAATGTGACTCGTTGACCATGTGAGGTACAAGGGTGCAGAGTTAGTTGACCTATATAGCATAGATAAGATGTCAGTGGTTCATTAGGTAGTAAAATTCCAAGCCTGATGGGTAAAAGGAAGGATTTATTGCACTTTGATAAAGGACAGATTGTGGGAGCTCAATGAGCTGGTGCCTCAATTTCCCAAACGGCTGAACTGGTGGGGTGTTCGATAGCTACCATAGTTAAAGTGTACCAGGACGCATCAAAATGGTCAAACAACGGCAAAACTGCAAAGGTCAGTGAAAGGTTGATGTTAGAGGTGAGCGCTGGGTCCAATGACTCGAACAGGCACAGCACTGTTCGAGAGTTTACTACCCAATACAACATGGACCAACCCGGAACAATATCTGGCATGACTGTCTCACTCTCGCATGTATGGACTATACAGCAGATGACCCCTACAGCATCCTCTCCTAACCAAGGTTCATCGGCTTAAGACTCGCATGGTGCAAAGAGCATGCAAGTTGGACGTTAGAAGACTGGAAGGAGGTGTGCTGGCTAGATGAGTCACTTTATTTACTCCACACTGTGGATGGTCATGTACAGATTTCACGTCAACAACATGAGGCCCTTGCTCCATCATGCATGGTACCAAAAGTGCAGGCCAGTGGAGGCGGTTGTATGGTGTGGGGCTTGTTTCATTGGCAGGAACTTGGACCCCTGGTCCATGTGGAACAACATATCTGTGGTCTCTGCTATTGTCAACTGCTTCCTGACTGTGTACACCCTGCCATGTTACACTTTCCCGAATGGCGATGGTGTCTTCCAAGATGACAATGTGCTAAGCCATCGGACACTTGATGTGCAGGAATAGTTTGAGAAACACAGTTCTGACTTCTAGCATATTGATTGGCCTTCAAACTCCCCTGATATCAATTCCGTAGATCACTTGTGGGACACTATGGAAAGGCATATCAGGTGTCTGGATATGCCAATCACTTCCATACCTTCATTGCTGACTGCATTACACACAGCTTGGTTGGCCATACCTCCCGAACGCTTCCGACATCTTGTTGAATCAATGCCACGTTGGATTGCTGCTGTAGTGAGGGAAAAAGAGGACCTACGAAGTATTAGGTAGGTGGTCATAATTCAGTGATCACTCTGTGTATACAACTTCATTGTAACATTCATAGCTTATAAAGATATTGTATAATTTTAATGTATTCACCCTGTCTCTGTGAATCTGCCCAGTTGATAGGAATCATTTAGCATCTTTAACCCATAGCCAGGTGGGCAGGAGCAGCAGTGCATAGCACACGCTTTTTAATTAGACCGGGGTTCCAAATATGGAAGATGTGGAAAGGTCAGGGAATGATCACCGCATATCCCCGGAGCAATATGGCCTTAGTTGCTAATGCTCTTAAAAGCCAAATAACAAACAACAACAGCATCTTTAACAACTGCAAACCTCTTTCCCCACTCTTCCAACTAAAGTGTCCATTTACATTCTGGACAGCCAGAGGAGTTTACAACTTCATTGTAACTGTTTTATTGCAGCCAACATAACAGCACAGCGGTTAAGAGCCTCAATCACTCGTTGTGCAAATTTGTGTCTGTAAATGTTACCCCAATGCCTCTGTAGCCAGGTGGGCAGGAGCAGCAGTGCATAGCACACGCTTCTTGATTAGACTAGGGTTCGAGCCCGTGACCACCAAATACGGAGGATGCGGAAAGGTCAGGGAATGACCACTGCATATCTCTGGAGCAATATGGCCTTAGTTGCTAATGCTCCTAAAAACCAAATAACAAAACAAAAAACAAAATGTTACCCCAGGATTACAGCCAGTCCAGAGGACTTGCCTTCACTTCTGGCAAATCATTCATTCCTGTATTGTGAGTCCTGTGATATAATTTGGTTTGTGGGTAATAAGGTCAAGATTATTTTCTTACACCTAGTATTTTCTAATATGCTGATACAAATAATAATAATATAGGATTTTCTGCTAGAAAGCCTCAGACTGCAAGAAGACTTCATTGTCATATAAGTTAGTGCAGTAACATCATTGGAATCTAGATAATTTCTATAATGACCGTGTTAGTTTCTGTAATGCCTACTTTTATTCACGTGGTATAAGAGTGGTCATTATAGAAATCTAGATTGCACGGAAACCACCATATAATGTAATTCCAATTATACACAGTAAACTAACCAAAGTTGTGCATTGGCATTATTACATAACATCTCATTGAATTCCTTGCACGAGTTGCCTATATCATTACCTCAAATAAGTAACACTTCCCATATATAGGCGATTATAGTTACTTATTCTCGGTGAGAATCACCACCCAGACAGCCATTTCAAGCCTATTTGGCCCCTCATTAGTGAGGGGACAGGTACTTTGATGGTATAACAGCTGACAACTCAGTTGTGAATTAATTTTACAATTTGAGAGATGCCAAGTGGGGTGTAGTTCAATGCATATAGGATTTAGAACTAAAAATTCTCAGCCTGTAAGAAGAGTTTACTGTCATAAGTTAATGCAATAGCATCATTTTTATACATAGTAAACCAACTGCAGTTGTGCAGTGGTATCATAACATAATATTGCATAATTTTCTCTACTGGGGAAGCATTACTTATTCAAGGTATAATGATATAAGCAATTCTAATGTGTGAATGTGTGAATTCCTTCTTTGTCAAGGAATTCATGCATTAGATGTTATGTAATGATGCCACTTTAGTTAGTTTACTGTGTGTAGAAGTGATGCTGCTTCATTAGCTTATATGACAGTAATCTAGTTTATTTAAATTGTCTGCATTGTGAGTTTCCTTCCTACTTGCTCCAATCACTAAGGGGAAAAATTGAAATTGCCCATAAGACATTCATACTTGCTCACTCATTCCATTTGCATGTAGAGGCTCTTGTCATTCTCTTTACAATCTTCTGGTCTGTAGCATACCGTAACTCCCATTTTACCTTACATCCTACTATGCATAGATTCTATTCTCCATGAATAAGTTCTGGATCTGGGAAAGCTTTTATTTTACTCGAACTGCTTTTGATAAGAAGCATGACCCACCATCTCTTCTGTTCTGCCTGGCCTTCCAAAATACGTTATATTTGCCATTGTGAAGTTCATCTCTGTTTTCTGGTTGATTCCATTTTTACATTAACCTTATGTCAGCATTATTCATTCTGATAGGAGCCCAGTTTACTCATTTTACTAGTATTAGCCATGTAGAGCAAGGAAGCCACAGTCATTTTACTGTAATGACAGAAAAACAAAATAAATACCTTTTTAGTAAAAAAAAATTTAATACTATAAAAGAAAACTTGCGTGTTTTCTCCTCCTCATGTAGGTAACTATATAGCTGAATATCCTCAACTACTCATGGAATAATTTATTATTTCATGGAGATCCAATATTCCTTATATTTCGAGGGTACAGCTCTAAAACGGTGTTCGCAGGCCAGCCGCTAGTTAGTACACTGGACCGAACCTATTGGTAACTCTCCAGGAGGCTTCCGGATCAGCTAGTGTATAATCTTGCTACCTCTACTCTGCCAGATAGTGACTGGAGGGAGTCAGAGTAGTGTGTATATGCGGGGAGCATTGTTGAGGCCACGTTATGTCAAGGATCTGGGTATATTCTTACCATGTGTATGCCATATCCAAAAATTTCATTACTTCATACAGCATGTCCCACCCACTTTTTCTTACTATTGAATACACCATGAATTGTCAAAATAATAGAGCAAACTTATCTGCGAAACGATTTAAACCTCCCAAGGACTTCCTAATTCATTTCACAAATATACGTGGTCTCAATTCTAATCTCAACGATGTCCATTTCCACTTGCAGTCTGCCAAACCCCATGTACTTTTTCTGACAGAATCTCAGTTATCCATTGATTCAACTACTGCTCATCTCAGATGCCCAAATTATTCGCTGTATGATTCCTTTCGCTTGAAAGGTGGTACTTGTGCATATGTCCGTTCTGATATTCCCTGTCAGAGACTTGGAAATTTGGAATCTCCTCTCTTTGATGTCTCCTCTCTTTGGAATCTCCTCTCTGGCTTAAAATCTCTCTACCTCATTGTGTCAAATTCATCTGTTGTCTCTACCGTTCTCCCAACTCCACTAATCACTTGGAGCTCTTTGACTTCCTCTCTTTGCAACTTGACTTTCTCCAGTCCAACTTTCCTAACAGTGAGGTAATTTTCCTTGGTGATTTTAATGTTCACAACTCCAGCTGGCTTCCGTTTCTAGTCACACCGACCCAGCAGGTCGAGATGCTGAGGCTTTTGCAATTACTAATGACCTAGTATAGATTGTTCATTTACCTACAAAAATTCTGGACAATCCTAATCATACAGCCAATACGCTTGATCTTTTTCTCACAAACAACCCTTCTAAGTACACGGTTGAAGTGAGAGGTCCTTTAGGCACTTCAGATCACAACTTGGTGATTATCTCTTCTCCAATGGAACCTTTATCTCATGACTATTCCCAACCTCGTGTTGTTTGGCAATACAAGAATGCAAAATGGGATGACTTGCGAGACTTCTCCTTTTCCTTGGTCGGACTACTGTTTCAAAACTTCCTGATGTCAACGTTTGTTCAGTTCATGTCAGTGAAATTATTCTTGCAGGAATGGAATCCTTTATCCCACACTCCACTTTAAAATCTCATCCTTTATCTAAACCTTGGTTTTCCAATAAATGTGCTAAGGCTGTTCAAGAGAAGAATGTTACATATCGTAATTGGCTTGTTTCTAATTCTTCAGTTTCATTTTCTGCCTACACCAAAGCTCGCAACAATTGTAAAGCAGTTATTAATCAGTCCAAACTAGAGTTTGAACAGGCTAAGAGTAGAAAACTTGCTTCTTGCTCTAATGGTAGCCAAGCATTCTGGTCTCTTGCCAAAGCTATTGGCCGCAACTTTTGCCCATCTCTGCTCCCACCTCTGTCCAAACCAGATGGTTCTGTTGTCACTTCAGCCAAGGATAAAGCTGACCTGCTAGCATCCCATTTTTCTTCCAGCTCATGTATTAATGATCGTGGTAAAACACCTCCCACCATTCCCAACACGCTCCATTCAATGCCTCCTGTGGTCTTCCGTCAAAAGGATATCAGAAGGATTTTGATGAATCTTGATGCTAAGAAAGCTCCAGGTCCTGATGGTATTTCTCCACTTGTTCTCAAAACCTGTGCTCCTGAACTTACTCCTATTCTTTGCCACCTTTTTTCACTTTCTTATTCCAAAGGTGTTTTTCCTTCTGCTTGGAAATTTGCTCATATCCAGCCAGTTCCTAAAAAGGGTGACAAATCCCTCCCATCCAATTATCGTCCCATTGCAATTACTTCTACTCTTTCTAAAGTAATGGAGAAATCAATTAACCACCAACTCTTAAACTACCTAGAAACCTCCCATCTGATCAACGATTGCCAGTATGGATTCTGTCAGTGTCGATCCCGTGGTGATATCCTGGCTTATGTTACCCATTTATAGACTAATTCTATGGAAAGGTTCGGTGAAACACAAGTAGTTGCTCTTGACATCTCAAAGGCTTTTGATCGTGTTTGCATAAAGGTCTTCTAAACAAGCTTCCATCTTATGGTTTGCCAACTGTTTTTAGTAATCGGTTATCCAGTTTTCTCTCTGATTGCTCACTGAGGTGATGGTAGATGGCTCTCTGTCTTCTAACTTCTCCACTAACGCCGGTGTCCCCCAAGGATCAGTTCTTTCCCCCACTCTTTTCCTCTTGTACATTAATGACCTTCTTCCATTAACTGGAAATCCTATCCATAGTTTTGCTGATGGTGTCCCCCAAGGTTCAGTTCTTTCCCCCACTCTTTTCCTCTTGTATATCAATGACCTTCTTCCATTGACTGGAAATCCTATCCATAGTTTTGCCGATGATAGCACATTGCATTCGACTTTCCATTTTGAGAAACCTTGTCCTGCTCAATCAGCTTCAACTTCTCGAAAATCTGCTACCAATTCCTTAAATGCCGATCTTCAGGTAATTCTCCAGTGGGGCAAAGACAACTTAGTTAATTTCAACCCTTCTAAAACTCAGTCTTGTCTTATATCTCGCAAAAAGGATTCTTCTGCTCCTGTGCTTATCTTTAGTGATACTCCAATTTCTAGGCAAAAGGATATATCTCTTTTGTGGATTACCCTGACTTCTAATCTCTCTTGGCACAAGCACATTACAAATATTGCTTCCTCTGCATCTAAAAAACTTGGTTTTCTCTTTCGCTCTCGGCGTTACTTTTCTTCCAAACAGCTGCTCACTCTGTATAAATTGCAAATCCGCCCTGCCATGGAATATTGTTCCCACATCTGGGGTGGTGCCCCCAAAACCTCTCTCAGGCTTCTTGATTCCATTCAGAAGAGGGCAGTTAGGTTAATTAATGATTCATCTCTCACAGTCTCTCCACTTGCTGTCTCATAGACGTACTGTTTCTGCTGCATGTCTCTTCTACAGATACTTCCATGGGCACTGTTCTTCTGAATTGGCTTCTATAATTCCCACTCTCTCTTTCAAAACAGTCCAAAAACGTGCTGCCATCAGCCAACATCCATTTACTGTCCAACTTCAAACTCACAGAACCAACTTTTCATCTTCCTCATTTATTCATTCAACTGCTGTTTTCTGGAACAACCTTCCTTCATACGTATTTCCTGAAAATTACAATCTACAGAAGTTGAAGTCCAATGTCAACAAATATCTTCTTTCGTCTTCTCAACTTCCAACCCAAGCACAGTGCTAAGTACTATAGGTTCTAATACCTCTCATGTTTGGGGTTCACATAAAAAAAAAAAAAAAAGTACGCCAGTCAAGACTAAGTGTTCTTATATAATTTTCTACCCTTGAAGTTATTTAAATTTGCTTTCCTAGCATTAGCTTCCTGTCTGTTGAATTCACTGTCTTTGGCATAATTTGCTCATATTGGCTTTTGTGACCACAAACAAGGACTTTTGATGTGTACAGGTATTACTTTGAACCATATCACTTGATAAATGCATGTCTGTATTTTACACTTGTCCTTCCCCACCAATTAGCAGTTTCTCTGAATCCTTAAACCTTCCTCAGTGATATTGACAAAGACCCGTGTACCACCTTTGTTCAAATATATTACATCTCTGTAAAATAGATTGCTTTTCCTTGCAAGGGAGGCTGTGCTAAAAAAAATTTACTCCCAAAAGCCTTGCAGAGACCCTCAAGCATGTAGTCTCTCCTATTGTGCCAGGAGAGAATTGCAAAGATATATATTGTAACAAGTTGTATTTTTTCCTCATGGTGCTATATTTATTCAACAAATCATCCCACATGAATATAATGCTCTCCTTTGCTTCCCTTAAAATCTGGCAGTCTCTTGGTAACATCCTCAGTTATTGCTTCTGCCAGACATCCCAGTCTAGTTGACCTGTCCTTTTCACAAAAAATGTTACTGCTTTCTTGACAAGGGATTCTCCTAATAAAACTAATCCTTTTTGAAGCAGAGAAATATGCACTTGACTATTCTGTTCTGAGACACAAATTGTGTGTACATCACCTGGCAGGTTACTGACAAGTTCTCGGTTTTATTTTCTTTTAGGATAGGTACCTGTTTCTTCAACAATTCAGATTCATCTAGTAATGTGCCAGCTTTTCAGTGTACTTTTGTTCTTAGTGCAAGGACAGAGAACAAAAAAAAAAATTGAATTGAGCTTGAATTATCTAGTAGGCAAACCTTGGAATACATGCCACAGGCTATTGAAAGTACAAGCGATAAACTCATGATTCATGTGGGAATCTCCTCTGGCTGTTTCTGTCCAAGTCAATATATCCTTTGGAGAAAGTATTTGAAGAGCACCTTATAGCAGTCATTATTATGGTAAGAATTAAAATGACAAAATATTAAAGAATTTAAATTTAAAATATTATAGTAATTAATTTGATAGTATATAACAGCTGTGATGCTCTGTATGTTCTACATTGATATTACACTCTGTAAAATAGAAGAATAAGAGAAATTTACTTCGATATGATACGTAGTACACCTCCGTATGATACTTTCCAGAAATTAAAGCGAATAAAAGATTAATGCAAAATGATTACAGTAAAAAATCAATTGAACACAATTCAAAAATTAAGTAAAATTCAAAAAAACAATTTAAATTAATTAAAAATAGATTAAAGTTAAACATGAATTTGAAAAACAATTTTGCTTCCCAAAGCAGACAATGCTTTTCGACCGTGTGTGGTGATCACAGGAATGGAAATTAATTACAGATTATCTTAAATAGGGATTTTGTCTTTGCACATGTGCACAATAACAATTCTCATGTAATTTAAATTTGACCGTTTCTGCAGTTAAGTCTCTCTTATAATTTCTTTGGATACTAAGTATTTTGGCATCGTTAAATAAAACACAATCTGTAATTTCCATTCCTGTGATCACGACACGTGGTTGAAAAGCATTGTCTGCTTCAGGAAGGAAAATTGTTTTCCTAATTTATGTTTAACTTTAATTGATTTTTAATTAATTTTATAAATTGTTTTTTGAATTGATTTTTTACTGTAATCATTTTGCATTAATCTTTTATTCGCTTTAATTTCTGGGGAGTATCCTATGGAAGTGTTCAATGTATCATATTGAGGTAAATTTCTCTTTACCTTCTACAAATATAGTAATTAAGCAGTGAAGTTCAATAGTAGTTAGTCTTACCAAAGCTCCAATAGTAGTTAGTCTTACCAGAAGTAATTCTGAACTTAAAAATTTAAGTTTACAAAATACTGTAAAGCAGAATTAAATTTAGAAAAAGTAAGAATTAAATTTACAAAATATTATAAAAAAATACAAAATTACCAAAATTAAACTGATAAAATTACAGTAAGTAAAGAAAATTGAAAGACTAAAAAAAGGAAAAATAGTCTACTGAAATCAAAACCTAATCTTCATTAATCCTCCTGAAAACCTGACAGAGAACATATGTATGTCTGCTCTAAGAGTTCCTTCTGTCATGCAGTGTCATGAAAGTCTTTACAAATGTGATATAACATTAAGCATAGACTAACCCCTATCCCTACTGTAATTTGCTATTTATACTTCTGGTATGAACTGCATTGTTAAAACTTCAGCTATTTTAATATACCAAATGTTATATGGTCTGTGAAATAAACTTAGTAAATTAAGAAAAAGATTGTCTTGTTCTGTATTTTGTAGCCAGCAAGTGTACTAGGACCACAATGTTTACTCATGACACTTGAAATCCTGCTGTCCAAAAAAAATACATAGGGCAAGTTAGTTATCCATTTACTGATAAACTGTATGTTATGTAATTTATCATGTTAACTTTTTTTTTCCATCAGTAATAGAAGTGAGAAAAAATTTTTTGTTAATCTGGAATGGTCAGCCATCATTTAGTGGATGCAGGGGATGTTAATTAATCACGTGCTCTCTTTACTTTCTTTTGTGACATTTTTTTTAGCCCAAGTCCTATAGGAGAACTTATTTCATTCTGAAAATCATAGTGTAATTCATTCACCACCTTTAATCAAGAAAAGAAAATTTGTGGAATGGCACTAGATTGCAAAAACAGAACTAATTTGTTAAATGTTTATATTATTCATGTGTCATCAAATTGGGTTTGTTTGATTTAACTAAAAGATTTTAGACTAATCACTAAATCTTTCTGTAATAAATCTTATTTTATTTGTCTTTCATTAATAACAGGTGGAGAACAACATATTGAACCTGGATGGTTAACTGCAGAAACAGTAGTTCAGTTTAAACTGTATAATAGTCCTGTTACAATTTGGAAACGAAGATACAGAGACAAGCCTTTCTCAATTAAAGTATCAGCCATTGATATTAGTAAACATGAAAATGAGGTAAGGCAGATTTCTTCCTTGATGACAAAATGACTTTGTATGGTTATAGTTTTCAATTATTAAAACAGCAGAGTTAACCTCTGCTATTTTAATAATTGAAACCAGGAAATTTCAGCTACTGTTAGCAAGTATTCCTGCTCCATTTCAAAAATTCAACTGTGTGCACCCTTTATTTTCCACCTCATTTTAGTATTAAAAGTGGTAAATTATGATATAAGGAAGTTACTTATTCAGCATCAGCCTTTTGGGTGGGGGGGTGACATAATTTCATCTGTGTTCAGTCCTTCCATAGATTTAAATAAGTTCACCAGTTCTTCAAGAATAAATAGTAATTAATTCCAAAATTTTAATAACTCCAGCTAAGAAAAGTTTATTGCATCTACAACTATCCTTTCTCATTTAATTGCATGGCATCTAGTTTGTACTGCCTGTGAAAGAACATATCCTGAGTATTTTGTATACTAAACACATTCAATGTCTCAACTTCTCAATCAGGTTGCCATGAAATCAATAACTAGTCCTTGTTGCTTTTTGCTGCACCTTTCTGGCATACACCATCCTTCTTGAAATGTGGTTTAACAAGGCTTTATACAGTTAAGTAGCCCCTTGTCCTACTAACAAAATTCTGTATATCATAGGCAGACATTTGTTCAAGAAATGGTGGGACCCAGTTGTAAATTTAACTTATAATACAGTGGTGAACAGTCTATATTCTTTTAACAATTTTTAAGTGACAGTAGTAGTTACTAAAACTTCATTAGACTATTACATTGAAGTATAGTTAATTAACACAAATGGAATTTATGAGCTCACCAACTTCTTGAGTTAGCGAGCTCATAAATTGAGGACTTTTTTTTTTTTTTTTTTTTGTTAAGGAAAAGTGGCAGGAATTTCTGAATAGGATAAGTATAATTTTTGAATATTTTCTTTTGTGCAATTCTTTGGTTGTATAATTATTATAGTAAATTTTTTTTCATGTATATATTGTATTATATAATAGGTTTAAAAATATTACCATATTATTATATATATGTAATAATATAGTAATATTATAGTAGCCCTAGTCAGTGTATGTAACAACAGTAATATTCTTTTATTACATATATGGACTGCTGCATATTCTAATAAAAGCACTGCAAGAATCACTTTCACCTCTGCCTATGGCTCTAGTTAATCTATTAGTCTGTGTATCCCAAGCTAGCCGTTTTCCAATCCACTTATCAATGACTCATGGCATTTCTTGCACCTCCTTCTGTTCAGGTGTATCCCATCCCTGCAAAAAGTCTCTCCTGTTAACAAGCACAGACCACACTGAGAAATTCTACCCCATGAACCTTGCACATTTCTGTAGTAACAAATTAGCAAGTAGTAATATATACATAGTAAGTTAAATGTAGAATTTGAATTTAATGATTGGACCAAGTGGATAGCAAATGATTGTAACATTATTGTGTGCATACTGTTTATTAGTGACCCAACAGAGAATTGAAGCACTTGTAGGTAGAAGGAATGTTTTGTAGAGATACAATACACTTGAACAAAAGTGGTTAAGGGATTTTTGCCTAAGGGTTCAGAGAAACTGTTAGTTAGGGGATGGGGACAGGAGTAAGATACACATTTATCTGATGATGTGAATCAAGGTGATGCTTTCAGACATAACCAGAATTCTTGTTTGTTGCCAGAACAGCTGATATATTTTCATGATGGTTGGAAGTAGTGACGTTTCAAATGAGTTGGGGAAGTGTGTGTGTGATCTATACAAGAACATTTAATCTTAACTGTGTATACAGTAATGTCTAAAGTATCAGTGAATTTTGAACTCCTGGTTAGGAGAACTAATGTTGGCATAATTGGGCTAATTAAAATATGGTGCCACCCAGAAATAGGGGATGATGAAGTGGTGTTCCTATCAATGACTTACTGAATATTTGGTTTAGAGATAGGGAGGTTATAATACCACTAAGGTCTATAGACCTATATGAGGAGAGGGAGTCAAATATGTAGTGTGTATTTTTTTTTTTTTTTTAGTTCTGGAAAAGCTCAGGGTTTCCATGATATAATACTGATTTTAAAGAACAGACAAACTGAAATTCCTGAAAGAAAGGGGAAATCCTGTCCATATTAAGGCATTGTTTAAAGTGCAATCAATTTACAGTACAATAGTGACTACTTTGACTGTTTCTTCATTTTACTTTTAATTCAGATTTTTCTTGTTCTAAAATGTTATCTTTTTTTTTTTATAGGCATTATTATATGATGACATGGAAGATGATAGTACTCTTACTGAAGCTAGTCAGCAACAAATGTGGCCTGTGATAGAAGTTGCAGTAAGTATTACCAAGAGAAGCTAGAAAATTTTGGCTTATAAATTAATTAGTTCTCTACCACTGTCAGTGTGCTACCACAGAGGTTAATACTTTACTCTGGGATTACTGCTTTCCATATGTAGTACTTTACATTTGTCAATGTTAAACTTCATTTGCCACCTCTCAGCCCATCTGCTCAACTTCTCTAGATCCTGTTGCAGCAGTGTACTGTCATTAGTGTCATTAACAACCCTGCCAACCTTCGTATCATCTGCAAACTTGGACATTAAGCCTGATATACCATCATCAATTTCATTTATAAATACAGAAAACAACAATGGACCCAACACTGAACCCTCAGGACTTCACTAATAACATTAGTTCACGAAGAGCAGTGTCCGTTGATTACCACTGTCTTCTCCCACTCAACCATCCCTATATCCATAGCAGCAATTTGCCTCCAATGCCACACTGCTCCAATTTGTGCAGCAGTCATCCATGTGCAACAGTATCAAAGGCCTTTCTAAGATCCAAATATATGATATCAAAGTTATTCTTTTCATCCAGCTCCTTTGTGACTACATAATAGTATCCAATCAAATTAGTCAGACAAGACTTCTCCTTAACAAACTCATGCTGTCCGAACTATAACTGAAGTCTTGTCTAGATGATCCTGCAGTGCTTCTTTAAACAGTTCCACCATTAATTTCCCTGGAACAGAAGTTAAACTAACAGGTCTGTAATTACCTGTCTCCCTTTGATCCTCCTTTGTGGATTGTGGTCACATTGCATGTACCCATGGACTGGAGATATCTGTCCAGGGAAGCTCTCATAATTATGGCTAAGGGTTTGCTTACTTCCTTTGCCGCCTCCTTTAATATAACTGGATAGATTCCATCCACCCCAGGTGCCTTTCTTAAGTTTATCTTCAACAATTTCTCCTCCACTTTAATCTCAGTTATTGCAAGATTATCTAGCTTACTGCCAGAGTTGAATACACCTCTGGCATTCCACTCCCTGAATAACTTCTCATGTGTGAATGTTGATGCAAAATATTCATTTAGTTTGTTAGCTACCTGAGCAGGATCATCAACAGTTGAACCATCGATATCAAGTGGACCAATCTGATTCATCCCCTTCCTTCTAGAGTTTACATAAGCAAAGAACTCTTTGCTGTATTTCTTTGCATCCTTTGCCAAAGATTTCTTGTAATCTGCCTTTGCCTGCCTAACTTGGCAGGCAAAGTTAGTCTGGTTACACACCAGCTTATATCTATCGTAGGCTTCTGCGTCACATGTTAATTTATATGTATCCCATGCATTTTTCTTCTGTCACATGTCTAATTAGTTCATTTGACATCCATTTAGGCCTAAATCTTGAACAATATTTCTTTGTTGTATGAAAAGCCTAATAGCATTCCAAGATTAATTCTTTGAATGCTTCCCATTTTGAATTTGCTGTTGGTAACATCATCAGTTGGTCCCACTGTATAGAATTTAAATACTGTCTCAGACCACCGTAGTCGCCTTTACGAAAGCAAAAACCCTTCCCTTTACCCTTGATGGTAGTTACTTCTTTGAGTAAATCCCACTTCAGCACACTGATCACTGCCTCCTAGTGGTTCTTTTATCTGCAGATTCTTGAGGCATGAAGAATCACAGCTGATAATCAGATAGAGTTACTCTCTCTAGTTGCCTCCCAAACATGCTGCTGTAGAAAACAATCCTCCAATAAATCCACACAAGCCTTGCTAGTGTGTGTGACCAACCCACAAATTCCAGTCAATTTCTGGGAAATTAAAATTCCCCATTATAAGACACTGATTTACCTTCCCACTCTATTTCTCTGCACGATTGCTCATTATACTCATCAGATTCATTTGGCCTATAACACATATCTACTACCATCATTTTTCCTTTCCCAGTGCTTATGTCACACCAAACACTCAACATTGCATTGTCCACCAACATCAGTTGGATGCACTTCCTTAGATTTTGTGCACTTCCTTAGATTTTGTGTTTCTTAACTAACAGCATAACCCCCTCCTCCCTTTCTATCCTTTCTGTACACATTGTACTCCCCAAATTCCAGTTCTGCACTGCTTATGTCTGTGTTACACCATGTCTCTGATATCCCAACAATATCTGCCTTTGATGTCTTGACTAGCACTTCAAGCTCATTGAATTTATTAACTATACTCCTAGCATTGGTATACATGCACCTGTTTCTACTCCTAGTTACCCTAACACAGCCCATGTATATTTACTTGTTCCACTAAGACTCCGTAGTCTTGGAAATCCCCATTGCCTTGCTTTCCAGGCTGCTGCTCAATTGCGTTTCAATAGAAGTAGTGCAAGAATCACTTTTACCTGTGCCAGCGGCTACTGTTAATCTATTAGCCTGTGTATCTCACCAAGCTAGCTGTTTTCCGGCCCACCTAACTCTGCCTCGATAGCATCAGAAAATATTCTTGCACCCTTTCTATTTAAGTGTATCCCATTCCTGTAGAAGCAGTCTCTCCTGTTAACAAGCACAGACCAGGCTGAGAAAAATTCTACTCCTTGAGCCTTGCACAATCTCTCCAGGGCCGAATTGATCGACAAGGTTCTCATCATATACTCCCTCCTATCGTGTCTGAGCAGAATTGCAGATGCTTTCAAATTCAACCCTAACTCACTGCTTTTTTTCAGCATTAACTTGTTAAGTAATTCTGCCGGTCTCCTACTCTTAATATCATTAGTGCCAACATGTACAACAATATCACCCTTTGTGCCCTTAAAAGATGATATCTACTCTACAATGTCATCAACCTTTGCCCCTGGCAAACATACACTGGTCCTGTTCCATCTATCCTTTTTGCACAATATGTTCCCCGTTTCCCTGACAATAGTCACCTGCAACAACTAGTTCCTTTGGGATCAGTGCATTCTGCCTTGGGGTTTGCTGCTGTTTTGCTTGATGTTCAAGTGCAAGCTCTGGCATTGATGTGGGCAGCTGAGAGCTTGATGGGCCCCTCAATTTAAATCCTTCAAGGGCATCCACCCTGTCCTTCAAACTCTCATAAGCCCGTAACAATGCTGAGTTGGCACCTGATTTCCTCACAGTCCTTACATCGTGCACACACAAAGACATTCCCCTTAGCAATATCATGTCCCATTCCTGATTGCTCCACAAACATCAAAAAAGCAGTGTATTTCAATAAATAGACTGATTCAGAGGACAACTGCCCCTCCCCTCTCAGTTCTCCCCTTAGCCACAGCACTTCCATTAGTTTGAGCCTTTTGCTTTGCTGCTCTGGTCTGAGTCATGATTTCTGTTCAAGTTCAATAAAATTCAAATACAAAATATAACCCTAAACTTGTATCCCAATGCAGTTATAACACTATATATATATATATATATATATATATATATATATATTTGAATAATGGCTTAAAAGTTAAACATAAAATAAGATAATAAATAAATATAAAGCTGTCATTAGAGGCAGCAAAATGCACATCCTCCACATGAAGCCCAGATATATCCGATAATTCAAAAATAAAAATATAAGCCAGTAGTATGGCTAAAATATAGAGCGAAATTAACGTAAAATAAAAGAACATAAAAACAAATGGGGAAGGGAAAGTAAAGGTACTAAGATATAAGCAATAGCCAATTGTCCCCGTATAATTTAGCAATTTTAATCCAATTAATAAAACCAATGTCAAATTTAAAATAATGCCAATTATAATGATTTAATGGTACCCCCCTTGAAGGTACCAGATCCGAAAAACATGAAATATCACCAAAAAAGAGGTTGAAAGAACTACCTAAATAAAATATAAAAATAGACTGACCATTATGCCCCATATCGACAGAGGACCACGAGGCCAATAATGGTCATGGAATCGCTGCATTTCAATCGTTGCAAAGGCAAAAAGATCGAAGAACCAAACCACCCATTCCTCCTCCGATCAATCCACCAATGCAGAGGATTTACATGGCGGTGGTCCTTATGCAGCAAGAAATAATATATAGAACAGACAGCACTCTAGATCAGAGCCACACCACTGACATAATGTAAGCTTAACCAGCTTATATAAAGGGTTTCACGTTTTTTGGATCTGGTACCTTCAAGGGGGGTACTGCTAAATCATATTATAATTGGCATTATTTTAAATTTGACATTGGTTTTATTAATTGGATTAAAATTGCTAAATTATATGGGGACAATCGGCTACTGCTTATATCTTAGTACCTTTACTTTCCCTTCCCAGTTTGTTATTTTATTTTACGTTATTTATTTTTATGTTAATTTCGCTCTATTTTTAGCCATACTACTGGCTGATATTTTTATTTTGAATTATCGGATATATCTGGGCTTCATGTGGAGGATGTGCATTTTGCTGCCTCGAATGACAGCTTTATATTTATTTATTATCTTATTTTATGTTTAACTTTTAAGCCGTTATTCAAATATAAATCAATGGTAGTAGTGGGTTGATATGCTAAATAAGCAGCGCCTGTGCCACCATCTATTCCTTTCTTTCCTTTATATAAGCTTACATTATGTCAGTGGTGTGGCTCTGATCTAAAGTGTTGTCTGTTCTGTATATTATTTCTTGCTGCATAAGGACCACCGCCATGTAAATCCTCTGCATTGGTGGATCGATCGGAGGAGGAATGGGTGGTTTGGTTCATCGATCTTTTCGCCTTTGCGACGATTTGTATGGTGATTGAAATGCAGCGATTCCATGACCATTATTGGCCCCATGGTCCTCTGTCGATATGGGGCATAATGGTCAGTCTTATTTTTATATTTTATTTTTCATTTAGGTAGTTCTTTCAACCTCTTTTTTGGTGATATTTCAAGTTTTTCGGATCTGGTACCTTCAAGGGGGGTACTGCTAAATCATATTATAATTGGCATTATTTTAAATTTGACATTGGTTTTATTAATTGGATTAAAATTGCTAAATTATATGGGGACAATCGGCTACTGCTTATATCTTAGTACCTTTACTTTCCCTTCCCTGTTTGTTTTTGTTATTTTATTTTACGTTATTTTTATGGTAATTTCGCTCTATATTTTTAGCCATACTACTGGCTTATATTTTTATTTTGAATTATCGGATATATATATATATATATATATATATATATATATATATATATATATATATATATATATATATATATATATGTATGTATGTATGTATGTATGTATTTTGGTATCGAATGTTATCTCAGAGTTACGTTATGACTTTCTTATCCCCTGTCAACTTATGTATTAATTTATGATGTTACATTTGTAAAAACTAGGTCACAATATTTATTTAGTTAAAGTACAATTCAATTGACAATAAAATTTAATAAGATTAATAAATTTTACTGATTAATTGATACTACTATACTTCCTATCTAGTTTTCCGTTAGCCCTTATGCTATCTAGTTCGGTGCACATGTTGTATTTTATAACAATGTCGGCAAATTATGAACGGTTAATCTACAGACACGAGGTATTATTTACTTTCCAAATCGCACTATCTAAATTCAAAATAAACCACGGAGCTTGACTAGGTCTATAAACTACTTATGGAAAATAATTTAATCTCACAATTAGGTCAATAAAGCGGCTAAATATAATTAAAAACTTTTCGTTCGCAGGAGCTGCAAAACCATGTTAAACACATGGATTTGATACCCTTACCGATACCAAGTAATAACCTACAAAATCTCTATCTAAATTCAAATTAAACTAAAGTATTGTTACTAGGAATATAAAGCAACTCTAAAAAATAAATTAATATGCCAATTTAAGTCAATAAAAAAGCAAAACTTCTCTATTTGCTGGAGCCAGTAAACACTTCCTGTTCACGTGTACTCTTGCACCTTCTGTACTTGTTCCAACAGCTCTACATCCTTCTTAAAATGAGGCCTCCAGACCTGTATTATACAGTACTCAAGGTGTGGCCTGACTATTGCCTTATACAAGGGGATAATCACCTCCTTATCCCTGCTAGAAAAATTCTTGTATATCATTGACAAGACAGCATGAGCTACTCTTGAAGACTGTCTGCATTGCTCAGAAAACTTCATATCTGCCTGCACAATTACCCTCAGGTCCTTTTCACTCTCTACCACTGTCAGTGTAGTACCCTTTAACCTGCCAACATTCTGCAATACCTTGTGGGAAGCCACGATTGATATTACCCTGACCACAAGGAATATTGAAGCCCACGTGACCGATTGGATAGTGCAAAATGCCTGGACCACATCGGATCACCGTACAATAACCTACCAAATCAGAAGATCAATGACAAAAATAACTACAAACAGACATTTGGCAAACATATTTGCAATCCAAAAGGCAGACTGGGAACTCTTCAGAGTAAACTGACCAGCAAGGTGCAAAAAATGCTGGAGGAACTGGCCAGACAGGCAGTGGACAGTGAGATGAAAAACCCGGATACACTCCAAGAGACAATCACCAGTATCATAACTGAAGCAGCAGGGACAGCGATGAAGAGGAAAACCCTCTCAGTCGGGGACATGGCCAGGTAGACTCCAGAATTGCAAAGATTGAGTAAACAGGTCCAGACAAAGTGGAAGGAATTCCAAAGAGCACGGAGAACATGACCACCAAGAGAGGTAGCTGTACTACGGCAACAATACAAAGAGGGGCAAAACACCTATACAGAAAAAATTAAAAAGAACAAGCGAGCCTCTTGGGAAAACCTGGTCTCCAAGACGGGGAATGAGAACCCCTGGGGTAGTGGTGTATAAAACCACTACAAACAAGCTCCCCAGGGGAGAAGTATCCACTGTAACGAGGATGCCCAATGGAAGCCTGACTAAAATGTGGAAGGAATCGATCACCAATATCCTTAGTGTTATCATCCATGAACCACCAGATATCCTTAATGAACAACAAAAGGTAATATGCCAGGCAAACCAAACGTATAGAACCCAAGAAATAGAACCACCCTTCAGTTGATGAATTACAGGGTGCGGCCCTGCAAATGTGCAACAGGAAATGTCCCGGCCCGGATCTCATACAACCAGGGATGGTCAAAAAAGCCGTGGAATATATACCGAACCTGATACTTAATCTCCTCAACCGATGCCTAGAAACTGGGAAATTCCCGACAAGTTGGAAGACTGCACATCTAAAACTTATCTTAAAAAACCCTACAAAACCTCCGGACCAAACGGCCTCGTATTGCCCCATAGCCCTACTCTCTACCCTAAGCAAACTCTATGAAAGGCTGCTCCACAAAAGGATCATGAACCATTACAAAACCACCAACCTGAATCACCCAGGCAATATGGATTAAAACTGGGCTTCTTGACCATTGAAGCAGTCCAAAACCTCATAATCAAGGCAACCCAAAGTAAGAAGTACTTTCTGGTAATAGCAGTGGATTTTGCTGGGGCCTTCGACGCAGTCTGGTGGCCGAGCGTCCTTAGCAGGCTCCGGAAAGCAGCACTCTCAGAAAACTTGTATAACAGTGCCCGGGCATATCTGTTGGATAGGAAAATTGAGGTTGTCACAACTTTCCAAAGAGTTGTTAAAAGCGTCCGAAGGGGCTGTCCACAGGCATCTGTCCTGGGGCCTCTAATGTGGAACGTGGTCTTTGATGACGTCTTGGCTCTGGACCTGGGAAATGTGGCCTGTCAGGACTTTGCTGATGATCTCATTTTAATGGTGGAAGTGGACTCCAGAACGGGACTTGAAACACAGGCAAACCAAGCACTAAAAACCCTACAGAATTGGGTGAAAACACGTATGTTAATGATTTCACCAACCAAGACAAACTCAGTATTACTAAAAGGCTCTCTAAATATAAGATGACCACTGCAAATAAAGATAGCGGGATCCACCATTAAACTAACAAAGTAAATAAAGTATCTAGGTATTATCCTGTATGGAAACCTGTTATTTACACCTCACCTCACCTACCTGAGAGAGAAACTAAGGAACTATGCAGCGCTTGTAACAAGAGTATCTCGCAGACTCTGGACTCAACAGGAAGACCCTGTCCCTGTATTATAAAACAATATTCATCCCAGCGATCACCTACGGATCGCCAATCTGGTTCAGTAAGGCCGGAACCGTGGTCAGCAGAAGACTGCTGGACACTTATCCAAAGAAACATACTTCTAACTATAACTAGGGCCTGCAAAACGGTGAGCACCCATGCTCTGCAGGTCCTGGCAGGAGCTCTTCCGCTGGACCTCGAGGTGACTAGATGTGGACTCATGTATTTACTGTCCAAGGATATGCCTGCCTCCATCTATGACTTTACTTTGGACCCACCCAACAGCCGGACGACAGAGAAAAAACAAATAGTGTCTTACATGTTGAAGATTTGGCAGCACAGATGGGAGATGTCACCAAAGGGTCAAGTTACAAGAAGCTTCATACCGATAGTCGCAAAAATGTACCCAAAAGCCCCCTCGTGGTTCTATCCTGGGCTAAATACAACCTTCCTCCTGACGGGCCACGGCCCATTTAAAGCAAAACTGAATGCACTCGGAATAATAGAATCCACATGCACCTGTGGAGAACCTGAAACCTGGCAGCATATTATGCAAGATTGTGAATGCTACGAAGAACACAGAAGTAGACTTATAACTGAGATTCATTACTTGCCGAAAAATCAAGAGTACCATCTACTGGATTCAGAAGATGAATACAAAGCCCTCAGCCAATTTGCACTTGACGTCTACAATAGATGACAAACAGAAATAGCCATCCACAACGAATAGATGACCACAAATAATACATAAAGGCAAACTGATAAAATATCAGCACAGAGGAAAGGTTCGCAAAATACTAAGGACAAACGGCGTAATATGCAGCAGAATAAATGAAACAGCGTCGACCTAGGAACCAATGGGAGTGGCTCCAGCCAGGATGTCGTCGCTCCCAGGATGAACCCACACACCTAGAAAAGGACTAGGCCCCACCAACGAGTCATCATCGGACTGCACTTGCTGGAGGGCACTGCAAATTGCCGCTATGGCGAACTGGGCGGGGCTCCCTTTCCCAGCCCACTTTCTCTCCCCGTCCCTGGTGGGGTGAGGGAAGGTCTTTTTGCCCTCTCCCCACCCCACCATCCCCTCTTTTCCCTCTGGTGGGGCAAGGGCATGCCCCACTGATATACCTGGGGTCGCCTTCCCTATTGACCCCATATTTCTGTCTTTCCCCCCAGCTTTCCGTCTCTCCCCCCTACTCTACCTATATCACCAGCAAAAAGCGAATGCCCCAAACAACGAAAAATTTTAAATGCCAAACTCACACACTTGCAACCTCTTTCGGCCTAACTAGATTCAAGCGTTTATCCTGCCCCCCCCCTTATATATATAGGTCCTAGCCACTGAAATCTCAGAAAATTAGGTGGCAGGACCTGCCAGAGTACTTATCTAAAAATACTGGTGTACTTGGTCTGCCTCCACAGGGCCAAGTGTGGCAACGTTGGGCCTCAGTAGGGGTCCAACAGCTAAACGGCCAGATGAACAACACAACAGAACACAACACTACGCAAGTACAATATCCATACACTTTTAAATCTCTGGCCTTCCCAGCGAACTGTCACAGTGAAAGCAATGCGGAGATGGGGGAAACCCCTGGTGTCATTAGACACTAAATACACTTTACACTTTGTCAGTGTAGTACCACACAGTTGATACATTATTCTGAGGCCGACCGGGCTAGCCGAGTGGGTAAAGTACCTGCCCGGCAACCCAAAGGTCGCGGGTTCGATTCCCGCCTCGGGCTTGGATCAAAGTACTGCAAAAACCTTGGGAGGTGCAGTATGGCCACAGAAGCCGATGCGCCAACAACTACCAAATCAAAAAAAAAAAAAAAAAAAAACATTATTCTGAGGTTACTGCTTCCCATATCCAGTACTTTACATTTGTCAATATTAAACTTCAGTTGCCACCTCTCAGCCCACCTGCTCAACTTTTCTGATTAGGATTTATGGGTTTTCTCGGAAACCATGAGTGATAGAGTTGTCATTTGCTCCCGTGAACCCAACTTTCCCTGACATATTTTGTTCTCTTCATTTCATATTATGTTTATTTTGGCTCCAGATTTGGTAAGAATAATATCAGCCTGAAACTGTGTGATTTGTTACTTTTCTCAGTTTGTTTTTTACAATAAAATGCCAATGAAAAGAAACAGCACTGAAATGGGCAGAAAACCAGGAAGAATGTAATACAATCAAATTGATATTAAGTAACTTGAGAGATTTCGCAGCAAAAAAAAAAAAGTCACAGCAAACAAAACAAAATGATCAAACATTATTTTAAAAAAATTAAATTTTTTCCACATAATTTGCAGTAATATACCAATCCGAATATACATGCATATGTAAATGTGTGAATTTTTATGTATAAGTTATTTTTTTAAAATTAAATAAATTCGTTTTTTTTTCACGATATTTAAAGTCCTTTTCTTTTTACCTTAATACATTATAACAGAATTTAATTAATTTTACCTTGCATTCTATTATCTGGAAAATTTTGCCATCCAGAAGAGGTCTGACATTAATTATTCTGGATAACTGATGCTCTACTGTATTAAGAAATAACCATTATTATTGTGTTCAAGCCATTTCACTAAATGTAAAGTAGCAGTGAAATTTTATTTAAATTCACCATTTAGTTCCCCTCATCCTTTTTGCAATGAAAAAAATTTCATGTACATATTCTTATACATAACAGGCAATTAATGAAAATGAATGGCAGTTTTCCCAGCAGAATCAGTTTGGTCATCCATATAACCCAGAAGATTATGTTGTTTTTCAAGCCCAGATGCTTCAACATGGAACCATTGTAAGTTGGGGTTTATCAGTTTTTTTTTTTATTATCTCCTTATATATAACATAATGACATATGTAATTTTGTTGCATGTAATTGTTAAATATTTAAATAAGTATTAGCATTAATTATTTCATATTGCATTATTGTATAATATGAAACAACTTTGTTTCATATTACACACTAATTATGCCAATAAGCTCAACTAATAAAACTGTTAAATTGGTATACTTTCATTATACCTTGAATTGTTATGTAGTTTCCTAAATTTAGTTTCACTTTAAGTTAAAAGGAAGCTTCCTACTTTTTTTTTAATTTGAAAGACTATCAGGTGTTAGTATTCTTTATAAAGTTTATACTACTATCTACAGAATTATACACATTTCCAACCATGGTAATGGATAAAAACAAAAATCCACACTCCTTAAGATATTTACTTTTAAATCAAAGAAAAATATTGAGTGCATTTAAATTACAATATTAAAGTCACCAGAAATAGTTACATGAAATTCTTAGTCTTTGTAATTTTTTTTTTTTTTTTTTTTCGTCTACCAAAAATTGATTAAAAAAACAATCTAAGACAAAGCTGTATCAGTTAAATCCTTGTCAAATTTTGATTAGTATTATTTGAATACAAAACTGTTTATTTTTCTTCCTTTCATCTCTCTCTCTCTTTTTCCTTCCCTCTTAATTTTTTTTATCAGATTTGATGAAATCAGAAACCTTCATTTAAGAGTACTTGTCAGCGAAATTGAATTTTTAAAAGAAAATATATAAAAAAAACTATATGAAATTAAGTATTACCCAATTTACATATTCATTGTGAACATATATGGCCAAATATGTCAATGTTAAAGTGTGTGCACATACACTCCCCCCCCCCACCTCCATACATGCTCTGACTACATCCATTCAAAAATCAAAATTATTTTAAAAGAGCCATTCTATGCTTGGAATATATCTCAACATTAAAATGCTGAGAAATTCGAAAGTACAACAGTATTATTCAGGGACTATACAGATATGAATTTGATTGGAAGATGTTAGCAGAAAGATTCGGAAAACAGATAGCCAGATGACGTTCCCCTGGCTCTAAACAGATAGAGAACAGCCAATCATCGCATATGAGATGTTGGGAGAACTTTAATTTAGATTACCTGTTTTCTACCCTTTCAGCAAACCAATTCCAGGTAGACACTGCTTTATGCTTTAAGTTTCTGCTAATGCAAAGTAAGATGGATTACAGTCCTGTTTGATATGTACTCTCAGATTTTTACTACCACTTTAAATTAGATGTGCTCTTCACCAAGAAATACATTCCTTTGCAATCATTTTGAAAGAGTTCTTTTTTTTAAAAAAAAAAAAAAATTTTTAGGAGCCTTTGTACACAAAACAAGATTAATTATTGTATATTTCACTATACAATACTGTATATATTGTATAAGTTGACCTTTGAAGTATAAAAATTCATATAAAATGCTAAACTTGAATTAATGTGTGTTTTTAGGGTTAAAAAGACAGGAAATAATACCAATATATTTACAATTTATTGCAAATATTTTATATACAAATATAGCATTAGCATTAGTAGAGGCATTTGATGCAAGAAAGCAAGCTTATGCAGCATCAGCCAAAAAAAAAAAAAAAAACCCACTTCACCTCTCTGTTCGTTCAAAATACCTGTCCAGCTGAGCCTTAAACTTATTTAGGCTATCAACCTCCACTACAAGGGATGGAAGTCTGTTCCACCAACCAACCACCCTCTGGCTAAAGGCAAATTTCCACATGTCTATCCTACATCTGTCTTTCCTCAATTTGAATTTATGCCCTCTCAGGTGATTATTCTGAGCTAGAGGAAAAATCCCATCAGCATTGAGCATGCTCAAACCATTCAAGGCTTTATACACCTCTATCAGATCACCTCGCTGGTGCCTAGTCTCCAGACACTAATTTGCAAAACTTAAGCCTTTCTTCGTAAGAGCACCCCTTTGTTCCATTCACTAATCTTGTTGCCCTTCTCTGTACTCGTTCCAGCAGCTCTACATTCCTTCTTGAAATGAGGCCTCCAGACCTGTATACAGTACTCTAGGTGTGGCCTGACCATTGCCTTATACAAGGGAATAATCACCTCCTTATCCCTGCTGGAAACATTCCTGTATATCATTGACAATACTCCATGAGCTACCCTTGCAGCCCGTCTGCACTGCTCAGAGAACTTCATATCTGCCTGCACAACCACCCCCCCCCCAAGTCCCTTTCATTCTCTACCACTGTCAGTGTAGTACCACAGAGTTGATACATTGCTCTGGGGTTGCTGTTTCCCCATGTGTAGTACTTTACATTTGTCAATGTTAAACTTCATTTGCCACCTCTCAGCCCATCTGCTCAACCTTTCCAGATCCTGTTGCAGCAGCAGCGTAGTGTCCTTGACAACCCTGCCAACCTTTGTATCATCTGCAAACTTGGACATTAAGCTTGATATACCATCATCAATATCATTTATAAATACAGAAAACAATAATGGACACAACACTGAGCCCTGAGGGACTCCACTAATAACATTAGTCCACGATGAGCAGTGTCCATTGATTACCACTCTCTGTCTTCTCCCCCTCAACCACCCCTTTATCCATAGCAGCAATTTGCCTCCAATGTCACACTGCTCCAATTTGTGTAGCAGTCTTCCATGTGCAACAGTATCAAAAGCCTTTCTAAGATCCAAGTATATAATATCAAAGCTATTCCCTGCATCCAGTTTTTTTGTGACTGCATCATAGTATCCAATCAAATTCGTCAGGCAAGACTTCCCCTTAACAAAACCATGCTGTGTCTGAGCTATAACTGAAGTCTTGTCTAGATGATCCTGCAGTGCTTCTTTAACCAGTGCCTGCATTAATTTTCCTGGAACAGAAGTTAAGCTCACAGGTCTATAATTACTTGGGTCAGCCTTTGATCCTCCTTTGTGAATTGGGGTCACATTTGCACATTTCCAGTCTATGGGTACCTGCCCTGAGTCCAAGGAAGCTCTCATAATTATGGCTAAGGGTTTGCTTACTTCCTTTGCTGCCTCCTTTAATATAACTGGATAGATCCCATCCACCCCGGGTGCCTTTCTTGTGTTTATCTTCAACAGTTTCTCCTCCACTTTACTCTCAGTTATTTCAAGATTCTGTAGCTTACTGCTAGAGTTGAATACACCTCTGGCATTCCCCTCGCTGAATAACTCATGTGTCGATGCAAAATATTCATTTAGTTTGTTAGCTACCTGAGCAGGATCATCAACAGTTGACCCATCAATATCAAGTGGACCAATCTGATTCATCCCCTTCCTTCTAGAGTTTACATAAGTAAAGAACTCTTTGCTGTTTTTCTTTGCATCCCTTGCCAAGGATTTCTCGTAATCTGCCTTCGCCTGCCTAACTTCCTTTGTAACTTGGTTGCATATCAACTTGTATCTATCATAGGCTTCTGTGTCATGTGTTAATTTGTAAGTATCCCATGCATTTTTCTTCTCTGCCATATGCCTCATTAGTTCATCTGACATCCATTTTGGCCTAAACCTTGAACAATATTTCTTAGTTGGTATGTAAAGCCTAGTAGCTTCCAAGATAAGTTCTTTGAATGCTTCCCATTTTGAATTTGCTGTTGGTAACATCATCAGTTGGTCCCACTGTATAGAATTTAAATACTGTCTCAGTCCATCATAGTCGCCTTTATGGAAGCAATAACCCTTCCCTTTACCCCTAATGGTAGTTACCTCTTTGAGTAAATCCCACTTCAGCACACTGTGATCACTGCCACCTAGTGGTTCATTTATCTGCAGATTCTTAATGCATGAAGAATCACTGCTGATAATCAAATCAAGAGTATTACTCCCTCTAGTTGCCTCCCGAACATGCTGATGTAGAAAACAATCATCCAATAAATCCACAAAAGCCCTGCTAGTGTGAGTGACCAGCCCCCAAATTCCAGTCAATATCTGAGAAATTAAAATCTCCCATTATAAGACTCTCTGATTTACTAGCCCACTCTATTTCCCTGTACTGTTTCTTATTATACTCATCAGAGTCATTAGGCCTATAGCACACTCCAACTCTCAATTTTGATCTCCCAATGCTTATGTCACACCAAACTGACTCAACACTGCACTGTCCAGCTATGTCGACTGGCTTCACTTCCTTAGTTTTTATGTGTTTCTTAACTAATAGCATAACCCCTCCCCCTTCCTATCCTGTCTATCCTTTCTGTAGATGTTGTACTCCCCAAATTCCAGTTCTGCATCCCTTATATCTGTGTGACACCACGTCTCTGATATCCCAACAATATCTGCCTTTGATGTTTTGAGCAATACCTCAAATTCATCAAATTTATTTACTGAACTCCTAGCATTGGTGTACATGCAAGTATACCTGCACCTGTTTCTATTCTTAGTTACCCTAACAATATACAGTTGATTCAGAAATTTAAAATCTGCCATTATCAACCCCCATGATTTCTAGCAGTTGCAAATCATTATCTTGTCTGACCTAGCTAGGTTTTAATGTGCACAGGGCAAGTGCTTTGAGTGGACCATGGTTCAAGCCTGTGTGACTGATAAATAGAGTTGATATATTCATTGTCAAAAATAATTAATTGTAAACCCCTTTGATAAAACTACTCTGATAAAACTTTGATAATACTCCGATAAAACTACTTTCTAGTAGTTTTATCGGAGTATAAACAAGAACACTTTTTTTTATCCAATGTGCTTATAATAGCTATCTGAAGTATTGAAAGAGATTCTCATAAAACAATCTAAAGGTGGATAGTCAGAGTTGAAGTAGATTGCAGGTTTTGTAAGTGTCACCTGTGGAAGGTTATGAAAGATTATATCTAACTGTTGACCTCTTCGTGTCATTAGGGTAGAGATTGTGAGAGTCCAGCATATTGATAAGGTTTAATAGGGAGGCCTTTGCATGCAGAAAACATGGGAAAGGGATATTGAAATCTCCTATGATGGTTTGAATATTAGATCTTAAATTAGTATTTAATCCATTCTGTTCGAATTTCAGAAGTATGTTCCAGAGTTAAGTAAACTTTTCAAAGTTATGTTTTAATCATTATTTCCAAGGACCAGAGTTTGCTAGTTTGAATCCTTCAGTGGCTTGTGTTAGTAGTGGCAAATGATGCAAGAAAGTAAGGTTATAAAGCATTAGCAAAAAAAAAAAAAAAAAAAATACACACTTCACCCAGCCATACACGCCAAGAATTTTTCTAGTTCTTCCTTGATTTTATTCAATCCACCCACTTCCACAACAGATGGAAGTTTTCTGACAATCAAACACTTGCTGGCTGAAGGCAAACTTCCTTATTTTTATAAATGATTACAACTCCACCCCTTCCTCAGTTATCACATTCTTTCATTTCAACATTGTATTTCAAGTTACAAAGAATGTCAGTAGACTTAATGTGGTTTAGCCATGTCTCCACAAGACAAATAATATCATGGTCTCCTGTTGATATCATTGTTCCTTTGTTATCGTGTCATGGTAGCTAATAAGGTTGATCGGGCAAAATTTTCCCTTAACAGATCTATGCTGTGATTGCTGTTTAGCTGCATTACTTCTTAAACTAGTGACCATTATTTTCCCTCAATAGAAGCTGTCAGGTTTATTGGTCTTGTAGTCTGTAGGGAGCTCTGAACCCAAAGATGGTTCATAATGATGACTGAAGGTTTGCTTAGCTCACTTCTGTTTAATATAACCAGAGATTCTGTCAACCTCAGGTACCTTATTCACTTTTAGCTTCATCAGTATTTCTTTTCCACTTTCCTCTCATTTTCACCATCCCTAAAGTTTTTTTGTGCATTAAAATGTAGATAAAAAAAAAACATTTTTCAGAAACCTAAACAGAATCATCAGTGGTTATACCATTCATATCTAGTGGACCAGTGCAGCTCATCTTTCTTCCTAGCGTTAACATAAAGATATACTCTGCTACTTTTTTTTTTCATTCTTATCCAAAGACTTCTCAATCTGGCATAACTTCTTAACACCCTTAGTAAAGGGAAGCTTATCTTATCTTCTCTTCTTATCTGCCTGGTAATCATCCCATGAATTTTTCTTCTTTGCCACTAGTGTCATCAATTCATCTGACATCCATGTAGGTCTAAATCTTGAACAGGATCTTTTAATTGATATAAAAAGCTTGGTGTCTTCTGTGCCGACATATCTGAATGCTTCCCATTTATAATTTGCATATAGTAACATTGTTAGTTGGTCCCACTGAAAAGAATTTAAACTGTCCAAGACCATTGTAGCCAACTTTATACAAGCAAAATTCCTTCCCTTTACACTTGATAGCAATTATCCCTAAGTAAATCCTACATTAATAGACTGATTACCTAGTAGTTCCTGTTGATTATCAGATCTGTTGCTTTCTGTTGTTGCATCTTTGACACGCTGGTGTAGAAAATACTTTGTATTCATCTAATGAATCCAGAATAGTTCTGTGTGAATGTCCTGCACACAGTCATTTAGTCTATAACATACACTACTCTAAATTTTGTTATCTCAGCACTTGTGTCAAATGTAATTGACTTAACATTACGCTGGCCACCCACATCCAATGATACATTTGTTATTATGCATGCACTGTTTTCCTTCATCTTTTGTGCCAGCTACTGCAGGTGTCCTTAAATGAGAGGTTACTGAAACGTTTTGAGCCTACGAAAGAAGCAAGAGAGATAAATGCATGGTATTATTCTACATAATCTCCTCCTTTAAGATGCCACCATTTTGGCAAAGCTTTAATTCCATCCTAAAAGGATTTATTTTCAATTCTTCAAAGTAATTGAATGTAGCAATGGCACACGAATCTGCAAAAATGAATCTTAGTCATCTGTATTTTTAAGTTGCAGAAGAAGTCTAGTCCTAAATCAGGTGAATAAATTAATCTCAGTACAACTACTAAAATGTAGCCTTTAAATTTACTATGAAGATTGCATTTTCTTGCGTAACATCTGACTAAAAAATCTTGACCATGTCTTCGAACCTGAAAAGTCATTTTGGGGGGGAAATAAATGGAATTATAGAATACATTGAGTGGTTAATCTATCAGTTCAACAGAGCCTTTTATTATCAGTATAACAAAAAATAAAGATGAACCTGATACAAATTCAGTGTAGGTCTAAATCCATTATCTCTACAAGGGGTTTTTTTTTTAAAAGGCCCTTTTAAGAGCTAAAATGCCATGTCAAAGAATTTGCTTTTTTTTTCTGTGTGTATGCACATGTTAAACTTGTTTTATTTTATTTATTTGCTCCAAAGCAGAATTATATTGTAAAATTGAAAGAATATTTGCATCTATAACATAAGCTGGGTAATGTATGCATTGGATTACACCTTCAGGTTTTAATTAAAAAAAAATGCTCTCTGCTCCAATTTCTATTAATTGCTGATGAGTTATCTGACTAGGTAAATAATCAAATGTATTTACCATAACCTGATGTCTTTGGATCATATTCAAGTCATAGTATTTGATTATACACAAATAAATAACCTCTAAATTAAACATAATGCATACATTTAAGGATTGTAGTCCCCCTGCTTTTTCTAGTTAAGCTCAAACTTTTCAGACACCTTTCATATATAATATACTTTGTGTACTATGTAGAGTAGAAATAAATTCTTTTAAAAAATCAAAGAATAACAGGTTCCATTGAAATTGTGTGGTAATAAATTCCTTTATATATATAAAAAAAAAAAAAAAAAAAAATCTAATGCGAAGTTTATTTTTTCCCTATCAGTCAGTAATTTCATTACTGAGGTTAACCTTTCCTCAAGATACATGTAGCAGTACTTCTAATAGTAATCATCAAATGATAACATTTTACTTTGCAAATATTGAGCTGGATTTGTTGCCCAAATCTTTTGAAACAAACTTTAATTTGAAGTTCCTTTCTTTCTTTTTCTTAGTAACCAAGATTATATTTATTGAATTTCAGAGCTCTTGCACATTTATTTTAGCTGAGTGCCAGTTGAAGCATAATTGTCAAAGACAACCTTTGAAATAGTTATAATCTTTCAGGTTTGTGATCTTATTATGAGAGTTGCAACAGGAATGAAACCATTAGAAATCACTGTCAGTAGTTGCACCACATTTCAAGTCAATAGCATTTTTTTGAAGAGGCTATTGTATTTATTTGTAGTGAAATACATAAGAGTAACTTGTAATAGCACCAACTGGAGAGATCAAAACCCCTGCTTCAAGGACTTTATGCTTTTATATATACTGTTCTGTTTCTGCTGCCCACTTATTATAAATTAAGCTCTTTATTTCAACTAAGTATTAAGCATATATGTCCATAAGCATTAGAATGTTTTCAAACACAAGATATTATGATTGTGAATGATAGGATTTTTTAAATAATTTTGAAAAACTGGATATGGGTAATTTTCCATAATTATTGGAATAATTTCCTTTCAACTTTTTACTTATGTTTTTACTTCAAAGATTAAAATATCTTATAAATCAATTCTGATTCAAACTGTCATTAGATTGATTTATCATTTTAATAAGAAACAATTAGTTTACCTAATTTGATATTGTAATTTTAGATCTTTGGTAGCCTGATGGGGTGGTTCTACATCATGGTTGAAATACAGCACTGAATCAGTGTATTCAGAATATTATACTAGTCTCTTTGTTTACTATTACAGGCAGAGTTCTGGGGGTTATAGGACAACAAGTGTCCTGTATCCCCCCCAATGAAGACTCAGGAGATAGAAAGCAGCACCCATTCCTTCAACCTGCATAGCCTTTAACCAGTCATTCTCCATTCAGATGAGATGCTCTTTGAATCTACTTAGTCAAGTGATCCAGAACTTTTGTTTAGGAAGAGTGAAGAATGGCAGGCAAGCTCCAATGCCTCAATCTTTTTATTTCAGCTTTTGATCTTCAAGTAAACTTGAACGCCATCAGTCTAAAGAAAGGTTTGGGCTTAGAGAAATGCCTGAACTTTTCCTGGGGCAAGAAGTTATTTCTGAAAATAGAAATCTTATTAAGTATTTAATAACTTTGAAAATTGATATTTTGCGTACATAAAATCATTGTTGGGGTAGAATTGTACTCTTGGCATGCTTTAGCAACTTCTAAATTTACCTAATTATTTTGTATGAATGGAAGCATTTTGATACATTATTAGATCAATTTTCTAAATTCAAAATTAAGTATGGATCTGTGTGTGTACATTTTTAGCAAAGATTGATTTTTTTTTACTAAACTAATTGTAAGCAATTAGCAAGTTAGCTTAAATTTCACTTGGTAATTTCATTGACTAAAGAAAGGTTAATGATATAAAATGGTTGTGGCTATAAAAACAGTTCATATGCAAAGTATATAGTGTACTTATTATGAACAGCTTGAAATTCCTGTTCTTTAGGCTTATATGGTGGACTTTTATACCAGCACTGAAATAACTCCTGAACATATAGGATTTTGTTATATTCTGCCTAGTAATCTGAGAGAGACTGCAGGTTCTTGTACAATGCCAATTACTGGAAATCGGCAGCAACCAATAGGGCAGCTTGCTGGTTAGTATTTTTTTTTTTTTCTTTTTTTTTTCTATATGAATTCTCAGTCATTGAGTTTTATATCAATGGAGCACTTTAATAGTATTTCATATATTATTTTCAACTAGTTGAATATCTGATTGTGAAGCCCATTAGGGGATATCCCTGTGATTGTAGCATTACTTATGCTAAGCACTGGAAGGAGACTGTTGGACTGGATGTTGGACATAGAGGAGCTGGATATTCACGAAGAACAGATAAGTAAGCATCTGTGTGTGTATGTTTTTCACTTATATTTAACTATTATACAACATTTTGGATATGCAACGTTTAAAGGCATATCAGCTATCAAGTGCCACTTAATTTTGCCATAAGTATAGTGGACCTTTGACAGATGTGTCCATTGCTATATAGTTGGAAAGACTTGAATTCCATGATATAAGGAATTAATCAGCCTTTTTCAAGCACGTTTTAGCCTGTCTCTGACAAAATGCAGATTTTCCATTTTTTGTCATCTTGAATATAGGCAAGCAGATTATCTATGCTTTACTTATGTTATATACTTTAACCTCATTGCTTGAGTTACCTTATTATTAATAGAAATAACCCAACTTAGTAATCAGTGTACTTAAGAATATTAGTTGTCTGTTTTAAATAAATTATTAGTTACTTTTTTAATTTGGTGTACTAAAAATGAATTTGAAAAGTATCATAGGTAAAATTATACATCTTAGAGGCAAAATATGGAACTTTAGCTTCACACACAGTGAGTTTCAAGGCCATTCAGATATAACCCTGCACCCAGACATTTTAATATACATGTGAAACAAGTGCTTAAAGATCATTTATAGAAGTTTAATGTTAACTGCCATAGTGTAAACAAAAAAAAAAAAAAAAAAAAAAAAAAATTCAGAAGCCTTTTATTTTATTATTTTTTGTTAGCATTATGGTGTTAATATTGAAATGATATAATGATGCAAGGAATCAGTTTTTCTGCAAAAGGAAAAAAATAAATAATTAAATATATAAGATAACCATTAAACAATGCATTCCTACTACCTGGGTAGTAGGAATGATGTATGTGTAGTAGTACCCATGCATAAACCATCTCCTTCAAGTGCCTATTTGATTCTTCCTTGAATTTTGCCAATCCCTCTGCCTTGGCCACCTTTACTGACATCTTATTCCACAACACTTACATGAAGATAAACTTCAAGATCGAGTCTACTATTGCTACCTAAGATTTTATATTTGTGCCCTCTGGTACTTTTCTTGCTGCTTGCTTACACTGCACATTGAACTTCACCTTGCTGAATTGTGATCCCTAACTCTTTCTTATCCTGAACATCTTTTAAGACTTCTCTTTTTAATGTTACTCCTGAGTTTGTTTCCCAACTGCAGTATTTTACATATGATATTATTAAACTTTAGCTGCCATTTTTAAGACCATTTTGCAATCATTCCAAATCCTTTTTGAAGTATCACATTCTGGTTCTTATTGTTAACCACCCTCTGAACATTTAAGTCATTAGCACACTTTAACAGCTTCCCCTGTATTGCCTAATCAATATCATTTAGGAAGATAAACTGGGGGTACTAAGCCAAAGCACTGATCTCTAAGGAATTCCACTTGCTACTCCAGTCCACTTGAAGAATACACATTTATGACCACCTTCTATCCTTTTACCATCCTCTAATCCATGATGGATCTTCCCTGTTATCCTCACCTGTTCTAATTTATACAATAACCACTTATGAAGTTATTGTATAATATAATTGTACCATGACATCTAAAAAATATTGAAACTAAATTCATATTTGAGTCTGCAGGGCCATCTAGAACTCTTTTACATTAAAGAATATGCTATCTGTGACACTATAATGACCTATGACATTATTTGTTGTGAGGTCTAATTCTTAAACGAAAACAACAAACATTTTGTGTAATTTTTTTAGGTACTTTTCTTTGAGGTTAATCTCTGTTAAATAGTGATTAACCCTCCATTTTATGTGTACCTCAATTAAAATTAAGCCTTTTTTTTTAATTTCTTTAATTCATTGACATGCAAAAATACCCAGCCTATTATGCAACTTTTTGTCAGGCAGCTCAGAGGCAAGTTCCTTTATATATCACATGGATAAATTGTCTCAGAGTAACTTAAATTATTTTGGAAAAAAAAGTTCTTGTTAAAATTTAAATTTTTGACACATTTCCAATGAAAGCATGAACTATATTTTGCTACATGGCAATGGGATTGAAAACATTCCATAGTCAAAATTTAGAGATCCAAACATAGCTTTAAACCATGCAAAGTTTGGTTTTACTGGTTCCTGTGTGTTTAAAATACCCAAAGGAACAGCCGAACTAAAATATAAGATACAATATTGTTCAAGTTTACAAAATAATTCCTCTAAACGTACTTGATTTTTGTAATCATCAGGAGTAATTTTGAAGTTAACAGCAACATTACTAAGCGTTCATTGACACTGCCCAATTTTCCACTCATTAGCATTAGTAGAGGCATTTGATGCAAGAAAGCAAGCTTATGCAGCATCAGCCAAAAAAAAAAAAAAAAAACCACTTCCACTTCACCTCTGTTCATTTGAAATACCTGTCCAGCTGAGCCTTAAACTTATTTAGGCTATCAACTTCCACGACAAGGGATGGAAGTCTGTTCCACCAACCAACCAACCACCCGCTGGCTAAAGGCAAATTTCCGCACATCTATCCTACATCTATATTTCCTCAATTTGAATTTATTCCCTCTCAGGTGATTATTCTGAGCAAGAGGAAGAATCCCATCAGCATTGAGCATGCTCAAACCATTCAAGGCTTTATCACCTCTATCAGATCACCTCACTGGTGCCTAGTCTCCAGACACTGTAATTTGCCAAACTTAAGACTTTCTTTGTAAGAGCACCCCTTTGTTCCATTCACTAATCTTGTTGCCCTTCTCTGTACTCATTCCAGCAGCTCTACATCCTTCTTGAAATTTGGCCTCCAGACCTGTATACAGTACTCTAGGTGTGACTTGACCATTGCCTTATACAAGGGAATAATCACCTCCTTATCCCTGCTAGAAAAATTCCTATATATCACTGACAATACACCATGAGCTACTCTTGCAGGCTGTCTGCACTGCTCAGAAAACTTCATATATGCCTGCACAACCACCCCAAGGTCCCTTTCATTCTCTACCACTGTCAGTGTAGTACCACAGAGTTGATACGTTGCTCTGGGGTTGCTGTTTCCCATATGTACTTTACATTTGTCAACGTTAAACTTCATTTGCTACCTCTCAGCCCATCTGCTCAACCTTTCCAGATCCTGTTGCAGCAGCATAGTGTCAGTAGTGCCCTTGACAACCCTGCCAACCTTCGTATCGTCTGCAAACTTGGATATTAAGCTTGATATACCATCATCAATATCATTTATAAATACAGAAAACAATAATGGGCCCAACACTGAACCCTGAGGGACTCCACTAATAATATTAGTCCACGATGAGCAGTGTCCAGTGATTACCATTCTATCTTCTCCCCCTCAACCACCCCTTTAATAGAATTTAGAAATAGCCAATTAATAGAATTAATTGGCTTAGTTTTGTAGACTAAGCCAATTAAATTGATAAACTGGTCAATATCACAGTCTTTCATTTAGTTCTAAGCTGTCTGTACTGCCTCAGTATTAATCTAGTGAAACACTTACACAATGTGTTGCTTAAACAGCAACAGAGGGTGCAAAAGGTTCTGTTAAATGGATATATACTTAACTCTCTTTTCATGCTCTTTGAAGGTTGAAAAAGAACTTTGCTTTGTTTCAACCTTGTATTCAACGTGGATAGTGCTATTCGTAACTGCATGTAAAACATTTGAACTTATTTTTGCTTTGAACACCTTGTGTCTGTTTCTCAAATTTTTCTGCCTAATTTCACATTAAGCCATAACTGACATCAAAGATCATTATATAACATATAGTAATCTAATTACAAAAAATTAATAGTTACAGATAGATGATGGTTTACTAGATACCAAAATCTTGTATTTATTTCCATTTTTATTAATTTTATTTTTTTATTCTTCTAATGGTAACTAGATATGGATAGCAAAATATTAGTTTAGTGTGGCAAAATAATGACTTTTTTTTCTTGCACAGGAAAACTTAAGATGTAAAATGTTAAATTAGTTTTACTGTATTATAACTAGTTCTAAATATTCTGTATTTGGAGATCTAATGTGTCTAATTTTTCTTTAGGGTTGAAAATGTCCTAGAAAATACAGTAGCTTCTTTCAATTATGCAGCAAAGCATGTGAGTATATTTTCATTTTGCATATTGCTTTTACATATTAGAGTAATAGACTAAAAAAAAAAATTATAAGAGACCGAGGTAATTTCAAAAATTGGAAATAAAAATGACATGTAGTAAAATTCCATTACACTGAAAACTTCTTAAACAAAAATTTTACTTTTTGTAATCACATTTCCACAATTGCAAATCCTCCACACATGTATGCCATACTTTGTTGAGGGAGGGGACCTAATTTAATTCCAAAATATACAGCATTTACATTTTTCACAAATGATTTTATATCCTGCCTTTGTTTTATCATAACATAGTTACTTCAAATGAGCAAAATATATTTGGATTGTTTGCACAATGAATTGCCATTGTCAAAGACAGAATATGAAAATCACATTAGAAGCAGATACTAGTTAGCATGCCTGCACTAAAAAAACAACATGGAAGAAACACTTCACAGGTTTATATAGCTATCTGACTTGTGGGGTCGTGACACATCTGAACATGTCTGAACAATTCGGCCCTGGAAAGATTGTGCAAGGCTCAAGGGATAGAATTTTTTTCAGCCTGGTCTGTACTTGTTAACAGGAGAGACTGCTTCTACAGGGATGAGCAGCAGCTTGGAAAATAAGATTCAGGATATTTCAGAGACTGCTGGGAGTCATTGGGGTACAAGTAAACACATGGGTTGTGTTAGGGTAGCTAAGAAAAAGAACAGGTGCGTGTATACTTGCGTGTACACCAATGCTAGGAGTGTGGTAAATAAATTTGATGAATTTGAGGTATTACTCAAAGCATCAAAGGTGGATATTGTTGGGATATCAGAGACATGGTGTCACACAGATATAAGTAATGCAGAACTGGAATTTGGTGAGTACAACGTCTACAGAACGGATAGACAGAATAGGAAGGGAGGAGGGGTTATGCTATTAGTTTTAGAAACACAAAATCCAAGGAAGTGAAGCCAGTCGACATCGCTGGACAGTGCAGTGTCGAGTCAATTTGGTGTGACATAAGCATTGGGAGATCAAAATTGAGAGTAGGAGTGTGCTATAGGCCTAATGACTCTGAGTATAATAAGAAACTGTACAAGGAAATAGTGGACCAGTAAATCAGAGAGTCTTATAATGGGGTATTTTAATTTCCCAGATATTGACTGGAATTTGTGGGTTGGTCACTCACACAGTAGCAAGGCTTTTGTGGATTTATTGGATGATTGTTTTCTAAATCAGCATGTTCGGGAGGCAACTAGAAGGAGCAATACTCTTGATTTGATTATCAGTAGTGATTCTTCATGCATTAAGAATCTGCAGATACAGGAACCAGTAGGTGGCAGTGATCACAGTGTGCCGAAGCAAACTCAAAATGGGAAGCATTCAAAGAACTTATCTTGGAAGCTACTAGGCTTTACATACCAACTAAGAAAACAAGGTTCAGGCCTAAATGGATGTCAGATGAACTAATGAGACATATGGCAGAGAAGAAAAATGCATGGGATACATATAAATTAACATGTGACACAGAAGCCTATGATAGATACAAGTTGATCTGTAACCAAGTTACAAAGGAGGTTAGGCAGGCGAAGGCAGATTACGAGAAATCTTTGGCAAGGGATGCAAAGAAAAACAGCAACGAGTTCTTTACTTATGTAAACTCTAGAAGGAAGGGGATGAATCAGATTGGCCCACTTGATATCGATGGTTCAACTGTTCATGGTCCTGCTCAGGTAGCTAACAAACTAAATCAAAATTTTGCATCTACATTCACACATGATGAGTTATTCAGGAAGGGGAATGCCATAGTTGAAGTAAACACTGGCAGTGATCTAGATGATCTTGTAATAATTGAGAGTAAAGTGGAGGAGAAATTGTTGAAGATAAATACAAGAAAGGCACCTGGGGTGGAAGGGATCTATCCAGTTATATTAAAGGAGGCAGCAAAGGAAGTAAGCAATCTGTTAGCCATAATTATGAGAGTTTCCTTGGACTCAGGGGAGGTACCCACAGACTGGAGATGTGCAAATGTAACCCCAATTCACAAAGGAGGATCAAAGGCTGACACAAGTAATTATAGACCTGTGAGTTTAGCTTCTGTTCCAGGAAAATTAATGGAAGCACTGGTTAAAGAAGCACTGCAGGATCATCTTGACAAGAATTCAGTTATAGCTCAGACACAGTATGGTTTTGTTAAGGGAAGGTCTTGCCTGACCAATTTGATTGGATACTATGATGCAGTCACAAAAGAACTGGACGCAGGGAATAGGTTTGATATTATATACTTGGATCTTAGAAAGGCTTTTGATACTGTTGCACATGGAAGACTGCTACACAAATTGGAGCAGTGTGACATTGGAGGCAAATTGCTGCTATGGATAAAAGGGTGGTTGAGGGGGAGAAGACAGAGAGTGGTAATCAATGGACACTGCTCATCGTGGACTAATGTTATTAGTGGAGTCCCTCAGGGCTCAGTGTTGGGTCCATTATTGTTTTCTGTATTTATAAATGATATTGATGATGGTATATCAAGCTTAATGTCCAAGTTTGCAGACAATACAAAGGTTGGCAGGGTTGTTAAGGACGCTACTGACACTATGCTGCTGCAACAGGATCTGGAAAGGCTGAGCAGATGGGCTGAGAGGTGGCAAATGAAGTTTAACATTGACAAATGTAAAGTACTACATATGGGAAACAGCAACTCCAGAGCAATGTATCAACTCTGTGGTACTACACTGACAGTGGTAGAGAATAAAAAGGACCTGGGGGTAATTGTACAGGCAGATATGAAGTTCTCTGAGCAGTGCAGATGGGTTGCAAGAGTAGCTCATGGTGTCTTATCAATGATATACAGGAATTTTTCTAGCAGGGATAGGGAGGTGATTATTCCTTTGTATAAGGCAATGGTCAGGCCGCACTTTGAGTACTGTATACAGGTCTGGAGGCCTCATTTCAAGAAGGACGTAGAGCTGCTGGAACGAGTACAGAGGAGGGCAACAAGGTTAGTGAACGGAACCGAAGAGTTGCTCTTACGAAGAAAGGCTTAAGTTTTGCAAATTAGTGTCTGGAGACTAGGCACCGGCGAAGTGATCTGATAGAGGTGTACAAAGCCTTGAATGGTTTGAGCATGCTCAATGCTGATGGGATACTGCCTCTTGCTCAGAATAATCACCTGAGAGGGCATAAATTCAAATTGAGGAAAGACAGATGTAGGATAGATGTGTGGAAATTTGCCTTTAGCCAGTGGGTAGCTGGTTGGTGGAACAGACTTCCATCCCTTGTTGTGGAAGTTGATAGCCTAAATAAATTTAAGGCTCAGCTGGACAGGTATTTCGAACGAACGGAGGAGTGAAGTGGAAGGGTTTTTTTTTTTTTTTTTTTTTGGCTGATGCTGCATAAGCTTGCTTTCTTGCATCATATGCCTATGCTAATGCTAAACATATCTGGATACACCTATACCTGTCAGTCACAAAGAAAGTAGTGTGCACATTACATGTACATGAATTAGTAAAAAATTCAGAGCTACAGGGCTCAATAACTTCAACGATTTTTTAATATATTAAAAAGTAAGATTACCTCAATTTTTTTCATGGAATGCTTCCAGTCAATTCTCTCTCATATGTGACGAATAAAATAAGATGAAAAAAGTGAAACAAATTAATGAATTCCCTCACTCATAGAGATACGACCAAATCCGATGCGCAATGGAATCGAAAGCCGAGAGCCCCAGCCCGACCCCGAAACACATCAAACCACCGCAGCAAGACCATGAATACTCATGGTCTTACATAGAACTGTCCGATATTATACTCTATCATATCGGACAGTTCTGTGTATCTGAAAGTTCTACTTACAGGGTGATAAACTGGTCTGTATTCATCATTCCGCGTACACAAACTCGGCATAGTCGTTGTTTCAAGTGCTCCTAATAATCAGTTGTATTTTTAAATATAAGTTAATGAGTAGTTTTACACATGTACTAGGGCAACAGCCAAGTGTTTTTATGTCTCCTGAGGTCAAAATCTTCATGTTCTGTACCTTTTAATGCTTCCAACAATCCTTTTAGTTAAATCGAAGCAGGCACCTTTCTGCTGCAGAAGCTTGCCATTCCTACAGCTTGGAAAAATTTGCTTACTCATTACAGTCTATGACCACTGTCAAGGTCAGGAAGGGGTGATAATCTCCCCATAGGGTGAAGTGTCTTTCAGCATATGTCATAAAGTACTGTTTTTTAAACTTTTATTCTTCCCACGAAGTTAAGTCTTGCTATACCCGTGGTGACATGGTGCAGAAGCAATCTGAAATGGCAGAAAATGCTCACAATCCACAAATTGCTGGATCAAGTGCAGTGGCCCCTGTAGGCTTGTTTTTTGTGAGACCTATTGTCTTAAAAAACTTCGCTCGTGCCTCAGCCCAGAGGTGATCACGATGACAATGTGCTACATGCCGTAGGCACAAAGTAAATGCCACAGAATCAAGGGCAAGGGATAGCGTCTCCCCTTCCCCACCTCCATCGCCAGCAGGCTACTCCGGCAAAGTTGACTGCAGGTCACCTAATGCAAGCATGTCAGACTCCGCCACAGTTCTATGCCAAAATGCTCAGGCGCAAACTGATCAGGTCCTAGAGCAGCATGAGGATCTCGTGTCAGAATTGTAGTAAAATGGGCAAGAAGTTTATCTTATTTGAAAATATTCTGAGAAAGCTCTGCTACAGAGAGAGAGAATACAACCCTAACAGAGTCAATACATAGGCTGGAAGACCTACAACATTCTAAGCACCAGTCTGTGTCCTTGCTGCTGGAATCCATCAGTAAACCCATCCAGGATACAGACTCCTTACCCACACAAATGGTTTCTGACTCCTGCATCGTGCGGCCCCCAACAGAGCCGTTACCTGCAAATCTTTCGCCTTCATCCCCTGCCCCGGAATTTGCAAAAGCATGGGGGAAGAAATCAGCAATAAGCAGAAGTAATGTGCCTCCCAAGCAAGGCAAGGCTAGTCTTAGCAGAGAAACCTTTGTAAGCTGAGCAAGATCAGAATTGTGAAGCTGTTATTGGCTCTAACCCTAACCCACTAGGTATTAAAATCGTGCAACATAGAGGAAGGAGGTCTAAACCATCCAGCATATTTATAAGTTGACTATCCCTAGAAACAACGGTGGAACAAATTAAAACCCTTCTGAATCAACTAGACATACCTGGTACCCCCATCAGGGTTCCCACCAGGCATCCAAGCTATGCCTCTTTCCGGATCAAGATCAAAGATCCTATTATAGAAAGGTATCTAAACACAGATATCTGGCCTGCAGGTCTCCTGGTGATGCCATCTTTTGGTGACCATAATGTGCAACCAGGGATACATGCTGTCTCGAGACCAGAGGTGGGCAGGGTACATCTCTCTGCATAGCTAGGCAGCAAACCAGACTGTACCTTTCAACCTAATGAAAGAAGAGCAGCCACTGTGCTGACTAAATCCTGCAATCATCTTGTCAAGTCTGATAATCAGATACAAGTGCATATTTACTAGTAGGGTGGGTCCTAGTGCCACACCCTCCTCAAGAGGAATCCACCTCCAATCAGCCACCATCCTCAGGGAAAGGAACCCTAGAAACTTAATCCAGATCAAGCCTGTCAACAATAAACATGTGAAATGCTTCATGCAGAACATCAGGAGCCTGAAGAACAAGCTCAAAGCCCTTATTGAAACCTGGCTTCATGATGACGTGGACATATTGCCTTTAACCACCAACATCGGTTATCAGTCTGTTCTGGCGAACAGGAAAGATATTAAAGGAGGCATAGTCTTAATCTGCCAAAGGCAACAGTTCCCTCTGATCAAGGTTTGTGCATATCCTGGTAATGATTTTGAGGCTGCACTGGGCTGCTATCTAGTCGATGGACTGCAGTTTACTTACTCCCACCTGTTGCAGACCAATGCATTACTAATTTTTCTGCTTGGCTCCTGACTTCTATCAAGTGCAACCAGAAAGTAATAATTCTTGGAGACTTCAATCTGCCCCTGCCTGCTGCATCAAAGCTACTCGATCAGTTAATTTCAGATCTGTTGAGTCCCAACATCCATTGCATCTGTTTTCCCCCCTCTCGAAGAGAAGCCACATTACAGAGAATCTTTTCCAGCCATGGGAGTGTTGAAGCTGCAATCAGTTCTAATTCGGCATTTCCCTCTGACCACAGGCCAATTGAAGCATTCTCTCGTCCTGTTTAAAGAATGCTATAACCAACCAAACCAATCAACCTCGATTTGAAAAGATCAGGAAAACTGTATATGATCCAAAATACCTAAAAATTGAAACGGCAATGGATCTCTTTAGGCTCTACCCCTGGTGAACTCTCAGTGAAATAGATATAGAGGAAGCTTCGTTTTGGCTTCAGAAATGGTTCTTTCATTGCTAGAGTGACCATGTCAAGAGTTTGCGTCATCTGCCCACACTCGAAGCAGTGGTGGTCCAGTACCCTTATGCACCAGTTTAAAGAAAAACAACAGCTACATGCCTAATTCAAGAGATCACCCACAGAAAGATCATACTCGGCGTACTCAGTAGCCAGATATAGTTTCCAGAAATCCAAGAAGCAGGCTATAAACTCGTTCATGGAGAAGAGGATAGCGGGTGGCCAGCAATCCTGGTCAGCCAATCACATCCGGTCAGCAGAATCGTTAGACCTGGCCGAATGGTGCAATCATGTAACCCAGTTCGTCAAAACAGACAGTGCAGCTGCAGACTCCCCCTGGAACAGTGCACACTACGACATCACTAATCTCACTAATGTGACGATTGGCAAAGAGGAGCTAATCAAAGCCATCAATGCCCTGTCAAATAAAAGATCAATGGGAAGTGACTCTTCCCACCTTTTGCCTTAAAGTTGCCTCCTACTTCATCAGCAACGAGCTGACAAAGTTGTTTAATAGAATTTTACAACAGGGAGTTGTTCCAAACGCTTGGCTAAATTATAGTCATCCCAATTCCAAGGGTGCAGAATCTGACCTTTACTGCTGACTATAGGCCTATTTCAATCTCCTCCCCTTTTCTCAAATGCCTGGAGAAGTGCTTGTTTAAAGTGGTTGCCAATCAGATCCTTTCCCAGAGACCTCAGCATACACATTACGCGCTCTCACAAAGATCGCCGATAACATGCATACAGGCTCTGAATTTGAAAACCCTTCAAGCCTGGGAGCAAGGCTGTTATGCATGCTGTTTTTCTGGATCTGAAAGCGGTCTTTGACTCAGTGCAAGTTAAGCCACTTATGTGCTTCCTGGAGAACTACTACGGTTTCATGGGTAATGTCTCAAAGCTACTCAGAAATTTGCTGGCCAAGAGGTGCCTTACCTTCCAGCAAGGGAATAACTGCATCACAAAACAGGTGGAAGTCAGTATACCCCAAGGTGGATCATTGTCAGCACTGTTTTTTCAGCAATATTTATTCCATTAATGAATGAAACATCTGCATTTATGGCCTATGCCAACAATATTGTACATTACCTCTCAAGCCCGGCTAACACCTCACCGGACCAGGCAGAGGAATTATCGAATTCTATCATCCTGAACAAATATCTGTCCTCTTTCTGTGAATACGCTATTTATTTTGGGCTTAAAATAAACCCTAAAAAGTCCAAATATATCATCTTCTCACCTAGAGCACAAGCAGACCTCAATCCAGCAGCCTCTCTGCAGCCCTCCATTGCAGGGCATGTTCTCGTCGCCATTCATTCATTAAAACTCTTAGGGGTGGTAATGGACAAAAACCTAACGTATAAGGAGCAAATCCAGCAACTGCATTCAAGAGCATTATGGGCTTTTTGGGGTATGAAACTTGATCTCTGTAGAGCACACAACAAGGAAACAGTCAGAAAATTTCTCCTCTACTATTTTAGTTCTATCATCAGTTATGGTATAGAAGTTTGGTCGGCTGCTCCTGTGTCTAGTCTTGAAGATACTCTGGAGTCTGGAATTCTGGGTCCTAAAGTGGGCCCACAATTGGGCTCACCTACCCTATACAACATCAAAATCATAGCTCTGCATAAATCTGAGATACATCCCGGCCCAGCACCTGGCATATGCGAGGAAGCTCACAATGGCACTTAAACTGTGCTCTGCTGCTCTCGACTTCATTAATATCTGGAAAATCCCTGGTACAGCCCTCAGAAACTGTCCGGTGCTCTGTTCTAACCTGCAGAAGCTCTCGACCATCAAGTTACACCTCCCGAACAACATCATTGGCATGCCGAACTCCGCAAACATTGATTTGGATGTGTGGTTCAGAGATTCTGCCTACAGAGAAGAAAAGCGCAAATCCATAGTTAAGTGCAGTCAGCATTCCTGTAATTGTCAGCGCAACTAGTCAACTCCCAGTGAAAGTTTCCGGACTGTCTCAATGTGTTGCAGCTTGTATATAATAACTATAAAATCTATGTACTATAATGCAATATAAGCTCTGTATAATCAATCTGTTATAATAATTATAAAATCCATTGATTGCAATATTCGCTGTGTATATTGCACTGTCTATGTATTCTATGTATTATCTGTGTGCCCATGTAGTTTTTATGTACTGAATGTAATGTTTACAGTTAATTATAAGGTTCCTCTGGTTGCCTGTAGTGGGAATAGTGTCCTACATTTCTATGAATAAAGAATTTTATTATTATTATAAATTTAGTAAACCAATACAACAAAACCCTAACGGCATATCACAAAAGTGATTTTATTTCTATGGTCCAATTAAAAGAGCTGAAAGTGAGGACATGCAATATTCCTGCACTTTTCGGACAGGTTAAAACTTCACAAACCCGGTTTTCACACTTAGCTGCTCACTTATACAACATCATTAAACCATTTAGACAGTTGATTAGGTTTGGCATAAAAAAATTTACACTTTATTTAATAGTATTAAAGATATTATGCTTGGCATTCATGATAAATTTTCATTGATGTTACCTCTTTGTACACCAATGTAAACGTGGACTACTCTCTCGATGTAATTTGGGAACTGTTAAAGATTCTATCACAATAAATCACACTAATTTACCCAAAAAGGAAATTTTTAAATTAATCAAACTTCTTGAAGCTAACTGTTTCACATTTAAAGAGACTATATACAAATAGGTTTACCGATGGGTTTGAACCTGAGCAGTCTTATGGTGGAAATCTATCTTGCCAATATCGAGGATATTCATTTAACACCGTTTCTTTCTCGCATTACTTACTATGGGAGATATATTGATGATATACTTGTCATAACAGATCACAACACCACTCAAGACATTCTACGGGTACTCAATAATATTCACACAAGACTATATTATACACTGGAAGAGGAACAGATAGAAACAAAAGCCCTAAACATCTTAAATTTCACCCTCACATGTGACATGCAAAAAATCCAAATTAGCATTTACCGAAAACTCACAAATTCGGGGATGTACCTGCATTACCGAAGTTATCATCCATTCACGTATAAGAGATCTATTATATTCAACCAGTTTTTCAACACTTACAAATATTCCACATCTGAACCCACCTTACACTTAGAAATTGTTACACTAACTGATAGGTTTTTAAATAGAGGCTATCCTCACTCCGTTATAAATCAAATCAGGTTACAGGCTAAAAATAAAACAGTAAATATGATACCCATTAATAATACCAATAAAACACACTTTATTTCCATACCATACGTTGAACAATGGTACAAGCAGCTTAATAAACTCTTTAGAAATACTGAATTCAAAATAATACCAAGGCCCATGCAGAAGCTCCATAATATATTAAAAAAATCACAATTCTTGCTCAGCACAGGTAAATGATCTTGTGTACAAGATTTCGTGTAGTCAGCAGGATTCCACTCATTGCACATTAGAGTTACGTGTCAAGCAACATGCTGTTTCCATCTGCACGTTGTGCACAGACGTGTCTGAGTTGGCCATTCATGCAGTCAGTGAGAGTCACGTTTTCCTATTCAATGAAGCAGTAATTTTAAATATACAACATAATTACATTAAATTATTGATCGCTGAAACACTTGAAATGAAACTACACAAATTCTATCAATGTGCGACGGCCTTATCTAATTTCGAATTTTTGATCTTTTTTACGCATTCTCCAATATAAATAATCTCTATATTTCAGAGTCAAATACACACACAAACACTTATTGATATTCCCATCCTTTGAACACGGCGATCAACCAAAAAGCATGGTCTGCTTAAGGAAGGGAATCAGCAGTGCATTTAGTTTAATTTGAGTATTCATCCAAATTGTAACTTTTAATCTGTTTAATTTTAAATAGTTTTAATCTTTTTAATTGTGATTTTAAGTGTTTTTAATTAGTGATTTTAATTATTATTGGAACCAGTTTTAACTAATTATGACACTCTTCTCGCACTCATGGTCTTGCTGCGGTGGTTTGTGTTTCAGAGTCGGGTTGGGGCTCTTGGCTTTCGATTCCGTTGCACATCGGATTTGGTCGTATCTCTATGAGTGAAGGAATTCATTAATTCATTTTTTCACTTTTTTCATCTTATTTTATTCATCACATATGAGAGAGAATTGACTGGAAGCATTCCACAAAAAAATTGAGGTAATCCCTTACGTTTTTAATATACATGTACATGAAATGTGTATCTAAGAAAACAGTTCTTACTATTTGTGAAAAATCTGCATGCAAGAGATAAATGGTTTGGGATTTTAGAATTAGTGCCAAAAATGTCTGGAAACTCCATGAATTTTGGAAGCATCATGATCTATGCAGACCAGTGTAATTTGTCTAGTCCTTCCTTAAATTTATTCAAACTACCCACTTCCACAACACCAGATGGAAGTTTGTTCAAACAATCAATTGCATTAGCTGAAAGCAAATCTTTGCAAATTTTTTCAATTTAAATTTGTTCCCTTATGTTTGCTGTCTGAGAGAGTATGGATGCCATTAGCATTACTTAATCCATTTAAAGCCAAGTTAGCATTTACCGGAAACCCACCAATTTGGGGATGTACCTGCATTATGACTGCTAAACACACTGTGTGTGTGTTTAAAATTTTACTGTATGTAAATATTACATTGCATAAAACTGATCTAGAAAGTTAACTGAATAAGATCTCACTTATATTTATATAGACAGTACTTGTAAATAAATTATGTAAAAACTTATTCCTCAGGATGGTATCTCAAGTGATGAGTACTCTCAGAGCACAGATTGAAAAACTGCCTTAGACAACCAGCCATTACTCTTAGAGTAGAATTATGCATACACATACACACAGCTTTCTGAACACCAAAAATTGCAATTTGAGAAAGCTTTTCTGTCACCTTTTCAACTGTTGAAATTCATTTTTTCACTTTTTTCACCTTTCTGTCACCTTTTCAACTGTTGAAAAGGTGACAGATTATGAATTTTTCCATGAATGCTGTTTTAGACTGAGTCCTTGAATGTATCCTTTACTGGGGAATTCAAATAATAGGAGCTGGTGATCAGGACAAAAAAAAGATGTAGAGGTTACAGCACAGTCATGAGGTTTTACTATTGAGTAAACAGGTGGCCAGGAAAGTACATTATCCTGTCATGATTTTATCAGATTCTTTTAAAAGTAGGCAAGAGTGAAGCTTGGTCGTTTTTATTTTTCTGTTGTTATAGGCTGTGTTGAGACTACACTTTGATTATTGTGTAATCAAGTGTAGGAGGCTGCACCTAAAAAAAAAAAAATTATATTATGTTGCAGTTTGAATCTTCTAAACTGTTCCAAAGGAACAATGTAGATAATTGGAATAAATTTACAACTAAGGTGGTTGAGACCAAGAATGTGCTTCCCTATATATATATAGATATATACTTTTTTTTTTTTTTTTTTTTTGAATGATACAGAAAGTTTACTTTTGTCATTTGGTTGTTATAATACTTATTATTCAACATTGTGTTCATTTAGTGAAGTAATTATAGTTATGTTTTTTTTTATTATTATTATTAATAGGGTGCTGATATGGTGGAGTTGGATGTACAGCTCTCCAAGGATCTTATTCCTATTATTTACCATGACTATTATATTTGTATCTCAATGAAGAAGGTTGGTGTCACTATTTTATTATTTCATTATCATTAATGAAATAGTGCTTTATTATGATAATTTCATTATCATAAATAAAGTACTATATCGTGCTTCTAGAAATCAGTTCAAATTCTTAAAATTAAAACCTTCTAAATGTTAATATTGACAAACTTAAGTAAGCATGCAACATCACAGTGCATATATTGAAATATTTATTGTGCATCAAGACTTGATCTCCTTGCTTCTTTACCATTTCAAGAATATAATGGTTTGCTAGTAATGCAATCAGTTTGCTAGTGGAGACTGTTAAATCAGTTGACTAAAATGCTATGCTTGTTATTTTGTGCAGGCATTGACATAAATTTTCTGATTCAGTTGTATTTATAATATTTTTCCACTCATTTTTCATAATATCTCCCTAGTCGTTGGTGCACTTTTGTACTTCTACCATTTGCAAGATTAAGTGATTGTTAATTTCCTGCAGTCATAAACATGGGAAGAACCGTGTTTTTTTTTTTTTTTTTTAGCACAATCAGCCACAGGCAAATGGTACAGAACCACATGGATATTAAATCAGTATTTGCTGTGTTGACTGTAATATTCGCTCCCCTCTACTTCTTTCATAGTTAAAGCTGAAGTAATAGTTTATACAGCACCTGTGTAGGGATCTCAAACAGTTGTGTAATATGCAACTTCCCTTTTGGGAGTGTGCACAGGGAAATAGCTTAAATGGCTGCCTTGGCTTTGTCTGAAAGAAAGGCACTGCACTGAACATCCACTTAAATTGTGTTCTATGCTCTGTCTCTGAAACCTGGGTCAAATCTGAACCACACTTGTACAGAATAAGGCCAAAGTATTTAGAGTAAACTTTTCCTTAAAAATCCAGCACCCTTAAAGATTTGGAGGAGTCAAATTTCAGAAAGTGGTCAAGTAGGTTTGGAGAAGCACCAGCAGCTGAGCTTATTTACATCTGTAAATAGTTCAGTGTAAACATAATGACAAAGGGGGAAAAATCAGTCAACATCATATTTAGCAGTCTTGGAGGCTGAAATCACCACGAACTCGTATGTGACACTACACTCCAGTGCTGACTATGTGCTAGTGATTAAAAATGTAAATAGTAGTAATAGTTGTTACCTGTAAATGAATCAGAGTCACAGCAATTGTTGTCATGTATTGTAATGTCAGTTTCAAATGAAAGACTGTATAGTATCAGAATATCAATAAATGTGCTTTAGAGAAAAATCACTGTTCTTCTTAATGAATAATTGTAATAAGGTGTGTACAGTCTTTATCAATTTACATGACATTTTGACTATGTACCATTAATAAATTTAATTAAGTAGTCATGCAACTGATAAGCTGTATGACTAAGTATAATGGCAAAAACCTTAGTTGTATGGAATTAAATCTATTGTTTGTGTGTCAGTAAGTTGCTGTTTTTGGAAGAGATTAACCATACATTTAATTATATATACATTTTTCCAGCTGACTCACTGGGCATTTTCTATTTTTCCTTCACTCTGAGCTGTTCTAAAGCTTATGCAGAGTGGTGTATTAACAGCCACATAGCTATAAAATGCAAGAGTGCCAAGTTATGAAGGTGCCTCCATAGCCAGGTGTGCAGGAGCAGCAGTGCGTAGCACACGCTTCTTGATCAGACCGGAGCTTGAGCTCATGACCACCAAATACAGAGGTTTTTGGTGAGGCTCATGACCACCAAATACAGACAGTTTGAGCTCATGACCACCAAATACAGAGGATGCGGAAAGGTTAAGAAATGACCACCGCATATCCCCGGAGCAATATGGCCTTATATTACGTTCTTAGCATTTTTTTTTTCCACCAACCTTTCATGGAGTAAAATAAAATAAAACAAAACAAATCTTGATAACTATATTTACAATAACCTGTATTTACAAAATTAATATACGTATTACAATATTAAAAGTATTAAAACACAAGATTAAAATGCATTAAAATATACTAAGTTAAAAGCGATAAAATCCCGTAGCTTTCAAAGGCTCCAGCCTTCTTCTTCAGCAGTACTCTCTATTATTCAGTACACCTTTAAATATCAGCAGGGTAATGGTAGGCATCACATGTTTCCATTCTCACGTGTTCCGCTCTCTTGCATTGTGGAACCGGAAGTGGCTCGAACGGAAGTCGTACGGAACCGTTCATCCTTTTTTAGGATAATAGTCTCTAAAAGGGGGTGAATCCGTACACCCCTATCCCTATTAATGTTGGTTGTAGAGCTGATCCGCAAACTCTCGAGCCACTTACGGTCCCAGAACCTATGCGCCCGATCGGTGATAGTGGCATCGTCTGGGGAGATCTGGTGCTGCTTCTCCCAAAAATTTTTGTTTTATTTTATTTTAATTTTATTTTACTCCATGAAAGGTTGGTGAAAAAAAGAAAAAACGCTAAGAACGTAATATGAATATACCCAACCTCAGAGGCCTATTTGAGGAATATGGCCTTAGTTGCTAATGCTCCTAAAAACCAAATAACAACAACCAATCTATGAAGTTTATTGAAAAACTATACCACTAAAGGAGATTCCCTCTCTATATATATCTAAGTTGGTGTGAGGGAGGTCTCAAAAAGTACCTGGTGGTCCTGTTGTGCTTCAATATGGCCAGAGAAAATAACTAGAAAGAGATGTCTTGTCAAATATCTCCCTAGTCATTAAGTTGCCACTCATATAACAGAAATAATGCTCCATAACATTATTTATCACTTGTTAAAATATAATATTCTGTCATCTTTGAAAAGAATTCTTGACTGATTTTTCTTGATTAAAATTCTTGTGTGATGAATAATGATTTTATAATGCTTGATTTGAGAGTTCCATTGATTGGTCTTTTGTTTGGGGGGGGGTGGATTGTTAATGAGAAATATTCATACATGGTTGTTCTCATGAGCGTCTAGTCAAGTTTCTTTAACAGCTTGTGTACTCTCTTGTATTAGCAGTGGCAAGTGATACAAGAAAGCAAGTGTATATAGCATCAGCATATAGCTGACTAAAGGCAAATTTCTGCACATCTATTCTACAACTTTCTTTCCTCAACTTGAATTTATTCCCCTCAGATGTGTATGCAATCTGAGCAAGAGGAAGAATCCCATCAGCATTGAGCTTGCTCAAACTATTCAAGTCCTTATACACCTCAATCAGATCACCTTGCAGATGCCTAGTCTCCAAATGTTGCAGTTTGCAGAACTTAAATAATTTTTGGCAAAAGCTACCCTTTGTACCCCTTACCATTCTCGTTGCCCTTCTCTGTACATGTTCCAATACCTCTACATCCTTCCTAAAATGATGCATCCAGACCTGTATTCAGTACTCAACATGTGACCTGACAATTGCCTTATACATGCAGATAATCACCTCCCAGCTAGCAAAATTCCTGTATATCGTTGACAAAATCCCCAATAGCTGCTCTCTCTGTCTGCACTGCTTAGTAAACTTCATATGACTGCACAATCCTTTTCATTCTCCACTATCCTACGTAGTACCACACAGTTGGTAGGTTACTCTGGGGTTACTGCTACCCATATACAGTACTTTATATTTGTCAATGTTAAACTTCAGTTGCCACCTCTCAGCCCATCTGCCCAACTTTTCTAGATCTTGTTGCAGTAGCATACTGTCATTAACAACACTGCCAACCTTTGTATCATCTGCAAACTTAGACATTAAGCCTGATATATGATCATTGATAAATATAGGAAACAACAATGGGCCCAACACGGAACCCTGTGGGACTCCACTAATACCATTTAGTCCATGAAGAGCAGTGTCCATTGATTACCACTGTATTCTCCCACTTGACCATCCCTTTATCCATAGCAGCAATTTGCCCTTAATGCTATAATGCTCCAATATGTACAGCAGTCTTTCATGTACAATAGTGTCAGAAGAATTCCTGAAATCAGAGTATATAATATCAAAATTATTTTTTGCATCCAGCTCTTTTTGTGTCCACATTGTAGACAAGACTGCTGTTATAGTTCAGACATGTGTGTTTGTTAAGGGGAAGCCTGACCATTAACTGCAGTCTTGTCTAGATAATCCTGCAATACTTCTTTAACAAGTGACTCCATAATTTTCCCCAGAAAAAAAGTTAAATTAGCAGGTCTGTAATTACTCATGTTGACCTTTGAACCCCCTTTGTGAATAGGGGATACATTTGCGCATTTCCAGTCTATGGCAACCTTTCCTGAATACAAGGATGCTATCATAATTATGCATAAAGGTTTGCTTACTACTTTTGTTGCCTCCTTTAATATAACTGGATAGATTCCATCCACCCCAGGTGCTTTTACGTTTAACTTCAACAATTTCTCCTCCACTTTTCTCTCAGTTATTACAGAATCCTTTATCTCCTGTTCAAGTTTGATAAACTTTTAGCATTCCCCTTCCTAAATAACTTCTCGTGTGTGAATGTAGATACAGAATGCTCATTTTTTTTTTTTCAGCTACCTGAGCAAGATCATTAGCAGTCAAAACGTAAAAAAATGGACCAATGTGATTCTTCCCCTTCATTCTAGAGTTTACTAAAGAAATCTTTGCTATTTTTCTTTGCATCCTTTTCTAAAGATTTCTCATCTGCCTTTGCTTGCCTAACCTCTATTGTGACTTGGTTAAAGACTAGCTTATATCTATCATAGGCTTTTGTGTCACCCGATAATTTCTATTCATCCCCATGCATATTTCTTCTCTGCAACAAGTCTAATCAGTTCATCTAACATCCAGTTAGGTCTTAAGGTTTCAACGGTATTTCTTAGTTCATATAAGAAGTCTAGACTCTTCTGTGATTATTTCCTTGGATGCTTCCCATTTAGAATTTGCTGATGGTAATGTCATCAGTTGACCCCACTTTATAAAATTTTAAACTGTGTGAGGCCACTGTAGTCACCTTTACGAAAGCAAAAACCATTCCCTTTACCTTTGATGGTAGGTACACCTTTAAATAAATCCCACATGAGTGCACTGTGATCACTGCAACCTAGTGTTTCCTTTATCTGCAGATTCTTAATTCATGAATAATCACTGCTGATAATCAGATCAAGTATATTACTCTCTCTGGTTTCCTCTCACACATGCTGCTGTAGAAAAGTTATCCAGTAAATCCACAAGTCTTGCTAATGTGCAAGTGACCAACCTACAAGTTCCAGTCAATATTTGGGAAATCATACTTTCTTTGCACACTAAGTACAGTCAGCCATTCCCATTCTTTCAGTAAGGTTCTAAATAGAGAATAAAAGTGGACTTCCAAGTATTTGAACTAATTAGTTGTACTTCCAACCAAACTTATACTTTCTTTTTATATGGAATACTTTGTTTGCATTATCAATTCTGGAGTTAAGCATTGAATTTAAATAAATAATTATAATACTATTTATATTTAAAACTAAATATAAATAGTAAGCAGTTTTAGAAAATTCAAGAAATGAGATTGTGACTTGCCAAATAGGTGTCTAAACTGCTGATGGAACTGATATTTGAGTCCCACTTGTGAATCAAATAGACAGAATTTCAGTCAAGTCCAGTTATTCTGTAGCACAAAATCCTCTGCTTGCACCTTCACTGGTGGAACTGTTGATAACATTGAATTTATTGCCCCTCCCCCATGTGCAAAGCCTGAAATTCTGCATCTAGCAAACTGGAGGTAACCATCCTGGTGTGAATCAGTGTATGCAGGGGTTGAAGTGTTTGTGTCCACATCACGCAGTATTCCACTATGTTTGTGTGATGTGGACACCACATTGTGGCAAGATCCAATGCTCCTTGCATTTTCAGTGTACAGCTTTAAAATGGTTTTTGTAGGCCAACCATTAGAATAGTTCACCAGACTAAACCTATTGGTAACTCTTGGAGACATCTGGATCTGCTAGTATATAATCTCTACTCCCCCCCCACTCTGCCAGCTGGTGACTGGATTGAGTCCAAATAGTGTAGGAGACATTATCGAGGCCACTTTGTCAAGCAGTTAGGCATGTTCTTGCTGTGTGTACACCATACCCAAAAAATTCCTTAATTCCTATATGTTCCCCCCCCCTCTGCTTTTCCACCTACAATCTACTATGCCCCACTTAATTTTCTCAGAATCCTAATTGCCAGTTGCTTCAATCTACCCATCTCATTTTCCCCCTATTAGTTATTCTGGGTTTTTCAGACTGCAGAATATGCAGATGTGCTCATGAGTGCACACTTTTTTCAGACATAATATATAAGAGCACAGTATTCTCTAAGTCACCTTAAACCACAGAGGAACCAGTTATCAGTGCATTCTCATTCCTGAATCTGAGTACATTTCATCTAAAATTTTACAAAGAGCAAGACTTTTTTTTTCTTTTTTTTTTTTGTCCCCTTTAATATAATGGTTGCATGAACTTAATAAATTCATAGAATAATCAGAAATTAAATATCAGATAATGCATTTATTCCAGTCATTAAAGGTAGTAATTTCTTTAGAAAAAAGTGGCTCATGAGCACGAACTTCTAGAAGTTGCAGTAAAAGACTTGACAGCCCAACAACTGAAAATGTTAAAGGTAAATTACTATAAATAAAGTAATTGAAATTTTATCACTATTTTGATTTATTTTTTTAGTTCCCATGCTAATATATTTTTTTCCTTTATAATAGCTGAGTCCTGCACAATCAGGTATGTTTTAAATTTTTAGTATAAAATAATATTGCAATAAAAGTAAATGAATGCATTTTTTTTTCTTAATATAGTATTAAAAAATGTAATTATAAAGTTTCAATTTGAATTAGCCTTCTAATAATTTCTCAAGATCTTAGTTAATATTGAGTTTCTCTGTGTGTTCCGTATGGTGCTTTCACCATTGACATTCATTTGGACAATTCAATACGAGTGTAATTATCTGAACTCAGGTTCATTATTTGGACAATTCAGTAGTCTGTAGTTATCTGAATTCAGGTGGAATAGGATAATCTTCCCTTCCCCCCCATGAGTTACACTAAGTTACAGTATGAACTTGAATAGTCAGTGCACCAAAGTTTATCCAAGAATAATAATTTTCATTTAATACAGTCATACACCTCTGTTCTTAATGGTTTAATTCCACATTGCTGAATAGCTATGTTTTGAGGCCATTATTACATTGCATTAGCATTGATACTTAACTGTTAATTAGAGCTTGCTAATAATGTTAATTTTTATTAAAATACAGGGAGTCAAAGGAAGATTTTAGAAAGCATTAGCAAAAACACGCTGTGCTTCTGAGACCACTGTGCTCCTTTCTGTAGGCCCTACAGAGAGGAGACAAGGCACACAAGGATGAAGAGTGAAATTTTTACGAAAAGAAATGCATTATGGAGTGGGACGGTTAATGTTAAAATAATTTTGTGGGCTGAAAGAATAGGTTCCATCATACATGCTAATTCTGGAAACAGTTCTCAGACTTTGTTTTGGAAATCAGTAATAAAAGTTGCTATGTTGTATTTTAATTTTTCCACATTTTCAAATATTTTCCCTTTCAAGGTACTTAAGGGGGGGGGGAAGTCATAGTGAGATCTCATGAATATGGAGGATGTCTCACTTGTGGAATACTGATACATGAAATTCAAAGCAAGTGCACTTGGCTGTAGCGCACCTTATTCCTAAATCAACTGAAATCAATTGAAATGGCCTGGCATGTATGATAAATGCTTACTAGTTTATCCATTTCATCACTATTCAATCTTGCCATTTTGCAATAAGTTATGCAATTCAACTACTGATTCATTTCTGGATACTCTTGATGAAGGGCATCCAGATCATTTTAAACCCTTAATTTGCCACACTTAAAATGACAAAATGACTCAAACTTATTCACAACCCATTTTGTTTCATCTTTTAATGCTAATTGCACCATTTGATAAATTTTGGTTGCAGTCTTTCCAGTTTTCATATAAAATATAATTCACATGTATTGACTTTTACTTTAAGGTGGTTAATTCACAAAAACACTTTAGGGCACTGTACAAACAGTGCTCTGAAGCAATGGAATGATTCGATTGGGATCTGGCCTACTGCAGAGGCTGCTGCATTCACTTAATTGGATTGAGGTGTGATGACTGGGGAAGCAATTACAGTAGGCAAAATTCCAGTTCTGTACAATTTTAAACACCCCTGGATATGCAGTAACATATTGAGTAATATTCTTTGGGGTGCCATCCCTGTGTAGTGCAATTTATCAGGGATATACAATATCTCAAATGCATATCTCTAATAGATCACACTACACACAATTAGCCCATTTTAATTAGCCCTCACGTTAAAATACTTAGGATCTTTTGTAGATATGGCCATTTTCATGACATTTATTTTCTTAAGTTACATCTACCTAGTACTTGACCTTGTCTTATATACAGGTTTGTTGGGAGTTCAGAATCAAAACTATGCTAGGATTTGCTGCTGGCATGGGCTCAACAAGGTGTTGAAAGCTTACAACATGGATGCTGGTCCATGATGACTGAATTTCTTCTGACAGTTATAAATTGGATGATTGTAGATCTCCACTCTGAAGAGCTTGTTCCACAGATTCTCAATTGGATTGTGATCTGGCAACTGGGGAGGCCTCTGCAGCAGTCTAAATTCACTCTCCTGTTTTTCTGCACCAGTTCTCTCCAATTCTGATCTAGTGAGTTCTTCCAACATGTTATTCTGTTGGAACTCATTTGCAGATGGATATACTGCAGCCATGAAGAGAAGTGCATGGTTGAAAACAATTTCCAGACAACTTGTATCAAAGACCACTGGTATCAAGGGATCCCCTTGTAGGAATTAAAAGGAGTCTGTAGCCAGAAACACTTCAGTAAAACTGGTGTAGGCAGTCAGCATGATTAAGAAGGTCCAGCAGATCTTTCCTGATGAATGTCTTTTTGAGACTGTCAGTTCATACTCTGAGGGTAGTGTATATAAAGAAAAAAGAATATTACAGGTTTAATATTCTTTTGTATGTGTTCTTTGAAAAGTATGCTTTAATTCAGGATGGTGGTAGTGTACAAATAGAAATGCCCACTGCATTGGTTTTAAATAGTTTGTTATACTGGGATAATGATCTTTAAATTTGGGGATACCACCCATTCCAACTCTTTTTGGGTCTTCTTCAGTGGATTTGGAATTTAAAATCTTTACTTACATTCCAAAAAACTATTACTAAATTAACATCTCGTTATAAATAATATTATTAATAATATTAATGTTATTAAGGAAGAATAACTATGTATAGTTCTCAGCCCATGACACAACACACAGAAAGAAGTGGAGTAATTGTACAGATACCAATCTTCTTGCAATGCTCTGATCTTCTGAGATAGCTGGTATCATTGTTGGACATCCTTGTTGGTAGGCTAGCTTCACATGTGATCTGACTTTCCTTTTGTTTGGACTGCTAGCTACTGTTGTAGCTTTTGGGGGGGGCGTTCTCAGACCTTGTGCCCTTCCGTACTAAGGTGTGGATGGCTGTAACAGAAATTGATTACCATTTGTATAGCATTGGTTGTAAGTATTACTTTTGGATGGAGGTGGGGTGGGAGCATCCTGTTTTGCTTTCTGCTGAATGCTAACAGGAAGAGAACAATCCACTGGATGAGGTAGAGTAAACCTTCACTCTGTTTTATGTTAATGCCCAACTTTCTTGAATAAAGGATTCCAAAAATTATCTTATCTTCCTTTTTGATGTGGTTCTCTGTAAGGGAGAGAGATATGTCACTGTTGCTTAAATTTCTCATTCTGCTGTCTGTGTCATGTTTTGATTTCTAGGATTGGCCTATATACCAGGTGGTTATAAAATGTTTCCCTATTCAGTAGACTATTGTCAAAACAGTTAGTTAACTCTGTGAAAATCGGTGGGTAAGTCATTTAGGGTATGGGGAAGAAATTTGTTGAAGAAAAAAAATTAGTTCAAATTTCTGCTACTGGGTGAAAAACAGTGGTGCACATTTGTAAAAGTTGTCATTTACTTCAAGACACTGCTTATCCAAATGACATCCTGTTAGATAAAAGCAGAAAGGCCAATGCCACCATCAATAACCGTTATGGCTTTTACAAAAAAAAAAAGTGCTCTTTTAGTAAAACTATTCTACCAGAATAATAGCACTACGTGAATATCGGAAACTTAAAGGTTTGCATAAAGGACCTTTGATGTCGGTGGGGGCTTCAAAAACTAATAAAGAAATTTGATGCAACTGGGGAGTTAGGTGTAATTCCAGGCAAGGGATGACCATGTATCGGAACGGAGGTAGTGGATGAAGTGGCAGTTTCAATGGCCTCTAGGTCAGAATGTGAAACATTACCAGTCAGTAGTGCCAGAGGTGTGTCAAGAGGCACATGATGCAAGAGGCAAAGGCACATGATGCAAGAAAGCAAGCTTATATAGCATCAGCCAAAAAAAAACACGCACACCCTTCTCATTTAAATTTTTTTCTGTTTATACTCCGGCATGACAACCAAGTCAGTAGAGTTTATAATAAATCGTCAATACAAATATTTATTGTATTTAGTAGTCATGGGCTTGAACAACAGTCCACTCAAGGAATGCGTGCTATGCACTCTCACTCCTGACCACTGGGCTATGTCACCCATCCACTCGCTCCAAATGTTTTTCTAGTTCTGCCTTGAATCTATTTAAGCTATCAACTTCTACAACGAAAGATGGAAGTTTGTTCCAGCAATCAACCGCCTACTGGCTAACTTCTGCGCATCTATCCTTCAACTGTCTTTCCTCAACTTGAATTTATGCCCTCAGGTGATTATTCTGAAGAAGAGGAAGAATCCATCAGCATTGAGTATGCTCAAACCATTCAAGGCTTTATATATCTCAATCAGATCATCTCGCAGTTGCCTAATCTCCAGACCTGTATACAGTACTCAAGGTGTGTCCTGACCATTGCCTTATACAAGGGGATAATCACCTCCTTATCCCTGCTAGAAAAATTCCTGTATATATCATTGACAAGACACCATGAGCTACTCTTGCAGGCTGTCTGCACTGCTCAGAAAACTTCATATATGCCTTCACAATTACCCCCAGGTCCTTTTCATTCTCTACCACTGTCAGTGTAGTACCACAGAGTTGATATGTTACACTGGGGTTACTGCTTCCTATATGTAGTACTTTACATTTGTCAATGTTAAACTTCATTTGCCACCTCTCAGCCCATCTGCTCAACTTTTCGAGATCCTGTTGCAGCAGCGTACTGTCATTAGTGACAACCCTGCCAACCTTAGTATCATCTGCAAACTTGGACATTAAGCCTGATATACCATCATCAATATCATTAATAAATACAGAGAACAACAATGGACCCAACACTGAACCCTGGGAGACTCCATTAATAACATTAGTCCACAAAGAGCATTGTCCATTGATTACCACTCTGTCTTCTCCCACTCAACCATCTCTTTATCCATAGCAGCAATTTGCCTCCAATGCCACACTGCTCCAATTTGTGCAGCAGTCTTCCATGTGCAAGTATCAAAAGCCTTTCTAAGATCCAAATATATGATATTAAAGTTATTCTTTGCATCCAGTTCCTTTGTGACCACATCATAAATCCAATCAGATTGGTCAGACAAGACTTCCCCTTAACAAACCCATGCTGTGTCTGAGCTATAACTGAGGTCTTGTCTAGATGGTCCTGCACTGCTTCTTTAACCAGTCCCTCCATTAATTTCCCTGGAACAGAAGTTAAACTAACAGGTCTGTAATTACCTGTGTCTCCCTTTGATCCTCCTTTGTGGATTGTGGTCACATTTGCACATCTCCAGTCTATGGTTACCTCCCCTGAGTCCATGGAAGCTCTCATAATTATGGCTAAGGGTTTGCTTACTTCCTTTGCCACCTCCTTTAATATAGCTGGATAGATTCCATCCACCCCAGGTGCCTTAATCTTTAACAATTTCTCCTCCACTTTACTCTCAGTTATTACAAGATTCTCTAGCATACTGCCAGAGTTTAATACACCTCTGGCATTCCCCTCCCTGAATAACTCCATGTGTGAATGTAGATGCAAAATATTCATTTAGTTTGTTAGCTACCTGAGCAGGATCATCAACAGTTGAACCATCGATATCAAATGGACCAATCTGATTCATCCCCTTCCTTCTAGAGTTTACATAAGTAAAGAACTCTTTGCTGATTTTCTTTGCATCCTTTGCCAAAGATTTTTCATCTGTCTTTGCCCTCCTAACCTGCTTTGTGACTTGGTTACAGACCAGCTTATATCTATCACAGGCTTCCATGTCACCTGTTAATTTATACACATTCCATTCATTTTTCTTCTCTGCTACATGTCTAATTAGTTCATCTAACATAGATTTAGGCTTAAATCTGGAACAAATATTTCTTATTTGGTATGAAAAGCCTAGTAGCTTCCAAGTTTAACCCTTTGAATGCTTCCCATTTTGAATTTGCTGTTGGTAACATCAGTTGATCCCTTTGTATAGAATTTAAATACAGTCTCAGATCACCTTTACAAAAGTAAAAACCCTTTCCTTTACCCTTGATGGCAGTTGCCTCTTTGAGTAAATCCCACTTCAGCACACTGTGATCACTGCCTTCTAGTGGTTCCTTTATCTGCAGATTCTTAATGCATGAAGAATCACTACTGATAATCAGATCAAGAGTATTACTTCCTCTAGTTGCCTCCTGAACGTGCTGCTGTAGAAAATAATCATCCAATAAATCCACAAAAGCGTGTGTGACCGACCAACCCACAAATTTCAATCAATATCTGGATAATTAAAATTCCCCATTATAAGGCAATCTGGTTTACTGGCCCACTATTTCTCTGTACAGTTTCTTGTTATACTCATCAGAGCCATTAGGCATATAACACACTTACTCAATTTTTTTTCTCCCAGTGCTTATGTCATCCCAAACTGACTCGACACTGCACTGTCCAGCCATGTCAACTGGCTGTACTTCCTTGGATTTGGTGTTTCTTAACCAATGGTATAACCCCTCATCCCTTCTTATCTTGTCTATCTTTCCTGAAACTTGAACCTTCCTTGGTCTACTGTACGTAAAGTGCTTTGAATAATTTTACTCTGGTTCCTGTGCACGATTCACGTAGTGCAAGAACTAGTCTTGTGATCAGCAACAACGAATAGGCTTTGCTCTAAGATTTCTGGCTCATATGGAACTTGACTATACATGGGCTCGAATGACCTTGTGCTCTGATAAGGCACATCTCACTTTTCATGGGGCTGTATATGCACAAAACTGCTGAATATGGGGAACTTCTCATCCATCTGCTGTGCATGAAAGACCACTACAAAGTGCATACATTATAGTTTGGTGTGGATTCACAGCAGAGTTTATAATTGGACCATTTTTCTTTGAAGAGTCTACACCTCATATCCCCATAAGGTGTATAGTAACTATTGCATGGTACTACACTCTTCTAAGAGATCACATTATTCGTGTTCTGCAAGAAAGGCAATTCTCGGAGACTGTAGTGTTCATGCAAGATGGTGTCCCTCCCCACATTGGTCGACAAGTAAAGGAACTGCTCCGTTCAACATTCAGAAATAATCACATCATTTCTAGAGAATTTCTGTCCAGCCTGATCACCAGATCTCAATCCCTGTGATTTCTGGCTATGGGGATACCTGAAAGACTGAGTTTATCATGGCAGCGGCACCTCCGTAGCCAGGTGGGCAGGAGCAGCAGTGCGTAGCACATGCTTCTTGATTTGACTGGGGTTCGAGCCCATGACCACCAAATACGGAGGATGCGGAAAGGTCAGGGAATGACCACCGCATATCCCCCAAGCAATATGGCCTTAGTCGCTAATGCTCCTAAAAACCAAATAACAACAACAACATCATGGTGACATACAGACACTTGTTGATTTGAAAGCAAGCATTAAACAGCATGTAGTCAACATGCTGTTTAATGCTGAAAACAGAGGAGACTGTGTTGCATGCAGTCCTCAGTTTTCAGAATGTCATCTCAAGTGAAGGAAAGCACATAGAACAATATCTGTAGATTTCTAAGTACTGATATTAAAATATAATCCTAAGTTAATTATTCCAGCTCATGTTTACAGTGCTAATTTCTCCCATGGCAACAGAAATTTGAACTGTTTTTTTTCCCCCCCTTCTACAAATCTCTTCCCCATACCCTAAATGATATACCCACCGATTTTCACAGCGCTATTTCTAACTGGTTTTGACACTAGTCTCCTGAATAGGAAAACTCCTTTTATAACCACCTGGTATGTGTTGTATTACACTGAAATATCAGTTGATAAACTGAATCTTCTTTGGATTGAGGATATCTTTCTATTGAAAGATATCCTCCCTCCGAACCTCTAAGATTACTCCAATAGGAGTAATCTTTAGAGGTTCCTGGAGGCAAATTTCTGTAGTGCACCTTGCACTTTGGTTCTTTTATAAAGTCTGTCCTCGTATAGCACGATAGTTGTGTTCCTAGAAACTCTCGTGCAATGCAAAATCGTGCAATATAAACAACAGGCCCTATGGGGAAAAGTGAGGTTAGGTGCCGACCACCCAAGATTGAACACACATTTGGGACCAAAACATTACCAAACACAATAAATAATCGGGTAATTTTAATCGTTATAAAATACGTAATTTTATAACGATTAAAATACGCAATAAAAAATATAATATATTTTTTATAATATAATAAATAATAAAAAATAAATATTTTTTATTATATTATAATAAAGTATTTTTTAATACTAAAAAAGTATTTTTTACGAATAAAATACGTATTTTATTCGTAAAAAAATTATTTTATTTAAAATAGTAGTAATAAAATACTTACGTATTTTATTACGACTATTACGTAATAAAATATTGCTAATGCTTTTGCTTCTATCGTAAGCAAACTTGTTTTTTTTTTGTTTGATTTTCGATCCAAACAGAAGACAGCCATTCCATCTCTTCCAATTCTTGTCTTAATCTAATGGATTTTAATTACACTTTGAGTTGTTCCTGCTATGAAAGTTGTTTTTATTTTCTCCGCATTCTTTGTAATTCTCGGCGTTGCCTCATTTAGGTCTGCAGCACGTGCAATACCACACGGTCTTTCATTTTGCTCAAAGCGTTTCACAATTTCATATTTTTTTCTCTATCGACAGAGGCGGACTGGCCATAGGCCTTACCCGGGAAATCCCGGTGGGCCGGAGGCCGGTGTGATTTTGGCCATAAACCGTAGTATGAGGCCACTATAAATTTTCCCGGGTAAGAATTTTTGACCCAGTCCGCCTTTGTTTATCGATATTGCTTTTTTTTTTTTTTTCTTCTCTGAATCTGCAGTGTCTTCACCAGGACGCTTCCTTTTCACACCTTTTTAAGTATTTTATTAATTTTTAGGGAATAAAGCACAATTACAAAATGAGGAGGCACGCTTGATACACATAAACAAAGCTGCGCGCGGGTAGCAACTGAATAAACAACACCGTAAAGGCCGAGATACACTATTAACACCCCACATTTTACTAAAGTACATTTCTGGGGGTTACTACCATAAAACAATAAAAACAATTTCCAGTTGTTTCTGCTAGTGGAATCTGTTATAAACTGGTAGTAAACTCCATCTAATTGCATTTGCGATTATACCGATAGCTGGAATTGTGTTGGTTTTTACGTTATTATGGTGAAATGTGTTTCCCCTTCACTGATATAAAACACATAAATACATTTTCAGAATCTTCTTCATTCCTATTGTGTTGCGTTCTGTTGGGGTGATTCCGCGTTCGACTGCCATTTCTTGTAAACACAAAGGCGAATCGTGCATAAGCGAATTCGGTTCGTGTTATATAAGATAACGTTCCCCTATTTATAAATCGTGTATGATCGAATTCGTGTAATGTAAACACGTGTTATACGAGGACCGACTGTACTAAGTAATTCTTGGGTTCTTGTATACTGCATATAAAGCACTTTGGTGCACCTATCCTACAGTCAATATTTAACTAGTAATATTGATCTCAACTTGTTTAGCTGAAGATATAAAATATAAGGAAGTGTTTGAAAATCTCTCAGGTGTGAGATGTTAATGCCACCTGTTCTCTCTCTCTCTCTCTCTCTCTCCCCCCCCCCCCATTACACTTAATATATAATTTGTTTTTAATTATTTTTTTAAAGTAAAGTTGTCTGTTTGTTTTAAATAACTTGCTTTATGAATAATTGATCTTTGGTTCTGTTATATTTCTCTTTCTCTCGTTATGGCCCTTGTGCCATTTGGGCATTTGACATTTGTACTTAATCTATAATAAACTAATATTTAATGTTTAGCCTTTTTCTGTAGGTTTGGATGAACAATTTGCAGAATGCAAAATGTTTCTTCTTCAGTTTCCACATATATTGGTTCTTATATTCTGGTAATTTGGAGCAGATTAAAGTGCATCTGGTGATCTTTGATTTATCTTGCAGTCATAGACTTGATTGCAAGTAACTTGCTAAAATGAAATATTAAAATATTAGCAACAAGTTCAATGAAATTTATTTATTTTTCCACTTTACTATGAATAACTAGTAGCTTACTAAAATTCAGTAATTTAATTTCATTATTCTTACCATTTGTGTATAAATCTTCATACCTTTCTGTATGTAGTACTTAACTATATTCTAATTAAATTTTAAAGTATTTACCTTTAATATTCTGCTGCTTTTTTTTTTTTTAATAGGAAAACACTGTCATGATTTTCATGATGATTATGAAGACAATCAACCATTTCCTACACTAAGGCATGTTTTGGAATCTGTTGATCCTTGCGTTGGTTTCAATATTGAAGTGAAATGTCCCATGCAGCTGAGGGTAAGCACCAAATATAATGTCTCATAACAATGTTTGACTTTCAAAATTTTTGTGAAGAGCAAGCTTTAGCTGATTCCATTTAACTGTACTGTAGTTCTTTTACAGGTTGTTCAAGTGATCTATATGATCATATCTTAAAATTTTAAACATTGAAGCCTGCATTGTGTGCATTTTGCTATAATATTTGAAATTTGTTGGGTGTAACTCTTTAAGGGTATCAACCCTGTTCCTCATATCCTCATATAAGCCCATCAGAACACTCACTTGTGCTATGAGCATAGCAACAATTTAAATCAGTGGGAAGCTAATGCTAGGGAAACCACTTTAAATAACTTAAGAGGGTTGTGTCAGGATTATTAACCATACAAGAATACTTAATTATGTTTACATTAATGTCAGGAGTGTTGTCAGTAAAATGACTGAATTCAAACTCTTGGTTGACACAACTAATGCTGATTTTAATGATAATTTTATAAATTATCTAAATAAAGATAATTCTCTCTTGTACTTTCAAATGCAGGGCTGTTTGCTGAGTGTTTCATCCATGAAGTTTTTCATATCAGTGAATGCGAACTAGCAGCTGGCTTTTCATGCAGGAAATTATATTAAATTATATAGTATGAATCAGAGCTGTAATACTCAATAATTGCATTTACTAATATTAAATTATATGAAACCCATAAGGGTGTTGCACTGAGGGGTATGATTTTAAAGCTTTAAAAAGTTTGCACAAACACATGGTAAAAAGTTAAATGTTTGGGGAGGGGGAAGTAATTTTAACATAAATGTCTGAATTTTCCTTTAATCAAAGAATGATAGACTACTAGAGTATCTGAATAAATTCTCACATACTCTTGTGGAATTTGGAAATTTATTTAAATAAAAGGTATGACTATTAAATAATTAGATTGTGCATGCAGCCACTACACACCAAGTGCCACTTATGAAACAAAGGCACAATAGTTGACCTTGAACCTTTCCTTGGTTGTCTGACAAGTCATGTTTCAACAGGTACATTCACTTTGCAGTGAGACAGGTTTTAATTATCTTGTGTTTTTGCAGCTTTCTGTAAAAATGGCTGACAAAATCTAATAACAGAACATTGCAGCCTGTCTAAAATTTTTAACAAAACTAAAAACGCCAAGTGAAAGTTCTTGGTTATTACATCAAGCTTATGGAGAAGATACTGTGTCAAAAGCTTACATGTTTTCATCAGTTTTTGTTGATACCAAATGGCCTAGTTCTTAGTCATCTTCCACATTCTCTTTTCTAAAAATCTTTTGTGCCAATTAAACACACCAGGTAAGGACAATGACTAGAAGTGATTATTGTTTAAGCATTAGAATGGTTGCATCAGAACTCAATATGGATAAAGAAACAGCTAAATTTTAACTAAAAATTTAGCCATTAGAAAGTGGTGCTAAAAATTTTGAATGAAGATCAAAAAGAATGAGCAGACCAAGTTGTGAAGATTTTTAGAAAAAAAAAATTGAAGATTCAGACTTTGAGTACTGTAATTACTTGTGATGAAAGTTGTTGTTCCAGTACAACACAGAAACTATGACAGTCAGTGCAATGGAAGACAAAGCAGTCCCACAGATCAAAAAAAGCAAGAATATCAAAACTGTAAACTATGCCTTTTTGTTTTCTTTGATATTAAAGGAATTATAGCTGGATACGTCCCACCAAATTGAACTATCAATCAAACATACTACATTGAAGTTCTGACAAGACTGCATGAAAAAATTCAAAGGAAGAGACTTGAATTGTGGAAGAATGGTTGCATGCTCCATCAAGACAATGATTCAGCACATTGTCTTGATGGAGCATGGGAAACTGGGAAACAGACAATGATATGCTCTGTTTCCCAGTTTCTTTCCAAAAAAAACAAATCCTTTGAATATGCACCTTACTCACCAGACCTAGCCCTGTGTGACTTTCCTTCTCTTCCCTAAATGAACCAAAATGGGAACCCATTTTTGGTTCATTGAAAAATTCAGGAAAAAGCAACCAAAGTGTTAAAATCGCTTACAGAAGGTTATTTCCAGAAATGTTTCTGTGCCCTGAAGAAATCTATGGAACAGTATATGCAAGCCCAAGGCAACTATTTTGAAGGGGATAACTTGTAAGGGACAAAATTTCATTGTATTTTATTGCACAGTCTAGTTATTTAATAGCCACACCTTTTATCTTAAAATTTAAAGAGCTGTTAGGCAAATAATTGGAAGAAATGAGTAAATGTGCTTTTTTTTTTATTATCTTATTGCTAATACTGATTTACTGAAATATTATTATTTTTTTTTTTTCAGTGTAATTCATTTTTCTTATTTCTAAGTATACCGTTAAATTTAACCTTCAATTGTGATATTACAGCAATTCCTTTATTTTTAATATAGGATGGAACATGGGAATTAGACCAGAGGTTTGAATTGAATTCATATGTTGACATTATTCTGAAGACAATATTGGAAAATGCTGGAGACCGCTACATTCTTCTTTCATGTTTTCATCCAGACATCTGTGCCATGTAAGTTTGCTCTTGAATGCAAGAGCACCATGCTTATTTCATTATCTTATATAACATTAGATGAATTTTGTTAATAAGTTATTCGTATCACAGTTTTATAAATATGATTTGATGGTGGCTTATAGATGGTTGCTTATTCTTTTTCTTCTATGGAAAATTTATTTTTTTCTTCTGAAGAGAAAAAAAAAATGTGGGTACCCCAAGTGATTGATAGGTAACTAGAAAATATTGAACTTTCATTTTTTTTTTTTAATGTATAACTGACGATGTCACTATATTCAAGCCTCATGGTTAATGCAACAGTTACAACTGCTTTTCTTCTACATTATATGGAAAAGTGCTGAGTTAAATACCCATTTGGATGAAAGCTTCTCACTGTAGCCAGTGAGAAGTGGAAGTGCAATATACTATATTAGAATTAATCATTGCATCTGGTTCCTTTGTGACAACCTTGTTAATGGCTTATCAGATTTAGTTAGATAATTTCCCTTTAACAAACTCATTTGGTGTTTCTTGTATAATTACATTTCTGTACAAATAATCTCATAGTATATCCTTCATTATGGATTCCATAATTTTCTTTCTATAAATTGGAAAGAAATTACATATCCCTAATCTGCTGGAACTTTAAATGAGTTCAGAGATTCATGCATAATATAGAGGGGATTTGAAAATCTGTCTTGTGGCATTTATTTGATATCAGTGGTAAATCTCATGTGCCTTTTTCATGTTAAAATCTCTACCATTCCATTTTCATGGTTATGCAGTTTTCTATTTTCTAGTGTATATTGTATATCTGATTTTCTAGTGTATTTCCTAGTGTATACACTATTTTCTAGTGTATATCTGGATGGAAACATTACTATTAAGCATAAAAAAAAATGCTCACATTTGTATAAATATTAATGCAACAATTTATTTAGCTAATCAGCTGTCCACTTAGGATTTATCAGTGATGTTACTAAAGCTATCCTGTAGACCAGTATGGTTTGATCCCTACCTACTAGGTATTCATATATTCAAAAAACTTCTTCAATATTGCTAATATACACTGATGTTCAAAGGAAGTGCATCATCTAGGAATTTCACATTTCTAACCCTTTTTCTTGATGTTATGTTACACTAATGACTAGCATCACAAATAGAAATATAAACAAAAGATATTTATTAATAGTTAATTTATTGACAGGTGCTCTCAAAATATTCCAAAATGAGCATTTGCAACCTTTATACAACAGTTTTGGTAAACACGACAATTATGGCTGAAATGTTATCAGAAGCCCTAAATTTGCTTCCATTTATTATTTTAAATGGGAAAAAAAATGAAAAGTTCATCAGGTGCAAACTAATATTTAGTTGAACCGCTGATGGCAGCAGCACACCTTCGAGACATTGACAAGATCAATTTCTGAAGATAATCAACTGATAGTTCATGGTTCAAAACAATCTTATCTGAAGTTCATGAAGGGTCTTTCGTTTCTTTCTGGCAACTGCAGATCCCACACGATGCCAACAGTTCTCTATAGGATTGAGATCCAGGATGTTTCATTACATCTCTTAGCTGACCAGCTAAGAGTTGTAATGGACCGTTCTTCCAACCATTTTTTTCACCTGTAACAAAGGTAAACACATTACTGTTGAATCTCTAATGCAGAAATGAAGCTAAAGTAACTACAGAAGTGCCTACTTACACTTTTCGCCTGATGACAAGGAGCAGTCTCATCCTGAAAGATGCAGTTACTTGGCAGATTGAAATGGTCTCTAAAGGTTGGCAGCAATTTGCCTTCCAATATAGCCAGGTATCCATTGGCAGCCAGACAGAACCTTTTATAAACTGCAGGTGACCTACTCCACAATACGAAATGCACCCCCATATCATTTGGCTGGTAGGGAATTTCACTGTAGACACCATACAGTCTGGATGGTATTCTTCACGTCTACAGCAAATCATTGTTTCCCATCGGAGCCATGCAGGTTGAAGTTCTTCTCATCCAAGGAAATAAGACTTCCACTGCTCAGGTGTTCATTTGACATGCTCCTTATGCCAAATTAATCAGGCCTTTTTCATTTTTTGTGTGAGTAAGGGCTTCTTAGGACAAACAGGCTGCAAGTCAATTTTTGAAGAGGTGTCGCCTGACTTACTGCACTTGCTACCACTCCTGTTTGTTCTTCCCATCTCTTTTCAGCTCAGACAAAGAAGCTTTGCAGTTTTTAAGGCATAAGTGCTTCAAAACACAGTCCTGTTTTGGCGTAGAAACTCGTTTGCATCCGGTTCCTTTTTCTTATTAGCAGAACCAGTATTCTTGAGTTCGGAAATAAATCTACTCGCTGTCAACTGATTACAAGACACTTTATAAGCAATATGACAAAGAACATCCTTGCGTAAAGCAACAATAGCACTCTTTCTTCATGGACTGCACATAACTTGCCATCCTGACACAAGCAAGGAATGACCAACTCTTGAAGAGTGTGCTTATGTAGCTGAAAGTAACGGCTGATGCAATATTACATCACCTACGTGCGTCAGTCTTATCTGATGCAACCTGTAAGAAATATTGCCATATGCTTACGTTATTCAGATGACAATTACAATTTTAAGTGATGCACTTTCTTTGAACACCAGTGAATATTAACAAAGTGAGTAGAGTCTGCCTTATTATTCCTTACTTCTTGAGTAACTTTATTGAAGGTTAATTTATACTTTCCATAGTGTTCAGTGATTGATAGTCATAATCAAATGACTAATTGATTATTTCAATAGTTGAAATAATTGATTATATGCAAATTAGTATTAATTACAAAATGGCAAAATGCTGTATCACTCAGCCAACAATTCCATTTGGTTATTATATAGATACATAACTTATGTTAATTATTATAATTAATAAATGTTATACATAGTGGCTGTTGATTGGTAACAGCACAGTCTTTGGTTTTGATAACATTGGATCGAATCCCTCCACTGTCTTTTTTCCCTTTCCTTTCCCATTATTGATTGACTCTGTTATATTCATCCCACAACTTATTTTCCATTACTGATAAGCACACATACAGAATAATGTAAAGAAATTGTTTGAAAATAGCATTAGTAGAGGCGTATGATGCAAGAAAGCAAGCTTATGCAGCATCAGCCAAAAAAAAAAAAAAAAAGCTATTTCACCCCTCTGTTCGTTCCAAATACCTGTCCAGCTTAGCCTTAAATTTATTTAGGCTATCAACTTCCACAACAAAGGATGGAAGTCTGTTCCACCAACCAACTACCTGCTGGCTAAAGGCAAACTTCCGCACATCTATCCTACAACTCTTTCCTTAATTTGAATTTATACCCTATCAGGTGATTATTCTGAGCAAGAGGAAGAATCCCATCAGCATTGAGCATGCTCAAACCATTCAAGGCTTTATACACCTCTATCAGATCACCTCACCGGTGCCTAGTCTCCAGACACTGTAATTTGCAAAACTTAAGCCTTTCTTCGTAAGAGCAACCCTTTGTTCCATTTGCTAATCTTGTTGCCCTTTTCTGTACTCGTTCCAGCAGCTCTACATCCTTCTTGAAATGAGGCCTCCAGACCTGTATATAGTACTCAAGGTGGAGCCTGACCATTGCCTTATACAAGGGAATAATCACCTCCTTATACCTGCTAGAAAAGTTCCTGTATATCATTGACAAGACACCATGAGCTACTCTTGCAACCCGTCTGCACTGCTCAGAAAACTTCATATCTGCCTGCACAATTACCCCCAGGTCTTTCTCATTCTCTACCTGTCAGCTTAGTACCACAGAGTTGATATGTTACTCTGGGGTTACTGTTTCTCACATGTAGTACTTTACATTTGTCAATGTTAAACTTTATTTGCCACCTCTCAGCCCATCTGCTCAACCTTTCCAGGTCCTGTTGCAGCAGCATACTGTCAGTAGTGTCCTTAACAACCCTACCAACCTTTGTATCGTCTGCAAATTTGGACATTAAGCTTAATATACCATCATCAATATCATTTATAAATACAGAAAACAACAATGGACCCAACACTGAACCCTGAGGGACTCTACTAATAACATTGGTCCACAATGAGCAGTGTCCATTGATTTACCACTGTCTTCTCCCCCTCAACCATTCCTTTATCCATAGCAGTAATTTTCCTCCAATGCCACACTGCTCCAATTTGTGCAGCAGTCTTCCATGTGCAAAAGTATCAAAAGCCTTTCTAAGATCCAAATGTATAATATCAAAGTTATTCCCTGCATTCAGTTCTTTTGTGACTGCATCATAGTATCCAATCAAATTGGTCAGGCAAGACTTTCCCTTAACAAAACCATGCTGTGTCCGAGCTATAACTGAAGTCTTGTCTAAATGATCCTGCAGTGCTTCTTTAACCAGTGCCTCCATTAATTTTCGTGGAACTCACAGGTCTATAATTACTTTGCAGCCTTTGATCCTCCTCTGTGAATTGAGGTCACATTTGCACACCTCCAGTCTATGGGTACCTCCCCTGAGTCCAAAGAAGCTCTCATAATTATGGCTAAGGGTTTGCTTACTTCCTTTGCTGCCTCCTTTAATATAACTGGATAGATCCCATCCACCTCGGGTACCTTTTTTTATGTTTATCCTCAACAATTTCTCCTCCACTTTGCTCTCAGTTATTACAAAATCATCTAGCTCACTGCCAGAGTTTACTTCACCTCTGGCATTCACCTTCCTGTATAACTCCTCATGTGTGAATGTAGATGCAAAATACTCGTTTAGTTTGTTAGCTACCTGATAAGGATCATCAACAGTTGAACCATCAATATCCAGTGGACCAATCTGATTCATCCCTTTCCTTCTAGAGTTTACATCAGTAAAGAACTCTTTTCTGTTTTTCTTTGCATCCTTTGCCAAGGATTTCTCATAATCTGCCTTTGCCTGCCTAATCTCCTTTGTGACTTGGTTACAGACCAGATTATATCTATCATAGGCTTCCATGTCACCCATTAATTTATACAGGGGTGATGCACTACCAGTGCGACAAACTTGCAGGAGGTGTACGGTTCCCGAGGTAGTAGGATTTAGAGTATTCAAATGTTGAACTGGCCGACATGCACCTCACATATGGAGCTGCGGACTGTAACGGGCTCTGCGCTTGTACCAGGAATGTTTCCCGCACAGGCGTGCTCCTCATCATACGATTTTCGCACGTGTGCACAGAAGGTTACGTGAGACTGGTTGTTTCATGAGAGGTACCATGAATCGAGAGCAAACAACAAGGGCGCCAGACAATGAGGAGAATGTCCTACGTCTTGCAGAAGGCAATCTGAGTATGAGTACTCGAGCGACAGGCCACCGTTTGGGTATTTCCCAATCCACTGTATGGAGGATACTGTCAACAAACCAAATGAGTTCATACCATCTGCAACGCGTCCAATCATTGGAGCCTGCAGATTATCCACTCCGGAGGACTTTTGCTACTTGGTTTCTTCAACAGAAACGGTTCGCAAATGCTGACTTCCAACCAGATCGCTGTTCACGCGACCTCCCCTTCAACGTCCTCTACCGCATGACGAAGGCATTTCGGACCCTGCAATGCTATGTGATTCCGATTAGTCTTTGTGCCCCCTACACCTCCTGCAAGTTTATCGCACTTGTAGTGAATCACCCTGTATGTATCCCATGCATTTTTCTTCTCTGCCATATGTCTCATTAGTTCATCGACATCCATTTAGGCCTAAACCTTGAACAATAATTCTTAGTTGGCATGTAAAGCCTAGTAGCTTCCAAGATAAGTTCTTTGAATGCTTCCCATTTTGAATTTTCTGTTGGTAACATCAGTTGGTCCCACTGTATAGAATTTAAATACTGTCTCAGACCACCGTAGTTGCCTTTAGAAAGCAAAAACTCTTCCCTTTACCCCTGATGGTAGTCACCTTTTTGAGTAAATCCCACTTCAGCACACTGTGATCACTGCCACCTAGTGGCTCCTTTATCTGCAGATTCTTAATGCATGAAGAATGATAATCAGATCAAGATTATTACTCCCTCTGGTTGCTTCCTGTACATGCTGATGTAGAAAACAATCATCCAATAAATCCACAAAAAGCCTTGTGTGAGTGACCATGAAAATTCCAGTCAGTGTCTTGGAAATTAAAATCCATTATAAGACTCGGATTTACTGGCCCACTATTTCCCTATATGGCAGTGTTGTCCATTTGAATGGGTAAAAGATTGTGTAAAAACCTGATATATATTCCTGTTAGAGGCTGTTAATTTGCAAGTCAGTTCTATTTAATTTCTAGTTTTAAGTTCTTGTTAATTTATTTCAATTTTGGGATAAAACCTTATGTTTGAGAACTTGCTACAATCCTGCGAACTGAATCAGAAAATTACAACTCCCATTTTTTCTTTGAAATTAAAATTAAACTGCCATCAGTTGTAATTAAAAGATAATGGAGTTATTATGAATTAGTTTTATCAAATGAAGGGAAATGCACTTTCTATAAAATGTGCAAAAAAATTTATCTAAATTTAAAAGAAAACAAAAAAAAAAAAACTTTCCTTAAATGATTCAAGTTTTCTATATAATTATATTAAATTCCTACTGCTTTCTAGGATTCGGTTAAAGCAAAATAAATATCCACTGCTGTTCTTAACTCAGGGACAAACAGACAAATATCCTCCATACTTAGATACTAGGACATCATCAGTACCCATGGCAACATACTTTGCACTCAGTGCTGGCATACTGGTAAGAAAAATTGCTACTAAAATTTAGTCTAGATACTTTTTTGTTTCAGTTTAGTTGAATATAAAATTTTTTTTTTTTTTTCTGTTTGGTAAAGAAAATCATTTTTCACAAACGACTGTAGTGTTTATTTCTAGCTGAATTGCAAAATTTAAGATCAAACCAAACTGCATCATATAGCAATTGTGCAGTTAATTCATGCACACAGTGTGACTTTGGGGGTCAGTCAAGTTTATACCTGTTCAGTTTTGCCGACATGACAATAGATATGACACAAGGAACAGTATGCTGCTCTCAAATTTTGTTTCCATCTGAAGAAAACATCAGCTGAAACATGAAATGTTAAGAGGCTTATGGTGAACCTATGCTTCCATATAGCACAGCTTGCATATGGTTTATAATGTTTAAAGATTCACATTATTCAATTGCAAAAATTGGTGGTCCTCATATAACAGTAAAGTCTGCAGAAATGTCAAAAATATCAGTAGGAAGCATGCACGGTAATCTCAGTTACCATTTGCACATGACACATGTTTGAGCATATTGGGTTCCAAAACTTCCTTCACCCAAGCAACAGCAAATTTTATGGAGGTTAGTCAGGAGCTGCAACGGACGGTTACTTACTACTTCGAAAAAGACCATCAAAATATGGATGATTAATAAAAGGTACATTGTGAAAAAAAAATTATCATTCTTTATTGAGCAGCCCTCATATAATTTGAGAGTGATTTTTATGTATTGAGTGAAAAGACAATCACATTATAAATTATATCTAATGGGCATTTTGTAAATGCCCATTAGATATAATTTATAATGTGATTGTCTGTCAATAAGTTCTTTAAAGTTATAGTAATTATATATATATGACACAATTTAAAATCTCTTTTAAACTGTCGTTTATGAACAAAGTAAAATTATAAACCTTCAGTATATACTTCCCACTGCATCAGTAACAGGTTTGCCATTACTGGGGAAAATTGCTAATGAAGTGTGCTCCCTCATAGTTGAGTACTTGCATCGTCCATCTAGGGAACTGAGATTTGGACTATAGGCATCGTTGGAATCACTATACAAACCTTGTAACAGGATGTCTTATCATGCAGCTTATTTGCAGTTCTGGTCTCAAATTTTCCAAAGCGAAATATAATATTCTCTGTTAACAGCCTAACCTTGTTGAATTTAAATGCAAAGAAAACAACAAAGTGTAAGTGGCAGTTGCTATTTTCTTTTTTTCCCTTGCTTCAGTGCCTTTTTTCTTCAGGTAGAAGATGTGTTCAGTTGATGTAATTTTTCCTTCCAAAATATTTCAGAATAACAAACTGTACCATGGTTCAAACCAACAATAAACATGCAGTCTCATAAAGTCTTCAGTCTTCTAGAAACAGTTGTTGGATTCCTCCTGTCCCTTCCAAATCAAGGTTTGTCATCACTGAATTTATCCATGAAACAACTGTATCCAGCAATAGATGCTTTTTAATACATAAGCAGACCTCTAGAAATGATTGAGATTCAGATTTGCTATGTACTGTTCCAGTTTTCTGCTCCTCAGTCAGCTCTGTTGTGTGGTTGCCATAGTGTCACATGGTTTCATACTTGTTGCTCATACTTTGCAGTAGAAAAAGTGGTATCAATCAGCTTATTGGGACACACACACACACACACATATGTATATGTATATGTATATATATGTATATATATATATATATAACACTGAACTGCAGCTCTGGAACCAGGGAGACTTGGGCTCACCTTGCCTATCATTGTGGCCTGTATGTGGATCTCAGAATGACTGGAAACTGAAACTAGATGCAACAATGAAAATATAATGCCACAACTCGTCACAAATCAAGTGCATTCTGCAGGTATGCAAATGCCCTGTTCTAGAGGAAAGGGGCCATCACAAGGGACAGTAACCTGCCACTCAACCACTTGTTGCTGTAAGAAACTAAAAACATGTCCAGACCACACCCAGTGGGCAAGGCAATTCCCACCTGTAACTCCATCCTCCAATGCCAGGCAAGAACCTTGCCCAATCCAGTCTCTTGCTGCAGCACCATTCTCCTTTGAAGGACTGACCAAAGCCTAACTGACTTGACTACACCTGACTCCAACAACTACCTACAGAAGCAGCATTAGACACTGCAATTTGGCTGATCAAGCCAGACAAGACACTTCTACCTGACTGCGACACCTGACTAGGAAATTATCTCCCAGACTGATACCGTACCCTACTTCAGGGTGAAATCCACCTGCTACTAGCTTGGTCACTGCTGACCACATTTTCTGGTGTGGGATCATCACTGTTGACCACCAGCCCTGGGGCATGATAACTGGACACCCTGTGCTCTATTTTGTCCAAGTACTTTATTCTATGCTGAACTTCATCTCTCTTCTGTTTCCATGGAGCTTTATTCCTCATCTTTCTATTTCTACTCCCCTTGCATACCTTCACTCCCACCACAACTACTCCCAAATATCGTACTCCTTTCATTGACTTTGCAAGTTATCCCAGATCTTAGGTTCTGAGGGAGCTCAGCATGGGCTAGTATTAGAATCTGGCATGCCACCTTGTGTCACTAGGAACAAGGGCACCAACCTGGTGTTGTTGCCAGTCACTCAACATTACAAACAAACTAACACTGCTTACACAACCAGCCTTGATGCAAACCTCACCACAAGGTGACTCTGCAGAAAATGAAGTAAACCCTGTGGTCCGCAATACCTATACACATTTATAAACATTGATATCCTAATGATTAACAAACCAAATGCTATGAAACAATTTACAGACGACCGAGCTAGCCGGGTGGGTAAAGTGCCTGCCTGGCAACCCAAAGGTCGCGAGTTCGAACCCCGCCTCGGGCTTGGATCAAAGTACTGCAAAAACCTTGGTAGGTGCATTATGGCCACAGAAGCCGATTTAAAAAAAAAAAAAATTTACACTAATGTTTTGGAAAATATTAATTACTGTGCAGAAATGACTGATTCTTGTATATCAGCATTTCCATATACAAAATTAAGGTGTTGAGCATACAAGTTACTTAGATTGTTGCTTGAGGTATACTTTCAATTAATGCTTAACAATTCAAGTTATCAAAGTAGATTTTTAATGAGACCTAGCTAATATTGGTGAGATCTAAGATTGATCTTATTAGCATTAATTATCTAAAAATATGCTGTCTGCCATTCTCTTACTCTTTATTTTTGTGGTGCAACAAAAGTTTTCTGCAAAGGGAAAATTTAGCAGCACCTCACAAAAGGTTGAATATAAGGTTCTGTTTGTTTTTAAAATTTACTAGTATTGAAAATGGCAGAATATTACAAGTAAGCATATCTTTTATCTTAGTATTGTCTTTCCATTTTATCTCCTTTGTTTTCAAGTCTTTAGATTAGATGGAGGAGATTACAACTAGATGGAGATTATAAAATCATTATCTGTATTGTCCAAAGAACATGCAGTTCTGCAACATAAAAAGAAATTTAGGCTATTTGTCAACTCTAACAGCATTCTCATTATTGACACATTGTGAGATGACTTGTTTCCTACACTTCTCAGCAGCTGCAACTGTAAATTAAACTTTCCTGGCTTGTTAATGTGTATTATAACATTTCTTAGAAGAAATGAAATAGTCACCTTGATTTTAAATATCAATTGGAAAAAAGGAATTGCAATAAATAAATCTGTATACAAAAACTAAATTTATATTCTGACAATATTTGACTTTGCACCCACTGATCATCATTGTTGCAAACATTGGTAAGAAAAAAATCCATATTACCTCAGCTGCATATCAGTTATATTCTAAAGCTTTTTTGACCATTTTGTTTACAATAAATTTCTTCTGATTCAGTTAGTCATTGCAGCCTGTTTAAAATGCCACTTGTCTGTTCAATTTACCACTCACAGTAAAGCATATCTTATTAGAATGCATTCATTATCAGTCAAAAATGCAGCTTTCAAATCCATAACAGTATCAAATGAATCTACAGAATTATAACACTTACTGATGGTGATGTAGCTGAACTTCTACCGTTTTTAAAAGTGCAACATGTGCTACCACTGTAATAGTGAAAAATATAACTATAAAACAGTTTTTTTTTTTTTATTTATACTTATTTTTATACAGCTGCACAAAAAATAAGAAAATAGTGTCACCACTAAATATTGATTGCATCTTTCAAATCACTGGAATGTGGTATTTAATGCAGCTGCACACATTTCTTTGAGAATTTTGTTGATAACATTGGATATTCTGCCCTTGAAATCATTGACATTGTGAAGTTTTTTTTGTTGCATATATCTTATCCTTGACTACACTCAACATTAAAATCATATGGTGATCTTTGGAGCCATTTCAGAGGAAGAGCATGACCACATGTTAGGGTGATTCAAAAAGTTCATATTCTGACACATGCAGGAAAGCTGTACCATTTTGATTCCTTTTTTATTTTTCAATGTAGTTCCCAGCCACTGCAATGTTCTAGTGCCTTGGGGAAGGAGGGATTTTTATCTTGGTTCTCTAATCACACACCCACAGCTATGATCACTTCAGAGTCTGAGGCATATCTCTTCCCACAAATATTATCCTTCAGCTTGGGGAACAAATAAAAGTCCCTGATGCAAGATCTAGAGAATACGGTGGGTACTGCAGGAACTGAAATCCTGCAGTCATTATAGTCTGGAAGGTGTGACTGGGTGCATTGCCGTAAAGGAGCAAGACACCTTTTCAGCTTCACAAAGTTGCCTTACAAGGTTGTCACAGTATGCACCTGTGACAATAGTGCCCTTTTCCAGGTAGTCAATTATGATGACAATGCCTTCTGCATCCAAAATAAAAAAACTTGCCAGCTTAAAGGGCAACATTGGAACTTCTTGGGAGGCAGAGAACATGGATGCTTCTACATTATACTTTATTTTTTAGTCTCTGGGTCAAAGTGATGAACCCGTGTTTCATCCATTGTAATAATCTGGGACAAGCAATTTCACGGAACCTAACAAAGCATGATCAAGTTGATGATGCACATTCATTTGTGGAATGCCTTTTGCTCATCTGCCAACATTTGTCGGACCCATCAAGCACTGATCTTTTTTTATCTTCAAATATTCCTCAGTATTAAATCGACAATGCTGATTGAAGTGCCTACCGACTCATCCATACACCTAACATTCATGCATGCGGTTGATGTTTACCTCAGTAGTGGATATGGAGGGTTATTCAGAATGATCTGCATCATTGCACAATTTCCTGCCACAGCAGAATTGTCTGTTCCCCTTCACAACTGGAATATACAGGAGACTTATCCTCTAGTGTCTGCACAATATCAGCATGCACCTCCTGCACGGGGACATTTGTTTCAGTGATAGATATTTTTGACCACCTGCAGTCTTCTCCATTTCAAAAACTTTCACAATATCACCTGCAAAAAAAAAAAAAACTATCTATTAAACTGAGATTTGGTACAGTGATGTATAAGAAAATGTACTACCTGCTGAGAAAATACTGCATAATCATATTCACTAGAAGTAGTTTAGAATATCAACTTCTTGAATGCCCCTTGTAAAAGTGATACCCAGGTAGTCATGCCCAGTATGTTTCTGCCTATGCAGTCCTGTTGAAAGTATCCATGCATTAAGATGCCAAGATGTAATTATTAGTGTTTGCTATTTCTTCCTGGAAGTAATATGGTCCAGTCACTTTCTGGCAAGTAACAGTGCACCAAATATGCACTTTGGCTGAGACTCATATTTGTGTATGCAATGAGTAACTCCTTTTTGTGAAAGACATCTTCAAACAATTAACACTGGGTGTGCACATTTATTGTACAACAAAAATCATTTCTTGTTTTCATGAATGTGTGCAAATTCACCAGTCAAATTTTTTTGCAACAATTGTTCCATTAGTTCTAAATATAATCACAGTTATGGTTCATGGTTCTTCCTCCTGGAACAAATTCCTTGTGAATTATTCTGCTTGAATCATAAATAAAAAAAATAAAAAATTCTCCTCTCCTTTGGTTGGGGAGATGATTTTTGAGGACCAGATGCTCAGTCTGAGGGTTCTATTCAAAACATGACTCCTCTCTAATGACAATTGAATCTGAAAATGAGGACTTATCAGCCATTGACACAATTCCACTCTTCAGTGGAATTGTCAATTCCACTGAATGTGTTATGTAATGAGTGTAAATTTTTCATTCACTTAAATTATCTGTTAAAGTGGTTTAACAGATAAATTGTCTTTTCTGATATCAAGCAAGCTGAGTTATAATTATGTGAATACCCCTGCAATTCCTCACAATTCTTGGAGAAAAGAATAGAAATGCAAAAGCACCATATACTTGTACAATGATACTCTGAAGTGTGCTAGCAAACTTGTTTAGCTGCATTCAATTTCATTATAATGACATTTGCTTGTAGTTGGTTTTGGTAATTTTTTTGCAAATTAGACAAACTCTTTAAGTTGTCACACCCAATTCAGACTTCAGATTTTATTGTAATCGTATTTCAAATAATCTGTACTAAAATATATAAAACCTTGCTGTCAGAGAATGATAGCAACTTCAAAATACATTGCATTTCAAATAATCTAATATTGAGTTAATGAGGATACTCTATTTACCCATGGTGACCTTGCACATATTTCTGCCTATGGTTAGCTATTTAGGTGAAAGTGTTTATAGAGTAAGCTTGTGTCTTTAAAGTTAATAAGAACCAAGCAATTTCTAGATCCCAGTGTTTCAATTATTCAGTAATCCATTCGGGATTATTCTTAAATGCAATGTTTAAATAGAATGGAAATTACTGTAGGAGTTAAATATTTAGACAAAAACCCAAGGTGATATTCCCCATTCACTTTTATTCAAGGACTTTCCTTATACCAAGCTTTGGAGAATGAATCTAAGATTTAACATTAACATATGACTGGTTATAAATTATAAACTGAATATCAGTGAAGTGAGTAAAGCTTTGTTTGCATAGTCTAGTGTGGAATATAAAAGCATATTTTTTAAACTGTTATTTATTAATGGCCTTTATGTGAACTATCCCTATAAATAATAACTTTCTGAATATAGGTGGCACTTCAGTATTCAATATAAACTTGATTAGTAGAACTACAAATGGCTTTGATGCTTTCTGGTCTACTTGATTATCAACAAGAAAATGCTGATAGGACAGACACTGTCTCTGGTTGCTATCATTATTCCTTATAGAGGTTTGTAGTAATAAAAAAACAAAACTCCTGGATATTGTTAGTCATCAACCATGATAGAAGATTTGACAAGGACTTTTGGAAAACTAGTAGAAAGATGGTATTTGAGTAGGCCATTTTGTCAAGTGAGTACATGTTTGGGTTTAATTTATCACCGAACAGCTTGGAGCATAATAGTTTTCCATTATGCGAAGCATGCTCTTATCAACTAATTGTGAAAATAAATTCAAATTAATACTAATATTTTAACCTCTAATTTTTCCAATCAACAATGTTTTTCGTTGCTTGCTTATTCGCGTTACATTCTTAAGTAAGACCTGGAGGTCTGTTCCTCACGCTGTATTATGTTTTTTTTTTTTTAATTCCTCAATGAATAAGCTGTTCTGCAGCTTTTTTACTAAGTTTGCCAGATATTTATTTTGAACCTGATTCACTTAAATTACTCATTATCTGGCATTGATATTCAGAGTTACATTTCCCCCAGAAACTTTGTGAATTCTGTACCCTGTGCAATTGTAAAAATTTTCATTATAATAAATAGCAGAAAAATAAGTACAAGCAACATTAAGTAAAAAGCTCATATGAACTGTGCTGGCTCTCAACACTCCTTATTGTGGCCCACAGAGTTTTGAAACTCTTTCTTTCTCAAAGAAAGAAAACTGGAATTCAGACAAGCATTTGTAGGCTTTTTTTTTTCCTCCCCCATGAACTAATTTCAAATCCAAATGCATCGTATTATAAAAATTTCGCTAGAATTTGCAACAATATAAAAAACCTAATTAAAAAAAAAGCCCATCATAAGGCATATTTAGGCACGTAATTTTCCCGTGTGTGTGTGTAGTGCGATGTACGGTAGTATTGTATCATATTATGAAATGATGGAAAGGGTTATGACTGTTGAAAAGCCTGAAATTCAGCAATGGTTTTGGCCTCATAGTTACCAGATTTAGGTTATGTATAGTCCAAATCTTTATTGAATACTTATTTGAAATTTACAATGTTTTCATTTTCATTCACTTTACATTTGAAATATTGTTTTGTAGAGTTCTTGAAGTTGAACTAAAGTTTTATTGAGATTTGATTTTGTAAATAAAATGAGGTGTGAAATTCTTGATTGGATATTTATGAATTGTATGAATACTGCAAGAGATGTTTACAAGAAAAGGTGTTGCAGCTTAGTTAAATTGTATACCTTAGAATAGCTAATCAAATAATCATTTCTTATTATGAGGCAGTATGGAGAAAAGGATAAGAAGCACAGGTTTTTGCCTTAAGATTCAATCAGGTTTTATGATTTTAAGTGTTTAAAATCATAAAACCTGATTAAGCTACAATTAAAATACACTATTCACAAGTCTCCTGAGTTTGATGTGAAACACTACAAATCAAGTATTATAACACTACAAATCAAGTATTATATACCTGAAAATAACACCTAAAAAATTATTTTTTTCCTAAATTCTAAACTCTTTTTAATAATAGAATTTTATTTGGCATAATGAAAAGCTGTAATTTAGCTTTTCATTATGCCAAATTTAGCTTTGATTAGGATACTAGCAAAAATATTGCATATCTTTAAATTAAAACATATTTAAATAATTGTGTATATAAAAATACCAATAGTGTAGATAATATTAATAATTATTAATATCTGATAAATAGAAATAATACAGAAATGAAACAACTGCAAAATGTTTTAAAAACAATTTGAAAAGGTAATTCTTTCTCATTTATTGAAATTCTAGCCATTGTAAATGATTAACAGCATTTTTTCTTGAATTGACAAACTAAACTGATTTCTTGAATTGATAATTGATAAAAAAAAAAAAAATATATATATATATATCACTAGAATTAAGCAGTGTAAGTGAGGAAATTTAGTATTATATATTTTACCTATTAAGCTTATGTTAAGTAGCAAATAGATGTTAAATCTACCATATAATGTAACTAAATTTGACATGACTATAGTCATAAAACTTGCATTTAACAATTTATAACCTCATTCTTCTGGGAATAAAACAGTTCATTTTTGCAGTTCCAACCTAAATTATTTCCAGAATGAAATGCTTACTCATTAAAAAATAAATAAATAAATAAATAATAATAAAAAAATTAGCTGTTAAGAGAGGGGAGAAAAAAAAATGTTGTATTAACATATTGAATTAAATGTGCATAAATGAATTCGAAAATTACACAAAGTGCCAGCAATTAGAAGGGTGAAGAAAGTAGAAAAAGTGAAGTGTTGTGAAAGATGAAAAAATGTTAAAATCCGAGAGGTTACAATAAATTAAGAAAATTATGGGCTGAATTGCCCATAATGTGCTTTTAGGTGCATAGGTGGTAGATGACTCATCAACCAGTGCAATACCACCACTTTGCTTATTGGGGGCTTGAAGTGGTGAAACCCATGTTTAGTCTCTAGAGCAAAGTTTCTGGCATCCCCCCCCCCAATACTTCTCCTTCAACCTACGCACGGTACTAAGTACTATAGGTTTTGATACCTTTCGTGTTTGGGGTTTTCATAAAAAAAAAAAAAAAAAAATCTGTCATACCTCACCTATTTATTAATTTTACGTTCACTGAAACCATTTCATCAACTGTATACCTCTTTTCCTATGTAGCTCTTTAAACAGTTACAAGATTGGATAGTGTTGCAATATCCCT